>NC_138834.1:10576398-11213224 GCF_965183815.1 Platalea leucorodia
TCAAGACCTCAGTCCCCACCTGTGCTCTCTTCCAGTGCTCACCCTTCTCTCTGGGACTGTGCCTTCTCATAGCAACAAGACTGCTGGCCCGCAGAATGGTCTGTGACAGCAGAAGGCAGGTATTTGGGAATGGAGTCCCATGACTCTGAAATGTGTCACAAGAGATTTGCAACCAGCAGGCTTCGCTGTGTTCAGTTTTAAATAAATGTCTTTTTCATGTTGTTTTTACTTGGGCTAGACTCAGAACTGATCATAATGTTTCTCCCTAACCCCAGCAGAGAAAGATACTCTTGTTTTTTTCTTCCTTATTTTAACTATCTGAGAGCGTCTCAGTACTGAGTGGTATGGATCACATTGGTATACGTTGTTGATATGATTACGTACTGCATGAGGTGATATTTTTCTTAAACTAGAAGTACATAATTTTTTAAGTTTTAAAATTTTTTTACAGAAAAGTACATTGTTTTTTGTGATTATATTTTTAAATTTAAAAATACTGCTTTGCACTTTCTATTTCTATACTTTTACTTGATAAAGCAACTCTCATAATGCCATATAATGCAGTATCTATAGCATACATGTATAAAACATATCCCAAAGTATTCCAGTCAGGAAGGGGTTTTATGCTGGTGTGATACTCAGGGTTTTGACTATCTAGTGATATTCTGCCTTTGCTTTCAGACAGAAATCTGAAAGTTCCTTTTTTGTTATCTCAGAAAAGGTTTGAAATGGCATCCTGCTTATGCTTGGTTTAACTTAGTTTCTGGAATCACTGGGGAATTGTACATTAACAGGGCTAAGGCATCAGTTGGTTAATTTGTAACTTCTGCTGTTTGCAAAGTAGATGATGTCCTTTCTCCTTCCTCCTCTGCCCTGCAGAATTGGTCTGTGGCCTGGCTTTCTAGCTCCAGTGGTGGTTCAAGGGGCAAGGTATTTTTGGTGATTGGCTGAGACTGATAGCAGTGTAGGGGAGAGAGAGGGGATGCCTGTATTGTTCAGACGTTGTTGTCTGTATTCTCTGTAGCTCTGAGAGAAGAAGAGGTTTTGCGGTTTGACAGTTGCAATGAAAAGATGTATTTGACATAATGCCGTGGGGTTTGTGCAAGATTCTCAGTGGTAAGCAGAGTGCAGCAGACTGTTTCGCTGGAGCGTCTTTGCCTGTGGCTGATGTTCCATGCTTTTGCAAGTACAATTGTGAGTCTGTGCTAGAAATGGGTTTTATTCTGCTAATGAGATAACATTGTATTTTCTTTTCCTCAACAGTAGCTGCTGCTAACTGAATAAATTATGGATAGTCAAATGTCAATAGGAAACACACATCCTTGCTTACTTAGCAGAAAGTGTTCCAGATGTATTTTCAAAATCATCTGAATAGTAATATCCATTGTAGTTGATGTTTTAGCAGCCAATATAGTGGTGTTCTTAAACATACTGACAGATTTTGCTGAGCTGTTTTTTGGGTTTTTTTTCCTCCTCCTTAATGGGATGTCTCTTTTGTGCCCAATTATGGGGAGGAGCATCTAAAGTATTCCAGTGAAGAGTACTTTCATTTTTGCAGTAGTAAGTATAGGGCTGTAAAGCCTTCTGTGCTGTGATATGGAACCAAGGTGGAAAGAACTTTCTGAAATCCATGTTTGTCTTGGTCCTGATAGGAGATTACACTTGGCTTGAAGAGAGAACCTTTATCCCAAGCAGAAATCAAAATCATATCAAAAAACAGGTTTGGATTTTATTGCCTAGTTTCATGTGATGCCGTTTCTGTCATATTGAACGTCTAATGCTGCCATCTGTAGAATAGGAGTGCAGTTCATACCCACTGCTCAGTTTAATAGGGTTCTTTAAGGTATACCTCTCTTCTGAAGAAGTTAAAAGGGCTTTGAGAACATCAGGGTCAGAATGCCGTTCAGCTCACTGAAATGGAAAACTGGCAGTGGCAACATCTGCTTGTCCAGACCTGCAGATTCGTCATGCATTTTATGTAAGAACCAGCAGTCTCTTTCTCACCTATAGAACTTCTTGGGTTTGTCCATACTTAACTGAAGATTCCTTAAAACTCAAGGAAGTCTCTGCAGAAGTTAAACCCTGATACTGTAGACTCCTGATGCTTATTTCAGCACCAAAGTTGTCCTCTGCTAATAGAATAAAATCAGATGAGGACAAGTCTGCAGAAGGCAACTAGAAAAGCCAATATTCTAGAACCTGGTACTGCATTTTCTGCATCATAGCTCTGGTAATATTGTCTACATATTTGTGGTCTCACTTGATCTTGATATGGAGAAAACAGGTGCAAATCAGTTGGTTTGTGAGCACTAAAAATTATTGGAACAGATTTTACTACTGCTCAGGAGAAGACCGTGACGACTGAATTGCTATATTCATCACTTATTTTGGTGAAATATTGCAGATCGAAGCCTTATCCCTTAGCTGTATTCCCTAGCAGTCAAGATTGTTGAAATCCTTGACCTGCCTTTCCAGAGCAATAAAGCAAGACACTGGACCTTTTCACTGAAAATCATGTTCCTTGGAGTCACAGAGCATGCAAGTTGCTTGCTACTGAGTGTTGCTTACATGTTACCGATATGCTATGTGACTGTGTATTTCAGAGGACCAAAGACATCTGATGAAAGAATTAGCTATAAAAGAAGATTCCACTTCACACCGCTTGCATAACCCCACTCTTCTGGCAGATTAATGACCACTAACTCCACAATGTGGAGAGTTTTGACATGGAATATTGGATCTGATGGGCTCGGTTAAACAGAAAATATGCCTCAAGTTCAATGATTTTTAGTTCATAGAGAAATTGAGGGGGAAAACCTCAAAAACTGACAGAGGGAATGCAAGTTTGGTCAGGCTGGCTCAGTTCTCAGCTAAATAAGGATGTATAAACCAATTTTCTTGACTAGTCTGTTCAACAATCTCTCCAGAGAGTTAGAGCAACCCAGTTATCATATTTTCTGCCCCAAAAAGCATGAGATGTATTGAAAAAAAAAAGAAAAGGAAAAGGAGGAGGAAGGGGAAGAGGAAAAAGCCACTGTTATACCTGTTGGAGCTGTGCTGTTTCAGTTCTGACTGAAAGCCATGTTTTGCTTTTGGGCTCCATAGGACTGTCTTCTGCATATTGTATCCTTACTCTTCTGCTTCCTGTCTTGTTCATTTTGGAGGGCCAGCTAATAGTACGTGCTGGCATCTGATGGAATAGAGTTGGGATAGTTTGCTAAAAGCAGTTTACTGGCACCTGTACTGGTTACCACCTAAATGATTGCCCAATCTCCCCCTCCCCGTCTTTATGATTTTCTTAACCCAGAGAATAAATCAACTCCCTCATGGACCACATACCATAGTTATAATTAATATTTGTTATTTACAGTGCACTAAGTTCCAAGAAGAGAATTTATAGAGTTGGATGAACGATCCAACCAATCCAGGAGGCTAATCCAGGAAGACAGATATGTAGTTCTTAATGTAAGAACATTTGTGAGAACATAGTGTTAGACCAGCAAGATATATCTGTGGGTTTACACAGGCAGCCAGTACTTTTAAAGCATCTTTTTCTCCATTTAGTCTGTTAGTTTTTATCTAGGATCTTAACTTTAAAAAGTATTTATGAATAGTCATCTAGCTCTACCAATAGCCATTTTCAACAGAAGGTATTGAGTTACTACCTTAATAAATGTGTAGTGCACTACTATGTTGATGTAAATGGTGGAGCTAAAAGTGATTAATGAACTTTGATTTCCCCACCTATGGTTCCAAGCCTCAGTCCTTCTACTCATCTGTCATTTATTCACTCTCTGCAACCCAATAGATCAGTGTCATGTCCTCGTATGTAAATACAGCTGTATATTGTGAGGGAATTTTAACTCTGGCAAAGAACTAAATGTAATGAATAAAGGCTAATGTTGTCGGTATGATTTTTCTCTTGAATGGGGACCTTGTTAAGCAGCTTTTCTTCATATGTTGGTTTCTCCACTGTTCCATAATAACTGACATATTAATTGGAATGAGGCCATACTAGAAAGCAGAGGAGGAGATGCTTGCAATGTTCATATCTGCAAGCATGTAGGGTCCTTCTAGATGTCAGCAAGTGGCTGACCTTTTCACTGTTTTGATTGTTGCTGTCCTACCTTAATTGAATGGATGAGAGGAAGCAGTGCACCTGTTTAATAATCATCTGGTCCCTTGGGTTGAAAGTTTGTCTCATCAAGGAAGTTGTTGCTTTCTTACTGTATTAGTCTGGCCCACAGGAAGGGAGTGCAGGGCTCTTAAAATCTTTCTGGTGTTCTTTGAGGTAATAACTAAAACTTCCTCAGGCCTGGAGATGTGAAGAGATACTTTCTTCACACTTTGGTCATATGCATTTCCTCTCATCCTGTCTAGATTGCAGGGTCTAGTAAATTCTTCCACATTTTAATCTGAGACGGTATTTAATGTGAATCTTACTGTTAATGGTTATCAACAGTGAGTTCATAACAAGTAGGTGTCTAAAATACACTCTAAAATAACTTTTCATCAGCCTTGTCCATGAGTTATGACAATCTCTGCACAAATTAAAACACCACAGAAACATAGATCAAGCCAATATTACGTATTTGCAATAAAAATCCTTTTAAAATGTATAATAAACACACCATATCTTTCTGTTTACATTTTTCTTTGAGTATAAAGTAGCCAAATGGATTCTTCAGCAGAGGGCTTCTGCTAAAGTCCTAGGCTGGTGGTGTTTAAGGAATTGAGGAAGGGCAAATTCAAAGGTGGGGTTTGTATCCCTGATTATTTTAGTTACTTTAGAGGCGCCTACATCCAACATTCACCTAGGCAGACAAATGCCTACCAGGTGTTTGAATGAAGTCTAGCAAATGGTGGATCTCTTTTTAATGCTTATTTACAAAGAAAAACTTAAGGTGTCATTTGAAAAGATTCCTAAAGTGGCTAAAACTCTTACCAATAGTTGCAGTCAAGGTGCGTATTCTGTATATTTTATGATACAGACAAGTACAAATGTTAGCTGGTTATTTTAACAGCATTCTTCATGAGCTTGATTGATTGCCTTCATCTGCTGTTGTCATCTTCTCCTCTACTGAACTTAATCCAAGTGATAATCTTAAAGTTCATTGTAAAGGGTCAGCAAAATAAACAGTCGAAAAGAAACAGACCTTATTGTGTTTTCTCTGCAGTCCCTTACTCATGACTGGTGTCCGTAAGCACTACTAGGCTCCACCCAGGCCCAACCTGTATGTACCTAGGAAGTTGGGGGGATGTTTCAGGGTACATATTCCTTTCTCTCTGCACCAGGGATACCTTTTGTCCACCCTTTGATGGTGCTATTTCATCCTAAGAGATTCAGTTCCATTATACAATCCTGGACTTGGTGCATTTCGGGCTGAATCATTAATTGCTTTCTTGCATTTTATTCTGGTCTACTTGTTTTGATCAAATCTGTGGATTGAACAAGGACTGTGAGATTGACAAGGCAATGATTTTTATTCTTCTGGACATGCTGCAATATGAAGTCTAATAGGTTTAAATAGAACCCCTGGATACTCGTCTGTCTTGTCCTTTTTATTTTCAGCCTATTCACACTAGCTATTACACTTAGTTTTGTAGTATCATTAATCCACAAGACAGTAGATTATTGAAGCTTGGTTTTTTTGGCTTTGTAAGGGGAAACACTACTAAGTTGCTTATTGTTCCATGCCTGGCTTATGATTAACTGAAATGTCTTTGAACCACTTTTAAGCTGTTGTATACTACATCAGAGACAAAGAAGAAAAAATCCAATAGAAACTGCTGTGAAGACTTGAAAATACTAATTTTAAATGGCACTAATATTAAAAAAAAATCTGGTAGTTACTCTTAATTCTATTACCAACAAGAATAGGGATTTATACGCAGTTCTGAGCTAAGCTGATGTTGCATGTACTTTCAAGGGGTAAAAAAATCATAGAACCTGAAACCAATACACAAAAACATTAGTTCAAATGGAGTCTGAATCTGTATACAAGTAAAATCAGTACACAAGAAGAGGTTAGAATGGATATTGGAGTACAGCTTCTAGCATTTGCTGCTGTGATAGTTGCAATATGTTGCTGCAGAATGTTCAGTGCAGTTATGGACTGAAATTCTCTGCACTTCATTTACTGCTTTTGTTACTCCAAGTTGCTAGGATAAATTTTAAATACAAATATTATTCCTCATCAGGTGGTTTGCTGTGCCTTTATCGCCACTCCACAATGTTATCATGCTGTAAATGGACCTCTTCCTGCTTCTTTGCCCTTTCAGCAATTCTAAAGATTTATTCTTCCCCTCTAATTGTGTAGTATAGGCTACTTCTGCATGGCCGGTCTGTTATCTACATCCACTGAAAATGCTTGTTGTTGCTCTGTCTTCTCTTTGGCCCCTGTGCTTCTGGCAATACTATAGCTGCATTTATTGGGACACTCTGAAAGCAGTCTGTGAAAGGAATTTGCAAAAGTCACTACTGCTCAGAAGATCTGAAAACCAGAACTGGAGATTTTTTTTCCTCCTTCTGTAAGTGTCCAGACCTGTGAGGGCCTTCCCACTACATTGTAATCAGTATTGACAGGGCCTAAAGGCAGGGCTAATACATGGAAAAGGAAACTTAACTTAATCAGAGCTATCTCTGAGTTCATAAAATGAGCAATATGAGATTCAGGCTGTGATTGTCTTACACAGTTTCCTCATCTGGGGAGGACACAGTCAGGGAGCTGGTTAGAGCTCATATAGGAAAAGAGGGCTGCCGTGTGAACAGCATGAACCTTCTTCATATTGCAGGGGTTACCACATATGATCATGACAAGAAATGCGCACAGGAGGACTCCTTGGTTTTGTAACAAATTTCCATATTTGGAACTTCATTCCTAAAAATGAAAGAAGAAACTGAGATTTCTCTTTTTTTCAGTTGTATACTCCCAGATTTTTGTTAGGTCTCCCTTGCTGACCAGCTGTGTTCTACCAGAAATAGTTTGAGAGGTTTTTTTTTTTAAGTAAGGCAGTTTCCAACCACAGCACTTAGACATAGTAGCATAGGTTGCAAGTGTAAACCATCGTTATTTTTACACCATCATTACATATAACACAAGGGGGAAATACCAATAAGTCAGTTGTCCCCTGTACAAAACTGTATCTACCTTCCACAAAAATTGTAGTAATTTCAGACAGTGAGTTAAGGTTGTGCTTGTCAAATAAGATGACAGGTGACTTGTCTCTATCCTACAAAGACCTACTTACATCTAACCTATATTTTGTGTTTTATTAATTATGTTTGTACTTAAGGACAAAAGAAGTTTTGAATTGCCAATACGGGGCTTGCTGAAGATTGTTGTCATTTCCAGTCCTGTTTCTAGGACCAAGGCATGCTTAGTACTCTCTACATTAGTGTTTTTGCACAATTGAGCCGTACGTTTCTGCATGTCATGCATTTAGTTAGCTGCTGATCAACACAGAACATGTGTAACTTCCCTGGAGCTGCAATCGGGATGTGGGAGCACTTCACAGAAAAAGTTATGGTGGTGCTTGCATATAGTGGCCATGTAGAGCAAACAGGTCACAGTCCGTTGCTCTGTAGCAGTGTAGGCTTTCAGACTCTTGAATGCAAAGAAAGGTTGTTGTCACTATGAGCAGAGAGTGATCATTTGAGTTACTAAAAGTGCAGTTATAAATTTTTTTGTTTTGTTTTTTTATTACTCTTTACAAAAAAGGAAGAATACTGCTAGGTAGTGATAGTCATTTATTTTAAACCACAGAAGACAAATAATCTCAGAAAGGAATATGCCTGGCACCTTTACTGCTTTCTGTCAATTGCATGGGAATCAAATTGAGGAAATGCCTGTTTGTTTGCCATGGGTATTGTAAAGGTAAAGCATGTACTTTTTTTCCCTCTCCCCTCATCCAACGTGTGTCTTTATTTTTGATCTAGGTTTTGGCCACTTTGCTTAGAAAAATTACTTAGGGGTAGTCTTTAAATGCTGAATAGCCCAAAACGAAAAAGTCACATGCCTATTATAGACTGGTATTATTTTAAGTGGGACTTCCATGGCGGTGTTATTTTGAGCTGTCCTGATTACTGAGTAGTGGACAGGGTATTTTCAAAGGCGTTTCGGCTTTAATTATCCTACAGCTTCGGGGGTGAGAAGGCGGGGCGCAGCGGCAGCCAGGCTTCCCGGGCGCCTCCCGGGAGCCGGCCGGCGGTCTGAGGCGGGCAGCGGGGCCGCCCGCCCAGGTGCGCTCCGGGCCCCCCGGCTGCCATCTTGAGCTGAAGGGAAGGAGGCGAATACCAGACGAAAAAAAAAAAGCGTCGGCGCTCAGGCCCCAGCCTGCTCGCACTCGTTTGCTCCTCAAAAAAGCGCGGTGGTTTTAAAAACGAGCTCGAGGGGGGGAGGACGGGGGAGCGGCGAGGAGCGGCAGGCTGTGGTGCGTTCGCGGCTGCTCTCTCATCTCTTGCCAGCGAAACCTGGACGGTCAGGCGGGCTGCCACCAAGCCGCGGAGCCGGAGCCCCGGGAGCGCTGGAGCGGGCTCGGCAGAGCGCACCGCCGCGGCACCCACCTTCCCCGCCGTCCGTCGCTGCCGTGCCGCGGGCGGGCTGCCCGCCTGCCGGGGGGCTCCCGCGCAGGGCGCTCGGGAGCCGGCGGGTCGGTCGCAACTGGCCTCCGCTGCCGCGGTCCCGTTGTGTGAACCGGTCTCTTTAGCACCCGGGGTCCTGCACAGAGCTGAGCTTCCTGGCGCGTGCTCCCCGAGAGCGCCCGCATTGCCTCTTCCTTCGGGATCCGGATTTAAACCCTAGCGAGTAAAAAAAATCCGTGTTTCCCGGTTCTCCCGATGGCTGCCGGGCACCCCAGCGCCCTGGGGCAGGACGTCACTTCCGGGGATGAGGCGGGCGGGGGTCGGGCAGGGGCGGTCTGCGGTTCGGCGGCGCTTGGGCTCCTGCCCGCGGGCAGAGCCGAGCCGAGCTGAGCGCAGCCCAGCCCAGCCCAGCCTTGTGCGCCTTGTGCTGGGGTGGCCGCTAGCACGGGAGGGGAAATGGCGGGGGCGCAGAACGGCCCCGAGTGAGAAGTGCTGGTGAAAGGCGGGCCGAGCCCTGCCGTGCTCGGGGCCCGGCGCAAGCTGCTGGTTGCAGCTGGCCGCGGTTAAACTGGCTCGGCGAGTTTGCAGAAGGGGGGAGGTGGAAGACGGCCCACCCCACTTGCTGTTATCTTCTTCAGTACGATTTTTGAACTCAATCGGTACTTTTCATCTCTTAACATCTGATTTTGCAATACAAAGTGGGGAATACAGATTACATCTTGGTGGGGGAAACTTAATGAATTGCTACACTGTGTACTGCTCATTCGGTGTTTTCACAAAATCAAGGGTTTTTCTTCTGAACCAACCTGCACAATATCTTTAAAAATATCTTCAGAGATCAAAGTGCCTTGCTTGTTGACTGACCGTCCTGAGAGAACAATCTAAGTGGCCTGAACGGTTCTACAAGCACTGCATGTCTGTGAAAGGTGCCTTCTGGGGAAACCTGGATGAGCTTTCACCCCAGGGCCACTGCAGTGGAGAATGTGTAGTAGGTTCCTTTTAACTTTTCCTCCCCAACAGCTATTAGTGATCAGCCAGGTGTGCTGACTTCAAAGGGGACAAATACCTGCTGGGCTGAGAAAGAGACCCTCTTTGGGAGTTGATTTCCCTCATGTGCTCTCTGATGGGCTTGGTTGATTTAAAATAAAATATAAGAATAGAGCAAAGAAAATGACCTGTAGGTGTTCAAACTAATGTCTCTGTACTGGCCAACATTCTTCTTGAAAAACACTGTATGATATTTTGTAGTTTATCACTTTCATCTATTTCTTTTATATCTCAATTTAAGTTCAGGTTCAGCTAGTTTCTATGAAGAGCCAGTGTCCCCCTGTTTCATCCTGTGATGGTGATAGCAGTCATGACTTAGAGAAATAGTTATTTGCATTCTGCATCCAACAAAGGCAGTAACAGCTTTGAAAAGTTACTGGGAATGTTTGCTCTGTGGAGCCATTGAGCAACATTTGAACAGAAATGTACAGAGGCACAGTGGCAGAAACTGGTAAAAATACCCTGTCTTAGCCTCGGTGGTTAAATGCTGTTTTCTCTATCCCAGAGGATTTTAATATGTTGTAATATCTCCTCTGTGCTCTTGGTAACTCCAGGTTTGGACTGCGTATTTGATGAAAAGCCATGCACTTAAATGGGTCTGATCTGAGCTGCATAAGAAGTGTTGTATGTAACAGTTCTGATCTCTAATGGTCAGAAAGAGCAGTATTCTCTGAGACACTTTTTGCAAGGATTGTGAGATGCTAGAGTGTGTCACAACTGTGAGAATGACCCTGAAAAGGTGTGAAGAACCTGGTCCACCTTTATTTTCTACACTAGTGAGCTTGTATCTCCACCCCAAATCACAGGGAAGATTGTTTTTAATGGCACTTTGAAGGAACGTGGAGAAAAAGAGCAGAATTTAATTTAAAAAAATTCTTTTACTTAAAGTCTTTAGAGGGTCTAAATCACAACTGAATTCCTTTAAAAGCTTGTTGAAGGAGCAGTTTGAGAAGGAAGGGGCAGAGAGATTGTAGAAGCTATAGTGAAGTTTAACTACATTCTATGCTGGTTCAGGAACTCCTGTGTTTGTAATTGCTCTGTCATTTGTTTTAACTACACAGAAACGCACAATGTTAAGTTTGCTATCTGGGGATGAGGAGAGGGAGTCATTTTTGAGGTAAGAAGTCATCTTTTGGGGTGGGACTGAGGATGCTGTCTTTCTTATTGCAGGCAAAACGAGCAGTACAGCGAGGAGCCACAGCGGTCATCTTTGATGTTTCTGAAAACCCAGATGCCATTGATCAGGTATGAAGAAGGGAGCCTAGTTTTATTACGGCCTCTGTTGGGTTCTTTTAGGGTTGCTGAGGCAAGACTTGAGAGCATACAGGTCTTAGAGCACACCTACCTTAAGACATGCAGCTATTGACCCTGGGTAACATGGTGCTGTGGTTTTCTTCCTCATCTTCTGGCAGGCAAGAAGCAATGCAGGTGTTGAGAATGTGGTAGAAAGAGAAAAGTTTGGGGAGTTACATTTTTCTTCTAGCCTTTGCTAGAATCCAGAATCCAGGTCTGGGATTGAGGTTTTGAGAAAGGATGGAGGCAAATTTTTTGTGGCCCATTATCTAATCAAGGAGGTTTTCTTTGCCCAGCTCTGTGTGCAAAACACAGGGTGTTTGGCCCTACCCAGCTTGTGATCAATAGTATTGTTGAGCAGCTGCTATTTTTGAGGTTGCAAAATGGCTTTCAAACACGGTTCTAAACAAGATTCTTACAAAACTTAGAAACATTTCTTTCTTGTTCACAGCTGATGATTTCTGGCCGATGTAGTTTGTGGACAAGCAGGGTTTTTCTTTTTTTGGGGTCTCAGTACAACTTCCATCTTTTCATGTGAAGTGGGTGAGGTAATAGTTCTGTGAAATGCTTTGACAAGATCCTTCCAGCCAATTCTGAGTTATTTGAGTAGAGAGAAGAAACATAACAAGCACAAAAATAGTCTGTATTTGGTTTAGTTTTGTTTTGTCTTGAAACAAAACTGCTGTTTTTGCTACAGCAGAAGAAAGTGAAGCTGAATGTTTTTAAGTGCAGCCTGAATTTCTTGGGGAAAAGAGAAACCATCAATGTTTACATTAAAAAAGCTGGCTTTAATTCTGAAATGAGCATCTGTTGGACAAAGGAATGCAGACCATGTGCAATGGATGCTTTGAGAACTGTGCTCTGCATGTGCATCAAGGCTACAGCCTTGATCTTACAAACATTCTCAGGGATATTTTTTCCCCTTTTATACACAGAAAAATTATTTGCACAAAGATGTAATCTGTCTTTTTCCAATTTTTTCTCTGTAGTACAGCTTCCAGTTACTTTCAGCCACCCCACTCTGAACTTGTGAAGCTGAGTTACTGTCTCTTGCTCTCTTCCCTCTACCAGCAGTAGCTGTCCTTCCTTGATTCTTGATAATAAACTGGGTGCAGCTGTCCCCAATAGCTGGGAAACTAGTCTAGTGGATGATTGAATGTTTTGGGTGTACCAATAAAATAGAAGGAGATTAGTGGCTTAGTGCAGTAGCTGACAAAGTAGGCTCTGTTAGAGGACAGAGCAGCAGCCTATGCAGACACTCACAAACAGGAGAGGAATAACTAGACCTAGCTGTCGTACTCTTAAGCGTAAGAGTTACTTGATTGGCTCCTTTCTCATGCTGCTCTGAACACTTGTGTTTCATGCATTTTGATTCTCAGCCAAAGTCTTCAGAACCCTTGACATCAGGGGATACTAATTAATTTGCCTTTAAAATAAATACCATTTTGGCACTCACAATGGACTTGTGGAAAGCCATGACGGATGGGTAACAATGGAGGAAAAACTGACATGAGTTAATCTGGAGTATCTTTGATTCAAATGGAAGTATCCTAAGACACTGAGGAGAGCTGTTTAGGAAGCTTTCCCAGGTATGCTTGTTACCAAGCAATAGAACAACTAAGGGAGAGTGCTTTGAAAGCGAGGAGTGGAGTATTATGAAAGGCGATCATTCCTGCCAGTCAGTGAACAGAAATAGGTAGCAGGCCTGACCGGCAGAAGAATTGTCCTCGGACAATTTGGTAGCAGAATTACTACCAAATGAAAGGGCTTTACATACAGATTTTGCAGGTTTTATTCCCACTGATCTGAGTGTGTTTTGCTGTAGACTAAGAATGAAGCTTTTATTTTTAGAAATGCTCTGTGAAGTCTGATTTGTTTTTTAGTTTTACTTTTGCATAGTTTGAAGAGGAGTAGCAGCACCCAGAGCATCATGGTTAGCAAAAGTCTGGCAGTGTGCAAAAGCTACTGAGGAATCAGGTAAATTCTTTCTTAGACAAGAAAGCTTGAGAGAGAATATGCGTCTGGGAACGTAGGGACAGTGATTGGATTTGGCCTTTGGCCAGCAAGCCTTGTAGACGCATAGGATCGCTGGGTTGGATTCAAGTACTTCAGCTAGTTTTTAGCTCTTCAAAAGACATCTGTCTTAAAAATAGTTCGATCAGTGTTCTCAGAAGCCCAGTCAAATACTAGGAAGAATCTGTTTTAAAGTCTCAATGAAATCTGTCACTGTCCTCTGGACAGATTAAGTAGAGTACTTTGTAAGCAGGATGATAGACCAGTCAGTTGGTAATTTCTACATGTTTTAGCCAGAAACAACAGGTAGGTATCAACAATGTGGATATGGTATCTCTGCCATACGCTACTCTTGTTCAATTTGCTCACACTCCTGTCATCTCATTCCTGTCCCCTGTACCATTTCCATCTGCTTGTCAGTACCTTGCTTATTTTGTATCAACCAGCCTCTATACTAGGATTTTTCTTGTGGCTCAGAATAAGCTATGTGAATTTATCACGTTGGTGACATTTTGTAACAGAACACTTCTCTTGTCTTGTTATTCCCCTCTCTGGTATATAGTTTAGCAGATTGTTTTTCTGGATTTGTTGGCCAGAGAAGTTACGCAGTCTCCACACTTGAAGGTTTTCAACATCTGACTGGATAAAGCCCTGAGCAGCCTGGTCTGATGTCATAGTTGACCCTGCCTTGACCAGGAGGTTGGATTTGTGGGGTGCTTTCCCACCCACGTTATTTTCTGATTCTACGATTTGGCCTTTCAAAAAAAGGCTGGAAGGCAGTTTCAGGGTAAATTAAGCTATCTACTCAGATGCTTTAGTCTTCGAGGCCCACATCCTGCAATCAATAGCTCTAGTGGTTGCTAGAACCCAAATAACTGTTTCAATTAGTTTGCTGAGTTAAACAGCAGAAATTACAGACTTAATAAATTGGCTAGGTACAAAGAGCTCGAAAGACAGGACTCTGACATGAGATTGTTCAGAAAGCCAAAGAAACTTGTATGTGAATAATATAACTACAAAGTTGAAATAACAGAAGGTTCAGAAAATGTAGCAAGGCCAACTTTTTTTGAATGTGCAGATTTTTAGTCTTCTTCATTATGAGGTTTAACTTATTATTGTATTAATATATGCACTGGCACATAATGCGGTTAAGTTAAAGCTGCTGTTCAGAAATAACGTTTGCTTATCCTTAGTACTGGTCAGAAAAAAAAAAGCAGCTTAAGTCAAATGTTTAATTCAGGTTTAACTCTGTGGAATACTTAAGTGAAGGTCTATGCTAGAAGAGAACAATTGGTGCTTGAATCAATTCCACATTCATGTTCCTTTACTCTTCTCTCCGTTGTCCAAAAGAGAGGTAGTTTTCCTGAAACATGCCTTTTGAGTAGACTATTCTTTTGTTCTAGCTGAACCAGGGCTCAGAGGACCCTCTGAAGAGACCAGTGGTGTATGTGAAGGGTGCTGATGCTGTCAAGCTAATGAACATAGTTAACAAGCAGAAAGTGGCACGAGCAAGGATTCAGCATCGCCCCCCACGGGTGAGACTTTAAGAAACTTTATCTAGGTATTACACTGCTGTTACTTCATGCAGTGCTTTCTAACTACGCTGAGTGTGAAGATGTTTTGATGCTCCCCATGAGCATTAATACATATGAAATTCCGTTGACCTAAATAAACTGAGCAACTGCACTGTGAACAAGCAGCTACACTTGATGTAAGTATAGAATCCACAACGTGGCATCTGCTGTCTTTCATGAGGATTCTTTTGAATATATAAATGGCTAAAAAATTTATATAATAGAAGTTTTCCCTTTTCTTAATTAAATAACTTTATTATTGCACACTCCTTGTATTGTAAGGTAGTGTGCCCTGTGTTAGCTAATAATTCTGTGTGATATTTTAAACGGGTGAATTATTTGATATCTGATATTTGTAATTGTAATATAAAATAGTTTTTCTAGAGGTTTTTTAACACTCTACGTGTAGTTTATAGAAGAAGAACAAAGCTAGAGTTCATCCATGTCCCAGTTACCACTTTGGTTTTGTTGTATTTTTATGGAATTCTTCTGTTAAGAAATGTATTTGAGAAGTGGGTCATTTGATGAAAATTCAAATGTTGATTTTCACTCACTTAAGTATACAAGCAAACCAATAATTCATGAAAATTTCTGTTAGTGTCATTCACTCAGTTAAAAAACATGGGTTTTGTGGGATCGGTTCAGACACTGTAAATCTGACATCTCGTGACTGGCATTCCATATATTTCATTCACTTGCAGTGACATACGAAACCCAGGTTTTGTGTCATGGTATCCTAGTTAATGAACTAGGTGAACAATGTGTACTTTGACTTTTGCCCTTGTGACGGTATACATTTGACAATGACCACTGAGAAAGTAGAGAAGAGAAAGGAACAATAGATTGGAGTATGATCTAAAGGAAGGAAAAATAATATTTCTCTTTTAATTTTTAAGCAACCCACCGAGTACTTTGATATGGGAATTTTCCTGGCCTTCTTTGTGGTTGTGTCTCTTGTTTGCCTCATTCTTCTTGTCAAGATCAAACTGAAACAGCGACGTAGTCAGGTAAGAGCAGTAATGGGATATTCACTGAATGCTGAAAGTTAGCTTCTCTTACGTTGTCCTAGAACTTGCTCCCTACTTTTGGAAATGCCAGACACTGACTTAGAATAGCCATCTTTGTGGAAAGGGTTTTATCCATTGATGTAGGCCTTTGGAAAAATTCGGAAATATCTTTAAAGGAGATCTACATTGACGTGTGATGTTCATTCAGTTAAATCCTGAGATCAAAAGAGTATGGAAGCAGTCCATTTAGCCACTGGGAAGGAAGAACATTTCTCTTTGTTCAGAGGTTGATTATCAGTAACACTGGTGTACTTCTAAAGAAGTCCAAGTTCTTGTTGCTGTATTGTGGAAAGAATACCAAGACTGAAAATAAATTGCAGCTCCTTTCAATAGAATAACATCTATTGATTCTTAATGGGAGAGGTTTGCAAGGTGAAAAGTTTGGTTAGGAGAAATTCTAGGTGAGATGCTTTGAGTTTGTCTTGTCAAACATGAAAGGGAAAGCAAATGGAAGCTAATGGACTCTGAAGTTTGTCGTTGTAAACTGTCCAGTATATACACGTAAAAGGAATGCAAAGCACTGTAGATGCTTAGGATTCTTGCTTTGGACATATTGAGTAGGAATCCAAAGATGTTATGGGCCAACAGCAGTGTTAAAAGTGTTACAAAGGGGGATGATAAATTCTACAGTAAAATGAAAACAACTCACTGCCTTCCTAAACTTCTACTATTGATTAAATTCAGGGGGAGGGAGAAATGATACAGCTAATTTAGTAACATTTCATTTTAATCCCTCTCTTAAGTATTGCTTACGGTAATATGGTGGTAAGAGCATAATGGGGCCAGTATTGACAGTTCAAAAAACGTTCCTGACCAAGTCTTATATGTTGCCTTGAATAGTTGCTGCCTATTAATTGAGCAGTTGCAGTGTATCCCAATTGTCAGTACCTTCACCCTGTTTCGATTCAAAGTAGCTTATAATTCTCACTACTGCATGTAGCATGCATTCTTTTCATGACGCTTCTGATCTAAATTCTGATTAGCCTTCTCTCTGCTTAATTTATGAAATTGTACATTAGTCTGGGCCTGACATGATTTGGTAAGATACATTAATTTGATATGGTGGTGTTTCTCTGCTGCTATGCTATAGTCCCTTATGCAGCAGCGTTGCCTTTTTTTTTCTTTTTTCTTTTTTTTTTTTTTCTTTCTTCTGTTGTAGAATTCCATGAACAGGCTTGCAGTGCAAGCACTGGAAAAAATGGAGACCAGGAAGTTTAAGTCCAAAAGTAAGGGACACCGGGAAGGTAGCTGTGGAGCACTGGACACACTCAGTAGCAGCTCCACCTCTGACTGTGCCATCTGCTTGGAGAAGTACATTGATGGGGAGGTAAAGGATGAATGGTTTCTTCAGCACAGGCTGAGAATGTAGCTGGTTTATTTTAGCACTGTGGTACATGGCTGGCTGTTGGGTACATCGTGTACTGAGGTTGTGCCGCTTGCCAGATTGATCGCATTGAGTAGCCAACTCAAGCCTCAGCTGCATTCTGCAGCTTCCAAAGAAATCTCAAGGACTTTTCCCCATACTACAAAGTGAGAGGTGAGGAATCTCATTCTGCAAGTTGCTGCTTCCATCAAGTCGCTTTTCTGAGGAAGAACTCGTAAAGAAGTCAGGGTTACCTCAGCATTTAGTTCTCTGGGTATTTTTAACAAGTTGTGTGCTAAGGTGATGATGCATGTGAGCTCTGTTGGACATAAGGGATACATTTCATGTTTTGATTCTCAAGCTTTGATGGCACCTTGTCTTTAAAATGTCGGGCACACAGCACTGCTGGGAAAGAGGAGGAGAAGGAGGGATGTCGAAAGGTTCAGGAACCGTTTTTTTGACTCCTCAGTTACCATCGCTGCATTGATGTCAGTGCTTGCCTTCTGTGGCACAGTTCTACCCAGAGGAAGCAATGAAAGGATGAAATACCTTAGAGTAGAGGCAGTCAATAATCACAGCTTTAAACTTCCATATAAAAAATTATTTGAGGACATTTTATTTTGAAGTTATTCAAAAAAGATTCATCATTTTTAAGGCAATAGGAAATACCAGCTGCAGTATTTGAGTGCTACAAGCTACGAACAGAAAGTTAATGAAGTTAGCTGATGGGAAATTATTCAGAGTAGCAAGGATGAAGGCAGACAAGAACTTCAGAAGTGCTGTGCAAAACTGACTGGACAGGAAATTCATGCCTGAACTTCAGCATGAAGTGATATACATAGGGAAGAGCGTTACATGTATTAGTGATGGGTTGTGAGGTGAGCATTGCTGTTCAGGAGCAAGACCTTGAAGCTGTCTTAGATAGCTTTGTGAAAGCAGATTGGTGCTTTGTGGCAGTCAGGCAAATCAGATATTAGAAATGAGAAGGGGCAGTCTACAGAACTGAACAGAAAACATAATTACACCACTGTGTAAGTTCAGTAATGCTCTCACATTGAATACTATGTGCACTTCTGATCTCATTTCACAAAAGATACGTTGAAAATGAAGGTGCTTCAGAAAAGGGCAGTCACAAAGTGATCAAAATTTGGAATGGTTTCTGTACAAAAAAATAGGACTGAGTGGGCTAGCACTTTAGTCATAGATTACTTGGGGGTGGAGGGAGTACAAAATCATGAATTGAGAGCATGAACAGGAATCAGACGTTCATTTTTTTCCAATACAAGATTGGGTGTAATTGGGTGTAAACTGCTAGTACCCAATCTGAATCAAAATGTGGTGTTTCTCCACCAGCAGATAGTAGCCCTGTGGAACTTCTTGCCAAAGCATGTTACAAATTCAAAACCTGCGCTCATGGGGAGATTTGAGCAGTACTTGGAAGAAAGATCTGTTGCGGGTTTCTGAACTGATAGATATCCAGCAGGCTCAGGAAATCCTGTAAACAGATAACAGCTGAAGGATGAAAGTGCTGGGCAAGGGAAAAAGTATCATATACGCTGTGTTGTTTTTGCTTTTCTCTGAGTATTTTCCATTGCTAGTAGTTGTAGGCAAGATGCGTCATTAAATAGACTCCTGATATTTTTTTTTTAAGGTTCATTTAGTGTATTAAGGAAAACTTTAATGATGGGCTCCTTCAAGGTGTTAGGTCATAGGGACAAAGCAAAAAGTGTCCTAAAGTAAAGTAGTGTGTCTGCATGGAGTTCTAACATGCCTGCAGACTATTCTTTTAGTGATAGCTGATCACTAGCTGTTGTGCTTTTGGCTGTGTTGGAACAGGTGGCATTTTTTTCCTTCTTATCACTTCGAGACTAGGAATTGATCCGTTTAGTAGCTAGGTTGAAAAAACTAGGAATGAGCTGTGAAAAATTCACTCATTAGGAAGGAGTACTTTTTCATGTTCCTTCATCTGTTCCTGTAGGAACTGCGTGTCATTCCCTGCACTCACCGATTTCACAAGAAATGTGTGGATCCTTGGCTACTGCAGCATCATACCTGCCCTCACTGCCGCCATAACATCATAGGTAAGTGCTGCAGTATGGATGCTCAGTTGGGTCATACATTTTGGGCTTAACAGCTTACAAGATGAAACAGAAATTGTGTCTGTAAATCTTCATAGAGCCCATAGTCTTTATTGTAACGCAACCCTAGAAATACTTTTAGGATTAAGTTCTTTGAAAATGACTGCATGCCCTGGAATAATAGGTCACATTTTTAGTTTTCCCTCGTTCTGGGTGCAATGCCCAGAAGAGGGCAGCGTTGGTCAGTGTCTGAACGCAAGGAGGACAGATAGCTGTAATAGATGGGTATGTTTTCTCTTGGTAACGATAAAGAAAAGACAATGTATTATTTTTTATTTTTCCATGGTGTTGTAGCTTGGAATGTGGTTTCCTTTACTTACCCTCTCACCCTTCCATTTCCTCTGTCTTGAAAAAGTTTTCTATTAATACACATTTACGTAAAATAATGTACACATTGAGTGAAAATTCAAACAATGACTTGCTCTGAACCTGCAAGACCAGGAATGCTGTGTAAGCAAAAGGTTTTGCATATATGAGAACAGTATCTGAAATCGCTTAACTTCTTTTCCTTTTTAAGCAAATACAATTGAGTGTTTCAAAGGCTTCCAGGCAGATGCTCTTGACTTATTTTGTTTGTTTTGTTATTTTTCCTTTTGTGTAAAAAGTTGGTGCATTTTTAAAAAAATCTGTTGTGTATGTAATGTAACTAAATTCGGAATACAATATCCTCCTTTCTTGCATGAAGTATATTCCTTTTTATTCCCTCCTACTTCTACTTCTCCACTCTCATTTCTCTCATTCAGAACAGAAGAAGGGAAATGCAGGTCCAGTCTGTCTGGAATCCATCAACCCAGCACGCAGCCGGCAGCAGAGGGTGATTCTGCCTGTCCATTACCCAGGCCGAGTGCACAGAGCAAACCAGATAACAGCATATCCCACTCGGACAAGCATGGACCCTCACGGAAACCCTATCACAGTACTTACAGTTGAGCGACACGGCGAGCAGAGCCTCTACCAAGCCCAGTCCCCAGCCTATATCCGAAGTTACCAGCCTATTCATTTGGACCATGCTTTAAACACGCATCACTGTAGCCTGGAACACAGGGCTTACTCTCCAGCTCACAACTTCCGAAGACCCAAGTTTGGCGGACGCAACTTTTCCAAAACAGCATGCTTTTCCCAATATGAGACCATGTATCAGCACTACTACTTCCAAGGCCTTAGTTACCCTGAGCAAGATGGACAGCCTCCAGCTGGCATTTCCTCAAAGGGTCCTTCCCGTGCCTTTCAGCCTGGTAGCAGCATGCTTTTCCCTCCTGTGGTACATGTAGTGCCCTCATCCCGCTTGGAGAGCGGCAGTACTTCCAGCTTTAGCTGCTATCATGGTCATCGTTCAGTGTGCAGTGGATATTTGGCTGACTGCCCTGGGAGTGACAGCAGCAGCAGCAGTTCTGGTCAGTGCCACTGCTCCTCTAGTGATTCCATGGTTGACTGCACTGAGGTCAGCAACCAGGGGGTTTATGGGAGCTGCTCCACCTTTCGCAGCTCTTTGAGCAGTGACTATGACCCATACATTTACCGCAGTAAGAGCCCTTGCCGAGTGGGTGAGGTTGGTGGTGCAAACAGGGGTGCAATTGTTCTCTTGGAGGGCCCCCACCAGGACGAGCTTCCAGCTCATGGTCACAGTCTGGTGGGTGCTGACTGCCGGCCTGTGCCAGCTTCTTCCTCAGGGGACCAACTGTCTAATTGCAGCATGGATATGAACTATAGCAGTAATTCCTCACTAGAGCACAGGGATCCAAATGGCACTACCTCAGAGGGAGGACATGAGGCCACTCCTGGTGCTGCCTTGGATGTTAAAAGGAACTGGAAGAATCCAGAGATAGCAGGGCCGCTTATGGAGCAAGCATGCGCATGCTGCTTTGAACTCCAGCACTCTGCCCTGGAGCCTAGCAATGGGACAGCTGACTGTAGTGCACTCTTCCTTAGCTCTCCGCTGTGGGGGACATGTGGCCCAGGAATAGAACCACAGTCAGGGAACACCCCGGGCTTGTACAGTATTAACTCAGACCACTTGCATAGGACAGATGGGGTAAAATATGAGGGGTTGCCCTGCTGCTTCTATGAAGAGAAGCAGGTAGCCTGTAGTAGCAACAGTGGCAGTGGAGGTGGTGGCTGCTATACAGAAGACTATGCAGTGAATGTGCAGTACACGCTTCCTGATGACACCTTGCCAAGCTGCTGTAAGGGTGTATGTGATCTGGGTCAACGCATTCCCATAATTCCTGAAGACAGAGACTGTGAGCTGATCCTACCTACAGAGTGCCAAGGGACCCACACAGGAGGCTGTAGTTCCTGGGATGGGACACCTGAGCTAGATACTTATCTGCACTGCCAAGGTATAGGAGAGGTACAGGGCGAGAGGGAGGTGTGCTACGAGGCAACATCATTCCTGCGGCAGAACTACTCTCAGGAGGAGGAAACCAGAATGCTCTTTCCCAGTCCCACTCTGAACTCCCAGAAGCTGATGACGACCACAAAGGCCACAGGTAATATGTGCACTTTTTCTGATTACTCTCTACCTTTCTGTCCTACTGTATGAAATGCTGCCAGCTTTCCAGGTGCCTGCAGCCATAAAGGTTACTGCCATCCTTTGCAGAAGAGCAGGTTATTGACTAATCGTTCACCCAAAAGTGTTATTCTCTTGTTACCTGTGCTCATTTGGTCATAGCTAGAGGAAGAGAAGATGATAGTTTACTGTCTAACGCTGTAAGAGCTTTCATACTCATCCTTTGTGGGGAGGGGAAAAAGTGACTGCCAGTACCAGGCCCCCATTAGAGCTCCTGCAGCCAGGGACACTGTGCCAGTTGTGGCAGCTGTGGCAAGCTGCCGAAGCAGGCAAGGCTGGAGTGCTGGGAGGGGACAGATAAGCTGAAGGATAAAAAAAAAAGAGTGAAAAACTTGGAACTGCTATAGAAGAATATGTGGGAAAGTCTCTGCTGGGGACATACACAAGGGAAAAAAAGAATTACTCGCAGAATGACGGGGGTATTCTTTACCTGCCTTGCCAGGGCTGTTTTTAAGAGTGTTCATAGCATTATAGGGTACCCTAGGTTGGAAGGAACCTCAGGCTGTCATCTAGTCCAACCTCCTGCTCAGAGCAGGGCCAGCTCTGAGATCAGACCAAGTTAGTCAGTTTGTCGGATTAGACCAAGGTTATTCAGTCAGGCCATGACAACCTCCAGGGACGCAGAGTGCACTCCCTCTCTGGGCCCTTGTTCCCGTGCTTGAGTGCCAGCATGGTGAAAAGATTTTCCTTCTATCCAGTCTGAACATCTCATGTTTCAACTTAAGCTCCTTACCTCTTATCCAAAATGCATCACTCTCAAGACCCTGGCTCCATCGTTGTGACAGCCTCCATGTAGGTATGGCAAAGCTGCTAGGGAGTGCCCCCAAAGCCTTCTCTTCTGCAGGCTGAACAAGCCCCAGTCCCTCATCTCACAGGGTGAGTGCTCCAGCCCTCTGAGCATCTTGGCTCTCTGCTGAACTCACTCCAGTCAGTCGATGTCTTGTTCTGGGGACCCCAAAACTGCATGCAGTATTCTAGATGAAATGTTCCTTAGTTTTCTTTATCCTTCAGGTGCTGGATCTCATCCCTTGGAGAGAAGCCAAATCGGTGAATAGACCTGTCCAGATGATCCCGGATGGAGAAGCGGAGCTTATCAGAGACTCCAAATTCTCATGGACTTAATATTTTTTTAAGCTTTGACAAACACACAAAAGTGGTAATGTGGAGAAGTCCCCCCCCCACTTCCTCTTCCTCTGTGTCCACATCAGCTTGATTGTCTCCTTTCTCCCTCTTGCCTGAAGCCTTCAGGCCTCCATTTGTGTGCAAAGCCCATGTGGGACATGGTGTGGAGCATTTCTGAACTCTAGTGCCATTTCTATATTAATGACAAAGTGTTATTTATATTTTCTTTTTAGAAGTGACCGTGTCAGCTCTTGCTGAGAGGTAACACGGTGTGTTAAATAAGCCAGGCTATGTGTAGATGCTGTTATCTCCTACTTAAAGGAGTCCAGCCTTCAATAAGCTCAGGGCTACACCTGCCTTAGAAACCAGATAGCACCTTGAAATATAGTAGTCCAGAGGGATACAGCTGCTGAATGGATGCTCAGATACCGACTAATCCTAGTAGCAAATCCTAGTAGCCAGCAAGTTATATAAGTGATTTTGAGGGAGGTGAAGCATTGGACTGTCTCCTTTCTCCTTTCCCCTCATCCCCCTTTCATGCTGCTCTGATGATTTGGCCAGGAAGGGTCTCCTGCCATTATGACTAGTTTTAACAGAGTGGGGGTAGGGAAACTGGTAGCTCAGAATGTTCTCATCCTCACTTCCTGCTAAACCGTGGACCTCACTGTATCTTCTGACTGGTCAAGAATGCTGGGGACCCCTCCCTCAAACAGATGCTAGAAGAAAGTGCTTAGAAAGGGTAATACCTTTGTAGGTGATGAACCTTGCCTTCCATAGGAAGTTTTTCAGGTACCTGTAGCCCCTGTTAGGGCTGTGAGGAATGCTGGCATATGCAGGAAAACAGAGCTTGCAGAGTGCTTGCAGCTTGGCTGGCTCATTTTGGAAAAAGGTCAGAAGGTGTCTTGTTTCCTTACAGACTGCAAGCATGCCTAAGAGGAGCAGTGCTTGTCACCTTTTGTGCATGTGGGAAAGTGAGGGACTTGGTTTAATCATTCTTTTCTTCTTTGCTGTGGTTGATGTAGCTTCCATAGATGGATCTGTTTTAAAGGTTTCTTCGGCCCAGCCAGTTGTGCTTCATTTTTGTCTTGTGTACAGAGTGCTCTCTGTACCCCATTAGCCTGGGCACATACTTTTGTTCTTGTTCTTGTACTAGTGGGGATGTTTGTTATCATGAGATAATATATGTCGTCACTTCTGATAGCAATTGTTTCCTGTGGAAACAGCGGCTTCTGAGTCAGAGGCTACCATAGCATGGTTTAAATTGCCTGTCATGCTGCATGTGCCTGAGGACACAGTGTCATCCTGTCTGATGTATTCACAGCAGGAATTCTCCTAAAGGGAAACTAATTATTTAATGCCCACAGTGCCAGTCTTCTGCAAAGATTTGTCTGAAGTTCGGTACACTTTGGAAATACTTAAAAGAAAGACATGAAAAAGAGATGTACATTTCATGTTACATTTTCTGCCAAAGTAATGTCCTTGACAGCACTGGGCTAATTGTGAGAACCAGCAAAGTTAACTTCTTTGTTTGCTTTATAGTCCCAAATGAAATATTTTAAAAGAAGCAAACATCTATGAAATAACAAATACATTCATCTGTTTACTTTGACTTTCTGTACTCAGTAAGTTAGGAAAAAATATTTCTATTTAAAGGAATTCACATTAAATCTTTTTAAATGAACAAACACCAAAATCCAGCTGTTCAGAGAATGAATACAAGGCAATATCTGGGTATAAGATTAAAAGAAAAATTCCAATAAACACATTTTCTGTGTATAAAGTTTATTGAAAACATATTCATTCTCTGAATGACTGAAGTAAGTGGTATGTGTTGGGAGAATAAACTCTAAAGCTTTGGGTTTTTTGTTTGTGTTTGTTTCTTTAAGTCTTACCTTTTTCCTTCCTCCACTCAAAGGAGATGCATTGTAGAAGCTATGGTATACTACCTTGGTTATTCTGCTTGGTGTTTTGTGAGGCACTGTCTAAGGCCACCTGAGATGCATTGTACTCTATAACTGCACAGCATGTTGTGGTAAAATGTGGTTATGAAAAAAGAAATTTGAATATTCTGGCTCATGGTGTTCCTGGATGTACTGGTCTCATTCACATGTTGTGGAAATCTCTGTCAGTACAACAGTCTCTGCAGGCCTTACCACAGAGGTACCTTACACTTGGTTTCTGTGTTTGCTTTTATATTCAACATTTAGTTAATTCCCTGCTACCTGTACATCCATACAGACTTACAGGCTAGCTGGCTGTGATAGATGGTTTTTATAACAAAATGCCTTTCTACTACTTACATGAACAGTTGTCATTGTGTTTGGCTCATGAGGCACTATTTAAAATGTTTTTAATTAAAGTTATAGCACTTAAAATTGTTTTGTATAAAATTTGCTGTAAAGATTTGTAATATGGTCAAAGGGCTCTTTCTCCTTCATTACCATTTTTAAAAATGTTTTAAAAGCTAGAAAACATCTTGTATATATTCTGTATATGTATAGCAGCACATTTCATTTATGGAAATATGTTCTCAGAATATTTATTTACTAATATATTTATCTTAAGCCATGTCTTATGTTGAGAGTGTGTGACATTATTGTAATAATCATTGAAAATCACTAACATGAGGCTCTGTAAATACATGATAATTGCACACAAAGATTTTACAGTACTTGCCGACCAAAAATGATTTAAGAAAAGTTGTAGTTACTTGCAGTTTTGTAAGAAAGTGTACAATGTCTGTATTAAAAAAAAAGGCAAAACCACACAAAAATACAGTTTTATTGCATAAACATGTGGAAGTTGTCCTTCTTGTTTTGGGGGAAAGGACATGGATAGCTGTGCTCCTCCAACTATAGTCCTAGATATACTGAGATGAACAGTAATAAACAACAATATTTTTTCCTTTTTTTAAATAATAGGTAGGTGGATGTGTATATACATACACATACAGTCCTAAGAAAAATGCTCGTGGTAAAAAGTTCAGAAGTGTTTTTTTCTGCAGGCCACCCATAATGTTCTGTCTCAGGACCATTCAGCTTTCAGAAAGTGCCACAGTTGAATATCCACCAGAAATCAGCTTTTTTTTACCTAGTATTATGCACAGTGTAAGTCCAGTACTTGGCAGTTTTAGCTGCCTTCCTAATACTGTCTCCAGGTAGTCTCACACAGTATGTGTGTTACATGAGGGCTGCCCATTGCTTCAGCATCCCTGGGCACACCTGGCTGATGTTGCTCTTGAAGAGGGGGGAGCTAGATATATTGATTGCAGGAAAACAAAGATTACAGAGGAAGGAAGGCACAGAAGGAAAAGTGAAGCGTTAGGAAAGTAGTGCACCAGAGTATGCTGTGGAGGAGATGGGGTGAAGAGCTCTGCCAAGGGGAAACGCAAGGAAATGCAGTGAAGCTGACTGCAGCGTGGCAGTCCATGACTAACAGGACAGCACCTGGGCCTTTATGCAGTATGCAGGTTATTTGGGGGGGGGACAGGGACGGTACGTCTTACAAGCCCCTCGAGCCGCCAGGCACATGAGGAGTGACGCATCTGCTGGAAGGCATCCTCCTTTATGTTTGGAACCTGCCTGTTCTTTGTATCGGGGGAACTTAATTCCAGTTTAATTTCAGGTAAAAGTGGTTTATTGTCCTGAAATAAAACTGTTTTGAGACCGGAGCCAGCATGATATAGTTGGACGCAACTGGATAAATCATAGCTTGAACAGTCAAGCTAGATGCAAGTCCTTATCCTGGATCATGAAATCACTGGTCCCACTGAAGTGAAAAGCAGTGCTGTGCTACTCTCTTTTTGTCGGCAGAGGGCATAATCTGACCAAAGGTGTCTATGCAGCAAACGAGAGGGGCTTGTAGGTATGTGGACAGCAACCTGCGTGCCTGCGTGTGTGTGTACGTATGTATTTATGTAATATATGTTTATGTGTTATTGTGTAAACAGTTTGCCTCCTTACAGTATTTATTTCCCATACAGTGATACACACACACACACACACACACACACACTCCTTTCTAGTCTTCTCCTCCAGTTTATTCCTTCTCCCAAAGATTTTCACCTGGTAATCCCCTGGACTCCGCCACCCCCCCACCCGCCACCCCCCCCCCCCCCATGTTCAAGTGCACTGTAATTCAGTCATCTCAGAATTCAGCCAAGAAATGAGCCTTACTTAGCTCTAACTCCGTGTTTCTTGTGTGAAAACTCCATGTGTGGGATGTCAGACTGTTGAACTGAAGAGTATCATTTTGCATGACACTCTTTCTAGCATGAGGATCAGTTACCATCCTCATCTCAGGCACTACAGGAAAGCCTGGTCTGTGTGAGGAGACAGGCACAGTAATGGAAGAGTGACAGGCAGGAGGGAGTTAAGCAGCACCAGCAAGTGCTTCCCAATCAAAGTATGTGCCCTTTTTTTTGATTGATGAACAGAATCTTGGCAATTGCCAATGATTATAGATATGCATTTTATTTGGAAATTAGTTCATTAGACAATTGTTCTTAAAAATAGCATAAAACTTGCCGTATGTGTGTGGCTGATATGCCTGTGTTGACAGGTCACATCTGAGTCTCCTTCCCTCCCTCCGTCCCCACAGTTTGCTATTGCTGACTAGTGTTTTGTTTTCTCATTTCTTTTTCTGAAGAAAACCATGAGGTGATTGTGCTTCTAAGAACAGGACATAGCTTTACCCTTGCTGTCCTGCAAAATAATCAGTGAGCCCCTACTCTGTCTCTTTGGGAAAGACAGTTGTGGGCTGTTGACTGAACTTGAATGTGCTCAGCTGTGTGTGTGTCTGTCTGTCTGTCTGTCTGGGGGGGGTATTCTATCTCTCTTTTGTTGTGGCTTCTTTTTTAATGACTAAATGTAAACATTTTCTATCAAAAATGAGTATTTTGATATTTGGCAAGGGGAGGTTCTTTACACTGTTGAGGTTCAATATTTAAGGAGCAAATTTGTGGCAAAATGAGAGTCCTGTGGGCACCATAAACCTGCATAGAACCTCCATATGGTAAAACAAGAAAAGCAGGAGCAGACGATTCTTAATGAGGTTGTACATTGTGGTAACACTTGGTGTTTCTGTAACACTATCTCATTTTTGCTGTAGCAATATTGGGTGCATCTGTCAAATCCTATGACAGCTGTTGGGTAACATTGGTTGTTACTTGTGTAGTGTGAAGAGAAAAGTGTCCTTAAAAGGATGGCTGTGTTCGTACTGTGTGGAGCCAGCCCAGCCTAAGTCTTTGGCCAAGGAGAAAACAGCATACCTGAAACCAGGTATTTTATCTTGCAATGGAAGTGCTGTGCTCCTGTGACTTAAATGCTTCACAGAAAAGTGTCTCTTTCAGGGTAAAGAATACATTTCTCTCATGGGGAATGAAACTGTTGCTTAGGAAACAACAAAAAAAGGCAACAGTTTCCAGAATAAACAGAAGTGTAAGAGGATTCTCATAACCTGAATGGCAAGAAAGGAGAGCAGAGTAACCTCCCCTGTGTAAGGGGAGGCCAATCCCCTGTGACAGTAGTGTTTCCAAAAGAAAACGAGAGTTTGAGTAATGACATGAAAAGCTGGAGACAGTTTTGGTATCTATCTGACACTGGTATTCAGACATTTACATAAATGTAGCTGAAGATTTCTTTGAGATAGCATAGCATTATTTTGGTCAGGAGGAATTCATGAAAGAAAAGATGAACCTCACAAGAAAGTGGAAACAGCATTATATGTTGCTGCAATTCGTAGAGAAAACACTGAAAGAACTGTTATAGTTACTTCTAACAGTTTGAAAACATGTAAACTGAAAACTTCAATTTGCTGTTACCTCAGAAATTGCTTCTCAGAGCGATAACATATTTTCCGCATGTAATCATTCTCAGCATTTTCAGCTCAAATATTCTTTTCTAACTGCCACAGCAGACAATCCTGCTGTAATCTGCTGGTGAACTGCGGCAGTTTCTGCCTCCTTTATTCAGTGCTTGTCTACACTTGAGCGATACTAACTGAACTCCTCCTGCAGAAATTCACTGTATTTATTTTTTTATAATTATTACTTACAGCCATTTGCTGAATGCAGGATGACCATGTATAAACACAGCACATATTTCAGTGGTGAGTCATTTCAAGTTTGATTTATTCTGTTTTCTTGTCAGTCTTATTTGGTTCATGTGATAGCCTTTGGCTTTACAGTAAGTTGTCTTGAGACTGAAATTCAGAATTTCATCCCAAAGCACAGGTGCTCAGTGAAGTTGAGAAAGTATGAGTTGCATGAAGCGTATGTGTGTTAGGGATGTGTTGTTATAGAACAAATGGTATGGTCTGAAGGCAATTATATTTTTCACTCTCAAGATCTCAAGGTAGCAGAACTATAAAGGTTGTTCATAAATGTCTACAATAATATTCAGGTGAAACTATCACTGGACTGTATTTCATTGGAAGGTTGTGAAATAGCATTGCTGCAAGGTATTAAGAACTAGTTGGACAAGTATTTGTCAGGAGTTGTTTTTGTAGTTCACCCTTCCTTTAGGCAAAGTGGTGCACGAGAAAAATCTGTTGGAAGTCCTTCCCACTGCCTGAGAAGGCTTATTAAGCAGAAGATGAAACTGGAAGAGCTAGTCATGCTCATTCAGTGGCAGCCAAGTGTCTGCTGACGTGTTTGGCCCGTAGTCATAGAGGCTGCAGATTCAGTACAGTTTCCAGGGCTATCAGTAAAAAAATCTCCCATTTATACTATTGCCAGGGGAGCTTGGAATACAGAGACTGTAATTCTGCAATACCACTGGGTTGTCTGCATAAGCAATGTGATAAACCTCCTCAACATTGTACTGGCTGTAGAAAATCTGGCAGAAACAAGCCCTAAAAAAGGTTATGTTAATGCTTGATTGAAAAAGCAAATGACATGTTTGATGTTAAAATGGTCCTGCGAGTATAGGCCGATTTGCAGAATCTGATGAACAACCTAATACAATCACAAGCTAGAAATGAGATTCAAAGGAGGAAAGCGCATCTTAAAGCAATTGTTTCTTCAGTATCTATTCTGCCACAAAACTGAGTCTGAGTTACCCTCTTCTCAGTGTTCTTCTATCATATATACCAATGAATTATCTTTGATTTTTTTGCTATGGTTACAGTGTATAGAAAATTTATTTTTCTCAGAGTGTAAACTAACATCTTTTCTTCCTATAAAATGTTAGCAAGATACAAGCATAATATGCTGTATTAAATAATGCATTTCCTATACATATATAAATATATATATTACTATGATAACATATCACACATATTTTTAAATAACACAGTCTCTATTTCCCCCCCAACATAAGAATATTAAGACAAAAGTACATATAAAATCATTTAGTCAACAAACTAAACTAGTTTTAAACGTAGATTTTGAATTAGGGAGGCCACTTGTCCAGCTGGCCTCCTTCCACCTGAGGTCCACACATACAGTAGGCTGCTGTAACGGACATGCTGCATAAAGTAAGGCGGCAGTCTCACAAATTGCTGCAGTGGCAGTGCCAGCGTAAGGACTTACTGCCCCTGCTTCCGGGGCAGCCAACTGGCTTTTTCCTATGGCTTATTGTCCACTTTTAGCTGTGTTAGCTCACCTCTCTGTGCAACCACCCAATAAACAAGATCAGCGAACTCATCTCTGTTAAAAGTAACTCAGGGAAGAAAAAGCGATGGTAATTTTTAACCCGATCAGTTTATTGCACCACCACACAGCCGGTCATACCAACACAACAGAGTGAGGAGGGGGCCAGAGCAGGGGCTGGAATGCATGTATATGAGGAGGCAGCTCCTCATGATGGTTTTGTTGTCAAAACAGTTGCTTTTGAAATTGTGGCCCATGTCACATTTGCAGCCTGTCCAGCCTATTGAGGGAACTGCTAGGTAGGAGGTCAGAAGGCCGTTCAGATACAATTCCAAACAAATTCTTCTTCTGTAGTTATTTTCACTTTGTTGAAGAAAATGCTGTAAACACTAACATCCTGAGGTGTCCTGCCCTCCAGCTGTCAGCACTCAGCTGCTAGTGTCGTAGGGGCATTTCTGTATGCCAAATCATGTGGGATTACAACAGTTGTGCATGTCAGACTTCTTTCTCTCCCCAAACCCTTATAGCAAAGATCATAAAGTGCTGTGTTAATGGATACCATATATGTTGGCCATATACCACCATACCACTGAGGTGTTTGTAGCAGGAATGCGAGTGAACACACCACATTTTGAAAAAATCCACAGCAGAAACCTGCCTGCTCTTTATGGTCTCAGGCCTGTATAGTGAGAAGTGCTATTTAAGGACTCTGTCCATGCATTTCTATCTATTGCTCTGTTTCCTAGTATCAGGGGTATCTAGAATCAGACAATCTGAAAGACTTGGGGGAACGTAACAATTTCCTCTACACTTTTATCAGTGTGTTTACCTGTGCACTGTCCAATACCTTATGCTTAGTCATGTTCATTGCTGCCATGGCCAGCTGATCTGCTATAACTGCTGTTTTTATGGGTCTTTCGTACAGAAATTGGATAAACGTTCCCTAAGAAAGGCCCATGAAATATGATTTTATTATTTAAAAAATAGTTGAGAAGATAAGGGACTGATGCAAAATCTCAGTTTCTAAATTCCCTAGATTTTGCATTAGTAGCATCAGGTTTTTTTGTTGTTGTTTGTAATGGGCTTTCTCTAATTTTCTAGTGAAATTAAATTCCTTACTGAAGAAGAGAAGCTTAACGGTTCTGTATTTTTTCCTTCTGCAGCAGGTAGAAATCAGTCATGGGGCGCTTCTGATGTTTTTTCAGTTTATCATCATTAGCTAACTGCTTTATGAATGTCCCTTTGACTGTATATGTTTAACTGCTCAAGAACATTTGATAAGGCAAGCAAACAAAGCTTCATCACAATGTGCTCATAACTTAACTCTTAAGGATCCAGCTTTACACTCTGGCTCTCTCTTCCTGGTTTTCCATTAGTGAATCACATTAAGCATGCTTAGGAAGCAAACTAGTTTGTTTTGCTACAAATCTGTGAGGTAGAGTCTTTCCCTGCACTGCATGATGCAAAACCTAACTGTTAAAAAGGCAATTTGAAATTTTTTGGGGGGTCTGAAACAGATGATAATGTTTTTTGGTCCAACCTGATGACACATAAGAGATAACCGGCATATTTTACAACTCGTCCTGTCTTGATTTTAGGCGATACTGTAATTATCTTTTCCTGTATTCTTTCCAGCAGCTCATGCAAGAAAGTACTAGATGTTCCCATGATAATCCATTTTTGATATAAACAATTCCTTAATTGCTAGCTTAGTAAAGTCTTTTTTCTATTAAGCGTTTGTTGTGGTATTGTTCAGCTGTCTCTGGCACTCATCTGTGGCACATAAATGGAGCTGGAATGAATTCAATTCAGGTAAAAGAATAGATCTACAATGGCAAGTAAGGCACAGTATTTCATTGTTTAATTCTTAGATGCACTATTTTTTCAAGGAAATCTATAGACCTCATGAAGGGGAGGGAATTATGAGTTGAAACCAGAAGGGCAGATACTATACTGAATTTAAACTCAATGACAATATTTTCTCACTTTTATTTGTTATCTTTTGCAGATACATTTAATAGTTGTTCTCTGACTGCAGGTCTGGTATACGCAGACCATTGCTATATGTTTTAACTGATATTTTTTCCTTTTGTCTTAACCAGAATTACTGTACTTTAATGGCTCTCACTGAATTTCCTCTAACTTAGTTTGAGGAGCTGCTCACTCAGTAAGCTTTTCCAGTCAATTTATCCGACTTCTGTTCTGTCAGTTTTTCCTAAATATCTTGCTGGTCTGGACTTGCTGAGTTTGAAAGACTCACTGTTGATCCCCAGTGGTGGTATGAGAAGTCTGAGCATTGTGGGTGGACAGATATTCTACCAAAGAGAAAATATAGTTAATGCTGTCTGTTGCAATCAAAGAGAAATTATTTCACAGATCAGATCCCCACTAGTGTTTTAGTTCTTTGACAATTAAGGGCATTAATCTTAAAAATGCAGTTCAGTGTTAATTTTGAAGGCAAGGAGACACTTCTTCTTCTCACAGGTAAATGTCAAGGCAACTGTTAGGTATGTGTTCAGATGCACAGCCTGGCATAGGTGAGTTGTTGATAGCAGGCTACAACTTTGTAAATAGTTTAGGCTGCTGAGATCAGTATCTTTAACTCCAGAGTAAGAATTTGTGTTAGTCAGCCTCACTGTGTAAAAATTCAGTGGATTCACAATTTCTCTGGACAATCCTTTAAGAACCCCTAAGCTTACATCCAGAATGAATGCAGGACTTCAGACTGGAGTACAATAGTTTTTCAAAAGATCACTGTGAATATGAACAAAATTATCATAATCATCGGTGAATGATGGGTCAGACATAGTCGTTTAAAAGACTTCATTGCTCTTGCAGACCTTGACCTGGTAAGCATTACTCCATTGAAACTCACATTTGCAGCTGAAACTCCAGAGTGTTTGCCTCCTGAATTTGATTTGATTTTTATTTGTACATCTCTGCTTGTATAAACAGAAAATGTAGAAACCGCAGAGTACTGGGCAACCAGGCTGATGACAGTTTCTCAGTCTTTGACTCCCATTTTACGGTATAGTACCATTTAGACATGTTTACATTAAGGCCAATAAGCTCTGGTTGCTGTGGCTGCTGAACAGGTTATCAGTATCTACCTCTGTCTTCAGCCTTAAGAATAAAGGGACTAAAGTAGCCTGATATAATACAGTGGTACAGGAAAGTAGGATGCAAGAAGTCCTCAACCTGCAGATACTCATTCATACCCCTGCTTTTGGCAGGGGTACAGGACATTTTGAATTTTACAGGTTTTTACATGTATTTAAGTGCATTGGTTTAAAGGCAGTAATTAACAGCACTACAAATTTGATGAGCACCAGGTATTTCAAAGCTATTGCTGCAATTAAAATCTGTTGTCGTTGGTATACCCAAGAGAACAGCAGATAGGCAAAGTCACTCAAAGGCCTTTGGAAATGGACTTTTTGGAAAACAAGTATGATATTGGGAGAAAAAAAGAAGATTATTCCCAAGTCACCTGGATTTTAAGAAGATTGATTCTTGTAAAATAAAAGACACTTCAGTTTCCCACTAGTGGGTTGCAATCATCTTGTTGACTTCGAAGCTTTTTCTTGAAGATTGATATCGATGTGGATGGCTGGTAAAATATAGTCCAGATCTCGCCAGCAGTAGTAACCTCACTGGAATCTTCTGTTTCAGTTGCAGATGGTATCTGATGAGATCTAGGAAACAAGTGTTAATTCACTTCAAGTGTTAAGGTGCTTGGGAAGCTGCTTATTGTTAGTATGTCTGCATTACTGCTACACTGGTAATGCTAGCAGCTTCCACTACATCTGTGACACCTTTTCTTTCTACCTGCTGCACAGTTATGTAGGTTTTTGGAGTGTTTGTTGGTTGTTTCTTGACCAAATGAAAAGTTAGGCATTCTGTTGCTAGAATAGTTGCTACCCTAACGAAAGCAGTGACATTAAGCTAAGGCGGCTCTACATACTCTATTACAAATTGCTATCAATATAAACAAATTTCCTTGTATATTTAAGCCTGTTTGTGGTATGTAAATACAATAGTCAACATTTATGATTTGTTGATAACTCACCCATCATTTCGTTCAATGAGTGTCCATCTAAAGGACTCAAAAATTACTTGGTATAAGTGTAGAGAAATATAGTAATAAAATTATGTTGTTTTTAATTAATAGGCAAAAAAAATATACTGGTTAAGTGTCATACCATAATACAGATTTTCATTTTTGTTATTCCTTTTTGAACCATTTTCAATATTTCAGTAAAAGAAAGTATTAACTAGCCTATATCTAACTTTTTTTTCCCAGTTCCCAGATCTGGGATGAGGTTTTAAATTTTTTCCTGCAAAGTATTATCATAATTTGACCTCTTCCCACCAATACTAGATGTCTGATTACATTTTCCTCTTTGCTATATAGCATCACTCAGTATGAGAAACCTTTTTATTCCTTAAAATACAAATCTTGTCAAAACAAGAGCAAAAGAGACATTCTAGCAGTATATGCTGTCCTGACAGACTGGAAAGTTAAAAAATGTGCTTATTTAGTATCTTTTATGATGATACAAATATGTAATACATAACTTGGTTTTGAATATGACCAATCTAACAGTGTCAGAAGGCAAAGAAATAAAGCGTACCAGGTTTGGTACAGAGCTGAGATGTCAGTTCTCCAGGGACAGTTTTGCTCCATACTCACCTCATGGTTATGTGGAGAAATATCTTTGCTATTATGGCTGTAACACTTAGGATGAGCAGTGCTGTGAGACTATATATTGTCCACTCTGTAAAATAGAAGAGGTGAGGGAGAGAGAGGGAGAGGGAGAGGGAGAGGGAGAGGGAGAGAAGGGAAAGGAGAGAGGAGAGGAGAGGAGAGGAGAGGAGAGGAGAGGAGAGGAGAGGAGAGGAGAGGAGAGGAGAGGAGAGGAGAGGAGAAGAGAGGAGAGGAGAGGAGAGGAGAGGAGAGGAGAGGAGAGGAGAGGAGAGGAGAGGAGAGGGGAGGGGAGGGGAGGGGAGGGGAGGGGAGGGGAGAGGAGGAGGAGCTCTCAGTACATTCATTTACTTACAATTTTTAAAGTAAGAATATTACACAAAAACACATAGCCTTCTGATGATTTATTCAAAACTGTAATTTGAAGATGCCTTAAACATTTAAGTATTTTCTGCAAAGACTGGCAGAAACTGTGTAACTCTCAGTTGGAACTGTTTTTTCCCATGCAGGACTGCTCCCTATAAAATTGAAATTTGGGAAATTCCAAAGCATATACCAGTAATATTATCTAACTAGTATCTAGGAAAGGAATCAAAACTCACTCAGAGGAAAATTTAAAAGCAGACTAAACAACATACCAGAATATATGCTACTAGTAGTAACTCCATGTTTGCAAGGAGATGGCCTAGTTTTATGTCAGTAATTATGTAGGTAATCACTAAGTATGGAGGTTTTTTTCCTTTCTAGAGTCTACTGAGACAGGTGATCAGTACTTGTGTTCTGCTATTTTATTACCTTACACTGAAAGCTCTTGCTCATTGTATTTTAAATTTCAATTTAGTTCTGGTTGCACCAGCAATTCAAGCAGGACTTACTTAAAGAACAGCTTGACCCATTGTAACATTTGATGTATTTAAGAGATTGGGGCTTGAGAGGAGCTGATTTCTAAATTATTAGATAATCTTTTCATGTGGACTTCTATAGTCTTGCAGTGGGAGGCTACAGCATGTCGAGATGGGAAAAGGGATGGCACTAGAATGTAACTCTGACATATTTAGCACACTGAACAGCCTTGCAAAGACCTTGAATTATTAGAACATCTGAATAAAGACTGTCACCTTCAGAAGCCCTGAAGCTCAAAGGAGGAAAAAAAAGAGTTCCCTCCCAACCAATGCCCCTTCCTCAAAGCATTGGCTGCTCATGATGATTTTAACAGTATTTTCATAACTGCATAAAGTCCAAGGGTGCAGTTTCATCTTAGGTTGGTATGCCCAAGCTAGTGCAACACTAGACAGCTTAAATGTAGCTGTGGTAACTCAGAACTAGCCTGGGCCTAGTGCCAGCATATCTGCCCAGAATCCTAGGCATGTTCTGCAACCTGGTTAGTTTGGGTATGTGCAGCTCATGTGCAGTCATGTCCTTATGCTTCAGGTTTGGAATGCAGACAGCTTCAGGACTACAGAACTATTAAGAGTGTCCATAGTCTGATCAAGGCCCAGCTTCAATGATATGTAAAAGCAGATGCCCAGGGTAGTATAAAGATAGGAGAGACCAATAGCGATATTCACAAGAGTGCATTTCCAGTCTTCAATTGTTTACAACTCAACAATTTCCTGAATGAACTGATGTCTTGAAGGTGAGGTCTAAACACATGACAATTCTCAGTGGCATCTCCCCTGCACCCATTAACTTGCTTCATCCTTGTCTAGCCCTCTTTGTATTATTGCTGTAGCTTTTGTGAATTGGGATAACTGGGATGCATCCAGCATTCAGGCTCTTCCAGACTCTACAAAAGCTTGCTCTTTTTTCAGCACCTCTATGATATGCACTGATCACTGAAGCTGATTCTACTAAGGAGGCTGCTCTGACTCACACCTTATTCTGATGTGCTTTCATTCCCAAGGACTCACCATCTTCACACTACTTCTAACTGATTTATGCTGAGAAGTGAGTTTTGAAAAGTAATGAGAGCAGCACAGTTAGTGGTAATTAGACTAAATGAAGATTCATGTATTAGTAAGAGGCACAGCGGATCAGATGATGTGGAGGAGGAGGCAAATGAAATAGTGACTCTAGATTATGCCTTGGCAAAATGTTTTTCCTGTTTCCACATTTTCTTGTAATATTACCAGGCATGGAGCTAGTAGGATGACTTGGGCTGGTTGTGATGACATAAAGTATCTTTGATGAGCGGGCTGCATTGATGCTGAGATTTGTCTGTTCATTTGTCTTCTCTGAAAGGGTCTGATTCATTGGAATCTTGTTTTGATTCACATTGTCCTTCACAGCTGAAAACACAAGAGTATGATTACAATAACAATTTCTTAACAGGTGTAATTGGACTTTATTTTGTGCTTGTAAACAGACATGTCCTGCTCTCTGGTTTACTTAGAGAACTCCAATAATCAAATTATGTCTGATGCCAGAAAAAGCCTGTACTTTACCAAGCTGGGGTTCTCAGAATTTTTCTGGAAGTTAATTGTTCATCCTAACAGTAGGTACAATTGAAGGACTAAAATGTTTTCTCCTGATGACTTTTGATTTCAGTGGAATAGACTGTTGGAAAGAGCCAAGATGAACCAAGATGCAGATGGACTACTGTTTTTTTGTTTTGTTTCAGCTTTGTCATTTTCCAATCTGTTTTGAAAGGCATGTATGTTTAGGATTTAATTTTTTTAAATTTAAATTTTTCTATTTATGACATAGCTGACTGGAGTGTTCGAAACTGAGAGAAGTTTAGTGAAGCTTTTACCCACTGAGCAGCGGCAACAAGATAGATGAAACACCTGTAGACATGAGAGTTAAAATATTTGCTCTTTTTTTGCCTCTTCAGAAATCTCCTGTGTGAATTAAATGCTTTAACAGCTCATTGAAAGGTAGAAGCAGCAATGTTAGTCTCTTACCTCTATATCTGATAGCAAATCCCTGGGCTTGATTGATTTCATCTGAGAAAAAGTACAAAATGACAAAATCCAAAGAGATGTTAAAGGTGTGGGGAGGCCGGTTCTTCCCATTAAAACGAGCTAGAACATGATAGGTATAACCATCCAGCAATTCCACCATATCTGTAGCATCTTTGATTTCAAAAAGGGCAAAGCTGAAGTGGATTCGAGATGCTCCTGGAACTTGTATGGTCCAGTAACAGACTTTGCCTGTGCCATATGTGTCAGGAAAATCTGGGGAATAGATCACAGCTGTAGCAGAAGTGTAATTCCCTCCACAGGCACCAATAAGGGCTGTGAAAAGAAGAGGAGAGGGAGAGGGAAGAAAAAAAAAAAAGTTTATACATTCATTATGCACAGCTTTAGCACTCTATAGATTCTAATACTCAAATGTGACTTGAAGATACAGACTTCCTACCCCAGCAGGATGCGCCGTTTCGCAGATTGGTACTCTTTACCTCCCACAGCACTGGGAGCACAGCTATTATGTTGCATTTGCTTGGGATGATACACTTGTTCTGTCTCATTACTCTGAGACCTATGTATCAGTCTTGAATACTGCAACTATCCTTTGTCCTTGTATGTAACCATGTACCCTTTCCCGCATCCCTGCAGGAACAGGATGAAAGCTAAGTCACTGATTCAGGGACTTCTACTCCATCCCTATCAGGCAGGCAGGCAAGTGGATTAGTGACTGTAATGCTCACTGTTGAATTACTGAAAATCCTTCACAGCCTTATCAATTGAAAAAAACAAATCTTCACACAATAGCTCAGGTTGGAAAGGACCCCTGGAAATTGTCTAGTCCAATCCCTCTGCTCAAAGCAGGAGACGCTGTCTAGTTGTGTTTTGAGTCTCCAAGGATGGAGACTCCACAACCTCTCCGGGCAACCTGCTCCAGTGTCACCCTCACCATAAAGAGAGTTTTTCCTTACATTTAAATGGATTTTCCTGTATTTCAGTTTGTGCCTGTTGCCTCTTGTCTGTTCACTAGATAACACTGAGGAGAGTCTGGCTTTATCTTTACACCCTCCCATTATTTAGTTATACGAACTGAAAAGATCCCCCCTGAGCCTTCTTTTCTCAAGGCTAAACAATCCAAGATCTCTCAGCCTCTCCTTGTATGAATGATGCTGTAAACCCTTAATCACCTTTGTGGCCATTTATATGTGCTTTTTAAGCATCCTGTCTTTTGATCTTGTCTAATTAATGTTTGACCTTACCTTCACCAAGTAACTTGAAAAAGATCCTGTTATGAAGCCTAAAGAAAACCTTTTAGGTTTGTTGCTACCTTTTATATTCAAAACAAGTACACACCCAGTAAATCTTTATATTCCTTTACAACTATCCAGATTCCCAGTGCAAACTTATTTACCAATGAATCCAGAGAGGAACTCAAATGGCAGCCAAATGACATGATGCATATCTATATATACACATATATATATTTAAAAATGTATTGTATATAGGTATATATGCATATATATGTATTTTTATATATCCCCTAAATACACAATATTATATAATAATGTATTTCATGACAAAATTGTTTGGATCAGAGTTATCACTCCCCCATATCATAGGCTGAAGGACTGAAGAATCAAAGTAGAATTATTTTCTCTGAAAGCTTAATTAAAGCCCTGTAATAGAGGCCTGTGAGAATGGAAATAAAGGAAGTGTTTTGAAGTGTCTTGGTTTTCACAGACCTCTGAGAAAGAACTTTAATAAATACAAATTAAAAGGGAAGTGGGGGAACAAGAACAAAAAGTAGCATATGTCTGCCAGAAAAATCATGTGAAAACATTTCTCTCTTTTTCTGGAGCAAGGCCTGATCATAGCTTGAGCAAACCTCACACTCCAGTGCCGCATTGTGAAAGACCTTATAGAGGAACTGAAAGAATATGAAAGAATAGAAAGAATGTGAAAGACCCCACAGAGGTACTAAGCCCCACAGAGGAATTTGTGTTTGGCATTTACTCCATGCTAACAGAGCTGGTGATTTACTCGAATAGATAGAATTATTTGAATAGATAGAATAGACTGAATTGATAGAACTGAAATTTGTCATTGAGATATCAAATTTCCTCTTTGCAAATGGCTTATAGGTATTGTTACATTTGGCTGTGCTGTTTGTAATTACTGAATTACAAGATGTTCTTCAAACCAGTGATATTAACTAAGAATGCCAATGACTAGTGCTCCACAGATGCCTAACAAAGTAGAGCATTGCTCCATATGGAATGGAAATGCCTTCCTTCTTTCATTTCCTTCTAGAGCTGGCAGAGTTCTGTGTTGTGGGTCTGAATGTTACAGCTTTAGGCCATGATAGTAGCACATAAACACATAAGGTTAATGGCTGTGTGTGTGTGTCTGTGCACGTATGTACAGGGATCGGGATGAAGGTCCTGGGGATATGACATAATCTGGAAAAGAGGAATGAGATGAGCAGGTGTTGCTCATCAGCAAAAGAAAATAGGTGGCAGTTACTAGATGACCTCTCTTACCTGGCCATAGCTCTCTCTCTTGCTGTTTAACAGAAAAGGCAGTGCAGATCCTCAGTAACATCTTGCTGAGCCCTTGGTCATTCCAGAAAATGAAAGCTACAAAGGAAGTCTTTACCCATCGAGGATTTGGGAGGCCAAAAGTAGAAGGAAACAGGATACTGCAGTGTGAAGCTACATGCTAGCTCAACATTGAAAGAAACATGCAACTCCGGTGCTTCTTTTTGTACCTTGGGGAGAAATATGGAAGTGAGCAGAGTGACTAATTGCTGCCTCAACTGAAATGTCTTTTTGTCTCACTAGCTGGGAACCAGAGTTTTAGAGTAAGCAGATGGGAAGTTCAGTTGTGTGTTCAGAAGTTGGAAAATGATGCCACTTTTAGTTCAGAAAGTTTATAACTCGACTTAAAAGGTAGCTTTAACATCAGAGGTAGTTGAGATCTCAGAAGCAACAACATTGTGAACTTTTCCAGTACTCCTGGCTATACTGGGAGCCTGTACTGCAGCCAGAGAACTGGGTACTCATACCATCAACCTGTGAAGTTACACAGCTGGCACTGGTATGTATACTGAAAAGAAGAGTAGAAAGAAGGATTTCTATGTATAAGAGATTATGAAATCAGCAATGGTCATAATAGCAACCTAACTTGTTTGCACTTTTGCAGTACACTCCTTCCCTGTCTCATTTCTACTACAGTGTTTTGTGTTGTGTTAACTGAGTTATAGCAAGTCTTGCCTGGTTTAATAAAAAAAACTGAGTTGGTGTAGATTAGATTGAAATTTTATCTGAGGTGCCTCACTTAATCATATATCTACTCTGGTGACGGAGGGCTGCCGAGACAACACCTGCGTGAGGTGGAGGATCTGCTCAGCATGGTGGCAGAACTGAAAGAAGAAGTAGCAAGACTGAGGAGTATCAGGGAGCGCGAGAGGGAGATAGACTGGTGGAGCCACTCCCTACCATCCCTGAGATGAGCACGCCAGATGGAAGCATCAAGAGAAGGAGAGGCTCCCCTACCGTCGTGCCACCAGGCCAAAGGAGGGGACCCAAGAGATGGAGGAGGATGGATGCAGATCCCTGCTCGGCACAGCAGGCAAATCCTCTCCTGGCCTACCTCGCTCCCCCAGGTGCCCTTACACAGTAGGTATGAGGCTCTGGAACTCAAGGGCCAGGAGGATGAATATACGGACAGTGATCCATCCAAGGGGTTGGCTAGGGGAACCAGTCAGCCCCACACATTAAAACGGCCACTGGTAAGAAAAAAAGAAGGGTAATTGTCATAGGCAACTCCCTTCTGAGGGGAACAGAGGGCCCAATACGCCGACCGGACCCATCCCATAGGGAAGTCTGCTGCCTCCCTGGGGCAAGGATAAGAGACCTAACCAGCAAGCTCCCTAGGCTGGTAAAATCGTCTGATTATTATCCACTATTGGTTGTTCAGGTTGGCAGTGATGAGGTAACTGATAGAGGCACAAAGATATCAAAAGGGACTTAAGAGAATTGGGGCGATGACTTGAAGGATCAGGAGCACAGGTAGTGTTTTCCTCCATCCCGTCAGTAGCCAGGAGGCATACGGAAAGGAACAGGAAGACCCACCTCATTAACACGTGGCTCAGCGGCTGGTGCCAGCAGTGGAATTTTGGGTTTTTCGATCATGGGGCAGTTTACATGGCACCAGGCCTGCTGGAGACAGATGGGGTTCACCTGTTGCAAAGGGGGAAGAAGATTCTGGCTCAGGAGTTAGCAGGCCTCATTGAGAGAGCTTTAAACTAGATGCGAAGGGGGAAGGGGATAAAACCAGGCTTGCTAGGGATGAGCCTAGGGGTGGCATGCCTGTGTTGGAAAAGAGGTCTCTAGCCCAACTGAAGTGCATTTACACCAATGCATGCAGCAGGGGCAATAAGCAGGAGGAGCTGGAAGCCATTGTGCGGCAGGAAAACTATGATGTGGTCGCCATCACGGAAGCATGGTGGGATGACTCACACAACTGGAGTGCTGCAATGGATGGCTTCAAGCTCTTTAGAAGGGACAGGCAAGGAAGGAGAAGTGGTGGGGTAGCCTTGTACTTTAGAGAGTGTTTTGATTGTCTAGAACTCAATGACAGTAATGATAAGGTTGAGTGCTTATGGGTAAAGATCGGGGGAAGGCTAATAAGGCAGATATCCTGGTGGGAGTCTGTTATAGACCACCCAACCAGGATGAGGAAACAGACAAAGTATTCTACAAGCGGTTGGCTGAAGTCTCACAATCTCTAGCCCTAGTTCTCGTGGGAGACTTCAACTTACCAGATATCTGCTGGAAATACAACACAGCAGAGAGAAAGCAGTCTCGGAGGTTCCTGGAGTGTGTGGAAGATAACTTTCTGACACAGCTGGTAAGTGAGCCAGCCAGGGGAGGTGTCCCGCTGGACCTGCTGTTTACAAACAGAAGGCCTGGTGCGCGATGTGGTGGTCGGAGGCTGTCTTGGGCACAGCGACCGTGAAATGGTAGAGTTTTCAATTCTTGGAGAAATAAGGAAGGGGGTCAGCAAAACCACTACACTGAACTTCAGAAGGGCAGACTTTGGCTTGTTTAGGAGTCTGGTTAACAGAGTCCCTTGGGAGGCAGTCCTGAAGGGAAAAGGAGTCCAGGAAGGCTGGATGTTATTCAAGGAGGAAGTCTTAAAGCCGCAGGAGCAGGCCGTCCCCCTGTGCTGTAAGTCGAGCAGGCGGTGGAGAAGACCGGCCTGGCTGAACAGAGAGCTTTGGCTGGAACTCAGGAAAAAAAGGAGAGCCTACCACCTTTGGAAGAAGGGGCAGGTGACTCAGGTGACTACAAGGATGTTGTGAGGTTATGCAGGGAGAAGATTAGAGAGGCGAAGGCCCAGCTGGAACTTAAACTGGCCACCGCTGCTAAAGATAACAACAAAAAGTGTTTTTACAAATATATCAGCGACAAAAGGAGGGCCAGGGAGAATCTCTCTCCTTTGTTGGATGCGGAGGGAAACATTGCCACGAAGGATGAGGAGAAGGCTGAGGTACTTAATGCCTTCTTTGCCTCAGTCTTTAATAGTCAGACTGGTCATCCTTGGGGTTTTCAGGCCCCTGAGCTGGGAGATGGAGATAGGATGCAGAATGAAGCCCCAGGTGTCAAAGAGGTGGCAGTCACTGACCTGCTCCTCCACCTGAATGCTCACAAGTCCCTGGGGCCAGATGGGATCCATCCGAGGATACTGAGGGAGCTGGCAGAGGAGCTTGCCAAAGCCACTCTCCATCATTTATCAGCAGTCCTGGTCAACCGGGGAGGTCCCAGATGACTGGAAGCTAGCAAATGTGAGGCCCCTCTACAAGAAGGGTTGGAAGGAGGATCCGGGGAACTACAGGCCTGTCAGCCTGACCTCGGTGCCAGGAAAGGTCATGGAGCAGATGATCATCGTGAGAGCCATTACGCGGCATGTGTGGGACAACCGGGGGATCAGGCTCAGCCAGCATGGGTTTATGAAAGGGAGGTCCTGCTTCACTAACCTGATCTCCTTCTATGGCAAGGTAACCCGCTTAGTGGATGAGGGGAAGGCTATGGATGTTGTCTACTTGGACTTTAGCAAGGCCTTTGACACTGTCTCCCACAGCATTCTCCTGGAGAAGCTGGCTGCTCACAGCTTGGGTAAGTGCACTCTGCGCTGGGTTAAAAACTGGCTGGACAGTCGAGCCCAGAGAGTGGTGGTGAATGGAGTCAAATTCAGTCGGTGGACGGTCATGAGTACTGTTCCCCAGGACTCAGTGTTGGGGCCGGTCCTGTTCAATATCTTCATTGATGATCTGGATGAGGGGATTGAATGCACCCTCAGTAAGTTTGCAGATGACACCAAGTTGGGTGGAAGTGTCAATCTGCTGGAGGGTAGGAAGGCCCAGCAGTGTTGATCTGTTGGCCAGGCTGGATCGTTGGGCCGGGGCCAACTGTATGAGATTCAACGAGGCTAAGTGCCGGGTCCTGCACTTGGGTCACAACAACCCCACGCAAAGCTACAGGCTTGGGGAGGAGTGGCTGGAGAGCTGTCTGGCAGAAAAGGACCTGGGGGTGTTGGTTGACAGCCAGCTGAACATGAGCCCGCAGTGTGCACAGGTGGCCAAGAAGGCCAATGGCATCCTGGCTTGTATCAGGAATAGTGTGGCCAGCAGAACTAGGGAGGTGATAGTGCGCCTGTACTGGGCACTGGTGAGGCCGCACCTCGAGTACTGTGTTCAGTTTTGGGCCCCTCACTACAAGAAGGACATTGAGGTGCTGGAGCATGTCCAAAGAAGGGCAACGAAGCTGGTGAAGGGTCTGGAGCACAAGTCTTATGAGGAGCGGCTGAGGGAAGTTGGAGTTGTTTAGTCTGGAGAAGAGGAGGCTGAGGGGAGACCTTATTGCTCTCTGCAACTACCTGAAACGAGGTCGTAGCGAGGTGGGGGTCAGTCTCTTCTCTCTAGTAACAAGTGATAGGACAAGAAGAAACAGCCTCAAGCTGCGCCAGGGGAAGTTTAGGTCGGATATTAGGAAAAACTTCTTCACCGAAAGGGTAGTCAGGCACTGGAACAGGCTGCCCAGGGAAGTGGTTGAGTCTCCATCCCTGGAGGTATTTAAAAGGTTAGACATGGTGCTTGAGGACATGGTTTAGTGGTGGACTTGGCAGGGATAGGTTAACGGTTGGACTCGATGATCACAAGGGTTTTTTCCAACCTTAATGATTCTATGATTCTTTGGTAACATCAGTTTTGAAGGAGTCTTTTCTGTGACATGCTGTTTGTGATAGCTGAGTTACTACCATTTGTGGGGAAGTAAGAGACAATCTCTGGAGCATGAGTCAGTTGCCTGAGCAGGCATCATTTCTTGGAAGAGCTATTTCATATTATTAATGGATATGAATTTTATGCACAAATGGAAAGAAGCTTTATTTTATACTGAATTTAGGTGTTTTGCTGTTTTGTGTGCAACAGTTCTCATTGCATTTAAACCCTTTTCCCTAATTTGCTGAATATTTGAGGCCTCTCCTTTGGGAAAAACTGAGCCTGTTTCAATACTTACTGTCAAAAAGAATGACTCTGCCATCCCCACCGCAAGGCTGAGTATGGTCTCCAAAGCAAACACTGTTGCATTCTGTACTGGCTGCCTCCCCATATCTCCAGTAGTCAGGATTATTTCCACAGAAACAAGCATAACCTGATTCCATGCCTGCAAACTTTGACAACAAAAATGCATAAGGAAGGGAGGGATAATATTTAAAGGAGTGACATCAGGATGAGCATCAATATGAGCAAGAAAGCTGGCAGCAGAATATGTGTGTTTTGGAGAAGTACGATTAGTCAGAGGTCAGAGGTCCCACCACAAACTGGATTTGTTTGAGCTATCAGGATGCTACTTAAGACTAGTGAAAAAGATGGAATGGAGGGCAGTCAGGGCACCCTATCACTCATAACTGCAGTAAGCAAGCATAATTTCTCCTGGCATCCTGGCATTATTAACTGGTTGTTTGCCCAGACTGCTCTGGATGCAGAGAGAGGGCTAGGTCCCGTGGAGTGGGAGTGAGAACTTAGACCTCCTAAAGGTAAAAAAAGGGGGGGAAATATGATAGAGAGCTCTAGGCATATTGCCATCCTTTGTCTTTGAAAACATTTGTAAATGTATGTCAAAGAAATCACCTTAAATTGTTGACTTCGGCAGGAACTGATGCATGTTTGGATAGTAAGTTTATTGGAGGTCTCACTGGTGCCAGTCAAAGGTGGTGGCGCTCCATGGTCCTTGTAACACCCTAGATTCCCCGGCACTGGCAAGAATAACAGACAACAGTCATTCTAAAGGTGTGTCTGGAAACACTCAAGACACAGACCACTCTATGCACTACCTGGTTACTAAGCAGCTCTCTCTACGTTCTTGTCTTGATTTCGCAGTATGGGAAATGTTACTCTATGCTAGATCCTTGTCATATTTTTCAAACATGCCCCGGGATAAATGACAGGTGGTGAAATAACATCACAACTTCTTAGCAATATACCTGCAATACTCTGTAGTTGGTGTCTGTAAGCTGCAGTAATATAGACAAGATAAATACCTGGTTCATTTCTCCTGATAGAGAAAAAAAAAAGGCATTAAGTGGGTTCAGAGGTTTTGTGGGTTTTTTTGACTATGATCATGCATATTCTAACACTGTAAATTAAACAATGTGATTTCTGTCTGATCTTCAAAACAATGATGTTCTGTACATTTTCTAAACAGGATATTAGAGGAAGGGAACCTCAATTGTTTTAGGACGGAGTTTGGCAAGTTTTATGGGAGGGACTATATACTTATATAGGGGAATTTGCTAATATTTAAAACTCGAATTCAGATATGAATTTGAAGTGTTATATTTTATGGTATGTACAAACAGATTCAAAGTGAGCAATATTATTTTTTAAAAGAAACATCTATTTATACCGCATTAATACAATATTTCAAGGCTCCTTGGTCACTATGAGAGGTCAGAAAGTGTTTTCCCCCTTCGCATAATTTGTACTCTGTTTTTCTTCTGTTTTGTTTTTGGACTTTTCATCAAAGCACTGGAATTTAACTATGACTACTAGAGAGAAGATGTAGTGTACAACATAATGCTGTGCTAATGGCATAAAATTATCCCTTGCCTACCTGTCATATCTGCTCAGATACTTGGAATTAAATCTATTACCAGCTCTGTGGTCAGATAATTTTTATCCCTGTGCCAGACTGACAGGATTATTTTTTGCCTACGTAACCTTCACAGCTCTATATAACATGTGATGTGGGCAGAGAACTGTATAAGAGTTTTACATATTCAGTCATTTGTTATTTCAGTACCCAGTAAACACTGAACTCTCTCTTGCTAACATCTTGTGGCACAGCACTGTTTCAGCTTTTTGACTTACCAATAGGTCTTTGGGCGGGGCGGGGGGGGGGGAGGGGGGGGGGGAATGCTGGGTTTGGGGTTTTGCAGCCTCTGATGCCTGATAGCAGGTGGATTAGCTGTTTTGGCGCTCCTTTTGAACTAGCCATCTCCTGTACAGGTGGCCCTTTTCTCTACCAGACAACCTGTGTGTTAGTGAACTGCTTCTATATTATTGTACTTTCACATAAATACAATAAGAATGAAATGATGCTTTTTGTACTGAGCAGTCTTGTACAGTAGTCCTGAAAGTATCTCTTCATTGGATTCTGGAAGGCCCATTTCTGGGATTTCTTATACATGTCCATGTGCAGCAGCCATTCAAATAATGCCTTGAATTCAGAACTTCTGTTTCTCTAATTCTAACAAAGATGGTCTCGTCCCTATTCTTTTGAGATATTAGATACTGAGCGTGTAAACTGATGTCAGCTCACCATTAAAATCTGAATCATCCTGACATCTGGAACAGTTAACAGGCCTGTCTGAGAACTTGCTCCCAGAATTAGGCCATGTTGCCTAAGGCAGCTTTCTTATTTTGGAGAAGAGGGTTAGTATATCTATTAGTGACCGGCAAATGTACTGCCATGTATATGATTATACTCTTAAGGAGGATGATTACAGTATTATAAAGAAGAAGATGGGAAGAAAATTCAAGTATGTATATTTTTTGAATAATTAGATAATGTTGTTTCAAATATTGTTCATAAAATAATTTTGTTTTCTAAGAATGATAGAATTTCAATTATAAATGCTTGCATGTAGTTATGGCTTTGATATGCCCTGCAGCAACATGCATATAAGTACTGAGACTTCACGTTACAGCCTGATTTAACATACCTTTGGAAATCCCCATTTGCAGACCCACCCCAGCTGAGTACAGCTGGGCAGATAATTCTCAGAAAGCTCAGGTTTTTTGTACAGTGCATGATTTCACTGCCCTGAAAAAGCTTCCTAGTTAACCAACTCAGCTCATTTTCCTAGGAGACCTAGGATTTCCTAAAAACACTTTTTTTTTTTTTTTTTTTTTTTAAGTAGCTTTATTGGTGACACCCTTCAATCTTGTGTCCAGAGGATTAGTACTTCAGTATGTTCCATGCTAAGAAACCAGACTGAGTAATTTGAAAACAACTTACATTTTGCAACTAAATCAAGTGTACCATTTGGGTACATCCTAAAGCTAATTAGTCTCTTTGGTGTCCCAGCAGTATTTTAACTTTATCATATCTAGCAAACAAAATTAGTGTCATGTGATTGGGAATAAATAGGAGGAGCCTCAATCTAGGCCAACAGTGAACAGTAATTTCCATGCCACTGCCCAGCACTTCAAATTACTTTGATATCAAATCAGCAAACTACATGAGCCCAAGGACATATGCTCAGCTAAAAGCACTTTAGTAGTCCCACATGAAATATATGATTAAATGCTCTTCTGACCTGGGACAACACACAAAAAGATGACTTCTGTACGTGTATATATGATTTTTGATAGGCCAGTTCTTCCTATGGCCGCTGATGGGCCTGTCCTAAACCCGAGACACCACTGAGTTGCTACTGAAGGGTAATGAGAGTACATAGTATAAGCATAATAGTAGAGGGGAGATCATTTGTAATGTCAGTTGGAGAAGATCTAAGTGGCAAACACTGCTTTTATATCAGATCCGCAGTGATGTGCGCTTGCAGCCCAGAAAGCCAACCATATCCTGGACTGCATCAAAAGAAGCGTGGCCAGCACGTCGAGGGAGGTGATTCTCCCCCTCTACTTTGCTCTCATGAGACCCCACCTGGAGTAATGTGTCCAGCTCTGGGGCCCCCAGCATAAGAAAGACATGGACCTGCTCAATCAGGTCCAGAGGAGGGCCACGAAGATGATCAGAGGGCTGGAGCCCCTCCCATATGAGGACAGGCTGACAGTTGGGGCAGTTCAGCCTGGAGAAGAGAAGGCTCTGGGGGGACCTTAGAGCAGCCTTCCAGTACCTGAAGGGGGCCTGGAAGCTGGAGAGGGACTTTTTACAAGGTCATGTAGTGATAGGACAAAGGGTAATGGCTTTAAACTGAGAGAGGGTAGATTTAGATGAGATTTAAGGATGAAATTCTTCACTGTGAGGGTGGTGAGGCACTGGAACAGGTTGCCCAGAGAAGCTGTGGATGCCCCATCCTGGAAGTGTTCAAGGCCAGGTTGGATGGGGCTTTGAGCAACCTGATCTAGTGGAAGGTCTTCCTGCCCATGGCAGGGGGGTTGGAACTAGATGATCTTTAAGGTGCCTTCCAACCCAAACCATTCTATGTTTCTATGATCACAAACTACTGCTTTTTCAACAATATTTTTAGTATATTAGAATAATATGCTCCTCATTCATATTATATTAAACTGAATCAGGATGTATGCATAGGGAGCCACTCAACATAAATCTAAAACAAGACTGTACATTTATGTATGTGGAGCAGCTCTGCAGAAAAGGCCTTGGAGGTCCTGATAGACAGGGAGCTGAACATGAGCCAGGAGTGTGCTGGGCAGCAAAGGCAGCCAACAGGCCTGTATTAAGATGAGCACAACCAGAGATCAAGGGAAGTGATTGTTCCTCTACTCGGCACTTGTTAGGGCCACATTGAGACTACTATGTCCAATTTTGGGCCCACCAGTACAAGAAAGATGTTAATTGTCTGAAGCGAGTTCAGCAGAGAGCCAAGATGCTCAGAGGGCTGGAGCACTCACCCTGTGAGATGAGGGACTGGGGCTTGTTCAGCCTGCAGAAGAGAAGGCTTTGGGGGCACTCCCTAGCAGCTTTGCCATACCTACATGGAGGCTGTCACAACGATGGAGCCAGGGTCTTGAGAGTGATGCATTTTGGATAAGAGGTAAGGAGCTTAAGTTGAAACATGAGATGTTCAGACTGGATAGAAGGAAAATCTTTCCACCATGCTGGCACTCAAGCACGGGAACAAGGGCCCAGAGAGGGAGTGCACTCTGCGTCCCTGGAGGTTGTCATGGCCTGACTGAATAACCTTGGTCTAATCCGACAAACTGACTAACTTGGTCTGATCTCAGAGCTGGCCCTGCTCTGAGCAGGAGGTTGGACTAGATGACAGCCTGAGGTTCCTTCCAACCTAGGGTATCCTACAACCCTATGTGTATGTATAAAACTATATATATATATATATATATGTACATAGATATATAAAGCAATGAAGAATCAAAAGTATTTCTAGATAGGTAGTGACTGTTACTCTGACCTTTAAAAATTTCCAACATTATCTTTTGCCTTAATTTGCTCTCAATGTTTAGCCTACTAAAGAAGCTTGGCAAAAATGAGGTAGTCAATGTTCTGCGATTACTGTTCATGCTGATCAGTGATGTCTTACTGTTACATTGTCTTCACCCATTTGTATCTATTTGTTCTCTTGTGCTTAAAGGGTCACCTCTTTTGTGCAAACACAGTATTTTTCTTTTTAGCAGCATCTGACATAATGAGGTCGTGCCAAACACCAGAGCTTCTTCATATTACATGTCAAGGCACATGTATTACAACATGGAATTAATCCTTTTGAGCTCAAAACCATGTTCCAGCTGTGCTCATCTAGCTGTCTTTCAAGAGCTTCCTAGCTTTTTGCAATGGTAGTATGCACCCATATATTGTCTCAAATTGCGTGAGCTACTCTCTTCGTTCTTGTGTTAAAATATATACAGGTCAATCTTACAGAGTGATCAATACAGCTCTGTATAACTTACCTGGCTCTGTCATTTAACACTTCATCAGTATTTCAGTAATAAATAAATTTATTACATGACATGCATGCACACAGGCAATATGATCCCAGTAACGAAATCTGTTTGTGGTAAGAGACCCATGCGGGCCGTAAACACGAAGATGCAATTAAGTGGGACAGCAAGCCTTTCTTTTACCTTTTGGGAGCGTAAGTTGTTATTTCCTTTGAATTTCAACCTAACCTCATTAACAAAGAGACCAAGAAAGTCAGGAATAGCTGCAACATTGCAAACAAGCCATCTAAAGCATTCAGTTCTGAATTCTCCATGTGAGATGCACATGTTCTCTCAGGACTCAGTGCTGCCTTCTTGCCTTTTATTTTGTTTATGTCCATTCCAGTCTGCTTAGCAGACAAGCCATCAAGAAGAGGAGAGGAAGAAAAGGAAAGACTAAGCGCCTACTGGGGTAACTACCACTGTCTTCTGTGATTATGCCCATCCATCCTCATCTAACATTGCTGAATTCTGTATAGTGTGTTTAGACATGCAGCATGCCAGAACACATTTCTGAATGAAACATTTATGTATAAATATTAGTGAACAAGACACATGATATAATAATGTGAAATCATCATCATAATGAAAAATTCTTAACTGTAGATTCTTAATTATTGTTACAGTGAATCACTGCATGCAAATCTCTCTAGGCAATCAAGACGCTTCATGTTGTTGGCATTGTAGCGATATTATGTGGGTATAGTTTACAGGTAAATTATGCTCCAGATACTTGTCTTTTCTAGTGGTAAATATAATTATGGAAAAGAAGCTTATGTAAGACAATTTTTTTACTTCTCTAAGAATTTCAAATACAATTTCTTTACACAATTGCTTTCTTGCTCCATCACAAAACTCAGTTTTTTATTATGCACTTCACAACTCAGTTTTGATGGTCCTATGATTTAGCATCATGCTTACTGAAAACAGAAAATCTGGTAAAGAAGAAAAGGTTTTTTTTACTTACACAGCTTCATAAACCATGAGGTTTGTATTAAGACTTGGATGGGCTTGCAATGTACAGTTTGTTCTAAATTGCTGCAATTCCTTTTTCTAGTATCCAGTTTCAGTGCAATGCTTGAAGCAGCTGCTACTGGTCAAAAGGACATTTTGTAAATGTAAGTCTGGATTATCTGTGCAAGTAAGTGTCCAAGTTTAAATCCTCTGCTCCCCACCACAGAGAAAATGAGTGAGGCTGGTTTTAAAAGGATCCTTTGTGTAGAACAAATGGAGTGGAGAGAATTTGCTTTTCAGCTTTTTTACTGGTGCCATATCCAGAGAATTTGTTAACATCTGTGGTCTTTAAAGAAAATGCAAATTCTTTCATTTTAGACCAAGATAAATTTGTTAATTAGGAGGGTCACGTTCCCTAAATAGGACCTGGTATATCAGAAAAATAAGAGTAAGATGTCCTCTGAACAATGAGTATTGGAGTGTTGAATGACTTTGTGTCATTTAAATTAGACTCCTTAATCTGTATTTAAGTCTAGGTAAAAGTCACTTGACTTAAGGTCACACTTATGTATTTGTTTGCCTAGCCTGAAGATGTGAATCACTTGCTCACATTCATAAAAAAAAAAAAACAAAACTGTGGACAAAGTAATAAATCGCTTTAGATTAGATACATTTTTCTTTGTTTGGTTTTGTTTTCTTAACTTCAAGTAAGAAGTGTACTTCTTCCTATCGAAAGTATGGATGTAAGGACAACTGCTCTGATGCTTAATGGTATATACATAAGTTATTCCTTAGAAATAGAGGGTGCTTGCACAGAAGAAGTTAGGAAAGCAAGTAAAGACATTAATGATTAGACTTAATAAAATGTGTAGTTATGGTTGCTTGTTAATATGCAATACTGGAATCTCTTTTTAATATTTAGGCATATTTTAAAGAATGTGATTCTTAGGAATTTATCCTGGAGCATTCAGGAATGAAAATTTTGGAACATATTGACATGAATCATGACAAAACCTCCACATTTTCGACAAGGTAAATAATATAATACATTAAAAATATTAAATACTGCAAGGAAGCTTCAGGTGAATAGCTGGTGAATTATCTGTTAAAAAAAATCGAACAAAGTCCAGTTTGTGCTTTCACAGCAATGCTAAGTATCTGCACCTGCAAGGAATAGAATTCTAGCCCAGAGCTCCTATATACCTAACAAATAGCCACCTTTTCCCTATGTCCTCTCATACTGTCTTTATTTCTTCCAAGCAATTCTGTGTATGATGTGTTATACACATTAAACTAATGCCATCCATTTTACAAGCTAATTGCAAATGATGGACACATACATACCTTGTAAAAAATCAATTAATTTCTGTTCATTTTTGTCCTCTAGATTTTAATAAATGAATGACATATTTCTATGGATTCAGAAAACTAGCAGTACTTCATAAGTTTTGAGTGATTCTCTGTCTGGTGTTATTTGTAAATAACATAATCCAGTAATTCTGAGATGAGATTAAAAGGACAGCAATGGAGGAACGATTCAGTAAGCTTGTAATTAACTCTAGAGACCCGTTTAAAATATTGCTCAGTCTGCAAATGAAAATAAGCTGATTGGCCTTATCCTAGTTCCTGTTTGAAAATCACTACCCACTTTTGTATAACTGCCAATCTCTGTTCAACAGAGATGCAGGCCTAAAAAAATTGCACGGTGCTCTTACTTCGGCAGGATGGAATCTCACAGTATTTCCAATATATTCCATCCTCATGCTCTGCAATGTAGCACCATGGGCTGACATCTCCATCAGGGTTCCTGAAAGAGAAAAACAGAGAGAGTGAGTGAAAAGTCATCAAATATTTTCAAAAAACCACATAAAAATAAATCCTATTAAGCTTCAATGTCATCACTATTTTTGCTCTAATACCTATTGAATATTTAACCTGTTGGACATATATACCAAGAAAAATGCAAAAGTGGTCAGGAAGTTTGGATAACTTTTGTTATTACAGTACACAGCAAGCATAAAATGTTAGTAATGTCTAAAACAAAGCGTCTTTTTTCTTTAAGTCTGAAAGGTGCAGAGCTATTTCTGGACAGTACTGGAAGAGAGGAAGATTTTCAGCCCCACATCCTGCGTACAGGTACCTTAGACTCCTAAACTTGATTTTTGCCTTGGTACAAAATAGTCCAGGCTCCAACTTTCTGTATGTATGATGACAAAAACATTTATCCAATAAAGCTTTTGGGAAAGACTGAGGTCTTTTCTTCCGCTTCAGTAAAGCTGAATAAATCTGTTCCAGTGATCTGATATATTGAAGAATAATTTCTTATGTGTCCATGATTATTCTTTGCTGTTGTGTAGCATCATTTACAAATGCATACCTAATTAGTCATTAGGTTATTTAAAGTTTTTTTATGTACACTTTGAAAAAGTATTCACATTGAAAAGATCAGTTTAAGAGAATAAATTGTTATTTTGGACAGTCAGGTTAAATTATGACCTTTTCTTGCAACTAGGGCCAACTGCAATTTTCTTCTTACGTACTTTGGCATGAATTCTATTAATGACACACCCCCTACACTGAAGTGTCAGTTCAGCTGCACATTGTCATTTGGGCATATTAACAACTCTTTGTGGGAGATCCAATTTCAGAACTGCTGGGGATGTTTTTTGGTCAAATAACAGAATGCTGAAGACAACTGGTGAGTGGAGTTCAATTTAGCTGACTAAAATGCTGCTTGTTAGGCTTTCGAACAGACTAGTAAAAGTAGTGGACAAGCAAAACCTGAAACTAGTGTGCTAGGAGTTTAGCAATGTAAATTAGTGTAATGGCAGCGCTTCCAGTGGCTAAAGAAAGTAGAAGACTAAAATCAAGGACTCGAAATAACACAATTTTTCTTGTTTTCGTAGTTACAGTAAATTTTGGGTTTACACCTGCATGACAGAAATCAGATGTCTGTAACTGAATCATGGTAATGGCACTCCACATGTAAATGCCTTAAAATGCAAGGAAATTGCAGAGAAATGTGATGAATGTCTTAGAAATCTTTGCCTTGAACCTCAAAAGTGCATACAGTTAGAAAACAATTGAGTGGTGTCTTTCAAAATCTCCAAAAACTTCAGTCTGCATAATTTTGTTATGGCTGAAATGAGGTTTAGTGGAACATTTATGAGGCATTTCCATCTTAACAGCGTGTCTTGCAGTAAACAAAGTATTCCAAGTAAGGACCACCCATGGAGAGATAACATGCTTCTGATTAATGCTTCAAGTGTAAAATTAGATTATTCAAATGTTTTCCCTGGAATTGAGCCTCGAAGCAATGTATTATGCCTTAAAAAAAGCCTTATGAGATATATATTGCCTCAGAGAAGATCAACTTGTCCATTGTCACCAAGCAAATGAATGGCAGAGAAAGACCTAAAACAGCAGTATCTTCACTCACAAGGACTCAACAAGATTTGCATGCTAAAGATATGCTTTGACACTCCTAAAACAGTGAATTTTCAAGCTTTTTTTCAACAGAATGTGAAGTTAAAAAGCACCCATTAGTTAGGATCATCATTCCATACACCTGTGAGAATATTCCCGGGCCAAGTGATATTAGAATAAGGAAGGAAATGGCTAACCTTCCAGTCTAACTCCATCTCAAAGAGGATAATCTAACACCTAGCAGATTGAGGTTAAAAAGCTGTATTTGGTAATCAAGTAATTTCTCAGGTTTACATACCAGATTATAGGCTTCTTGCTCCTTGTAACACCAAATTCTCATTTGCAAAGTACAGTGAGACTCTAGTAATGATTACTTGAATATCTGGATAAACATTCAGTTTGTTATGCACATTTTTGCATAGCTTGTACATGTTTTGCTTTGTAGTAACCTAAGTATTAGCCAGAGATGACTGCCAAAAGTAAGAACATGTAGATACAGTCTATCTAGGATATTGCCACACAGCAACAATCAAAATTATGTTCTTGCTTTTGCTATTTGTATCAGAGATAATTCAGTGGCCACTAGCCTTTTTATAGCTCTGTATTTGTATGCATACTGAGAGACACAGCTCTCTATATGTCATCAGAATCGTGCATTTGCTGTTGTTGGGCTGAGGGAGGCTGTGAAGTTGGTGTGAAATGTTTCTGATGGGAAGAGAGTCTTTCCAGTGTTCACATGCCGATCTGATACTAGACAGCTTGATGGGTTTATTTGGTTTCCAGGCCATTTTCTAAAGAGAATGCCCAGCTTCTACGGAGTTTCTCTTGTAGGTGGTGTATTTTTCTTTGCTCCTGTAAGATGCTGAACTGATTCAAAAGAAAGTCAATTCAGAACTTGGCAATAACGCTTTCTCCTTCTATGGCTGAAAACAGAGTCCACTGGTGCAACACATTGAACAGTGTTATTTTGAAGCGCTGCTGCAGCCACTGGAAAAGATCCCAAATAAGTCTTTTTCTTCTCTGTCCTTCACCAATGTTCTTCAATGAGAAATACCCTCCTGAGTCAACAAATACTGGAAATGCCACAGACTCCTTTCATCAACGTGCTCATCTGTGATGCATGTCACAAGACCTCTTTTCTGTGCTTTCTTACTTACTCTCCATTAATTGGCTGGCTCTGTCTCTGTCATATTTTCTTGAATGTCTATTTCTGATTAAATATGGAAAAGTTCTTGGATCAAGAACCAGGACCCTATGTTCATGACACAACAATTGTGGTGAACTCCTGTGTATTAATTTTGCTTAATTTATCCTGATTTATATTGCTTACAGTGAAATGATTTCAACATGAAGGTGGCAAGTGTATACGCTCTGCCCTAGAAAGCCTATAATCTGTTAAGTAAAGGCATCTTCCAGGAGATTTGAGGTGTGGTTTGAACCTTCTCACAAAGGAGACATTACAGCTTTTCTTGCTATGCCCCAGGTAACTAAATTCTTAATCTCTTGGTTTAAACATCTCTGTCCTCATTACCCAGTGAGTAAGACACCATCCTAGATGAGCTGATGATTATCACTGTTTAAGGAATCTATCTATCACGTTATTCCCCACCTATTTCCATAGCAAGTATAGATGGGCATAAAAACTTAGCTGGTCAGCCCTGCAAAGGCAGAAGCGCATGTAACTTTGCGAAAGTTAAGAAGTGAAATGTTGCAGGCTGAAAAGAGCCTGCAGAGCCTAAACATCTCTGAACTTAGGTTCTTATTTGGGTCCTAAAGTTCTTATTTACATTTCATTCTGAGTTCTATCCATAGTTATGGAGGACTTCTCTAGAAGGCAAGGAAATGAAAGTGGATCTGCCATGAGCAGGTTTGAGCTGGTATTGTAACCACTGACGGTTGAGCTTCTGGATTCAAATAAGAACTCTAAGTCACTGAACAGCTTATGCTTACTGAGAATTTTTAGTGACTTCATAACTTTCATTTGCACAAAACTTGGAAACATAATGTGTAACAGAACCAGGCTTGTGAGTGAGGATAAAAACCATAATGTTCTAGAGACTCCTACAGACATTCACTACTGCTTCTGTACTTCTGACTTGGATCAATTTTTTTTATTATCTCCACCTTTTCATTTAAGTAGTCTTTCTCTGTCATGCCAAATATAGATTGGATATATAATATGGACTTTGGGTGAGAGCTAGGTTGAAAAAGTTATTCTACTAATGGTGCTTGTAGATCCAGGGTACTGATTACAGGATAAAACAAAAGCTGTTAGATAGCCATGGTTCTGACATTCTTCACTATATGACAGGAAGTTTCCTAATTTTGTGTCAACTGTTTACAGTAACACTGGGTATATAGGCAATGTTAGTAGCAATGAGATATTTCTTACCTGCAGTAGTTATGCTCTCCAAGCCCTCCCTCTCCATTGGGATATTTCAAAGTATTATAAGGATGCTGAAAGGTCTCATTCCAAAAAAGACAAGGTTTCCCTGCATATTGGGAGGTCTGGTTCTGAGTGCCACGATAGTCAGCCCCATTTGCTGTATAACATTCTGGGAAGAAAAGGAAATGGAAAAAGAGAAAGAATGTACGTATGTTTAGTGTTCGGTTGTTCTTCCCTCACCCTCCACCCCATCCCCAAGAGACCATGTTTCCTTTCACTAACATGTTTCCTGCATTGTTTAGGCAACAAAAGATGCTATCTGGGATTTAAGTTTTCTCTCATAGTCAAACATCTATTGAAGAGGTTATGATTTCATTACTTTACTAAACAATATATAAGACAATAAGGTCTGAAGAGTAGTTAATATAATTAACATGCATTTTCTGAATAAGCATACTACATTTTTTACTGTTTTCCCCATATTTTACTCATTAGGATGAATCTGTAACTGTTAATTTTCCAAAAATGAAATTAGATGATGTTATCAGTCTGCCACTTATCAGCTTGCTACCCAAAATCTCATGCCAGTTTAACTAAAGTTGTGAATATCTGTACTTTATAATAAAGTGAAAGATTTTGTAGGCATGGATCTTGCAAACATTTACATCCTGATTTAGAAAAATTCCTAGGCATTTTTTTCTCTGTCCTGAATTGCCTTAGAAAGGGACTTCCTTTGGTAGAGTATAATCATGGTACTGTGATTTGCTACTAAAGCATTTATGCTTTCAGATTAAAACTTACAGGTCAGTATTCTTCTGCCTCGCTCATATTTTCTCCCATTTGTTTGTTTTCCCAGCTTCCTAATACTCAGCAAATTAGAAATCAAGTCAGAGAATGATTTCTCTAGTCATTAAATACACTATCCCCATCTCAGATGAACTACAAATCTCATGCTGCTTGGCTTTGCTGTGTCTTATCAGAATGATAGAATCGTTTAGCTTGGAAAAGATCATCAAGTCCAACCGTTAACATAGCACTGCCAAGTCCACCACTAAACCATGTCCAACATCTACAGGTCTTTTAAATATCTCCAGGGACAGGGACTCAACCACTTCCCTGGGTAGCCTGTTCCAGTGCTTGACAACCCTTTCAGTGAAGAATTTTTTCCTAATATCCAATCTAAACCTCCCCTGGTGCAATTTGAGGCCATCTCCTCTCATCATCACTTGTTATCACTTGTCGGAGAAAAGACCGACCCCCACCTCACTACAACCTCCTTCCAGGTAGCTGTAGAGAGCGATAAGGTCTCCCCTCAGCCTCCTTGTCTCCAGGCTAAACAACCCCAGCTCCCTCAGCCGCTCCTTGTAAGACCTGTGCTCTAGACCCTTCACCAGCTTCGTTGCCCTTCTTTGGAAACGCTCCGGCACCTCGATGTCCTTCTTGTAGTGAGGGGCCCAAAACTGAACACAGTATTTGAGGTGTGGCCTCACCAGTGCCCAGTACAGGGAGATAATCACTTCCCTAGTCCTGCTGGCCACACTATTCCTGATACAAGCCAGGATGCCATTGGCCTTCTTGGCCACCTGAGCACACTGCTGGCTCAGATTCAGCCAGCTGTCAGCCAACAACCCCAGGTCCTTTTCCGCTGGGCAGCTTTCCAGCCACTCTTCCCCAAGCCTGTAGCATTGCATGGGGTTGTTGTGACCCAAGTGCAGGACCCAGCAGCTGGCCTTGTTGAACCTCACACAACTGGCCTCGGCCCATCACTCCAGCCTGTCCAGATCCCTCTGTAGAGCCTTCCCGCCCTCCAGCAGATCAACACTCCCGCCCGACTTGGTGTCATCTGCAAACTTACTGAGGGTGCCCTTGATCCCCTCGTCCAGATCGTTGATGAAGATATTAAAGAGAACTGGCCCCAATACTGAGCCCTGGGGAACACCACTTCTGACTGACCACCAACTACATTTAACTCCATTCACCACAATTCTTTGGGCCCAGCCATCCAGCCAGTTTTTTACCCAGCAAAGAGTACACCCACCCAAGCTATGAGCAGCCAGTTTCTCCAGGAGAATGCTGTGGGCAACGGTGTTGAAGGGTTTACTGAAGTCTAGGTAGACAAGATCCACAGCCTTTCCCTCATCCACTAAGCGGGTCACGTTGTCATAGAAGGAGATCGGGTTAGTCAAGCAGGACCTGCCTTTCATAAGCCCAAGCTAACTGGGCCTGATCCCCTAGTTGTCCTGTATGTGACACATGATGGCACTCAAGGTGATCTACTCCACAACCTTCCTCAGCACTGAGGTCAGGCTGACAGGCCTGTATTTTCCCGGATCCTCCTTCTGATGCTTCTTGTAGATGGGCATAACATTAGCTAACTTCCACTCAACTGGGACCTCCCCATTTAGCCAAGCCTGCTGATAAATGATTGAAAGTGGCTTGGTGAGCACCTCCGCCAGCTCCCTCGGTACCCTTGGGTGTATCCCATCTGGCCCCACAGACTTGTGTGTGTCTATGTGGTATAGCAGGTTGCTAACCATTTCCCCTTGGATTATGGGGACTTCATTCTGCTCCCCGACCCTGTCTTCCAGCTCAGGGGGCTGGGTACCCCGAGAACAACTGGTCTTACTATGAAAGACTGAAGCAAAGAAGGCATTAAGTACCTCAGCCTTTTTTCTTGTCCTTTGTCACTATGTTTCCCTCCACATCCAATAAAGGATGGAGATTGTCCTTAGCCCTCCTTTTGTTGCTCATATATTTATAGAAACATTTTTTTATTGTCCTTTACAGCAGTAGCCAGATTAAGTTCTAGTTGGGCTTCACCCTTCTAATTTTCTCCCTGCATAACCTCATGACATCCTTGTAGTCCTCCTGAGTTGCCTGCCCCTTCTTCCAAAGGTCATAAACTCTCTTTTTTTTCCTGAGTTCCAGCCATAGCTCTCTGTTCAGCCAGGCCATTAATTACATCTTCTGATCAAATAAATATTCATATGCATGAACAATTTTACCTTTACTAAAAAGGCAAAACATTTTTGATTAAATGCACTGTGAGAATGACCAAGCACGGGAAGAGTTTGCCCAGAGAGGATGTGGAATCTCCATCCTTGGAGATATTCAAAAGCCATCTGGATACGGTCCTGGGCACCCTGCTTTAGATGGCTGTGCTTGAGCACAGGGGTTGAACAAGATGACCTCCAGAGGTCACTTCCAACCTCAACCATTCTGTGATTCTGTGATCATCTTCCAGAAATAGTAATTATAATTAGTGTACCATAAATAAGTCCATCCTGTTTATAATTAATACTCAGTAACATTTATCATCCATGCCTTTATTTAAAAATAATATTAAAATACAACAGTCCATGACAGAATCAAAACTGCTGTGTTACACTGCTGTAAACATTTCTTTGTACTGAGTAGCATTACTGGGGAAAGTCACAAACGCTTCCTACTAACTCCAGGCTGTGCAAACTTCTGCTTTATCTGATAGTAGTCTCTGCAGAAACCATGTAACAGCTGCAGAAATGTTCTACTGCCCTGAGGGAAAGGGAGAGTGCTCTGAAGTGAAGTATACTGATCTCAGGTGTCCCTCATGAGATGTACTTTACAAAACAAGGCTAGAAAGACCTGTGTGGCTGCAGTTGGAAGAGGAAAAAAAAAACACCCCCATCTTAATCCTGATATTAACAGTACACCTTTTTTTGTATTTAGAAATACTGTGGGAGAAGGGAAAACATATTATTAAAACCATGCCTTTGAAATGAGTTTAGTCTGGGCCCACAAGTATCACAATGGCGCAATTATAATGATTATTTCACTGTTTTTATTACACAGCAGATGAAAGCTGATGTTTCTGTGCGCATTTTCATGCCTAGGCAAGTTAGGATTTCTATTAAATGGAATTTTGTTGCTGAAGGCACACAGAAGAGGTGTACGCACAGCCATTAATGTATACTGCTATCATCCATGGACAGAAAGCTATCTAATTTAACAAAAACAAGCTTCAAGTCAATACTCCTCCCTACTGTAATTTACCTGACTGCCTTAGCCATGCAGGTGAGCTGCATACATTTACTTGAAAATGCAAATCTGAGTTTCCAGTATTCAGGCCACCAAAGATATTTGCTTAAACATATGAAAAAAAAAACCACCTTTAAAGTCACCACAGTGTTAAAACTTTCTTCAATACCTCTCTTGCTTTGCAGTAAATGTAATAGTTTTTCTGTGTCATAGCTGAAAAATATAAGCTGATGAATTTGGCAGAAAAGAGAGGAAAACATAACCAAACTGGATAAACAAAATGACTTACAGTATAAAGAAGCAGTTGTGAGAAGTGATAAACACATCCAGAAAAGATGTCTACTTCAGCTTAGTGCTATTACTTTTTTTGCTTCTCACTTCTAAATGAGAAGCAGTATGTACTAACATCTACTCAGAAATTCAAGGAATGCTACAATACCTGAATGTAATCTGGCACACAGACTAAACTGAAGTTAACATCAGCCCATTTTAGGATCTGCTAAGACTGGCCCATGCTATAACTTGCAGTAGCGACCGCCTTTCATTTTCATGTCTGGGTATTTTTTTTAAATAGATTTTCTTCAAACTTCATTGCACTAGTACTTTAAGGACATTGCACAAAAGGAAGAGTCAGAGCTCTCTTCATTCCTCTTAGCCCCAGTTTTTTGTTCCCAAGACAACAGGTAGCTGTAACAGTGCCTCCTGTGTTCTTTTGCACTACCAAGAGACTTGGGAAAAAAGTGCCAGCTGAGTTGTAGTGAAGCTCCCCTGGCTTTGTTAGTATCTAGATGTGGAAGGGGGAGGCAGTGAGATACCGTGCGAAATCATTGATTATCCCAGAAAAACTGAAATTAAAACTTTAAGTTATGGAATGTAGCAGCTGTTATCAAATGAAATACATACTTTTTTGTGTTACAGGGAATTTGCTAGGAAATTTTCATTTTGTTAATGATTAATAATAATTTTGCCATAGCATTGGAGTGCAATCTTTTCAAGTAAATATTGGCATTTAAAAATCAGGTCCTCAGTCCTACATTCTTTTACCTTGAACAACCAGCTTTGAGATCTACTGAGATATATCTTGTACTGTTTTCCATAAAATTCCTACTAACATGGATACAGATCTCTCAGCATATTCAGTATCTTGGCAGTAAACAGCTGAATTCTATTTATGACACATAGTGATTTCACCGTATTTTGCTGCACCTCAGCCAAGACACTACCTTAGTGGTCTCACTATGAAATTAATATTCCCAATGTGTTGAAGATGCAAAGTGAATGTTTCATCTGCAGACAGACCACTGTTCTCTCCATTTCAAATCTGTAGGCTGCACTTTAAAGACAGAAGTCCTAAGAGATTCTGGAGAAGAGGAGGTTAGAACCTCTGTCCTTCTTTTCATCTTGCACCACCAGTGCAAAAATTCTGTGAAAAGACGAGTTTAAAAAAGGTCAGCCAGATTTGTCTGCACAAAACTAATTCAGAAGAGGTCATCTAAATAAAACAGTCAGAAAAGAGTGGACTGAACACTATTGGTAAAAGTCTTGGGCTTACTCAAATTCCCTGATTTTTCTTTGGTAGATTATGATCATGTAGAAGGGAGGGGAAAAAAAATAAAACAATGAACAACCACCTCTCCTTTACTCTTCTGACACCCACTGCATCCAACTGCCTTATGTTGGTTGATACTTCCATGTTACTTTAGGCTATGAAGCCCTTTGCTTGGAATCATCAGAACAGCGACTCAAGGAAATTAATACCAGTTCTATGAATTTCAGCAAGCCTTATTCCTTAAAGTTTTGTAAGACTACGGTATACTATGACAGAACTTGCACTGTATCCAAGTCCTCTCCGGGTGGCAAAGACAGCAAGGCACATTGTGGAGGCTAAGGCTGACAGCTTCCTAGAAGGCATCAGAGTGCCACTGTGCTTGATAGATTTGTCACATGGTTTCTGTTCATGCACCCAAGGCTCAGTTTAAACTATAAACCTATAAACCTATATTAAATCACCAGGGTTTTAGACAGTACATGGAGAAAGCTGTGACCATTCAAATCTTGAAGTCTCCGACCTCCTCATATTTCTAAGATCTTAGTCAGCTGGGTTTCAGACATAGTCTGAAGTAGAGGCTTGTGTCAAATCCATGATTAAAATCAATGTCTGTGATGATTTCACTCTATTAACTGCCTAATGACCCTGTTGCTTCTACTGTTTCGTGGGGATGTCTGCAAACAGGATTAATCAGAGGTAGAACCATTGCAGTGGTTCTAGTCATGAAAAGCTGGAAGGTTCCAACAGGTCCTGTACAGGATAATGCTTATGAACTTTAGTGAGAAAACATGGGACAGCAGTGTTTTGTCAGGGCTGTTTTGTTTTCAACACATCAGGTGCCATGGTTGACAGAAAAATAACTCTTTTATTTTTTTTTTTTTAAATGAATACTGAGACTAGATAAGTACGTATTGAGTGGCAACTGCTAGAAAGAAAAAGCAGAAAATAAGCCTGTGATGGTTGTCCACTATGAGTGAATGCTCAGTGTGTGATACAGGTTCACAATTAGTTTTATTAGAGCCAGATCAACATTTGGAAGATCAAACAGCAGCTGTAGTAGAAATTTTTTCCATCTGTCTTGGTTTCTTCTTCGATGTAGGGACCTTACAATGATCATTTATGCCTTTTGTTACTTTGGGACTGTATGGCTGCCTGCACTCCACATGGGCGCCACTTTAGGATCATTTGAAAAATTAAGGTAGTGCAGAATATAACAGACTGACTTTTTTACTGAATAAAGCACTGATGATAAAACACTGACATTTCAGAATCTGCACTGGCTTCCAATGATTTTCTAAGATGGACTTCCAAATATTGGTTTTAATCTCTGAAGTCCTTAACGGCAAGAGGCCCAGCTACCTGAGAAACTCTCACTTCGTGCCACATTACCACAGACAGAAATAATACAAACATTTGAATTTCATCTGCAGTCTTTTCTGTACAAATGAGATGAAAAGCAAAGAAAACAGCTATCTACTTCTCAAACACTCTTCCTTTTCTGGCTGACAAATGGGAAATCTTATAAGTCTTCTGAGCATTCTTCAAAGTCCGTATTTTCTCAAAGACATATATTTAGTGACATTATAAATTGCAGAGTGAAGAGATGGAGGTTTCAGGACGGTTTAAATGACTTCTTAGAGTGCTCTTCTAAGTTTGGGGCATGTACGCAGCTTTTGAGACTGAAAATTCAGAATGACAAACTTGTTATTATTTTACTGAAAAAAATAAAGTTACTTGCTTTATCTGTTTGCTTTAAGTTCTGGAAGCTACTTGGAGTGCTGACTAGTGGCTGGGGAGATTAAAGGTTGACAACAATTATCAACCAGAAACTTGCCTATCCAGGCCAGAAATTATCCTACCAGCTACTGCCAAACAAGAAGCAAGGTTTTCTTTTAAAAATCTGCAGATTAATGAAAGCTAAATGAAAGTCACTGCTATTTAAATCTTGGGTTTCATTACAGTGGTGTGATAGCCAGAATATTAAATGTTCTGTAAGGCTGGAGCAAGAAATAAAGGTTCCTTGAATTTACATGCTGTAACTGCCTGCTCAGTTCTCACTTGTTTTTCTTACAGCCTTTCAGAAGAGTCAGGAAAATGCTTAAGCAGAATGTAAGTATACGGAAACAAAGGTACCAGGTCCAATAATGACTAGGTGTCAGTTGCTTGACACATGTGCTTGCATAGTGTTCTAAGAAGAGTTTTAAGTCATTGCCATTCTACCTAAACTGTTCTCCTAGTTCTTGCTAGAGATTGCAATTTAAGCACTCCTCCTTAAATGAAAGCACTGTATCTAGGTGCAGATGGCAACAGTTACAGGCACTAACCAGATGCTGCAGTCTCTAATTTGATTGAAAGGGTATAATTAGACAGCAGAAACACTTCAATGAGAGAGTAATGCACAGAGGAAAGGACAGAAACCACTTAACTGATGCCAAGATACCCCAGCAGTAACAGAGGCAGGGGCCCACGGATGGAAGGGGCAGAACACCAAATTACCTTCTTCAGATGAGAACATTTTTGTTTCCCTATGGATGCGAATAGGGATTCTATTATCATAGGTTGCCACAGTTCTTCATGTGGGAACACTGATTAAAACCAGAAGAAGCTTCAGGAGATCAAAGAGACAAATATGGCTTCTGTGGTCATTATTAAAAATATTTTTAGCAGTGCAATGGTTTTCTTTGAAGATGCAGTTTTATCGATTGAACTAAAAGTTAATTTGCATACTGTCATATGATTGGTCAGAAAAAAAAAATCTCATTCCATATTATGTTATAATGCAAAATAAATGCTTTGGCGAAGTATAAGGCTGTTTTAGACCTACCCAAGTGAAAAACTAGTGTAGTATTTTTACATTTCAATACTTTACTGTTCCAATTAATACTAATATAACAAAAGCCCTTAGCAAAACTTGCGTTTGGGTGCCTATACTGTAACAGTAAAAAAACCCACAACATAACAGTTGATACAAACTAAAGAAAAAAAACTCAGGAAAGAATGATCTTTGTTTAAAATTGCAATTTTCAAAATTGCTAGAAAATAACGCCCCTTTTGGTAAATCAGCCAGTTAAATTCTGATGTGATGCTATGAGAGCACTTGGATCATTTCTTCTTTGCAGTGTAGGGGCACTCTGTATGTAATTTAAAAATCATCTCTCTCTCATTCTACATATCCACACAGACACACACAAACATACACATACAATTTTTTAAAGTCCTCAAATGCAATCATTTTTGCTGGCCAGAACTAGAGTCTTATTTAGTGTAGGTCCAAACCAGAGAGTAGTCACAGTGAATAGTCACCTGCCATTTGATCAAACCTTGACTTAAACATCTGTTTGTCCTGTAAGAATGTATATTCCTGGGAATGTACAGACCTGTGGAGTTCCATACTTGTGCTCCCTGGCAGTGCGTGAGTTGTTATATATGTGAACTTGCTATTCTTGTGAAACTTTGGTTACTAACCTTCAATTAAATAACTTTTTCATCACTTTTCCTTTTTCATTTAAAAAAAAAAAAAAAAAAAAAGGTAAATGTTATCTGACTGGCCAGACCCTTTCTGGAACACGTTGGAAGCAGGCAAATTAGGATATGAGCATAAGAGGCAGTTACCATTATTTCTAATGCTTAAAAATATGTATTTTGTACCTTTTAAATTTTTATTCATACAATGCAAACATGCTATATTAGCCACAGCTTTGCAGCTGCTGGCTGGTCCTCAGCCACAAGATGCAAACACACTTGTTTGTCTTGTGATTCTTTATCACTGGAAATAAGAATGCATGATGTGGCCCCGTAAGAATTTCTGTTCCTTAATACACCCATTTGTTTTCTTTCTTTGTGAAGTTTTAAAACTGTTGTTCCATTGTCAAGCGTGGCAGACTGAATCCCTTTGGAAATTTTATCAGGATGGGCCATAGCCACTGTGTGGATGGAGGGAGTGGTCAACTGCACAACCATTATGGTGTGATATGACAAAGAATGCAAATTTTGCAGCTGGCAGCATGTAATCCCTGCCTCTCTCCCACTTCTTTGGCTCCATCCTGCCTAAATCCATTCACATACCTCTGGATTTTGAGTTACGCTCTATGCATGTACAAGCATGATATGCTGAAGTGTTTGACTAACTATTTCATCTTCTATCTATCTGTCTGGTTAGAAATGCTTTTTCGAGTATTTCCATGACGATTGCTTAAGGCATAGCAAGTAGAACTGCCTCTCTGAATCAGCAAGACATAGGCAGAAAAAGATGACAAGAGATACAAGGTTTGTGAGAGAAGGCTGAAATAGCAGCTCAAAGGAAAGACTCAGCTGTGAAGAAAACCAAGGACATGGTGACCCAGTATTGCTATATGGAAAGAGAACAGAGAAAGGAAGAAGAGACTGATAGTCTTATACATTTCTGATGGGGAAATTAAATGAACACTATAAATACAGAAACCAGAAGTGAGAACTTATTGCACTGAGTATATACAATAACATTTGTTCACTGAAACTCAAATTTGCCGAAGGCATTTCCATCTCTTTGGCCTTGTAATATAAAACTCACCAAATTTAGACAGTCCTTTAATGTTAGGCAATCTATTCACCCATCTCTCATGTCTGATTCACTTGAGAAATGTGGTATGACTGAAGTTTGAATGCTGCAAATGTCAGTGTTTGGATTAATAGAAACTGTTAGACATCACACAGCGAAACAGAAACATTCCGTGAAAAGTAGCACAGTACTTTGTTCAAAAACGATTGTTAACTCACTCTAATTTCTGACAATTCAAGTAATTTTTCATAAGGCAATTCCAGAAGTTGAAGTTTCTCTCCTATCTTAGTAAATGATGGTGTGACGCAGTCTGTATTTTGACTGCATTTTACAATAAACTTATTAAGACAGGCATTTGATAAAAAAGGAATAGGCATTAAAAACATATTACAAACTGCCTTACAAAACAAATATTAATGTTTGTCATTTCAGAATTCTGCTCGCTTCAAGTGCAACCTGACCCAGCTGATCCCATTGTGGTCCTGTGGGATTAAGGGTCACGAAGAAGATCCTGAGGTATGGTTTGTGCAGATTAGCAACTCTGCAGATTTTGTACATGGCATATGAATTACAGGTCCTTGTTGAAGTGTAGATTTGCACTGTTTCCAGGTTCTTTAGCAGAAGACACACAGGTGGCAGTTCTTTCTAGATCCATTCTCCTTTGCTACCCCTTCCCTCGGAGGCATTATATATTCTTCCCCCTCCCCCCACCCCAGCTGCTTGTGCTCAGGCATCTCTGTCCCCTTCAGTGACTGCCGGTGCATGCAGTAAGAAGTTGGCTGGAGGATGGGAGTGCAGGCACGTAAACAGATAGAATCCTCTCAATAGCCTATGAACCAAACATTCACACTGGGATATATCCTTCACTTGCTGTCATGCAGCCTGCTGTGAGGGACATGGTCACATATGGAGTGTTCTGCCCACAGTTCTGCTCAGAAACCTTACAAGAAATTCTTCAGCTCAAGCAAAAGAAGGAGTACCTACTGTGTGCACCAAACATGTCCTAATGGTAGTGGGAACAGAGTGTTAGACATGGTCTAGATACATCCCTGTCCAGGCAGCTCCCTACATGCTTATCTGAAAATACTCTCACATTTTACTCACTTCAGGTAACTTCTGAGAAGTTGTAAAGTTTATGTTCTGAGTTCTCTTTCTGTAAAAGGCTTTTTTTCCCTGAGAAAGTCTATGTAAGTATTTTCCAAATCTAATTGAGTGCATCTACAAAAACTTGATGAGCAAATATCTGTTCATGGTAAAAGGAAGTAGAGCAAATTCTATAAATTTATAAAATACTATAAATTTATAAAATCTATGTTATAAAGCATAACAACGATTAGAATACACAAAATGTATCCGGGGGGCCATGTGTCTGATGGCTGTGACACTGTGATCATCTGGAAGAGCCAGTTCAGATCTCACGAAGCAGGGCCAACGTTTATCAGAGGAGAACCATGGTACGTGAAATCATCAGTAACAACTGACATGAAGGCAAAAGGGTGCAGAGAACTTCTAAGTGAAAAATCACACTAACAGGTAGCGAAGCTTCAGGCCTCCCAAATTTCTTGGCTGAACAAGAACCAGAATGGTCAGAGAAGCCCATGCTTGACAGGGAAATGGGCAGCATGCTGCAGACAGGCGAGATAGCCACCCTCCAAGCTCTGGCTCTGCAGCCCTGATTCTGCCCTGGTGCCACTCGCTATTTCATTTCCCAGTAAGTCTACCCATGCCCCACACTCCCCTCTCCCTGCAGATGCCTCTGTTCTGCAGATCTAGCTACCAAACCAACTTTGATAGATAAATGTGCTGCTCTTCTTCCTCTTACCTCATGCTTTCATACAGTTTCCTGAGCTCCCAGCTCAGCGAGCACAGGGAGACCCTCAAATACGCACACGCTGCGAACTGCGCACAAAAATACCCTTTGCATGTTTGTAGGAGCAGCTTCGAGCCGTGCACCGACCTGGCGAGCAGGAAGGGACGTCGTCGCGACCTCGAAGAGGTGCTGCCGGGCGGTAGAGCCCTTCCGCGCGAGGCTGCGCGCCAGCTGCAAGTCTGCGGAGTTCGGGGAGAGGCTGCCCAGCTCCCTCGCCGCGCAGCCCTGCAAGGAGATGGGGGAGCAGCCCCAAACGCCCCCCCCTCCCGGCTCCCCGCGACGCGTCACTCACCAGAGAGAGCGGGCTCCCGGCAGCAGCTCAGCGCCAGCCCCGAGAAGGCCAGGACGGCGGCGAGGGCGGGGGGCTCCATGGGCAGCGGCCGCCGGGCCGCGCCGCGCTCGCAGGCGGCAGCCGCCGCGCTCCGGGGGCAGAGGCGGTCGCGGACGGCCGGGAAGAGCGCGAAGTGCGGGAAGCGGAGGCCCTACAGCATGTGTCCTGTAACTGCGCCCCGGCGAGGTGCCGAGTGGCAGATGAGGGATCCTATTACCAGCCATGTGACAGGAAAGGATAGAGACCAACATCCCAACCTGCTGCAGCGCGGGACCGTAGGACTGCTGCTTTTACGTTTGACACCGACAGGTTTGGGCTGCCGGTGCTCGCTCCGGGGCCAGCACAGGGGCTCCGCGGAGCCCTCCTCGCAGGCAGGGCCGCCCCGCCGTCAGCGAGGCAGCGGCCTGGCGAGCCGCCCCCCCCGCCCCCTCCCCCCCCACCGCTCCGCCCCAGCAGCGCCCCGTGTCTCGCTCTCGTCGATCCCCTCTGCCCGCTCGCACCCAGTCCCCCGCTGTGGCCGCGGAAGAGGCCGGGCAGGAGCCCGTCAGCCTGGCGGCCTAGCCGGGGGCTCTGCCTGCGGCCAGCCGCTGTCCCGGGCCCGCGCTTGCCCTCCGCCAGGCTGGGGTCCCGCGGGGGCTGTCTGCCAGCAGATGGGAGCGCGCAGGTGCAGCACGTCTCTCATCCCTTGAAGCAGGGGGACGGGGCGGGGGGGGACGTGAAAAGAACGCTACAAACTTCGTACTGGTTCCGTGCAGCTCCCGCCCGCGCAGAGTCACTCTGCGCGGGCGCGGTGGGGCCGCGGGTGCGCGCCAAGGGGCTGCGCCCCAGCAGCGCCTTTCTGAGGGACGCGGCCGTGAGCCGCTCCGCCGGCGGCGAGGTGCCAGCGCCGCACGCTGCGACTCAGGACATCGTTCTAAAACTGTGAAGAGGCACCTCCCACCCAACAGGCACCGACCGGGCAGCGGAGCCGTGTCGGCGCGGCCCGCGCACGGAGCGCGGCGGGAGAATGCGCCGCGGGCACAGCCGCTCGGCGGTCGGGCTGCAGAGACGCGCCCCGCCCCCCCCAGCAGCGCGAGCCGCGCCCCGACCGTGGGTCTCACGCGGGCAGGCACGGACACAGAGACAGACGCGTGGGAGTCCACGCACACACAAGACATTGGCGGGCGGACAGGGACACAAGGACGCGCACGCACAGGCATCCAAACATTTGGACAGACAGGGACGCAAGGAGACACGCATAGCCACAGTGATACAGACATGCGGAGACAAACACAGAAACACACAACAGCTAACAGACCGTGGAACCGAAAGAAAAAGAGCAGTGTTGCTTTCTGAGAATGCTGAATGCATATGCAGAAAGAGAGCTTCCCCGCCCCCCCCCCCCCCCCCCCATCTACTCGCAGATCACTCATCAATTGCCATCACAGGCAAAACAGACTCGACTTGGGGAAATTAGTTTAATTCATTACCAATCAAATCAGAGTAGGATTGAGGATAATGAGAAATAAAAACCAAATCTTAAAAACCCCTTCCCCCTACCCCTCCCTTCTTCCAGGGCTCAACTTCACTCCCGATTTCTCTACCTCCTCCCCCCAGCGGCGCAGGGGGACAGGGAATGGGGGTTGCTGTCAGTTCATCACATGTTGTCTCTGCCGCTCCTTCATCCTCACGGGGAGGGCTCCTTACACTCTTCCCTTGCTCCAGCGTGGGGTCCCTCCCACGAGAGACAGTCCTCCACAAACTGCTCCAACGTGAGTCCTTCCCACGGGCTGCAGCTCTTCACGAACTGCTCCAGCGTGGGTTCCTTGTGGGGTCACAAGTCCTGCCAGCAAACTTGCTCTGGTGTGGGCCCCTCTCTCCATGGGTCCACAGGTCCTGCCAGGAGCCTGCTCCAGTGTGGGCTTCCCACGGGGTCACAGCCTCCTTCAGGCATCCTCCTGCTCTGGCATGGGGTTGTCCACAGACTGCAGGGGGATCTCTGCTCTACCATTAACCTCCATGGGCTGCGGGGGGACAGCCTGCCTCACCATGGTCTTCTCCATGGGCTGCAGGGGAATCTCTGCTCTGGCACCTGGAGCACCTCCTGCCCCTCCTTCTTCCCTGGCCTTGGTGTCTGCAGAGTTGTTCCTCTCACATATTCTCACTCCCCTCTCTTGAGCTGCAATTGTGCAGTGGTTTTTTTCCCTTCTTAAATATGTTATCACAGAGGCGCCACCACTGTCGCTGATGGGCTCAGCCTTGGCCAGCAGCGGGTCCATCTTGGAGCTGGCTGGCATTGGCTCTGTTGGACATAGGGGAAGCTTCCAGCAGCTTCTCACAGAAGCCACCCCTGTAGCCCCGCCACCACCACCAAAACCTTGCCACGCAAACCCAATAGAGCTATTGACATCAGGTGCTGCTAGCATTCCTTTACAAGTCATCGTGTGTGCATGCAGCACTTCCTTGTGGTACATGCTGTCTAACAGCATATGAGCATATGAGACATTACTACTTGATGACCCACAAAATTCTTCTCTCCAAGGACTGGGATCCCACTGTGTTACCCATTCACCCAATTTTGATTCCATTTTATCTGGCATTCTGTTCCTTAAGGACACTGGAAGAGAGAAGGCTTACAAATTTTTAACACTCTATTGACAACGAAGTTCACAAAATCAACCTTATGTATCTCCAAAAGGCCAGTTCAGTCTTCCAGCGCTCCTGGGCAAAAATCACCTGTGTTCATCCTGCTGCCCACTTTCTCCACTAATCAGTTGAACACACAGTTGATACATGTGTATACATCAGTTCCACTTTTTTTTTTTTTTTTTTTAAACTGTAGCATACTGGCAATGGACAGACAGTTTGTTGCCAATGATCATTCCCCAGTCTTCTTTCAAAGTTCTTTTTTTTTACAAGATTTTTTCTTTTTGTTGTACAGAATTGTTTGCATTTCAACTTACTGTACTCAAGATCACTCATTCTCATTTTGTAATTTTCTGTTTGTGCTTTGTGGTCTCTGTTTACAAACAACAACCATGGCAACAGCAACGGCAGCTAATAAATAATGAATAATTTTATACTTCATAATACATGGTCTGAGGCATTTCTTTCAATTTGTCTTGTTCCCATTATAGTGTAAAATCTGTACTGTTTCATTCATTTAGTTTTCCTGTACATTTGGTACATAGTTTGTCCTTGCTTTTTGAAACCACCCTGATTTTCCAGTAGTTTATGAATTAAAGACCTTAGAAAATCAGACCAAATGACCTGTAAAAATTCTTTCACTATCAGAAAGAGTTGCACAATACAGAACTGACTTCACAAACCCTTTGGGATGTAGGCAAAAGCAAAGGGTGATTTTTTTTGGTAAAAGGATTCAGAAATCACTTTTTAATGAAGATAGTGAAACACAATGTAATACAGCTAGATATTAAAAAAGAAACACTATGCATGTTGCAGTTATTCAAGGAAAACATTGCAAGTTTTGCAAAACATTTCCAGTGCAGGTAACAGATTTTTTTTTTTATTTTGTTTTGAAGAGGGGCTCTAATTGGACAGTTGAATAAAGATGGATTTTAAAAAATTCATTGTAAGTTAACCTGGAAGGAATGGTTTCATTTTCTGAGTATTCGCCTTCCCTCCCCCCCAGTTGTATCCTTTTAAAATTAGGTCAGAACTGAAACAAAAATGCCACTTTGAGTCTGTATTCAGAGACTTGCCAAAATATAAGAATGCAATGTTTAAATATCTTCAATATCTCTCCCTCCCTGCTAAAAAAACCCAACAATCTGCAAATCCCAGCCGACTTGCCAGTAGTCCATCTGACTGTGCATCAACTTTCACATCTAAGTCAGCCTTACACAGCCCCAGAGAAAGCAAATGTTTCTCTGATAATGGCTAGCATAGTAGGCTAGGATTCTTTTCATTTTACCAGCTTTCAAGTAAAAGAGGAAAAGTGCAGAGAAATCATGAACTCTTTTGATTTTGTCAGGACTCTGCTTCTGCTGGCAGAGATGTGACTGTTAGGAGAAACTAATGCCCGTAACTTTGAGACTGATGCTTTCAGAAGCATTATCCTTTGCTCCTGATAGACAGTAGGCTGAGCCTGCCATGATGTAATCCCAGGAAGTTGATTACCATTTCCCATACAATTCAACACTCATTGTATTGAAAGCAGAAATTAAATGATAGCATACTATATAAAACCATTGTTTGTGTTTGGAAAGTCTATCTTTGTTGCTGTGGATGATTTAATCCTCTGCTATGCTTTTTCTGTATTTCATTAAAAACTCCTCTGGAATCTCATTGTTTCTTGTTCAGATACAACTGGAACCTCTGAAGCAAGTTTCTGTTTGCCTTTGTATCTTTGGAAGAAAAGACAAAGAAAAAGTTTAAAAAATAAAAAAAGGCTAGAGATGACTGTTAAAGTAGTTACCATAATGTCATTGCTTAGATCAAGGTGAGAAGAATATTGGGTTAGGTGGACTAGTAATATTGCACCGATTTTTAAGGTACCAATTCTGTGTAATGCCAGTGCATACCTCCCCCAAGGAACAATATCCCTGCCCAGTCATACACTTCTGAAGATTCAAAATATTTAAATTACCAAAAGTAGTGACTGAAGGATATGTAGCGCTTCTTCTGTTTGAGCAACATTGATGAAGTTAGAGAATACTGAAAGTTTGCTGTTATCCCTGTGCAACAATCAATTTCTGTTTTCTAGTATGATGGTCTAAATTATAGGAGCAAGAGGAGAAACTGGGCAAATGTCACTGGTTTGAAAGCACTGATAATGAAGGGTCTGGAAAGAAGGTTGGGTTTTGAGTACAAAAAAGACAGAGAAAAAAATTCTGAGTGAGCAGGGAACTTGGGATTCAGTGGTAAATTCTGGACCTTACACTGGCTTTTTTTTTTGCTAAGAGAAACGTATCACCAAAATATTAATAGATGATACATTTACGACTACCTAGCAACCCTCACAACTAACTGAGAGGGAAAAGCATAAACCAATTTACTGAGCACCTTGGTATTTTGATTTCCTGCAGTTTTTATTCTGAATACTGTGATTCTGCCCCCAACCCTCCCCCAATCTCTGCTCATAGAATCATGTGATTATCTGAGAAACTTAACTTCCACTTTTAGGATAGAAAGGTGGCTGAGGAAAGCTTGAAAATATAGTTCCTACTTGTTTTTCTGTTTGTTTGTTAAAGGAGAAAGAAATCTAAAAGCACAAAGCATTCAATGATTAGGATTTTTGTATATTTCTATTGGCCTTGCTGCTTTTTAAGATACCTCACTCTATCTTACTATGTAAGTATGGTCCTAGCTGTGAACACCAAGAGCAGCTCCTTTTCTGGATGATTGTCAGAGTTGGGTGCAGAGGCAGAAGTTTTCAAAACCCTACAGTATGTAGGACTACTTCTTTCTCTTCTTATATAAAAACATATGACTTCTCATAGAGTTATATTTACCCTGATATCCAGAAGAGTATAGATGACAGACTTTCATGATTCAATAATTGTCTAATAAGCCTTCCCTAGTTAAAATTTATCCATTCAAAATTTGTTACTGCTATACAAAGGACTGCATCCTCTAGTGCTATCCAAATATATGGCCTTGCTGAGTGGTATGGACTTTATTAAACTCTCTCAAAATTTTTTTCATAAATGATAAACTTTTGGTAGCATATGAAAATTACCTACACATTTGCAAAATATACAAGAATTTAGAAGGGATGATGGCTTCATTCTATTTTTTTAAATTAGTTTTTGATGTACAATGATGAGTTTAGAGTAGCAGTTCTGTAAGCAAGCTGCTCCCAAACGTGAGAAGTCTCTCCATCATTTATCAGCAGTCCTGGTCAACCGGGGAGGTCCCAGATGACTGGAAGCTAGCAAATGTGAGGCCCCTCTACAAGAAGGGTTGGAAGGAGGATCCGGGGAACTACAGGCCTGTCAGCCTGACCTCGGTGCCAGGAAAGGTCATGGAGCAGATGATCATCGTGAGAGCCATTACGCGGCATGTGTGGGACAACCGGGGGATCAGGCTCAGCCAGCATGGGTTTATGAAAGGGAGGTCCTGCTTCACTAACCTGATCTCCTTCTATGGCAAGGTAACCCGCTTAGTGGATGAGGGGAAGGTTATGGATGTTGTCTACTTGGACTTTAGCAAGGCCTTTGACACTGTCTCCCACAGCATTCTCCTGGAGAAGCTGGCTGCTCACAGCTTGGGTAAGTGCACTCTGCGCTGGGTTAAAAACTGGCTGGACAGTCGAGCCCAGAGAGTGGTGGTGAATGGAGTCAAATTCAGTCGGTGGACGGTCACGAGTACTGTTCCCCAGGACTCAGTGTTGGGGCCGGTCCTGTTCAATATCTTCATTGATGATCTGGATGAGGGGATTGAATGCACCCTCAGTAAGTTTGCAGATGACACCAAGTTGGGTGGAAGTGTCAATCTGCTGGAGGGTAGGAAGGCCCAGCAGCGTTGATCTGTTGGCCAGGCTGGATCGTTGGGCCGGGGCCAACTGTATGAGATTCAACGAGGCTAAGTGCCGGGTCCTGCACTTGGGTCACAACAACCCCACGCAAAGCTACAGGCTTGGGGAGGAGTGGCTGGAGAGCTGTCTGGCAGAAAAGGACCTGGGGGTGTTGGTTGACAGCCAGCTGAACATGAGCCCGCAGTGTGCACAGGTGGCCAAGAAGGCCAATGGCATCCTGGCTTGTATCAGGAATAGTGTGGCCAGCAGAACTAGGGAGGTGATAGTGCGCCTGTACTGGGCACTGGTGAGGCCACACCTCGAGTACTGTGTTCAGTTTTGGGCCCCTCACTACAAGAAGGACATTGACGTGCTGGAGCGTGTCCAAAGAAGGGCAACGAAGCTGGTGAAGGGTCTGGAGCACAAGTCTTATGAGGAGCGGCTGAGGGAAGTGGAGTTGTTTAGTCTGGAGAAGAGGAGGCTGAGGGGAGACCTTATTGCTCTCTGCAACTACTTGAAACGAGGTCGTAGCGAGGTGGGGGTCAGTCTCTTCTCTCTAGTAACAAGTGATAGGACAAGAAGAAACAGCCTCAAGCTGCACCAGGGGAAATTTAGGTCGGATATTAGGAAAAACTTCTTCACCGAAAGGGTAGTCAAGCACTGGAATAGGCTGCCCAGGGAAGTGGTTGAGTCTCCATCCCTGGAGGTATTTAAAAGAAGGTTAGACATGGTGCTTGAGGACATGGTTTAGTGGTGCACTTGGCAGGGATAGGTTAACGGTTGGACTCGATGATCTCAAGGGTCTTTTCCAACCTTAACGATTCTATGATTCTATGATTCTAAGTCTATGCAGCTGTAATAGTAGTGTTTTAAAGCAGTCGGTTTTATATGTGGGAATCTGATGTGTGTAGAATTTGGCAAATATAGGAGATGTCTTTTGTCTATGTATTTTTATGTATGCAAAAAACATTAATTATTGCTGTTATCTACACTGTATTGAGTATCCTTTTTTTTTTTTTTTTTTTGTAAAGGCGAGGAAGAAAAAGTGTTTTGGGTATGAGTGTTCTCTGTGAAGTGTAGAAAACAATGCTTATGTGATTTATAGGGAAGGGGCAACATTTAGCAATGTCTCTGGCCCTCTGATAGATGCAGTTAATTGATGATTGAGCTCAGAATCAATGGGCTGTATTTTCAGTGATGGACATGGCTGTCATACTGGGTTCTGTTTCAAGAGTCTCTGCAATGATGAACCTGTTAGAAAGGCATGGAGCTAAAAATATTTTTTCTAAGTGTCTTTTTAGCACTGGCTAACAGGATGAATTATATGCAGAATATATGAAATCATAACAACCTTTTAAAACAAAGGACTAAAACCTCAAAGAAGCAATTTACTAGCCACATAACATTTTGTAGAGATTTCTTTTAAAAATGTAATAGTTTTTATAGTGAGTTTATTTCTGTGTGGTAGAAAGGTTCCAAGAATAGACAGCATACTGATACATCTTTGAAATTCTATTCACCTCTTTGGCACAAGAGCATTCTCTAGGCAAATTCATGCATGCCTAAAAAAGGGAATATATTCAAAGATATGTGGAAAGTTACAGTATCATGCAATGCATTCCTTAGATGATACATCAAATTTACCTATTGGTATCATGAGCACACCTGTTCTGAAACAGAACACTTTTAATCAGGTAGCCTTATCACTCAACCAATAAATTATTTTGACCAAAAAGTCCTGTTCCTTCTCAATCAATCAATCAATCAATCACATGTTTGTGTGTCCTGATAATACAATTCCACCTTTGCTCCATAGTCTTCCAGCAGGACACAAAGACTATTCAGACGTGATGTTTTTCATAACAGATAGTAGCAGGAAAATATCATGTTTGATTTCTTTGTTATTGAGAAAAATAATTAAAAAGGTCATAACACTTGCTATTTCTTTAGCAGGTTCATTTGTGTTTTCAGTTCAATTAAGTCTTACCTCTCTTTTCTACATAGGAAAGTCAGACGTGCCAGGACTGCAAGACCGACTATTCCAAATACACAGCCAAGAAGAATTACTTGTTTGATATCTGAAAAACAGAGACCAACCAGAAGAAAACAGGAAGATGATACATTTCTTCATATCCATTTGAATGTAGTCATGTGGCAATTTTTTAAATTGTACATACAGTGTTAATTTTACTGTTCTTTGTATTTATGGAACAAACTGGTAAAGACTAGGAACTCACATAAATCCTACATTTGATATTTAGGGCAGGTGGCTGCAAAAGCAGTTCTAACACAAAGAAAGGATGGCTAGTAGTTAATGTGTAGTCAACATCATGAATGTACAATATTTATGCAGACCTGCTAGTCCCAACAACTGCCAATTTTTCAATTCTTTTTCCATATGGTTTGATTGCTTTAAAAATTGCCCCTATTTTGGCATTAAATTTTTGAAACTGCCTCTGCTGCTTAATGCTTTATGTAAAAGACAGCAAAAGTGACTGTTCTGATGTGGGTATGGTGAAGTGCATCAGACAGTATGAACATGCTAAAAGTGTCAATTTAATTCTGTGACTGCATAATAAGGGCACATGAAAGATAGAAAGAAACCAGATATTAAATAAATTTTGAATAACATCTCCTCTTGTTTCTTACTCTAATAAAGAGTTGCAGGTTACCAGTTCTGTCACTTTTCTCCTGATGTAGGACAGTGCTAGCAGGACGCTGTATGGCTGTGGTGAGCAATGGAAACTAAAGATATCACACAGGTAAATTTGAGATTTGTAAAAGTATAGGAGATGCAGCATCTGGAGTGAACTGTTTGGGAGAAACAATGCTTCCTGAATTTTGTATCCTTTAAGGAAAACACCTGCTGGACTACCACCACTGAAAAACTGCAAGTCCCAGTGTGAGCAATGTTTGTCACAGGTTCAGTGTCAGAGAGTCAAACAGAAGTGTACTTCCTTGGCTCTGAGCCACTGTGGTGTTTTAAGGTCAAAACAGATTCAATGCTCTGCCCTTTTTCTGCACCTAGTGATAGCACTATATGCATGTATCAGGGAGCACACGGCCTGTTTAGAGATAGGTGAGCAGTGGTGCACCTGAGCTTTAATGCATCTGGGCTGCATTTTTGCCAGCCTTTCCTTCCTTTGCTTTGTCATGCCTGCAGGAAGAACTGCCCAAACTACAGCCTAGCACATGGTGATGGCAGAGTGATGTAACAGACACTTCCATGATCCTAGAATAGATTATTTGGGTTCTAATTTGGTTTATACTGAAGTTTAAGGAAGGAAGTGGGATACATAAACTGTTTTACAGGCATTGGTCCTTCATCCAGTAACTTCTGTACAGGGCTCAAAAACTTCTGTTTGGCTTACACACATCTTACAGGCAGGTACCCTGTCTCTGCCAAGTGATGAGAACACACCATTGGCCGTGGTAGTTTGGTCCAGTGGTGATTTGCCTCTACTGTGAAATCTTTGCATTTAATTTATAATGTCAGGTTATATTTCTTGATTTTAGTATGTTTTGCAGTCGGTCTGCTGGAAATGATAGACAGACAACAATTCCATAAGAGGAAGACCTAATGTTTTTTGGCATCCTCATCTGAAAACAAGTGCAGGAGACTAATGAGATTTCTGACAACTTTCCAAAAAAGAACTCTATTTACACAGAGTTTGAGCCTGGAAAATGAAACCTAAAAACGAGGAGGGGGAAAAAAAAAAAAGAAAAAAAAAGACAGACAAAACTAGATTGCACTTAACACCACCAAATTATTGTCTGTCACAAACAGATTATATGTATACATATTGCTAAGATTTTATAATTTTTAGCTGCATTTTACTTCTGATTTTAATAGATTCTCCTTTTTGCTTCTGCTGGATGGTTTCTTTTTCTTCCTCTATGTGATATTCTGTGAAGGGAGGTTGCTGTGGTACTGGCAAGACTTGCAGTGGGATTGTAATTAGAAGCATAGCAAAATAATTATTAGCAGAGGATTTCCATGGAAACTTTAATTCAAGGAAGCAAAACTCAAAAGCAACAATATGCAGGCCCAACAGCATATTTTTTGTTTGAAATTTCAAATACAGAAATGGATTTTGCAAAATAACTGGCATTCAATTTTCTTGTTTCCGTCTCTCTTCCTATCCAGTTTTCATAGTCCTCATGCCTTTATTTTAACTGTTCTAGCTTTGGAAAAACAAAAGCAAAAAGCAACTAAAAAACCTTGGTGATTTGCAATACAGAGCTTGAATTTGATGTGCCACAAAACTGCAGCAAGTGTAATGGGCACAGCGCTGTAAAGAAGTACCCCTGGAAGCTGAGAATAATAGAGGACTGGGCCCTGTGTTCTTGACCAGCATGAAAGAAATCATTTGAAAAAGCGTGTTTTAATAGTTCATGCTGGAAGTAAAAATGTGACCACTAATCACAGTGGCTAGGTCAGTGGTCACCCATTCAGGCGCCCAGAAATTTGGAAGTGCTGTCCATTAATTTTGTCAGCATTTTCCTGGCATCAAGAAGGCTCTCTGTCACAGGGCTTGATAAAATGGATTACAAATGAACTACAACCCCAAATATCAAATAGTAAGGAAGCTCTTTGTTACAATCAGATCAATAAAATTCTTTCACACCTTGTTGTTCTTTGTCATCTTTCATGAAACCATGTGCTGGAAAACATTGTGGTTTTTGTTTGCTTATTCATAAAGCTGCGGCATGTCTCCATCATTCTGAATGCAGTTAATCTCTGCGTGTCTTCCAACTCCTTTCCTCCGATCTCTCAGGGCTGGCTTTTTACCCCCCTTTCTGTAGTGTAAATGTCAGCATCCAGTTTGCTTATTGAGACTGACTGGCTCCTATCCAGTATGTATGCGGTTGATGGCAGCAATGGAAAAATGTTCTTAGCTTTCAGCTTGGCAAAATGTTTTGCCACTGACTTTTTAAGATCTGGCCTTACTTTGTAAAGATTTCATTCTTCTCAGACTCTTGACAGATGATCTATTATTACTGTGAACTATGAAGCATGCCAAATTATCTTCTAAACTTCTGAATCTCTCATATTTTCAACAGTTAACTAAAGTACTCCATATGCTCTGGCCTATCATATTAAACAGAAATGTTTTGAAATACCTCTACTTTCACTCTTTCCAAAATAGCATCACTACTGAGGCTGGCCCCTGTGAACACAATCAGTTGCATATTGATTACTAACAATGGCTGGTCCAAGAAAACATTCCATAAATGTTCACTCGTCTATTTAAAATTAAGCAATATTCCCTGTTTTGTATGTGCAAATGTTCAATAGTTATTTTTTATGCTAAAGCCCACAGTCTGCTGCCCAAACTCACTGCAGTTCATTTCACAAATATCACTAAACCTGCAGAACTGTGTTGGAAATGAACAAGCAATTGGTGCAGGCCTGCAGCGGCTGATGAAATGTGTCAGCTGGCCAAGAAGTCATTGCTGATGTGCTGTGTACTTTCTACATTTCTTTGGAAGGTGCTCAGAATGGAGAATCTGTTGATATGAATTATTTGATGAGTACTTTCGGGAACAATTAGCTCAGCATTAGAAGTGCTTCAACATGCCATGTGGCCTTGCATCACCCTGGTGCTTTGAAACATTGCCATCTTGAGGACATTTGGAGTGTAGGTCGTGTATGAATAAAGCAAAGTTGAAACTGTTAGAAAATATTGGGCAGTTTCCTGTAAATTATAGAGACCGCCTAGCTGCTACTAACTCCAACAATCCCAGGCTAATTGATAATCTAATAGTAGTGACAGAAGAGGGGTAATACATTTATGTTATTTATACTAAATACTATTACATCATTCATTACTGCTGTAGAATAATACATTATGTTTTGAGATAACATAATCCTTTAGAACAAAAGAGTGGAAGCCTTCAACAAGTGTGGGCTGTGTCTGCTCTCAAATCACAGAATTGCAGAACAGTTGAGGTGGGAAGAGACCTCTGGTGTCATCTTGCCTGACTCCCCTGTTCAAGCAGGGCCATCCAGAGCCAGCTGTTCAGGACCATGTCCTGATGGCTTTTGAATATCTCCACGGAGGGAGACTCTACAACCTCGCTGGGCAACCTCGCAGTACTCAATCACACTCAAAGTAATAAAGTGTTTCCTGACATTCAGAGGGAACCTCCTGTGTTTTAGTTTGTGCCCATTGTCTCTGGTCCTATCCCTGAGCACCACTGAAAAGAGTCAGGTTCTGTCCTCTTTGCACCTTCCCTTCAGGTATTTGTACACATTGATAAGATCCCTCTCCACCCCCTGAGCTTCTCTTCTCCAGGCTGAACAGCTCCCAGGTCTCTCAGCCTTTCCTCATAGGAAAGATGAACCAGTCCCCTAATCATCTTCATGGTCCTTTGTTGCACTCTTTCCAGCATGTCCACATCTCTCTTGTGCTGAAGAACACAGCACAGTACTGCAGGTGCTCACCAGTGCTAAGCAGAGGGGAAGGATCACCTCCCTCGACCTGCTAGCAATACTTTGACTAATGCAGCCTGGGACACCATGAACCTTCTTTGCTGCAAGGGCATGCTGCTGGCTTGTGTTCAACTAGGTTTTCACGGGGCCCCCAGATCCTTTTCTGCAAAGTTTCTCTTAAGGCACTCATTGTATAATGTGTGACTTCATAAACCACACCCCCAGATGGCTCCGACTGGATATACATTTGCCCCAGTTACTTGCGAAGAAAGTTAAAACTATTAGTGATGACAGAATGAAGAATGACAATAAATGGTTGGGGGTTGTGCTATCATTTATACTTGAAAAATAGCTCAAATTATGTGGCTACTAAAGGATTTCAAGAATCTCTAGTTCTTTGCGTGTATGCATGTATGCATAATAATATATTTATAAAGCTGCTAAAATAACATTACATTTACTTAAGAAAATTACATGAAAATTATGTTGTAAATAAGGGTTCTTTTTGTAGCCTTTGTATTTTTGTGTTACGGAATCATTTTTAGCTAAGTACTATGCTTTCCTGTTTTTCTAAGACTGAGTTCGAAATATATTTTAGGTCATCCACTCAAGAAGAATGCCTACCAGTTCCTTTCAGCCAAACCTAGAGAAAGGGAAGCATGTAGCCCTAAACCCTTAGAAAGAGTAGATACATGAAATGAATTAAAAAAACCCAAACTACCATAAACCACCTGTTATTTAGATTTGAAATTTAGTCATTCTAGAAACCCAGGGATCTCATGTCCAATGTCTTCCCAAGTAAGAGAAGTTGCTTTTGTCAAGGCCCATCATCATATACTGAGATCGCTTTGTTTGTGATAAAGATTTTTAATGTCAATTTGTAACATTTAAAACGAAACAGACCTGTTCTCGGGACGCAACTCGGTGTGTCTCCAGACCAGGCCCCCGTCACTTGGCAAATTCTTTCCTTTGACCCAGTGAGTTCATAGCCCTGATTGCAGATGAAACTGATGGTTGAGCCCAGCAGGTAGTTAGTTCCATTCTTTGTTCCATTGGTGGGATGATCCAGCCAGCCACAAGAGATCACTAGTAAAAGAGACATATCTGGTTAAAGTATTTTGGATTTGGACTAGTAAATCTCCATCACAATGATTCAAATGGCATTTTAGTGGCAACTCCTGGAAAGATGAAGTTTTTTAGGCTGAAAGACAATACTTTCTGATTTTTTAATTTTTTTTTTATTTTTAAGTAAGTCCAATGAAGACAGGTGAAGGCATAGAAAATGAGGATAAGGGTTCTACACAGCAATGTAGTAGTGGAAGAAATAGAAAGAAATTTATTTTGTGTTTGTCTAAGTAAGTATCCTACCAGTGCAAAGTTTTGCTGGTACAAGGACAATTCCTCCTGATAAGAGTGTTTACAGGTGCGTGAACCTACAGGTGAGCAAAGCCTCCTCGAACAGTGTTAACCATCTAGATGTCCTGCAGAAAGAACTAGTGATGGATGCTTTGTGGAATGTTGTATCACCTGGCTCTAGATTTTCTACCAGCAGCTTGTGATTCTGATGAGATAGTCTTGTGGAACGTCCCACTTGAAGGCTTCTTGTTGTCAGGGCATCGAATCTGCAGAATGGGTCAGAGTCACAAAGCGAAACCATCTCTTTCACTAGAGGATCATCAGGGTCTTCATAAGGAAAGAACACCGGCAGAAAGGAAGCATTGTGCTTTTCCCCATAAAAGAAATTGTTCAGTAAGAACTCTGTGTCATAAGTAAAGAGAGATGTTCCATTTTCAATAGCCCCTTGGGAGACAGAGAAGAAAGAGAGAAAGATTCATATGTAACATTACCTACAGACCTATGCCACCTTCTGCTGCTAATCCAAGTGCTTATTTACGTAAACATAGCTACAGCTGGAAGAGATTTATGAGGCTCTACAGCTTCCTTCCACTCAAGATTATTTTCCTTTTTATATGCAGCATCTTAACTTGGCACTAAAGTTAGTGTTTGGTTAATCTGGTGTTTGATCAATTACTTAAAATTAGATCCAAATAATTGTGTAGCTATGATTTTACATAAAGATGGTTTTAGATGCCTACTGGCAAAATGGTGATAAACAAGTACCTCAGACAGAGCTAGCTAAACCAAACATTACAAGCAACACAAATCCTATTCCTGCCTGTCCCTAAATTTATCATGTCTGCTGTGGCCCTGCTTTTTGCTTTCACTCTGCTAAATCAGAAACTTCCTGAACTAGCAGCAGTGAGACTTTTCAGTATGACTGGAATCCTGGAGTATGGCTACACTGTGCTTGATACAGAGATCAACTGGTAACCAGTCTAAAGCTGCAGGCTAGGTGTAGCAGCCTAATCACTTTCATTAAATGAAAACAGCCATTCTTTTACACCCCCCTTCCTTTTTTTTAAAGAAACAATTATTAAATTGTGATTTAATAAATGATTCTTTAGATTGTCAGCACAGTACTTGATGGAAACATTGCTAATGTTCTGGAAAAAGATATCTGACACTGGCTATTGCTATGCTTCTGTAACGTTTTAGTATGGTGATGCTGTGTCCAGCTGACCATAGTAGATGGAATTCTGAAAGTGTAAGCTGTGAAATATGAACTCTGACTCTTGGTGGAACAAAGTGCAGGACGCTCCATTGTGGTTCTGTCTTCAGTCATTTGGCTAGTTACGTTACTCACTTGGGTAGAGGACATACTTCTCTTACTCCCTTCTCTTCCTGCAGTATAGGTTGCTTAGCACAGACTTCATTTGCTAGTCTGTAAATCACAAGCTCTTTTGAATTTTTAAAGAAAATATAATAATAGACCAGAGAAATGACTTACAGTTAGCTCCAAACTCAAACAACTGCTGGGGACTTGCATGAACTGACATGGTGGTTTTATTCTTGAAGGTATACTCATCCTCTGTATTGCCATTCATTACCCCAAAGAGACCTTGTGTGTGATTCATAAACTTCTCTGGGAGCAGAACTGTCAAGGTCAGAAATCCTCCACTTCCCCTTATTTCCACTCCAGACCCAGAAGAGAACATCACTGTGATGTTCTTATCAGCTGTTGAATGGAGAAAGAGACCTATAACAATGAGAGAAAGAGGACAAAATAGCTAATTATCCATAGTGAACAGATTGTTGTGTCATCAGTTTTAACCATTTTTCATAAAGCTTTTCCTCCCTTCCACTCTGGGCTCCGTTCTGAGAAGCATTTAAAGGGAGGCTACACCTTCACACCTAAAACTGTGGTAAGACTGCTACTACAGAGTAGTAGCAAAAAAAGGCCCACAGTTGATATAAGCTGCACTGCCTTCTACCAGTGTCCCAGAGCAGAATCTTTAAGATATGAGATGATTACAACAGAGAGTGACTGTGAGCTTGAAGCACTGCTCTCAGTGGTCACAGGTTCCCTCTATTTCTTGATTGTTTTGTCAAGACCTCCCTAATATGCCTTCTCCAAGCCCCATTGCTGTCCCTTCCATTTTTTTTCCTTCCCGCATTTCTCTGCTTCTGCAGCTCCTTGTCAGTGTAGCCTTCCCTATGCTCTTCATTATATTTTCCAGCCATTTGAGGAATACTAATTGCCAGCCACAGAAAGCTTCCTCTGCTGAAGAGGAGGCTTACTGTTAAAATTTTAGTAATGTTTGGAGTATTTGTCAAATTATTATACAGACTAATCAAATGATCACACTCCTGGAGGAAAAAAAGTCAACTTTTCATAGCCTTTTTGGTGGAAGAATAAAGGAATAACATCTGACCGATCAAGAGGGCTCCTGATAGGTGAATGTGAAATTCAGTTATATTATGTATTTTGGTTGTATTTTACTATATTTCATTTTGCTTGGTAGGTTTCATTGCATTAGATGCAGTAAGCTCAAAGCAGAATGTGGAGTAAGGAGTTTTTAATTCCACTCATCCTCCAGGGGATGAGAAGGAAAATCATTACTCTACAAGTCACTGAAAGAGGACATAGAAGATGTGGGCATTGAAGCCACCTGTTAAAACACTTCACTGTCATTGCCAGGATTGCATGCCATCCCTTCATACTCCTCTCACATCCCAGAAAGTTCAGGCAACCACCAGGTGTTGGTAAAGGTTATCATCTATGTTATTTGGACATTCTGGGAGAGAAGAACGTGCTACAGTCTAGCCTACTGGCAAATCAATTGACTCTGCCTCTTCCTGGACACAGCATAGGTGCTTCCAGTTACAGCTAGGCTAACTAAGAAGGAAGGCTGCAGGTTCTGATGTGCTCACCTGAACCATGACTCCCTGCTACACCTCTCCATGGGAACACAGGTAACCACAGTGTGCTTCTCTGTAGCATGCTTGATCCACGGCTATTTGGAAGGAGATGTGTAGCCTGTAATTCTGGTGGCTATATTCCTGCCCATATTGTAGCTGTCATCAGTCTCAAAGGCCAGAGGAATCCATACACTGGGCTAGTACAAAGACAGGGCCAGGTAGGCAAATTGGATGGAAAGGTCATTCTCCCCTGTGCTCTCAGTTTCATTTCTTTCACCAAGGCCCGTGCCAACTGCGCACTACCACTGATTCTGCCTCAGTCTGGCAGCAACTGAACTGGAGAAAGTCATGTAATAATAAAATAGATTCTAATGAGCTGGGACACATTGCCTGTCCTTTGTTTCACTCCTTACAGAATTTTTGGAGTGACCTGCAGCTTGTTTCGCAAAAGGACACTGAAAAGAGAGTTGAAACGCATGCATCTAGAGATATTTTTAGCTATACATGGGCTCCATCAGAATACAATAGCTTACAAGGCTGATATTTGTAACTAACCTTTCAGGTCCATCCAACTTTGCTCAGAGAAGTTGACGACCTTCTGGTTCAACAGGACCTCCAGATTGAAATCCTCTGAGTAGCGTACTTCGATCACATCAGAGTTGTTCTCCTGCATGGCCACTGCAGACAAGCCTGTCACCTGAGCCCCAGTTCCTTCCAAATAAAAAAAACACCCTCACAAAATACCCAACATGATATAAAGTAAATATGGAAGGTTATAATGATACAGGCAAAAAAAACCCCAGATATTTCCTAAAAATAATTAAATATGAATGTTTATCTTTGAGGGAATTGCTAAGCATGTAAGTCACATGAAAACCCACAGTATAAGTCTCCTACCAGCACAGTATATTGAAAGCAGAATGTTTAATTCTAATGTAAATTCTAAATTCTTCACCCCAAAAGCAGTGGCTGAGCTATGTAAGGAGACTGGTTGATCTCCTTCTTGCGCATTCAGTCCTGTGAGTAAGGCCTGGGAAAAGTGAAGATAATTTCAGGGAGGGCATGACAGAAAAAGGAAACTGAGTGAAGAAAAATTTAAGAATCTGATTTTCAGAATGAACTGCTCAGTGACTCATGGCACTTCTACCACAAACACAGTAAAATCTATCAAGAGCAAAGTATTTCCTTGATAATCTCCATCCTATCCAATGTGATATTCAGTATAAGTATTCATGTCTACGTGGTGCTGAAACTCACAGACAATTTTTAGTCCATCCTTACAATTCTACCAGAAGTACCAAATCCTTGAAGTGCATCCCTGAGGCCAGTTGGAATATTCTTTTCTGAGGCAAGCCTGATAGATACAGGAAAAGCATAAAAAGAAGTATCTGACCTAAGGCTTTTCAGGTTGTCATGAGAAGCATGATCCCATTCTGCTGCTTCATACTCTATTTTTCCCTCATTTTAAAATGCAGGTATATGACAATCTCCTTCTTACAGGGTGGTTTGCAATCTGCCCATTCAAATGATGAAGGCCACAGGTACCTCCAGAAAGCTTCTTCTGCCCTAAGTTTTGCTTTGCAATCAGTCCCTTTGAATAAAAAAATGACCCCCTTAACCAACTTGCCATCAGAAATTCTGTACCTTTCTGCCAGCTTGAGGTACTCAGAAAGAATTTTTTTTCCCCATCCAAAGTATGTTTTCTCAGCTCCTTCTAAGACATTTTTGCTCTGTCAACACATGCATGCATATACACCTGACACAGAAAGAAAACAAAGCAGGGCATACGCTTACCTGCTTTCTATTAATTTTCAGCCACAACACTATCAAAATGCATCAGCTGGGAGCTATGGCTGTTGACTGATTCCTACAACTGACCTTATGTTTCCTTATAGATGGGAATGGGCATGGAGAGAAATGAGAATTGTTTTCTTGAGCTCTTAAACACAACGGAAAACCTAACACTTCCATTACTCATACCCAATAAAACTAGCAAATAATTTGATTAGGAAATTACTTTTTTCCTGAACATTTTGTCTGCCTTCTGATTAGCTTCAAAATGTTGACCTTTCACAAGTGGCCAAAAAAGGAGAAGACTAGAGAAGATAGGAGGAATGCTGTAAAGTGCAAACCAAGCAACCTCAGAAGGTAACTGCTTCCTCTCTTACCATCATCTTAGCAACTTACCATTGGGAAAGTGTACCTGCTGTGTCCTCCCTTGCACTCTTAGGGATGTGAGATCAGACTCTACCAACGTGTATTCTCCTTGGCCTTTGAAGGTGAAGTTCAGACCATCAAATGTGAGGAAGTGAGGGTCCCCAAAAGCAGATGCTGTTTTTAAAAGCAAAAAGAGAAATAAGAACAAGCAAAATCACAACTCCTTAGGTTCATGAGAAAAAAAAATCTCATTGTGGTGATTCAAAGAATGGCATTTAAACAAAGGAAAAAAATGCAAGACTGATCCATGGCAAATGTGACATGAGGAACAGCCATGACAACCTTGAACAGCACTGTGGGAACAGTGAGAAATGTCATTCCAGTTACTGTCATCTTCATTGGCCAACATTTAGGGCCACACTTTAAAAGGCTGTTATGGGCAGCAATGCTTACCTGATAGACCCCCTACCTTGCTGTCAGGCTAGAAGCCTGATTCGCATGGAATGTATGGGGAGATCTGGACACAAACACAGGGCTATTCCAGAAGCAGCTCATCAGGGAACTTCCAAATTTAGCTGGAAGTGACAGTCAGAGAAATGGGATGTGGCTTTGAAGTCTCATCTGGCTTGAACAGAGAGAGATGGCAGTGATCCTCAGCCCCAAAGCCTCTCTGGAGTTCAGCAGATAACCTTGGTTTTGCCTTTTAGATCAGTAAGAGGTCAGAAGGCCCCTCTTCCCTCCAGCAGAAAAAGTTGAAGTTGTGTCATCTGATCTGAGGTACGACTCTCAACAACTAAGGACATCCATGTGACAGGTAGGTCCTTAACCACTTGACTGTTAACTATTTTGGGATCATTGTCTCTCTCCATCTTTCCCTAGAGAAGGAGTCCCCTCCATAAATCAGGTTCATTAGACCAAGAGAAAGAAGGTCATTTTATTTTTTTTTTTGCTCCTCAGCAGTTAGTGCATTCACTTGGGATTTTGAAACCAAAATGCACACAGCAAATGAACACTCACAACAGAAAATCACAGTAAAGAAGGCCTGCTCCTGAGTGATACGTTTCTCCGCATCGGGCAGATGAGGTGTTTAAGCCCAGCATCCCATGTTCCAGGAGAGTTCTATAAGTACCGAGGTAGGTGACTTTTTTTGTTTCAGCTGATTTTGCTGCATCCATCTTTGGCATATTCTGAGAAGCTTTTAGTATTAAGATCTTAGCAGAGGGTTCTGTGGCATTTGAGGGTTAGTTTTCTCAGTTTTCTTAGGGTTTTTTTTTGCTTAAGCTTGCACAAGGTTAATGAACACTCTCCTGGCTGTGCAGTAGCACAGGCAGTTTGGCATATAGTTTGTAGGAGAAAGACAAGCATCTGCAGTGCTTAGTGAGAGCTGCATGATGGGTTTTTGTCATGTTTGAGAGATGGATGTAATGGCATAAGTATGTTTGGGAATCTTTTTGCAAGACCATGTGCTTCACATCCCTCATCAACATGTCTTTTCTTAAGAGAGGTATGTTGTAGCCTTTCTTTCCTGTAGTGGCCCTGAGCACACTCATAGGCCTTAATTCCACTGACCAGTCTCACCGGGCCCTCTACCTATACCCTTTGTCCGTGGGCTCAGGCCCAGGCCTTCAGTCCCTGCCTGAGCTGTGTCATAGGTGTACCTGTCTCCATCTCCAACACAGCCATGCCCATGCCTGGCCATGAACCCTGCTGATCTGCACACAGACCTGCAACTGACTTTCTGACTTGTCCTTGGACATGCCTTGTCACTATGGACTTGCCCAGCAATCACTGGACTGTGTCTCACGCTGGTTACTTTCGACCCTGTCCAGCAGACTGACATCTCAGCTTTCCTTCAGACCTGCCTTGTCACCAAAAACTCATCTGGAGATTTGGACTCTAGGTTGACTGCTGCTGCCATCACCATGTCTGCCCTGCTCGCCTCACTTGGGAGGCCACGGGCTGGCAAGGACCTTGCCCTTCCAACCTTATTATCACACTTGGCTCCCAGCTCCCTATTCCTTTGTTGCTTCCAGACAGGAAAATTTGATGGGAGAAATCAGGAAAGACTTTCTGCCATTGCTAGTCCTGGGAGAGTCTCATGTTGTATCACATCACGTCCTAGCTACCTCCTTCAGTGCCCTCTGCAGTTTTCTCCTTTTGGCCTGAAGCAAACCCCTGTGTCTTTGCACCTTCCTTCTTTACGGGAGGCCACAATTCTGCTGGACACCTCAGCACCCCAGCAGCATAGAAGGTGGCAAGACATGTGGCAGCAACAGAGATATGGCAAGACTTGAGGACTACTTAAAAGCAAGGGGCAGGAACAATAGACACACTTGTAAATGGTAAAACTTCCATATTTGATATGAGCAGCATTTTTCAGCATGACAGGTTTTCTAGCTACTGCCAAGCTGTGATTAACCATCCCTAACCATCTTCTTTCTGAGAAAGTGCCCACTGATGATAGGAAGTCATGGACATTGACTACTAAACTTTAGCTATTTAGGTTCCAGCGGTTAATGAGATAACAGCAGAAAATCTTGCAGGACAATTAAAAAACACACACAGATTTTGCCACTGATAGATCAATAGAAACCTTCCATGGAAATTTTCCACAGGAGATTGTACCCTCACCATTGTCAACTGACATACATATACAAATATTCTAAAAGCCAATGTTGTATCAAAAAACTACGCTCCATAATGGAATTCTGAAGCCTTTACCAGCTCGAGGAGGGCGATATGTCCTGCAGTCACTGGAGGGCCGCTTCTTCATGTAGAAGTGACAATTATCAGACCACAGGCAGCAGTAATAGAAGCTGATGACATCATAAAGCCAATGGGAAAAGCCAGGTATTCGAGGTGGCTTCATGAAAGGTGGTGAACCCCAGTCATGGCCTCGATCAGGTGTGCTGCCTCCTGTGGAGTCATGTGTGAGGATTTGGGTCCCTGTGGAGTCATAGCAACACTGCTGTCCTGCTGCGTACTGGGGACTGGTTGAGAAAAGCAGTGAGAAGAAAGTCATTGTTCAGCTCTGTGAAGTCCATTTGTATTTAGAGGTCACCTATTGCCTTTTTCTGGATATAACCAAATGTTTTGGTTGCCAAGCTTTATATGATGTCCAGAGATGAGTCTAACCTCTTAGTTACACTTCTCCCCAGCCCCCCTTTGTTCTTATAAACTAGGCCAGATTAGGGATAGGGAGGGAGGGAGGGATTTTTAACCAAGGCAGTAGGGAAGTTCTGTAGGCCTTATAGCTACACGAACATAGCACTCTTTAAAATTGTTCTGATGATAGAAAGAGAGCAAAGAATAACTTGTTGAACTTAAGTAGACTATACAGGAAAGTCTTAATCAGGCCTAATCAAATCTCTTTTAGACATTAGTGCTTGTTTAGGTATCCTAAAGTTTAGCACAGTGCAATTAATTGTTTATTAAATCTAAGGCCTTAACTTCATCTCAGCAATGAGGGCCAATACATGAATAAGAGGGAACCAATTGTTGCTATGAACCTGAGAGCTGAGAGTCCAGAGACCTTTGTGACTTCTGGGGTGCTGCTATCTCTGAGGTGGAACAAATCAGAAAAAAAATGCAGTTTTAAAAAATTTTCTTTACCTGGCTTGAATAGCTCTTACACAATGCACAGCGCCAGGGTGATAAGTACAAACACTCCCCTTTTCAATGTCACAGCCATAATCTGTCTGAAAAAGATCAATGCTCATGCTTAATGGGGTTCTTTCCCCATTGTCCTTTCTATTTTTATGTCCTTTCCCCACCCTTTGTCTCTGACGTATGTGTAAAGTCTAAATGAACTGGTTGCGGCTGTGCCTTGAGTAGCACAGAATGATAGGAAAAACAGTGAATTTAATACTGAAGTGACTGGAGCAACATGTTAGTCTAACCTGAGCATTTTGCAGTCTATTACAACAGACCTTGAAGGACAGATGCAGCTAGATGGGGAATTCAACTGTAAGTGCATAACAAACACAGGTCACGCTAGACTAAACTTTTGTCCTATGTATTTAGACAGAGGCAGTGCAGTAGATCTAATTTTTTTTCCTCTACCTGCTTTTAACTGTATCATTTAAAATATACATCATGTTTGGAGCTTCATGACCAGGAAAGGATAGTAATAAAGTTATCTAACATTTTTTTTAATATGCATAAACACATTGCCACCATTTGGTATCATAAATAGGAGAGGAAGTTACCCTATCTGGTCCTCAGATCAGCGCTGTAAGTGAAAGCAGAGACTAAATGGCAATTGATTTCTTAGCTTTTCCGTGTTAACAGTGAAGCTGAGAAGGAAGAAGGAAGCAGGAGACAGGAAATAATGCATTACAGCTGTGGACTTGAGCTCTGAAGTACAAAATGGAAGGGTTTGCAGCAAATTAAGATATACTAGGCAGAAATGTGGCCTGCTTCTTCCAACATGGGATGTTGCCTACAAACACAGACTGCCATCTCGTAGTATCTCAAAGAAGTCATCCCTGCTCGCAGCTCCACAGAGCTCACTGCCCTTCCTGAGTGTTTTCTGTGTACCACTAGAACTACCATATTAATTCCCTGTTTGAAGGTGATTTCCATCTGCTGTCCTACAGGCACTTTTTTTATTCTTACTATCTGGATAAGCTGTATCTGCCTCTACCATTTGAAACGCTTCTTGTGCAAATTTAAATATAATTTAATTTCCTTGTAATGGCTTTTAGAGAGGGAACAGGGGTGTGTGGGGAGTATGGCATTCCCTAAGCTTCTATTTGGAACCGTAATAAGCCAAAGGGATCGATTAATAACTTACATGGAACCTGCCAGTGTCAGCTCTTGCCTGTGCCAAGGTGCAAGGGCAATCTATAATTTCTTCCATGAAGTTTGGAAGTTTCTCCTCCTTTCTGTCCCATTCTATACATTTCACAGTTGCCCATGCCTTTGGGTCATTTCTGAAGTCTTTCCCAAGGTGCCAAGCCAATGCATGCTCTGAGCTCCAGACTGATGGAATGTTGCTGGGGAAAAAAAAGAGCCAAAAAATAGATCTGATATTGATAGCTGAACAAGCACTGTTTTGACAGTAACACTGTGTCTTAATCACTAACTATAATTACAAAGAATCTTTCAACTTGAGAGTTATTATTTCATTACGAAGGCCACTGCTTTCTTTTTCCTGCAAGAAGTTACAGCAAATAAAAATTTTCCTAATTTAGAAGGTGTCATGACAGCATGCGGCAAGTACGTAATAATCAGAATACATTTTAGCATTTGTGTTTCTGGCTTACATGGATCTTTTTTAGAGACAGGTTTTCTATTCATGCCTTTTCATATGGTAGTTCCATTTAGGCTAGAATGAAGAACGCCTGGAATCTCTAACAAAACTTAACCCTGTGCCCCAGTAGTATCCGGCCTGATGGCAAGAGATGAGGAGAAACCATTCAGAATCCCTGAAGCATTCCAAGGCTACTCTGCTCTCCACCCATGAAAAAAACATCATACGCGAAGTGTAATAAGAAAACCCTCTAGAAAGCGAAAAGGTTACCCTTCTACGGGTAGTGACTCCTAAATGCTAAAAAAGGTTCTGATGCATTAGTAATATGTTCTATCACTGAAGAGGTGGCATTTATATGTTCACAGGGGCTACACCATCTACATCAAAAACAGCAGATGTGGAAGAATTATGAAGGAACATCTATCCAAGCTCAGAATATGTACTGAGTACTTACAGAAGTAAATCACCAAAAATCATGGGGAAATATACAATGAAATAAAAGGAAGTGGGCATACAATTTGTAGGAATGCAAAGGCCTGCATACAAAATAGAAAAAAAATAAATGCAGAGGAAGGCCTGTGGCTGCAGTGACAAAAGTTCCACAATTAGGGCCTCCTCCACAGTTGTGACAAAAGAAATCAGCAGGTCCTAGTTTGCTGAGGGTACTGGTTTTGGTTGGGGTGGAGTAATTTTCTTCATAGCAGCCCGTATGGTGCCATGTTTTAGATTTGTGACCAAAACAGTGCTGGTAACACACCAACATTTTAGCTATTGCTGAACAGTGCTTGTACAGTGTCAAGGCCTTCTCTGTTTCTGGCCCCCAGGGAGTAGGATGGGGTGGGCAAGAGGCTAGGAGGGAACACAGCCGCGACAGCCAACCCAAATTGACCAAAGGTATATTCCATGCCATAGACCATCACGCTCAGCAATAAAACTGTGGGGGAGTTTTTCCAAAGCAGCCCTTACTGGGTGACTGACTGGGCATCAGTCTGCTTGTGGGAGGCGGTGAACGATTGCCTTTGCATTACTTCCTCTGCACCCACACCCCTCTTTACTGAGTAAACTGTCTTTACCTCCATCCATGAGTTTTTCTCACTTTTGCCCTTCCAATTCTCTCCCCATATTTTCATGTGAAATGGAGCCTGAGTTCCAGTTTTAGACGTCAAAGCAGACAGCATCTTTAATACAGGAAGTAATAATAAGGTACCTATCATAAATGAATGCTGTGATGTACTTGCCTCTGCCCGTCAGAATAGCTGCTGGGTGAAATTCTCAAAATTCCAAAGTCCCATGTACTGTAACTTCCTTTAGCAGGTACAGGAATGAAAGAAAATTTCCCAGTATTGGGGATTTCTTTTGCCAAAGTATAAAGATATTTCCATTTGGCCACCCAGTTTTCTGAGTAACTGTCACCTGTCACATAAAGGAAGAAAATGGTTTCAGATGCTGGAAAAGAACAGTTATCACACGATTGAAATTAGATGTCTCCACCCATATGTAAATGAAGAGAAAAAGCTGACATTATTGTCATGAACTATTTATACTTGCAGATCTCTTCTTGAGGCCTCAGTGAAAGTGATCGTATGCTGTGCAGAGCTCTGCACGTAAGTTACACATGTGATGACTGCTTGTGCTCAGGCATGAAAAGTGTCACTTTACCTGTTTCCTGGTATCCCCAGACTTCTATGTTGATGTGGGTTGCTGCAAGTGCCTGGTGTGTCCAGGTAAGAGTTAAGTTTCCACCAGTGTTGGGGGTGCCATAGTATTGCCATTTTGTCTCATTTACCAACGTGCATTTTTCTCCATCCGAAACTTTGCTGTGATGTACTTCATTACAGAACAGAAAAAAAAAAGGATTAATGACATGCCTGCTTTGCATAGCTCTGAAAAGGTGCCACTATATTATTTAAGATTTAGCAGTATTTCCCCCAGGTATGTTTTCTAACAGGATGCATGATATAAAAAGAGTAAGCTGAAGCTGAGAGAACACAACCCTTACTAATGTCTGTAGTCCTTAGATTACAACACCATGATGCAGTTATTTTCCAATAGAAGTAGCTACAAAAAGGGAACTGTTGTGGTCAATCTCATTTTTAGGCAGGACTTTCTGTGAGTTAATGCTGCTGCTGCTGTATAGCAGCAGAACTCAATTGCTGTGAAAGTTCATCTCTCAAAATGTTAATTAACACAAGGGCAGCAAGAATGACTTTTCTGAGGTCAAACCACCTGTTAAGGAAGAATAAAAGTGATCAAAAGGGAAAGGCTTATGTAATCTTGCATCCACGGAGTAAGAATATAGAAAGAAGAGGGATACTGTAGATTTAAGTAAGTAACCTGATAACCAAGTTCCAGAGTATGGAAATGTCAGCCCATCATCTGTAGAAACTTCAAAAGGGATGAAACCAGTCTCATACAGCAACGGGGAGATGCAGTGGGCTTTTCCATCCTTAGCAACATAGCCACTGGTTTTGATTTTGTTCTTGAACCTGTTGATGTTGAAAACACTTTTCAGTGTCATGATTAGGAGAAGGAAAATTCTGGATGTCTCTGTTGTGTTTCATTAAGCAACCTTTTGTTATGTGTAGATCATTCCAAGTCCCGTAGCTGTTTTGCTTGTAGCAGTGAACATAAACTGGAAAAATTTGTGTACTTTGTTCTTATTACACCAGTGTGGATTCTGCTGTGCACTGCACAAATAAACAACAATCTGCAAGCCTTAGATTTACTGTTTAACTACTGGGGGAGGGGAGCATGATAAATTAGCAACAAATAAAAAAGAGACAGCAGGAAGACAAAGGTGATGTTACAGGATTAATAGGATTACAGGGTAGCTAACATTGACCACAATATGCAGGCTTTGCAAATTTTTGGTTTTGTGGGTATTTTTTGCTGGTAAGGCCGGTGAATGCAACAAAAGTAATTTCATGCTGTTCTAGAATTTCTGTTGCAAAGATTAACTCAAAACTTATTGCTCATTATTTAACCATCTGGTTCTAGTCAGGGCTCTTGCCCGGTGTGCTAAAGTACAATCCCACCCGTGATTCTTTGGGATTTATGTGTGGTGACTGCATAGCTTCTCCAAGGGAGTGGGAGGGAGTTGGGGCCTGCCAGGAAGTATTACCTCTGCTTGTCTACACTGAAGTTTGTATTGGCTATGATAATGCAACTGTGCAGGTAATTCAAAGTACAGAGTTATGTTCTACAGAATGAATGCCTGGGTCAAAGGTTTCCCTGATGAAGAACTAAAAATCTTTTCAGATGGGAAAGACTCCAAATTCTCACTCAGAACCTTCTGTGGAAAGAATGTCAGGACATCGGGGTCAGTAAAATGCAGTGCACCGTATGTCTTGCATGTATGACACATGTACCTAGGTGTGATACAGACTGACATGCTTAGGATCCACAGCTTTGTCTTACAGGGAAAACGTAAGGTGTCCTACCTACATTTCTTTCTGGTTGCTTTCTCATTCAGATTAAGAAATTAATGCTTCTTTTTCACAAAATGGAAAAGCTGAAAAAATACTGAAATCAAAGAAAGAGCCCCAAAAGGAAGCTTTTTTAGAAAAGTCACTATTTTGATATGGTAAGGGAACAATTACCAGAGTAATGATTGTATCACACAATAACTCGACCTAAATGAAATTATCCTGTGTAGAAATACAGACAACATGTATCGTTGTGGGTGAGAGTTAGCAGAACCTTTGCGTGTTTCAGGATTCTGACAACTTTACAAAGTAAGTTTTCACTCCTGTATAGACAAGTCCTGTTTTGTGGTAATTACCTAAGTCGGAAAGTGAGATTAGAAAGGTTCACCTCCCTTTGGCAGAGGAATATAAAATCATGACCCACCTGCACGTTAGCACAGAAGAGGCATTAAGAGCTGTATTTTCAATCAAAAAGTCTTTGCCTCCCATCAGAGATCCTGAGTATGGAGAAATTTGAAGACAAAATTCTTTATAATCAGGACAGCAAATCCCCAAGGACTGGCACGTCACCTGGCAAGAACAGGTACCAAGCAGCTCTCCACATTGGTGTGCGCAAGAGTCTTGAGCTCCTTGTTAAAGGAAGAAAAAAACATAGTCAGAAATGTTATTGAACTCTTCTAGATGTTCTCTGAAACAGAAGTACATCATCTAAAGGACTGCTGTAAATAAATGAAGTAGGCTGGTCATGCTAGTTTAGGAATGTATTTAGATGAAGGCTGTAATCACCTGCATATTAAGGTTGCTCCATTTTGAACAGAAAAATACACTTATTTACCCCCCAGCCAGTACATAATTTCACCAACTCCATGGATATTTTTACATCTAACAGAAAGATAGATCTCCAGAGCAGCCCCTTGGTGAGTGTCACTAACTGTATTTATTTCTGAGAGTAGGTCTTAAGCAAATCAGAATGGGGTCCCATCCCTCTCAACCCTACATGGGAATCAATGAGAACAGAAGGCTAGTGCTCTTGGATGAATGGAAAGTTAACACTAGCAACAAAGTGTGCTCTAATATGAGATTATGAAAAGCAACTGAAATTTCTTTCTTTTGTGCATTTTATTTGAGTCTAACCTTAACAAGGTAGCGGCTGACTAGGTACACGGACAGATGACTAGGCCCTTGACTTAGGTCTGGCTGAGGCCTAACTGAACAGACCATGAGTAATTACTGGACATCACATGAAAAATTGCTCAATACAAAAGTGAGAACTTGACAGATCTTACAATAACATTGTGAAGAACAGCTGGACTTCACAGACAGTTAAGGGGGAGTTAAGTGAGATGGACAAGCTGCACAGACAACTGGGAGCACTGAGGACCTTTTTGGGAGTGGAATCTTGCAAAGGTAACACTGCTTGAGTAACGATATCAATAATACCATGCAATGCTGAGATGACCTAGGTAAGTATTAGAAATTCTAAATTTGGACATGGATATAGCACAATTGGGACCAATGATGAAAAAGTAATTAGGAGAGGGTTGCTCATTTGGGAGGACACAAGCAAAAATGAGAGGGGTCAAGGTGGATGGTGAAGAATGTGCATGGCAAAATGGAGAGAAGGGAACATAAAAGGAGCCAGTCATATATAAACAAGCTGCTGGTCAGTATGTTTCTCTGACTGAGCCCTGCACCTGATCACCATAGCCATTTTATTAAATCCTGTTATTATTTTCTGTATCACCTTGCTGTCTTGTGTGTGTGTGCGCACACACATGTTGTAATCTGAAGTGAACTTCAGGATGAACTAGCCAGTCAGTAGAAGGGGACCCGCATTTGGAAAGGCCCAAGGTCTGAGCTGTTGACCATGTAAGAGACTTGGGATCTGGGTTAGCTAATAGGTAAATTTAAAGCCTATGCTGGCATGCAAGGTATTTGTGAATGTGGTGGGTCTGTGAATCTGGAGAGAAAAGGTGTGTTTGTATTTTTGTTAGTGACCTTCCATTGTGATCAGCTGGAGAGGAGGAACAGAACTGGGTGGTGTGCAGGTTTATGGGAGTGCTGCCTGTGTTTATTTGGATGCCAGTAAAAGCACTGTTCTGTGTTAGCCTGTGCGGCTGTCTGTGTTAATGTGGTGGGTGTAGTATGTGTATCTGCCTCTTTGCAAATAGAGGCTCAGCCTCCATACTGGCTGGACCTACAAACAGGAACAGCAGTATCCACATCTGTGGGACTGAGACAGGAGGAATTTCCTGAATCTGAGAGTAGACCAGATCTGACTCTAGTGGATTGGGAAGGAGAAATCTACTGTGTCCCAAAAGCTGCTGGATTCACCTACTCCTCAAAGGTCGTTAACAATGTATGAACAAGACTAGGAGGGGAAGAAAGAATTTACGGTCACCCCCTCATGGGGCTGAAGAGCAATTGCTTGGAGTTCCAGGTATGTCAGCTTCTGTCAAAATGAGGAGAAAATATTGCTGAGTGTTGTTTTGTGTATGGGGGGGACGGGGACAGGGAGGGCTGTTTGATTTTTTTTGGTAGGAAAAGGAAAAGGTAGTAAAATCCCTCTCTGTTTTTTTCTCTCTGCGGGCCTTCCTCCTTTATCCTGGGATAATATGTTGGTGTGTGGCAGGAAAGAACAGGAATGGTAGCGAGTCAGAAATAAAAGTCAGCCTTCATTCTATACCAGAAAACCTGCCTGTGATGGAGGTAGAAATGCTTGTTCAATATAGGAAGCTAGAAGGTTTTTCTGTGTCTTTAAAAACATTTACTGCATTCTCCAGATTGTCTGTTTACTTACAGAAAAGATTCACTGTCCTACTGGAAATTACAGAGGAAGGGGACGAAAATGACACCGTGCTGGTAAAAGACAGCTTCTGTGCCTTTGATTTAGCATGTATAAATGGTATCAGTAATTTCTTACTGAGGTGTGTATTCTGAAGTTCGGAAGTCAAAGAAGTTTGTAGTTAAAAGCAGCAAAATTTTTGAAAGTCACTAACCTGCATTCCAAAGAGCAGTGAGGGTGAAGAGAATGAAGAAAGAAACATCTGTGCCAATGAATTTCATATTTTGTCCAGAAGATTCAGGATGGCTGATTGTGATAGCCTTTGTGCCTGTCTGGGAAAAGCCTTTTATAGGAACACGTGTCCAGAAATGAACAAGATTCTCACTGTTCAAAGGTTTGTTGTAAATTACTGAAGCAAAACAAATCAAAGGAGAAGCTCCTTTTCAGAGGTCATCTCTGATTCAGGAAAAGATGGAGGGGGTGGGGGAGGTAGTCCGTAGAACTCCTACACATTATTTTTATAGTTACATTTTTCTGAAATGGAAGGAGATGTGTGTGCATTTCTGGTCCAAAGTTCAAGACCGCAGGGTCATTGGCACAAGGTGTATGTTTTAATTTTATTGGAGGAACTAAAAACAGTTATCGGTAAGAAGAACGATAAAGAGTAGATGCTGACAGTACAGTTTTGTTCAGGAGATAATGAGACATTGAGAAAGCATGTTTACTGCACAGCATGTGCCAGCATGAGGGTTGTAACTGAGAGTGGTGAAAAGAGATTCTGAGGAAGGCATAACTGAAAACAGTGACATGATGTTAGAGCAATGAAATGGACCACAGAAGCCTTTTGACAGAAGCACAAGGATATTCTGGCAACGATATTCTGGGACCAGCAGTCAAAAAATAATTAGAGGCATAATGTTTATTTGAAAGGCATTCAGATAAAGAAAAGGATGTGCAATGGCAGCAGTGGGCCCAACTTCAGAAAAAACTGGAGTATAAGGTATAGGATCACAGAATAATTCAGGTCAGAAGGGACTTCAGGAGGTTGTTCTTGTCCAACGTCCTGCTCAAATCAGGTTTAGCTTTGAAGTCAGACCAGGTATCTGAGGGTTTTATCCAGTCTGGCCTTGAAAACCTCCAAGGATGAAGATGAAGAATGCACGACTTCTCCGGTTGCTCTGTTCCAATGCTCAGCTCTCCTTAGCATGAAAAAGTTTCTTATTATATCAGATCTGAACCTCTCTTGTTCCACTTTACACCCATTGCTCCTTGTCCTCCCACCGTGCACCACTATGCCTGATTCTGCCTTCTCAATAATCGCCATGCAGATACCGGAAGGCTGTTATTAGCTTCTTCCCCCTCCCACCCACCACCTTTTCTTCAGGCTCGGAAGGCTCTGTTCCCCTTCCCTCAGCTTCTCCTCACACCATGAATGTTCCAGCCCTCTCAGCATCTTGGTGGCTCTCTGTTGAACTCGCTCTAGCTGGTCAAGGTCTTGTCTTTGCAGGGGCCCAGAACTGGATGTAGTAGTCTAGATGAGGCCTAATGAGTCCTGTGTAAAAAGGATAATCACTTACCTCGACATCTGGCTGTGTTCCTCATAATACAGCCAAGGATGCTGTTGGCCCTTTTTGCTGCCAGGGCACAGCAATGGCTCATGTTCAGCCTGCTGTCTGCCAGGACCTTCAGGTCCTTTTCTGAAGAGCTGCTCCTCAGTCTGTTAGTTCCCAGTCTGTATTGTCATGAGGGCTTTTTCCTTCCTGGGTGCATTTGTCCTTGTTGAATTTCTTAAGGTTCCTGCTGGCCCATTCCTGCAGCCTGTCTAGGTCTAGTAAAAGAACAACAGAGGACATCTCTATGATGGTAGGAATGCAAGGTGCCTACAGATGATAGTAAAGCTGATCAGTGAATCCCAAGTCCACTGGAACAACGGAGGAAGACCCCTGGGACAGCCCACAGGCAATATACGTGATTTGTTACATTTAAGGCCAATAATTAACAGCTTTATAGTTGCATGGAATAGTTTGAATAATCATATAATTATGAATTAATACAAGTTTTATTTATCTAGCTAATGATTATTTTGTTTTTTGCTTTCCCAAATTCCTCATAATGTGTTCACTAATCAATAAATATCATAATCAGTTTATATCAGTTACTTCCTAAGTCTCCCATCTAAAAGTGTGAGCATCCAAACCTCAGAAGTAACAGTGCCCCAAGGCCCTTCGTTTGTCCTCTTTTTGTTCCTTTTGCCCCAAGGCACATAAATTGCTTTTTAGTGCCCCTGAGCCCTCCATTTGCTCTCTGGTCCCTTCATGACAACTCTTTCCTTTTTGGGCAGCCCAGGGCTCTCCAGTTAGCTTTCAGCAAGCTTCTCTCAAGTGCTTGAGCACACCTCTGCTACCCTTGCCAGCCCCAATTATCTCTTACAGTCTGGTGGCCGTGCCCACCCTGCCCCACTCCCACAGGCACGGGCTGCAGCTGTGGGTAACCAGGCTGATGATGGCTGGGTGTAGCTGATAAGGACAGGTCCTGAATTTTTATTGCCCCTTTTTCTCTAAGGGGCTCTGGCTATAGGGCATTACTCCACTTTAGGACTGGGTAAAAGCCATGGGAGGGGCATGGTGCCACCTGCAGCTACTGTGACCTGAGGTCACGCGGGGGGCAATGGAGCTTCTGCCAAGCCCTACTTATTGGGACTACAGGGTTGCGCGGAGGAGGTGAGCTGGAAGGGGAGAGGGTGTGCAGGATTTTGTGGGGGGTGCAGAAGAGGTGGGTCTGTGCTCGGAGCTGTGTGTCCTGCGTAAGACAAGCATCTGTGTGCCCGGGACCATCCTGGGCAACCTGGAAGAGGCAGTGGGGGTGCTGTGGGTGGGCCATGAGAAATGCAGCCAATGGGGCAGCTGAGGCAGCTGCGGGTAGCAGCTGAATCGGGATCAGATGATGGCTGTGCTGGGGAGCCCTGGACAGTGTTAAGGATTCAGCAGCTCCTCTCTGTGGTGGCACACGGGGTAATGAAGCACGTTGGCACGCACCAGCGATAAGTGTAAAACGCCTCTCTGTCCTGCGGCATGCCGGGAGCTGTAGGTGCCTGGCACAAGGTCACTGGTTAGCCACGTCTGTGCAACATGCCAGGAGCGGTAGTCTTCCAGTTGGCCATGTTGGCCTGTGGGGCACGATAGGGTGCCCCATGTCTTTCAACACTGGGTTAGCGGTTAGCATTAGGTTAGAGTAGGGTTTAGGGGTATGAAACAGAGCCAAAGAAGGCGACTAAAGCAGTGTATAGACAGTCTTCATTGTAGGAAAAATTATGATCTTTGAACTAGGGGATAGTTCTGGGAGGTCTGTGCAGTTGCCTGGCCGCTTGGTAACTGTTCTAGCCTTTTGCAGGGGCTGAGGTGTAGCTTGGCAGTTGAAGGAGTGTCACAACTGGAAACTCTGCAGAGAGATCACGCTGGCCACAGAGGATGACCTCTGATTTGCACCTTGGCCATAGCTAAGTCCTGGGGCTGCACTGCATGCCGGGGAGGCTGGGTGGGTGGAAGGTGGTTGTGCCCTAGTTGGGAAGACTGTGTGGCAGTCTGCATGCTGCTGGGTGAAGGGAGCTGGAGTTTGTTTCTGTGAGACCGAAGATGACTGTGCGCACTGGGCAGGACATGTGTCTGCTGAGCAGTGGGAATTTGAGTGATGTGCCAAGTGGTTAAGTAGCTTGAACTACAAATGTGAGTTATCTACATTATGTGAGTAACAGGCTAAAATAAAGTCTATTTTACATCATAAGAAACATTTCCCCAGCTGCAGTATTTTACCTTTGTTCTGTGAGGCATTTTCTAGTTAGTCTTCAAGGTGGGATTTACTGGCCAGAGGAAAAGGTTTTTGAGGCACTGTTAGTGACTGCAGGAAGAATATGACCAGTTATCACAAATGTTTCTCTCTCTTTCAGGAGGTTCCACTTTCCTTAAGGAAAGGCTTGTTGGTGATAATAAGTGTCACTGACTCTTGATGTTTGCTTGTGGAGCTGACAAAACAAACAAAAGGTAATTGGCCCTGATGCAGACGAATTAGTGCTTATGGTGTTGAAGGCAGGTTCAGCAGAAATGCATTCTGGTATGTGTCTCCCTGTTCTGCTGGGCTTCAAAATGAAGGGCCAACTTCACAATGAAGGGCCAACTTCACTAAAAATTTCATTTAAAGCTGTGGGCAGAAATTCCTCTGGTTCTCTACTGTTTTCCTACTCATACGTGCTTTGGTATTTCTTACGTAAAACTGAGGGTTCAGAGTCTTCCACTTAAGGTTTATTCTTGAGAATTCATTGCTGAGGGTTTCTTACTGAGGGGTTATGGTTTATTACTTTATTTTGTGGGGGTCATTATTTATAAGGATTTAAAATGTAACATAGAATCACAGAATGCTTTGGGACGGAAGGGAACTTAAAAGGCTATCTAGTCCATCCCCCCTGCAGTGGGCAGGGACATCTACAACTAGGTCAGGTTGCTCAGAGTCCCATCCAGCCTGGCCTTGAATGTTTCCAAGGATGGGGCATCTACCACCTCTCTGGGCAACCCATTCCAGTGTTTCACCACCCTCATCGTAAAAAACTTCTTCCTTGTATCTGGTCTAAATCTACCCTCTTTTACTTTAAAACCATTATTCCTTGTCCTATTGCTATTGGCCCTGATTAAAAGTCTGTCCCCATCTTTCTTATAAGCCCCCTTTAAGTATTGAAAGGCCACAATAAGGTCTCCCCGCAGCCTTCTCTTCTCCAGGCTGAACAAACCCAGCTCTTTTAGCCTTTCCTCATAGGACAGGTGTTAAATCCCTCTGATCATTTTTGTGGCCATCCTCTGGACCGGATCCAACAGGTTCATGTCCATCCTGTACTGAGGACCCCAGAGATGGATGCAGAACTCCAGGTGGGATCTGACCAGAGGAGAGCAGACAAGAGGGGGAAGAATGACCTCCCTCGACCTGCTAGCCACGCTTCGTGTGATGAGGACCAGGATACGGCTGGCGTTCTAGACTGACAGAGAACATTGCCAGCTCATGTCCAGCTTTTCGTCTATCAGCAAATCAAACTCCTTCACAGGGCTGCTCTAAAACCCTTCATCCCCTAGCTTGCATTGCTAAATATAGATAAATACAGGGTAAAGTCAAATGGATAAAGTCAAATAACTCACACTGGTGACTTCAGCCAGAGGCCAGCTCCCACATTACAAACGTCCAACGATTTCTCCCACACCAAAGAATGCCAGGACGGAAAACTCTTGCTGGTCTTCACTGCTCCCTGCAACCGCATTCACAGCCCTTCAGACGGATTGGCTCGGGGCTTCCCCAGAGTAGCGAAGTCCAACCACGCACTCGGCCACACTGGTGACTTCAGCCAGAGCCCAGCTCCCACATTGCAAACGTCCGGCGATTTCTCCCACACCAAAGGTGCCAGGATGGAAACCTCTTGCTGGTCTTCACTGCTCCCTGCAACCGCAGTCCCAGATACACAAACACAATGGCTCTGGGATTGCGCAGCATAGTGAAGTCCAACCACGCACTCGGCCACACTGCTGACTTCAGCCAGAGCCCAGCTCCCACATTGCAAATGTCCAGCGATATCTGCAACACCATAGGTGCCAGGATGGAAACCTCTTGCTTGTCTTCACTGCTCCCTGCAACCGCATTCCCAGACACACAAACACAATGGCTCTGGGCTTCCCCAGAATCCTAAAGCCCAACCATGCACTCAGCCACACTGGTGACTTCAGCCAGAGCCCAGCTCCCACATTGCAAACGTCCAGCAATTTCTCCCACAGAAAAGGTGCCAGTAAGGAAAGTTCTTGCTGGTCTTCACTGCTCCCTGCAACCGCATTCCCAACCCCACAAACACAATGGCTCTGGGCTTCCCCAGCGTAGTGAAGTCCAACCATGCAGTCGGCCACACTGGTGACTTCAGCCAGAGGCCAGCTCCCACATTGCAAACGTCCAGCGATATCTGCAACACCATAGGTGCCAGGATGGAAACCTCTTTCTGGTCTTCACTACTCCCTGCAACCGCATTCCCAGCCCCACAAACAGATTGGCTCTGGGCTTCCCCAGCATACTAAAGTCCTACCACGCACTCGGCCACACTGGTGACTGCAGCCAGAGCCCAGCTCCCACATTGCAAATGTCCGACGATTTCTCCCACACGAAAGAATGCCAGGAAGGAAACCTCTTGCTGGTCTTCACTGCTCCCTGCAACCGCATTCACATCGCTTCAAACGGATTGGCTCTGGCCTTCCCCAACATACTAAAGGCCAACCATGCACTCGGCCACACTGGTGACTTCAGCCAGAGCCCAGCTCCCACATTGCAAATGTCCGACGATTTCTCCCACACCAAAGGTGCCAGGATGGATACCTCTTGCTGGTCTTCACTGCTCCCTGCATCCGCATTCACAGCCCTTCAAACGAATTGGCTCTGGGCTTCCCCAGCATACTAAAGTCCTACCACACACTCGGCCACACGGGTGACTTCAGCCGGAGCCCAGCTCCCAAACTGAAAACGTCCAGCAATTTCTCCCACACCAAAGAATGCCAGGATGGAAACCTCTTGCTGGTCTTCACTGCTCCCTGCAACCGCATTCACAGCCCCACAAACACAATGGCTCTGGGCTTCCCCAGCGTGGTGAAGTCCAACCACACACTCGGCCACACTGGTGACTTCAGCCAGAGCCCAGCTCCCACATTGCAAACGTCCAGCAATTTCTCCCACACAAAAAGTGCCAGGATGGAAACCTCTTGCTGGTCTTCACTGCTCCCTGCAACCGCATTCACAGACACACAAACACAATGGCTCTGGGATTCCCCAGCATACTAAAGGCCAACCATGCACTCGGCCACACTGGTGACTTCAGCCAGAGCCCAGCTCCCACATTGCAAACGTCCAGCGATTTCTCCCACACCAAAGAATGCCAGGACGGAAACCTCTTGCTGGTCTTCACTGCTCCCTGCAACTGCATTCCCAGCCCCCAAAACACAATGGCTCTGGGCTTCCCCAGCATACTAAAGGCCAAGGATGCACTCGGCCACACTGGTGACTTCAGCCAGAGCCCAGCTCCCACATTGCAAACGTCCAGCGATTTCTCCCACACCAAAGAATGCAAGCACGGAAACCTCTTGCTGCTCTTCACTGCTCCCTGCAACCGCATTCCCAGCCCCACAAACACAACGGCTCTGGGCATCGCCAGCGTAGTGAAGTCCAGACATGCACTCGGCCACACTGGTGACTTCAGCCAGAGGCCAGCTCCCACATTGCAAACGTCCAGCAATTTCTCCCACACAAAAAGTGCCAGGATGGAAACCTCTTGCTGGTCTTCACTGCTCCCTGCAACCGCATTCCCAGCCCCACAAACACAATGGCTCTGGTCTTCCCCAGCATACTAAAGGCCAACCATGCACTCGGCCACACTGGTGACTTCAGCCATAGCCCAGCTCCCACATTGCAAACATTCGGCCATTTCTCCCACACCAAAGAATGCCAGTACGGAAAGTTCTTGCTGGTCTTCACTGCTCCCTGCAACTGCATTCCCAGCCCCCAAAACACAATGGCTCTGGGCTTCCCCAGCATACTAAAGGCCAACCACGCACTCGGCCACACTGGTGACTGCAGCCAGAGCCCAGCTCCCACATTGCAAACGTCCAGCAATTTCTCCCACACCAAAGAATGCCAGGACGGAAACCTCTTGCTGCTCTTCACTGCTCCCTGCAACTGCATTCCCAGCCCCACAAACACAACGGCTCTGGGCATCGCCAGCGTAGTGAAGTCCAGACATGCACTCGGCCACACTGGTGCCTTCAGCCAGAGCCCAGCTCCCACATTGCAAACGTCCGGCAATATCTCCCACACCAAAGAATGCCAGGACGGAAACCTCTTGCTGGTCTTCACTGCTCCCTGCAACCGCATTCCCAGCCCCACAAACACAACGTCTCTGGGCATCGCCAGCGTAGTGAAGTCCAGACATGCACTCGGCCACACTGGTGACTTCAGCCAGAGGCCAGCTCCCACATTGCAAACGTCCAGCAATTTCTCCCACACAAAAAGTGCCAGGATGGAAACCTCTTGCTGGTCTTCACTGCTCCCTGCAACCGCAGTCCCAGACACACAAACACAATGGCTCTGGGCTTCCCCAGCACACGAAAGGCCAACCAATTCACTTGGCGACACTAGTGACTTCAACGAGAGCCCAGCTCCCACATTGCAAACGTCCAGCGATATCTGCAACACCATAGGTTCCAGGACGGAAATCTCTTGCTGGTCTTCACTGCTCCGTGCAACCGCATTCCCAGCACCACAAACACAATGGCTCTGGACTTCCCCAGCATACTAAAGCCCAACCATGCACTCGGCCACACTGGTGACTTCAGCCGGAGCCCAGCTCCCAAACTGAAAACGTCCAGCAATTTCTCCCACACCCAAGGTGCCAGGACGGAAACCTCTTGCTGGTCTTCACTGCTCCCTGCAACCGCAGTCCCAGCCTCACAAACACAATGGCTCTGGACTTCCCCAGCGTGGTAAAGTCCAACAACACACTCGGCCACACTGGTGCCTTCAGCCAGAGCCCAGCTCCCACATTGCAAATGTCCGACGATTTCTCCCACACCTAAGGTGCCAGGACGGAAATCTCTTGCTGGACTTCACTGCTCCCTGCAACCGCAGTCCCAGCCCCACAAACACAATGCCTCTGGGCTTCCCCAGCATACTAAAGGCCAACCACGCACTCGGCCACACTGGTGACTGCAGCCAGAGCCCAGCTCCCACATTGAAAACGTCGGGCGATTTCTTACACACCAAAGAATGCCAGGATGGAAACCTCTTGCTGGTCTTCACTGCTCCCTGCAACCGCATTCCCAGGCCCACAAACACAATGGCTCTGGGCTTCCCCAGCATACTAAAGTCCAACCACGCACGCGGGCACACTGGTGCCTTCAGCTAGAACCCAGCTCCCACAATGCAAACATTCGGCCATTCCTCCCACACCAAAGAATGCCAGGACGGAAACCTCTTGCTGGTCTTCACTGCTCCCTGCAACCGCATTCCCAGCCCCACAAACACATTGGCTCTGGGCATCGCCAGCGTAGTGAAGTCCAACCACACACTCGGCCACACTGGTGACTTCAGCCAGAGGCCAGCTCCCAAACTGAAAACGTCCAGCAATTTCTCCCACACCCAAGGTGCCAGGACGGAAACCTCTTGCTGCTCTTCACTGCTCCCTGCAACCGCATTTCCAGCCCAACAAACACAATGGCTCTGGGCTTCCCCAGCATACTAAAGGCCAAGAATGCACTCGGCCACAGTGCTGACTTCAGCCAGAGCCCAACTCCCACATTGCAAACGTCCGGCTATTTCAGGCAAACCAAAGGTGCCAAGCTGGAAACCTCTTGCTGGTCTTCACTGCTCCCTGCAACCGCATTCCCAGCCCCACAAACACATTGGCTCTGGGCATCGCCAGCGTAGTGAAGTCCAACCACGCACTCGGCCACAATGGTGACTTCAGCCAGAGCCCAACTCCCACATTGCAAACGTCCAAAGATGTCTCCCACACCAAAGAATGCCAGGACGGAAACCTCTTGCTGGTCTTCACTGCTCCCTGCAACCGCATTCCCAGACACACAAACACAATGGCTCTGGGCTTCCCCAGCATACTAAAGGCCAAGAATGCACTCGGCCACACTGGTGACTTCAGCCGGAGCCCAGCTCCCAAACTGAAAACGTCCAGCAATTTCTCCCACACCCAAGGTGCCAGGACGGAAACCTCTTGCTGGTCTTCAGTGCTCCCTGCAACCGCAGTCCCAGCCTCACAAACACAATGGCTCTGGACTTCCCCAGCGTGGTGAAGTCCAACCACACACTCGGCCACACTGGTGACTTCAGCCAGAGCCCAGCTCCCACATTGCAAATGTCCGACGATTTCTCCCACACCTAAGGTACCAGGACGGAAAGCTCTTGCTGGTCTTCACTGCTCCCTGCAACCGCAGTCCCAGCCCCACAAACACAATGGCTCTGGGCTTCCCCAGCATACTAAAGGCCAACCATGCACTCGGCCACACTGGTGACTTCAGCCAGAGCCCAGCTCCCACATTGCAAACGTCAAGCAATTTCTCCCACAAAAAAAGTGCCAGGATGGAAACCTCTTGCTGGTCTTCACTGCTCCCTGCAACCGCAGTCCCAGCCCCACAAACACAATGCCTCTGGGCTTCCCCAGCATACTAAAGTCCAACCACGCACGCGGGCACACTGGTGCCTTCAGCTAGAACCCAGCTCCCACAGTGCAAACATTCGGCCATTCCTCCCACACCAAAGAAAGCCAGGACGGAAACCTCTTGCTGCTCTTCACTGCTCCCTGCAACCGCATTCCCAGACACACAAACACAATGCCTCTGGGCATCGCCAGCGTAGTGAAGTCCAAACATGCAGTCGGCCACACTGGTGACTGCAGCCAGAGCCCAGCTCCCACATCCGGCAATATCTCCCACACCAAAGAATGCCAGGACGGAAACCTCATGCTGGTCCTCACTGCTCCCTGCAACCGCAGTCCCAGCCCCACAAAAACAATGGCTCTGGACTTCCCCAGCGTGGTGAAGTCCAACCACACACTCGGCCACACTGGTGACTTCAGCCAGAGCCCAGCTCCCACATTGCAAACGCCCAGCGATTTCTCCCACACCAAAGGTGCCAGGATGGAAACCTCTTGCTGGTCTTCACTGCTCCCTGCAACCGCATTCCCAGCCCCACAAACACAATGGCTCTGGGCTTCCCCATCATAGTAAAGGCCAAGAATGCACTCGGCCACACTGGTGACTTCAGCCAGAGCCCAGTTCCCAAACTGAAAACGTCCATCAATTTCTCCCACACCCAAGGTGCCAGGACGGAAACCTCTTGCTGGTCTTCACTGCTCCCTGCAACCGCATTCCCAGCCCCACAAACACAATGGCTCTGGGCATCGCCAGCGTAGTGAAGTCCAAACATGCAGTCGGCCACACTGGTGACTTCAGCCAGAGCCCAGTTCCCAAAATGCAAACGTCCGGCAATATCTCCCACACCAAAGAATGCCAGGACGGAAACCTCTTGCTGGTCTTCACTGCTCCCTGCAACCGCAGTCCCAGCCCAACAAACACAATGGCTCTGGGCTTCCCCAGCATACTAAAGGCCAACCACGCACTCGGCCACACTGGTGCCTTCAGCCAGAGCCCAGCTCCCACATTGCAAACGTCCAGCAATTTCTCCCACACCAAAGAATGCCAGGATGGAAACCTCTTGCTGGTCTTCACTGCTCCCTGCAACCGCATTCCCAGCACCACAAACACAATGGCTCTGGGCTTCCCCAGCATACTAAAGTCCAACCACGCACGCGGGCACACTGGTGCCTTCAGCTAGAACCCAGCTCCCACAATGCAAACATTCGGCCATTTCTCCCACACCAAAGAATGCCAGGACGGAAACCTCTTGCTGCTCTTCACTGCTCCCTGCAACCGCATTCCCAGACACACAAACACAATGCCTCTGGGCATCGCCAGCGTAGTGAAGTCCAAACATGCAGTCGGCCACACTGGTGACTGCAGCCAGAGCCCAGCTCCCACATCCGGCAATATCTCCCACACCAAAGAATGCCAGGACGGAAACCTCATGCTGGTCCTCACTGCTCCCTGCAACCGCAGTCCCAGCCCCACAAAAACAATGGCTCTGGACTTCCCCAGCTTGGTGAAGTCCAACCACACACTCGGCCACACTGGTGACTTCAGCCAGAGCCCAGCTCCCACATTGCAAACGCCCAGCGATTTCTCCCACACCAAAGGTGCCAGGATGGAAACCTCTTGCTGGTCTTCACTGCTCCCTGCAGCCGCATTCACAGCCCTTCAAACGGATTGGCTCTGGGCTTCCCCAGCATACTAAAGGCCAAGAATGCACTCGGCCACACTGGTGACTTCAGCCGGAGCCCAGCTCCCAAACTGAAAACGTCCATCAATTTCTCCCACACCCAAGGTGCCAGGACGGAAACCTCTTGCTGGTCTTCACTGCTCCCTGCAGCTGCATTCACAGCCCTTCAAACGGATTGGCTCTGGGATTCCCCAGCATACTAAAGGCCAAGAATGCACTCGGCCACACTGGTGACTTCAGCCAGAGCCCAGCTCCCAAACTGAAAACGTCCATGAATTTCTCCCACACCCAAGGTGCCAGGACGGAAACCTCTTGCTGGTCTTCACTGCTCCCTGCAACCGCATTCCCAGCCCCACAAACACAATGGCTCTGGGCATCGCCAGCGTAGTGAAGTCCAAACATGCAGTCGGCTACACTGGTGCCTTCAGCCAGAGCCCAGCTCCCAAAATGCAAACGTCCGGCAATATCTCCCACACCAAAGAATGCCAGGACGGAAACCTCTTGCTGGTCTTCAGTGCTCCCTGCAACCGGAGTCCCAGCCCCACAAACACAATGGCTCTGGGCTTCCCCAGCATACTAAAGGCCAACCACGCACTCGGCCACACTGGTGACTTCAGCCAGAGCCCAGCTCCCACATTGCAAACGTCCAGCAATTTCTCCCACACCAAAGAATGCCAGGACGGAAACCTCTTGCTGCTCTTCACTGCTCCCTGCAACCGCATTCCCAGCCCCACAAACACAATGGCTCTGGACTTCCCCAGCATACTAAAGGCCAACCACGCACTCGGCCACACTGGTGACTTCAGCCAGAGCCCAGCTCCCACATTGCAAACGTCCAGCAATTTCTCCCACACCAAAGAATGCCAGGACGGAAACCTCTTGCTGGTCTTCACTGCTCCCTGCAGCCGCATTCCCAGCCCCACAAACACAATGGCTCTGGGCATCACCAGCGTAGTGAAGTCCAACCACACACTCGGCCACACTGGTGACTTCAGCCAGAGCCCAGCTCCCAAACTGAAAACGTCCATCAGTTTCTCCCACACCTAAGGTGCCAGGAAGGAAACCTCTTGCTGGTCTTCACTGCTCCCTGCAACCGCATTCCCAGCCCCACAAACACATTGGCTCTGGGTTTCCCCAGCATACTAAAGGCCAACCACGCACTCGGCCACACTGGTGACTTCAGCCAGAGCCCAGCTCCCACATTGCAAACGTCCAGCGATTTCTCCCACACCAAAGAATGCCAGGACGGAAACCTCTTGCTGGTCTTCACTGCTCCCTGCAACCGCATTCCCAGCCCCACAAACACAATGGCTCTGGGCTTCCCCAGCATACTAAAGCCAACCATGCACTCGGCCACACTGGTGACTTCATCCAGAGCCCAGCTCCCACATTGCAAACGTCCATCAATTTCTCCCACACCAAAGAATGCCAGGACGGAAACCTCTTGCTGGTCTTCACTGCTCCCTGCAACCGCATTCCCAGCCCCACAAACACAATGGCTCAGGCCATCGCCAGTGTGGTGAAGTCCAACCACACACTCGGCCACACTGGTGACTTCAACCAGAGTCCAGCTCCCAAACTGAAAACGTCCAGCAATTTCTCCCACACCCAAGGTGCCAGGATGGAAACCTCTTGCTGGTCTTCACTGCTCCCTGCAACCGCATTCCCAGACACACAAACACAATGGCTCTGGGCATCGCCAGCGTAGTGAAGTCCAAACAGGCAGTCGGCCACACTGGTGACTTCAGCCAGAGCCCAGCTCCCACACTGCAAACGTCCATCAATTTCTCCCACACCAAAGAATGCCAGGACGGAAACCTCTTGCTGTTCTTCACTGCTCCCTGCAACCGCATTCCCAGCCCCACAAACACAATGGCTCAGGCCATCGTCAGCGTGGTGAAGTCCAACCACACTCTCGGCCACACTGGTGACTTCAACCAGAGTCCAGCTCCCAAACTGAAAACGTCCATCAATTTCTCCCACACCCAAGGTTCCAGGACGGAAACCTCTTGCTGCTCTTCACTGCTCCCTGCAACCGCATTCCCAGCCCAACAAACACAATGGCTCTGGGCTTCCCCAGCATACTAAAGGCCAACCATGCACTCGGCCACACTGGTGACTTCAGCCAGAGCCCAACTCCCACATTGCAAACGTCTGGCTATTTCAGGCAAACCAAAGGTGCCAGGACGGAAACCTCTTGCTGGTCTTCACTGCTCCCTGCAACCGCATTCCCAGCCCCACAAACACAATGGCTCTGGGCATCGCCAGCGTGGTGAAGTCCAACCACACACTCGGCCACACTGGTGACTGCAGCCAGAGCCCAGCTCCCACATTGCAAACGTCCGGCAATATCTCCCACACCAAAGAATGCCAGGACGGAAACCTCTTGCTGGTCTTATGTGCTCCCTGCAACCGCAGTCCCAGCCCCACAAACACAATGGCTCTGGACTTCCCCAGCGTGGTGAAGTCCAACCACACACTCGGCCACACTGGTGACTTCAGCCAGAGCCCAGCTCCCACATTGCAAATGTCCGACGATTTCTCCCACACCCAAGGTGCCAGGATGGAAACCTCTTGCTGGTCTTCACTGCTCCCTGCAGCCGCATTCACAGCCCTTCAAACGGATTGGCTCTGGGCTTCCCCAGCATACTAAAGGCCAAGAATGCACTCGGCCACACTGGTGACTTCAGCCGGAGCCCAGCTCCCAAACTGAAAACGTCCAGCAATATCTCCCACACCCAAGGTGCCAGGACGGAAACCTCATGCTGGTCTTCACTGCTCCCTGCAACCGCATTCCCAGCCCCACAAACACAATTGCTCTGGGCTTCCACAGCGTAGTGAAGTCCAACCACACACTCGGCCACACTGGTGCCTTCAGCCAGAGCCCAGCTCCCACATTGCAAACGTCCAGGAATTTCTCTCACACCAAAGACTGCCAGAACGAAAACCTCTTGCTGGTCTTCACTGCTCCCTGCAACCGCATTCCCAGCCCCACAAACACAATGGCTCAGGCCATCGCCAGCGTAGTGAAGTCCAGACATGCACTCGGCCACACTGGTGACTTCAGCCAGAGGCCAGCTCCCACATTGCAAACGTCCAGCAATTTCTCCCACACAAAAAGTGCCAGGATGGAAACCTCTTGCTGGTCTTCACTGCTCCCTGCAACCGCATTCCCAGCCCCACAAACACAATGGCTCTGGGCTTCCACAGCGTAGTGAAGTCCAACCACACACTCGGCCACACTGGTGCCTTCAGCCAGAGCCCAGCTCCCACATTGCAAACGTCCAGGAATTTCTCTCACACCAAAGACTGCCAGAACGAAAACCTCTTGCTGGTCTTCACTGCTCCCTGCAACCGCATTCCCAGCCCCACAAACACAATGGCTCAGGCCATCGCCAGCGTGGTGAAGTCCAACCACACTCTCGGCCACACTGGTGACTTCAACCAGAGTCCTGCTCCCAAACTGAAAACGTCCATCAATTTCTCCCACACCCAAGGTGCCAGGACGGAAAGTTCTTGCTGGACTTCACTGCTCCCTGCAACCGCATTCCCAGCCCCACAAACACAATGGCTCTGGGCTTCCCCAGCATACTAAAGTCCAACCACACACTCGGCCACACTGGTGACTTCAGCCAGAGCCCAGCTCCCACATTGCAAACCTCCAGCAATTTCTCCCACACCCAAGGTGCCAGGACGGAAACCTCTTGCTGGACTTCACTGCTCCCTGCAGCCGCATTCACAGCCCTTCAAACGGATTGGCTCTGGGCTTCCCCAGCATACTAAAGGCCAAGAATGCACTCGGCCACAGTGGTGACTTCAGCCAGAGCCCAGCTCCCACATTGCAAACGTCCGGCTATTTCAGTCAAACAAAAGGTGCCAAGCTGGAAACCTCTTGCTGGTCTTCACTGCTCCCTGCAACCGCATTCACAGCCCTTCAAATGGATTGGCTCTGGGCTTCCCCAGCATAGTAAAGTCCAACCACGCACTCAGCCACACTGGTGACTTCAGCCAGAGCCCAACTCCCACATTGCAAACGTCCAAAGATGTCTCCCACACCAAAGAATGCCAGGACGGAAACCTCTTGCTGGTCTTCACTGCTCCCTGCAACCGCATTCCCAGCCCCACAAACACAATGGCTCTGGGCATCGCCAGCGTAGTGAAGTCCAAACATGCAGTCGGCCACACTGGTGACTGCAGCCAGAGCCCAGCTCCCACATTGCAAACGTCCGGCAATATCTCCCACACCAAAGAATGCCAGGACGGAAACCTCATGCTGGTCTTCAGTGCTCCCTGCAACCGCAGTCCCAGCCCCCAAAACACAATGGCTCTGGACTTCCCCAGCGTGGTGAAGTCCAGCCACACACTCGGCCACACTGGTGACTTCAGCCAGAGCCCAGCTCCCACATTGCAAATGTCCGACGATTTCTCCCACACCAAAGGTGCCAGGATGGAAAGCTCTTGCTGGTCTTCACTGCTCCCTGCAGCCGCATTCCCAGCCCCACAAACACAATGGCTCTGGGCTTCCCCAGCATACTAAAGGCCAAGAATGCACTCGGCCACACTGGTGACTTCAGCCGGAGCCCAGCTCCCAAACTGAAAACGTCCAGCAATTTCTCCCACACCCAAGGTGCCAGGATGGAAACCTCTTGCTGGTCTTCACTGCTCCCTGCAACCGCAGTCCCAGACACACAAACACAATGGCTCTGGGCATCGCCAGCGTAGTGAAGTCCAAACAGGCAGTCGGCCACACTGGTGACTTCAGCCAGAGCCCAGCTCCCACACTGCAAACGTCCATCAATTTCTCCCACACCAAAGAATGCCAGGACGGAAACCTCTTGCTGCTCTTCACTGCTCCCTGCAACCGCATCCCCAGCCCCACAAACACAATGGCTCAGGCCATCGTCAGCGTGGTGAAGTCCAACAACACTCTCGGCCACACTGGTGACTTCAACCAGAGTCCAGCTCCCAAACTGAAAACGTCCATGAATTTCTCCCACACCCAAGGTTCCAGGACGGAAACCTCTTGCTGCTCTTCACTGCTCCCTGCAACCGCATTCCCAGCCCAACAAACACAATGGCTCTGGGCTTCCCCAGCATACTAAAGGCCAACCATGCACTCGGCCACACTGGTGACTTCAGCCAGAGCCCAACTCCCACATTGCAAACGTCTGGCTATTTCAGGCAAACCAAAGGTGCCAGGACGGAAACCTCTTGCTGGTCTTCACTGCTCCCTGCAACCGCATTCCCAGCCCCACAAACACAATGGCTCTGGGCATCGCCAGCGTGGTGAAGTCCAACCACACACTCGGCCACACTGGTGACTGCAGCCAGAGCCCAGCTCCCACATTGCAAACGTCCGGCAATATCTCCCACACCAAAGAATGCCAGGACGGAAACCTCTTGCTGGTCTTATGTGCTCCCTGCAACCGCAGTCCCAGCCCCACAAACACAATGGCTCTGGACTTCCCCAGCGTGGTGAAGTCCAACCACACACTCGGCCACACTGGTGACTTCAGCCAGAGCCCAGCTCCCACACTGCAAATGTCCGACGATTTCTCCCACACCCAAGGTGCCAGGATGGAAACCTCTTGCTGGTCTTCACTGCTCCCTGCAGCCGCATTCACAGCCCTTCAAACGGATTGGCTCTGGGCTTCCCCAGCATACTAAAGGCCAAGAATGCACTCGGCCACACTGGTGACTTCAGCCGGAGCCCAGCTCCCAAACTGAAAACGTCCAGCAATTTCTCCCACACCCAAGGTGCCAGGACGGAAACCTCTTGCTGGTCTTCACTGCTCCCTGCAACCGCATTCCCAGCCCCACAAACACAATGGCTCTGGGCATCGCCAGCGTAGTGAAGTCAAAACATGCAGTCGGCTACACTGGTGCCTTCAGCCAGAGCCCAGCTCCCAAAATGCAAACGTCCGGCAATATCTCCCACACCAAAGAATGCCAGGACGGAAACCTCTTGCTGGTCTTCACTGCTCCCTGCAACCGCAGTCCCAGCCCCACAAACAAAATGGCTCTGGTCTTCCCCAGCATACTAAAGGCCAACCACGCACTCGGCCACACTGGTGACTTCAGCCAGAGCCCAGCTCCCACATTGCAAACGTCCAGCAATTTCTCCCACACCAAAGAATGCCAGGACGGAAACCTCTTGCTGGTCTTCACTGCTCCCTGCAACCGCATTCCCAGACACACAAACACAATGGCTCTGGACTTCCCCAGCATACTAAAGGCCAACCACGCACTCGGCCACACTGGTGACTTCAGCCAGAGCCCAGCTCCCACATTGCAAACGTCCAGCAATTTCTCCCACACCAAAGAATGCCAGGACGGAAACCTCTTGCTGGTCTTCACTGCTCCCTGCAACCGCATTCCCAGCCCCACAAACACAATGGCTCTGGGCATCACCAGCGTAGTGAAGTCCAACCACACACTCGGCCACACTGGTGACTTCAGCCAGAGCCCAGCTCCCAAACTGAAAACGTCCAGCAATTTCTCCCACACCTAAGGTGCCAGGAAGGAAACCTCTTGCTGGACTTCACTGCTCCCTGCAACCGCATTCCCAAACCCACAAACACATTGGCTCTGGGTTTCCCCAGCATACTAAAGGCCAACCACGCACTCGGCCACACTGGTGACTTCAGCCAGAGCCCAGCTCCCACATTGCAAACGTCCAGCGATTTCTCCCACACCAAAGAATGCCAGTACGGAAACCTCTTGCTGGTCTTCACTGCTCCCTGCAACCGCAGTCCCAGCCCCACAAACACAATGGCTCTGGTCTTCCCCAGCATACTAAAGCCAACCATGCACTCGGCCACACTGGTGACTTCATCCAGAGCCCAGCTCCCACATTGCAAACGTCCATCAATTTCTCCCACACCAAAGAATGCCAGGACGGAAACCTCTTGCTGGTCTTCACTGCTCCCTGCAACCGCAGTCCCAGCCCCACAAACACAATGGCTCAGGCCATCGCCAGTGTGGTGAAGTCCAACCACACACTCGGCCACACTGGTGACTTCAACCAGAGTCCAGCTCCCAAACTGAAAACGTCCAGCAATTTCTCCCACACCCAAGGTGCCAGGATGGAAACCTCTTGCTGGTCTTCACTGCTCCCTGCAACCGCATTCCCAGACACACAAACACAATGGCTCTGGGCATCGCCAGCGTAGTGAAGTCCAAACATGCAGTCGGCCACACTGGTGACTGCAGCCAGAGCCCAGCTCCCACATTGCAAACGTCCGGCAATATCTCCCACACCAAAGAATGCCAGGACGGAAACCTCTTGCTGCTCTTCACTGCTCCCTGCAACCGCAGTCCCAGCCCCCAAAACACAATGGCTCTGGACTTCCCCAGCGTGGTGAAGTCCAGCCACACACTTGGCCACACTGGTGACTTCAGCCAGAGCCCAGCTCCCAAACTGAAAACGTCCATCAATTTCTCCCACACCCAAGGTTCCAGGACGGAAACCTCTTGCTGCTCTTCACTGCTCCCTGCAACCGCATTCCCAGCCCAACAAACACAATGGCTCTGGGCTTCCCCAGCATACTAAAGGCCAACCATGCACTCGGCCACACTGGTGACTTCAGCCAGAGCCCAACTCCCACATTGCAAACGTCTGGCTATTTCAGGCAAACCAAAGGTGCCAGGACGGAAACCTCTTGCTGGTCTTCACTGCTCCCTGCAACCGCATTCCCAGCCCCACAAACACAATGGCTCTGGGCATCGCCAGCGTGGTGAAGTCCAACCACACACTCGGCCACACTGGTGACTGCAGCCAGAGCCCAGCTCCCACATTGCAAACGTCCGGCAATATCTCCCACACCAAAGAATGCCAGGACGGAAACCTCTTGCTGGTCTTCACTGCTCCCTGCAACCGCATTCCCAGACACACAAACACAATGGCTCTGGACTTCCCCAGCATACTAAAGGCCAACCACGCACTCGGCCACACTGGTGACTTCAGCCAGAGCCCAGCTCCCACATTGCAAACGTCCAGCAATTTCTCCCACACCAAAGAATGCCAGGACGGAAACCTCTTGCTGGTCTTCACTGCTCCCTGCAACCGCATTCCCAGCCCCACAAACACAATGGCTCTGGGCATCACCAGCGTAGTGAAGTCCAACCACACACTCGGCCACACTGGTGACTTCAGCCAGAGCCCAGCTCCCAAACTGAAAACGTCCAGCAATTTCTCCCACACCTAAGGTGCCAGGAAGGAAACCTCTTGCTGGACTTCACTGCTCCCTGCAACCGCATTCCCAAACCCACAAACACATTGGCTCTGGGTTTCCCCAGCATACTAAAGGCCAACCACGCACTCGGCCACACTGGTGACTTCAGCCAGAGCCCAGCTCCCACATTGCAAACGTCCAGCGATTTCTCCCACACCAAAGAATGCCAGTACGGAAACCTCTTGCTGGTCTTCACTGCTCCCTGCAACCGCAGTCCCAGCCCCACAAACACAATGGCTCTGGTCTTCCCCAGCATACTAAAGCCAACCATGCACTCGGCCACACTGGTGACTTCATCCAGAGCCCAGCTCCCACATTGCAAACGTCCATCAATTTCTCCCACACCAAAGAATGCCAGGACGGAAACCTCTTGCTGGTCTTCACTGCTCCCTGAAACCGCATTCCCAGCCCCACAAACACAATGGCTCAGGCCATCGCCAGTGTGGTGAAGTCCAACCACACACTCGGCCACACTGGTGACTTCAACCAGAGTCCAGCTCCCAAACTGAAAACGTCCAGCAATTTCTCCCACACCCAAGGTGCCAGGACGGAAACCTCTTGCTGGTCTTCACTGCTCCCTGCAACCGCATTCCCAGCCCCACAAACACAATAGCTCTGGACTTCCCCAGCATACTAAAGGCCAACCATGCACTCAGCCAAACTGGTGCCTTCAGCCAGAGCCCAGCTCCCAAACTGAAAACGTCCATCAATTTCTCCCACACCTAAGGTGCCAGGAAGGAAACCTCTTGCTGGACTTCACTGCTCCCTGCAACCGCATTCCCAGCCCCACAAACACATTGGCTCTGGGTTTCCCCAGCATACTAAAGGCCAACCACGCACTCGGCCACACTGGTGACTTCAGCCAGAGCCCAGCTCCCACATTGCAAACGTCTGGCTATTTCAGGCAAACCAAAGGTGCCAGGACGGAAACCTCTTGCTGGTCTTCACTGCTCCCTGCAACCGCAGTCCCAGCCCCGCAAACACAATGGCTCAGGCCATCGCCAGTGTGGTGAAGTCCAACCACACACTCGGCCACACTGGTGACTTCAACCAGAGTCCAGCTCCCAAACTGAAAACGTCCAGCAATTTCTCCCACACCCAAGGTGCCAGGACGGAAACCTCTTGCTGGACTTCACTGCTTCCTGCAACCGCATTCCCAGACACACAAACACAATGGCTCTGGACTTCCCCAGCATACTAAAGGCCAAGAATGCACTCGGCCACACTGGTGACTTCAGCCAGAGCCCAGCTCCCACATTGCAAGCGTCCAGCGATTTCTCCCACACCAAAGAATGCCAGGACGGAAACCTCTTGCTGGTCTTCACTGCTCCCTGCAACCGCATTCACAGCCCCACAAACACAATGGCTCTGGGCATCGCCAGCGTGGTGAAGTCCAACCACGCACTCGGCCACACTGGTGCCTTCAGCCAGAGCCCAGCTCCCAAACTGCAAACATACAGCAATTTCTCCCACACCCAAGGTGCCAGGACGGAAACCTCTTGCTGCTCTTCACTGCTCCCTGCAACCGCATTCCCAGCCCCCAAAACACAATGGCTCTGGACTTCCCCAGCATACTAAAGGCCAACCATGCACTCGGCCACACTGGTGACTTCAGCCAGAGCCCAGCTCCCACATTGGAAACGTCCGGCGATTTCTCCCACACCAAATAATGCCAGGACGGAAACCTCTTGCTGGTCTTCACTGCTCCCTGAAACCGCATTCCCAGCCCCACAAACACAATGGCTCAGGCCTTCCCCAGCGTAGTGAAGTCCAACCACACACTCGGCCACACTGGTGAGTTCAGCCGGAGCCCAGCTCCCAAACTGAAAACGTCCAGCAATTTCTCCCACACCAAAGAATGCCAGGATGGAAACCTCTTTCTGGTCTTCGCTGCTTCCTGCAACCGCATTCCCAACCCCACAAACACAATGGCTCTGGGCTTCCCCAGCATACTAAAGGCCAACCATGCACTCAGCCACACTGGTGCCTTCAGCCGGAGCCCAGCTCCCAAACTGAAAACGTCCATCAATTTCTCCCACACCTAAGGTGCCAGGAAGGAAACCTCTTGCTGGACTTCACTGCTCCCTGCAACTGCATTCCCAGCCCCACAAACACATTGGCTCTGGGTTTCCCCAGCATACTAAAGGCCAACCACGCACTCGGCCACACTGGTGAATTCAGCCAGAGCCCAGCTCCCACATTGCAAACGTCCGGCAATATCTCCCACACCAAAGAATGCCAGTACGGAAACCTCTTGCTGGTCTTCACTGCTCCCTGCAACCGCAGTCCCAGACACACAAACACAATGGCTCTGGTCTTCCCCAGCATACTAAAGCCAACCATGCACTCGGCCACACTGGTGACTTCAGCCAGAGCCCAGCTCCCACATTGCAAACGTCCATCAATTTCTCCCACACCAAAGAATGCCAGGACGGAAACCTCTTGCTGGTCTTCACTGCTCCCTGCAACCGCTTTCCCAGCCCCACAAACACAATGGCTCAGGCCATCGCCAGTGTGGTGAAGTCCAACCACACACTCGGCCACACTGGTGACTTCAACCAGAGTCCAGCTCCCAAACTGAAAACGTCCAGCAATTTCTCCCACACCCAAGGTGCCAGGATGGAAACCTCTTGCTGGACTTCACTGCTTCCTGCAACCGCATTCCCAGACACACAAACACAATGGCTCTGGACTTCCCCAGCATACTAAAGGCCAACCACGCACTCGGCCACACTGGTGACTTCAGCCAGAGCCCAGCTCCCACATTGCAAACGTCCAACGATTTCTCTCACACCAAAGAATGCCAGGATGGAAACCTCTTGCTGGTCTTCACTGCTCCCTGCAACCGCATTCCCAGCCCCACAAACACAATGGCTCTGGGCATCGCCAGCGTAGTGAAGTCCAACCACGCACTCGGCCACACTGGTGCCTTCAGCCAGAGCCCAGCTCCCACATTGCAAACGTCCAGCGATTTCTCCCACACCCAAGGTGCCAGGACGGAAACCTCTTGCTGGTCTTCACTGCTCCCTGCAACCGCATTCCCAACCCCACAAACACAATGGCTCTGGGCTTCCCCAGCGTAGTGAAGTCCAACCATGCAGTCGGCCACACTGGTGACTTCAGCCAGAGGCCAGCTCCCACTTTGCAAATATTCGGCCATTTCTCCCACACAAAAAGTGCCAGGAAGGAAACCTCTTGCTGGTCTTCACTGCTCCCTGCAACTGCATTCCCAGACACACAAACACAATGGCTCTGGGCTTCCCCAGCATACTAAAGGCCAACCACGCACTCGGCCACACTGGTGACTTCAGCCAGAGCCCAGCTCCCACATTGCAAACGTCCAGCAATTTCTCCCACACCAAAGAATGCCAGGACGGAAACCTCTTGCTGGTCTTCACTGCTCCCGGCAACCGCATTCCCAGCCCCACAAACACATTGGCTCTGGGCATCGCCAGCATACTAAAGCCAAGAATGCACTCGGCCACAGTGGTGACTTCAGCCAGAGCCCAGCTCCCAAACTGAAAACGTCCATCAATTTCTCCCACACCCAAGGTGCCAGGACGGAAACCTCTTGCTGGTCTTCACTGCTCCCTGCAGCCGCATTCACAGCCCTTCAAACGGATTGGCTCTGGGAATCCCCAGCATACTAAAGCCAACCATGCACTCGGCCACACTGGTGACTTCAGCCGGAGCCCAGCTCCCAAACTGAAAACGTCCATCAATTTCTCCCACACCAAAGAATGCCAGGATGGAAACCTCTTGCTGGTCTCCACTGCTCCCTGCAACCGCATTCCCAACCCCACAAACACAATGGCTCTGGCCTTCCCCAGCATACTAAAGCCAACCATGCACTCGGCCACACTGGTGACTTCAGCCGGAGCCCAGCTCCCAAACTGAAAACGTCCAGCAATTTCTCCCACACCAAAGAATGCCAGGATGGAAACCTCTTGCTGGTCTTCACTGCTCCCTGAAACCGCATTCCCAGCCCCACAAACACATTGACTCTGGGTTTCCCCAGCATACTAAAGGCCAACCATGCACTTGGCCACACTGGTGACTTCAGCCAGAGCCCAGCTCCCACATTGCAAACGTCCAGCGATTTCTCCCACACCAAAGAATGCCAGTACGGAAACCTCTTGCTGGTCTTCACTGCTCCCTGCAACCGCAGTCCCAGCCCCACAAACACAATGGCTCTGGTCTTCCCCAGCATACTAAAGCCAACCATGCACTCGGCCACACTGGTGACTTCAGCCGGAGCCCAGCTCCCAAACTGAAAACGTCCAGCAATTTCTCCCACACCAAAGAATGCCAGGATGGAAACCTCTTGCTGGTCTTCACTGCTCCCTGCAACCGCATTCCCAACCCCACAAACACAATGGCTCTGGGCTTCCCCAGCATACTAAAGGCCAACCACGCACGCGGGCACACTGGTGCCTTCATCTAGAACCCAGCTCCCACAATGCAAACATTCGGCCATTTCTCCCACACCAAAGAATACCAGCACGGAAACCTCTTGCTGGTCTTCACTGCTCCCTGCAACCGCAGTCCCAGCCCCACAAAGAAAACACTTCTGGGCTTCCCCAGCATAGTGAAGGCCAACCATGCACTCGGCCACACTGGTGACTTCAGACAGAGCCCAGCTCCGACATTGCAAATGTCCGACGATTTCTCCCACACCAAAGGTGCCAGGATGGAAACCTCTTGCTGGTCTTCACTGCTCCCTGCAGCCGCCTTTCACAGCCCTTCAAATGCATTGGCTCTGGGCTTACCCAGCATACTAAAGGCCAAGAATGCACTCGGCCACACTGGTGACTTCAGCAGGAGCCCAGCTCCCAAACTGAAAACGTCCAGCAATTTCTCCCACACCCAAGGTGCCAGGACGGAAACCTCTTGCTGGTCTTCACTGCTCCCTGCAACCGCAGTCCCAGACACACAAACACAATGGCTCTGGGCTTCCCCAGCATAGTAAAGTCCAACCAAACACTTGGCCACACAGGTGACTTCAGCCAGAGCCCAGCTCCCACATTGCAAACGTCCAGCAATTTCTCCCACACAAAAAGTGCCAGGACGGAAACCTCTTGCTGGTCTTCACTGCTCCCTGCAACCGCAGTCCCAGCCCAACAAACACAATGGCTCTGGACTTCCCCAGCATACTAAAGGCCAACCATGCACTCGGCCACACTGGTGCCTTCAGCCGGAGCCCAGCTCCCAAACTGAAAACGTCCATCAATTTCTCCCACACCTAAGGTGCCAGGACGGAAACCTCTTGCTGGACTTCACTGCTCCCTGCAACCGCAGTCCCAGCCCCACAAACACAATGGCTCTGGGATTCCCCAGCATAGTAAAGTCCAATCACACACTCGGCCACACTGGTGAACTTCAGCCGGAGCCCAGCTCCCAAACTGAAAACGTCCAGCAATTTCTCCCACACCAAAGAATGCCAGGATGGAAACCTCTTGCTGGTCTTCACTGCTCCCTGAAACCGCATTCCCAGCCCCACAAACACATTGACTCTGGGTTTCCCCAGCATACTAAAGGCCAACCATGCACTTGGCCACACTGGTGACTTCAACCAGAGCCCAGCTCCCAAACTGAAAACGTCCATCAATTTCTCCCACACCCAATGTGCCAGGACGGAAAGTTCTTGCTGGTCTTCACTGCTCCCTGCAACCGCATTCCCAGACACACAAACACAATGGCTCTGGGCTTCCCCAGCATACTAAAGGCGAACCACGCACGCGGGCACACTGGTGCCTTCAGCTAGAACCCAGCTCCCACAATGCAAATATTCGGCCATTTCTCCCACACCAAAGAATGCCAGGACAGAAACCTCTTGCTGGTCTTCACTGCTCCCTGCAACCGCATTCCCAGCCCCACAAAGAAAACACTTCTGGGCTTCCCCAGCATACTAAAGGCCAACCATGAACTCGGCCACACTGGTGACTGCAATCAGAGCCCAGCTCCCAAACTGAAAACGTCCAACAATTTCTCCCACACCAAAGAATGCCAGGACGGAAACCTCTTGCTGGTCTTCACTGCTCCCTGCAACCGCAGTCCCATACACACAAACACAATGGCTCTGGGCATCGCCAGCGTAGTGAAGTCCAACCACACACTCGGCCACACTGGTGACTTCAGCCAGAGCCCAGCTCCCAAACTGAAAACGTCCATCAATTTCTCCTACACCAAAGAATGCCAGGATGGAAACCTCATGCTGGTCTTCAGTGCTCCCTGCAACCGCATTCCCAGCCCCACAAACACAATGGCTCTGGGCTTCGACAGCGTAGTGAAGTCCAACCACGCAATCAGCCACACTGGTGACTTCAGCCAGAGCCCAGCTCCCAAACTGAAAACGTCCAGCGATTTCTCCCACACCAAAGAATGCCAGAACGGAAACCTCTTGCTGGTCTTCACTGCTCCCTGCAACCGCATTCCCAGCCCCACAAACACAATGGCTCAGGCCATCGCCAGCGTGGTGAAGTCCAACCACACTCTCGGCCACACTGGTGACTTCAACCAGAGTCCAGCTCCCAAACTGAAAACGTCCATCAATTTCTCCCACACCCAAGGTGCCAGGACGGAAAGTTCTTGCTGGACTTCACTGCTCCCTGCAACCGCATTCCCAGCCCCACAAACACAATGGCTCTGGGCTTCCCCAGCATACTAAAGTCCAACCACACACTCGGCCACACTGGTGACTTCAGCCAGAGCCCAGCTCCCACATTGCAAACCTCCAGCAATTTCTCCCACACCCAAGGTGCCAGGACGGAAAGTTCTTGCTGGACTTCACTACTCCATGCAACCGCATTTCCAGACACACAAACACAATGGCTCAGGCCTTCCCCAGCGTGGTGAAGTCCAACCATGCACTCGGCCACACTGGTGCCTTCAGCAAGAGCCCAGCTCCCAAAATCCAAACATTCGGACTTTTCTCCCACACCAAAGAATGGCAGGACAGAAACCTCTTGCTGGCCTTCACTGCTCCCTGCAACCGCATTCCCAACCCCACTAACACAATGGCTCTGGGCTTCCCCATCATGCTAAAGGCCAACCATGCACTTGGCCACACTGGTGCCTTCAGCAAGAGCCCAGCTCCCACATTGCAAACGTCCGGTGATTTCTCCCACACCCAAGGTGCTAGGATGGAAACCTCTTGCTGGTCTTCACTACTCCCTGCAACCGCATTTCCAGCCCCGCAAGCAAAATGGCTCTGGCCTTCCCCAGTGTAGTAAAGTCCACACAAGTAGTCGGCCACAGTGGTGACTTCAGACAGAGCCCAGCTCCTGAAATGCAAACGTCCAGCAATTTCTCCCACACCAAAGAATGCCAGGACGGAAACCACTTGCTGGTCTTCACTGCTCCCTGCAACCGCATTCCCAGACACACAAACACAATGGCTCTGGGCTTCCCCAGCATACTAAGGTCCAACCACTCACTCGTCCACACTGGTGACTTCAGCCAGAGCCCAGCTCCTGAAATGCAAACATTCGGCCATTTCTCCCACACCAATGGTGCCAGGACGGAAACCTCTTGCTGGTCTTCACTGCTCCCTGCAACCGCATTCCCAGACACACAAACACAGTGGCTCTGGGCTTCCCCAGCATACTAAAGTCCAACCATGCACTCGGCCACACTGGTGACTTCAGCCAGAGCCCAGCTCCCTAAATGCAAACATTCGGCCATTTCTCCCACACCCAAGAAGGGCAGGACAGAAACCTCTTGCTGGTCTTCACTGCTCCCTGCAACCGCATTCCCAGACACACAAACACAGTGGCTCTGGGCTTCCCCAGCATACTAAAGTCCAACCATGCACTCGGCCACACTGGTGACTTCAGCCAGAGCCCAGCTCCCTAAATGCAAACATTCGGCCATTTCTCCCACACCCAAGGTGCCAGGACGGAAACCTCTTGCTGGTCTTCACTGCTCCCTGCAACCGCATTCCCAACCCCACAAACAAAATGGCTCTGGGCTTCCCCAGCATACTAAAGTCCAACCACGCACTCGGCCACACTGGTGACTTCAGCCAGAGCCCAGCTCCCAAAATGAAAACGTCCGGCAATTTCTCCCACACCCAAGGTGCCAGGACGGAAACCTCTTGCTGGTCTTCACTGCTCCCTGCAACCGCAGTCCCAGCCCCACAAACACAATGGCTCTGGGCTTCCCCAGCATACTAAAGTCCAACCACGCACTCGGCCACACTGGTGACTTCAGCCAGAGCCCAGCTCCAAAACTGCAAACTTTCGGCGATTTCTCCCACACCAAAGGTGCCAGGACGGAAACCTCTTGCTGGTCTTCACTGCTCCCTGCAACCGCATTCCCAGCCCCACAAACGCAATGGCTCTGGGCTTCCCCAGTATACTAAAGGCCAACCATGCACTTGGCCACACTGGTGACTTCAGCCACAGCCCAGTTCCCAAAATGCAAACGTCCGGCAATTTCTCCCACACCAAAGAATGCCAGGACGGAAACCTCTTGGTGGTCTTCACTGCTCCCTGCAACCTCATTCCCAGCCCCACAAAGAAAACAGTTCTGGCCTTCCCCAGCGTAGTAAAGTCAACCCATGCACTCGGCCACACTGGTGCCTTCAGCCAGAGCCCAGCTCCCACATTGCAAACGTCCAGCGATTTCTCCCACACAAAAGGTGCCAGGACGGAAACCTCTTGCTGGTCTTCACAGCTCCGTGCAACCGCATTCCCAGCCCCACAAACAAAATGGCTCTGGGCTTCCCCTGCGTAGTAAAGTCCAACCATGCACTCGGCCACACTGGTGCCTTCAGCCAGAGCCCAGCTCCCACATTGCAATCACTCGGACATTTCTCAGACGCCAAAGAATGCCAGGACGGAAACCTCTTGCTGCTCTTCACTGCTCCCTGCAACCGCATTCCCAGCCCCACAAACAATACGGCTCTAGGCTTCCCCGGCATACTAAAGGCAAACCATGCACTCGGCCACACTGGTGACTTCAGCCAGAGCCCAGCTCCCACATTGCAAACGTCCATGAATTTCTCCCACACCAAAGAATGCCAGGACGGAAACCTCTTGCTGCTCTTCACTGATCCCTGCAACCGCAGTCCCAGCCCAACAAACACAATGGCTCTGGACTTCCCCAGCATACTAAAGGCCAACCATGCACTCGGCCACACAGGTGACTTCAGCCAGAGCCCAGCTCCCACATTGCAAACGTCCAGCGATTTCTCCCACACCCAAGGTCCCTCTTGCTGGTCTTCACAGCTCCCTGCAACCGCAGTCCCAGCCCCACAAACACAATGGCTCTGGGCTTCCCCAGCGTACTAAAGGGCAACCATGCACTCAGCCACACTGGTGCCTTCAGCCAGAGCCCAGCTCCCACATTGCAAACATTCGGCCATTTCTCCCACACCAATGGTGCCAGGACGGAAACCGCTTGCTGGTCTTCACTGCTCCCTGCAACAGCATTCCCAGCCCCACAAACACAATGGCTCTGGGCTTCCCCAGCGTACTAAAGGGCAACCATGCACTCGGCCACACTGGTGACTTCAGCCAGAGCCCAGCTCCCGAAATGCAAACATTCGGCCATTTCTCCCACACCCAAGGTGCCAGGACGGAAATTTCTTGCTGGTCTTCACTGCTCCCTGCAACCGCATTCCCAGCCCCACAAACACAATGGCTCTGGCCTTCCCCAGCGTAGTAAAGTCAACCCATGCACTCGGCCACACTGGTGACTTCAGCCAGAGCCCAGCTCCCACATTGCAAACTTCCAATGATTTCTCCCACACCAAAGAATGGCAGGACGGAAACCTCTTGCTGGTCTTCACTGCTCCCTGCAACCGCATTCCCAGCCCCACAAACACAATGCCTTAGGCCTTCCCCAGCGTGTTGAAGTCCAACCATGCACTCGGCCACACTGGTGCCTTCAGCCAGAGCCCAGCTCCCACATTGCAAACATTCGGCCATTTCTCCCACACCAAAGAATGGCAGGACAGAAACCTCTTGCTGGTCTTCACTGCTCCCTGCAACCGCATTCCCAACCCCACAAACACAATGGCTCTGGGCTTCCCCAGCATGCTAAAGGCCAACCATGCACTTGGCCACACTGGTGCCTTCAGCAAGAGCCCAGCTCCCACATTGCAAACGTCCGGTGATTTCTCCCACACCCAAGGTGCCAGGATGGAAACCTCTTGCCGGTCTTCACTACTCCCTGCAACCGCATTTCCAGCCCCGCAAGCAAAATGGCTCAGGCCTTCCCCAGTGTAGTAAAGTCCACACAAGTAGTCGGCCACACTGGTGACTTCAGCCAGAGCCCAGCTCCCAAAATGCAAACGTCCATCGATTTCTCCCACACCCAAGGTGCCAGGACGGAAACCTCTTGCTGGTCTTCACTGCTCCCTGCAACCGCATTCCCAGCCCCACAAACACAATGGCTCTGGGATTCCCCAGCATACTAAGGTCCAGCCACGCACTCGGCCACACTGGTGACTTCAGCCAGAGCCCAGCTCCCACATTGCAAACGTCCAGCGATTTCTCCCACACCCAAGGTCCCTCTTGCTGGTCTTCACAGCTCCCTGCAACCGCAGTCCCAGCCCCACAAACACAATGGCTCTGGTCTTCCCCAGCATACTAAAGCCAACCATGCACTCGGCCACACTGGTGACTTCAGCCGGAGCCCAGCTCCCAAACTGAAAACGTCCAGCAATTTCTCCCACACCAAAGAATGCCAGGATGGAAACCTCTTGCTGGTCTTCACTGCTCCCTGCAACCGCAGTCCCAGCCCCACAAACACAATGGCTCTGGGCTTCCCCAGCATACTAAAGGCCAACCATGCACTCGGCCACACTGGTGACTTCAGCCAGAGCCCAGCTTCCACATTTCAAACGTCTGGCAATTTTTCCCAAACCCAAGGTGCCATGATGGAAACATCTTCCTGGTCTTCGCTGCTCCCTGCAACCACATTTCCAGCCCCGCAAGCAAAATGGCTCAGGCCTTCCCCAGTGTAGTAAAGTCCACACAAGTAGTCGGCCACAGTGGTGACTTCAGCCAGAGCCCAGCTCCCACATTGCAAACGTCCGGTGATTTCTCCCACACCCAAGGTGCTAGGATGGAAACCTCTTGCTGGTCTTCACTACTCCCTGCAACCGCATTTCCAGCCCCGCAAGCAAAATGGCTCAGGCCTTCCCCAGTGTAGTAAAGTCCACACAAGTAGTCGGCCACAGTGGTGACTTCAGACAGAGCCCAGCTCCTGAAATGCAAACGTCCAGCAATTTCTCCCACACCAAAGAATGCCAGGACGGAAACCACTTGCTGGTCTTCACTGCTCCCTGCAACCGCAGTCCCAGACACACAAACACAATGGCTCTGGGCTTCCCCAGCGTACTAAAGGCCAACCATGCACTCGGCCACACTGGTGACTTCAGCAAGAGCCCAGCTCCCACATTGCAAACGTCCGGTGATTTCTCCCACACCCAAGGTGCCAGGACGGAAACCTCTTGCTGGTCTTCACTGCTCCCTGCAACCGCATTCCCAGATACACAAATACAATGGCTCTGGGCTTCCCCAGCATACCAAAGGCCAACCACGCACTCGGCCACACTGGTGACTTCAGCCAGACCCCAGCTCCCGAAATGCAAACATTCGGCCATTTCTCCCACACCCAAGGTGCCAGGACGGAAACCTCTTCCTGGTCTTCACTGCTCCCTGCAACCGCATTCCCAGCCCCACAAAAACAATGGCTCTGGCCTTCCCCAGCGTAGTAAAGTCAACCCATGCACTCGGCCACACTGGTGACTTCAGCCAGAGCCCAGCTCCCGAAATGCAAACTTCCAATGATTTCTCCCACACCAAAGAATGACAGCACGTAAAGTTCTTGCTGGTCTTCACTGCTCCCTGCAACCGCATTCCCAGCCCCACAAACACAATGCCTTAGGCCTTCCCCAGCGTGTTGAAGTCCAACCATGCACTCGGCCACATTGGTGCCTTCAGCCAGAGCCCAGCTCCCACATTGCAAACATTCGGCCATTTCTCCCACACCAAAGAATGGCAGGACAGAAACCTCTTGCTGGTCTTCACTGCTCCCTGCAACCGCATTCCCAACCCCACAAACACAATGGCTCTGGGCTTCCCCAGCATGCTAAAGGCCAACCATGCACTCGGCCACACTGGTGACTTCAGCCAGAGCCCAGCTCCCAAAATCCAAACATTCGGCCTTTTCTCCCACACCAAATGTGCCAGGACGGAAACCTCTTGCTGGTCTTCACTGCTCCCTGCAACCGCATTCCCAACCCCACAAACACAATGGCTCTAGGCTTCCCCAGCATACTAAAGGCCAACCACGCACTCGGCCACACTGGTGACTTCAGCCAGAGCCCAGCTCCAAAAATCCAAACATTCGGCCTTTTCTCCCACACCAAATGTGCCGGGACGGAAACCTCTTGCTGGTCTTCACTGCTCCCTGCAGCTGCATTCACAGCCCCACAAACACAATGGCTCTGGGCTTCCCCAGCATACTAAAGTCCAACCACGCACTCGGCCACACTGGTGACTTCAGCCAGAGCCCAGCTCCCAAAATGCAAATGTCCGGTGATTTCTCCCACACCCAAGGTGCCAGGACGGAAACCTCTTGCTGGTCTTCACTGCTCCCTGCAACCGCATTCCCAGCCCCACAAACACAATGGCTCTGTGATTCCCCAGCATACTAATGTCCAACCACTCACTCAGCCACACTGGTGACTACAGCCAGAGCCCAGCTCCCAATTTGCAAACATTCGGCCATTTCTCCCACACTCAAGGTGCCAGGACGGAAACCTCTTGCTGCTCTTCACTGCTCCCTGCAACCGCATTCACAGCCCAACAAACACAATGGCTCTGGACTTCCCCAGCATACTAAAGGCCAACCACGCACTCGGCCACACTGGTGACTTCAACCAGAGCCCAGCTCCGACTCTGCAAACATCCGGCAATTTCTCCCACACCAAAAAATGCCAGGACGGAAACCTCTTGCTGGTCTTCACTGCTCCCTGCAACCGCATTCCCAGCCCCACAAACACAATGGCTCAGGCCTTCCCCAGCATAGTAAAGGCCAACCATGCACTCGGCCACACTGGTGACTACAGCCAGAGCCCAGCTCCCACATTGCAAACGTCCGGTGATTTCTCCCACACCCAAGGTGCCAGGACGGAAACCTCTTGCTGGTCTTCACTGCTCCCTGCAACCGCATTCCCAGACACACAAACACAATGGCTCTGGCCTTCCCCAGCGTAGTAAAGTCAACCCATGCACTCGGCCACACTGGTGACTTCAGCCAGAGCCCAGCTCCCGAAATGCAAACGTCCAACGATTTCTCCCACACCAAAGAATGCCAGGACGGAAACCTCTTGCTGGTCTTCACTGCTCCCTGCAACCGCATTCCCAGCCCCACAAACACAATGGCTCTGGGCTTCCCCTGCGTAGTAAAGTCCAACCATGCACTCGGCCAAACTGGTGCCTTCAGCCAGAGCACAGCTCCCACATTGCAAACATTCGGCCATTTCTCCTACACCAAAGAATGGCAGGACAGAAACCTCTTGCTGGTCTTCACTGCTCCCTGCAACCGCATTCCCAGCCCCACAAAAACAATGGCTCTGGGCTTCCCCAGCATACTAAAGGCCAACCATGAACTCGGCCACACTGGTGACTACAGCCAGAGCCCAGCTCCCACATTTCAAACGTCCGGCGATTTGTCCAAAACCCAAGGTGCCAGGATGGAAACCTCTTGCTGGTCTTCACTGCTCCCTGCAACCGCATTCCCAGACACACAAACACAATGGCTCAGGCCTTCCCCAGCATACTAAAGGCCAACCATGCACTCGGCCACACTGGTGCCTTCAGCCAGAGCCCAGCTCCCACATTGCAAACGTCCGGTGATTTCTCCCACACCCAAGGTGCCAGGACGGAAACCTCTTGCTGGTCTTCACTGCTCCCTGCAACCGCATTCCCAGAAACACAAACACAATGGCTATGGCCTTCCCCAGCATACTAAAGGCCAACAATGCACTCGGCCACACTGGTGACTTCAGCCAGAGCCCAGCTCCCAAAATGCAAACGTCCAGCGATTTATCCCACACCCAAGGTGCCAGGACGGAAACCTCTTGCTGGTCTTCACTGCTCCCTGCAACCGCATTCCCAGACACACAAACACAATGGCTCTGGCCTTCCCCAGCGTAGTGAAGTCCAAGCATGTATTCAGCCACACTGGTGACTTCGGCCAGAGCCCAGCTCTCAGAATGCAAACATCCGGCGATTTGTCCCACACCAAAGAATGCCCGGATTGAAAACTCTTGCTGGTCTTCACTGCTCCCTGCAACCGCATTCCCAGACACACAAACAAAATGGCTGTGGGCTTCCCCAGCGTACTAAAGGCGAACCACGCACTCGGCCACACTGGTGACTTCAGCCATAGCCCAGCTCCCACATTGCAAACGTCCAGCGATTTCTCCCACACCAAAGAATGCCAGGACGGAAACCTCTTGCTGGTCTTCACTGCTCCCTGCAACCGCAGTCCCAGACACACAAACACAATGGCTCTGGGCTTCCCCAGCGTACTAAAGGCCAACCATGCACTCGGCCACACTGGTGACTTCAGCCACAGCCCAGCTCCCACATTGCAAACGTCCGGTGATTTCTCCCACACCCAAGGTGCCAGGACGGAAACCTCTTGCTGGTCTTCACTGCTCCCTGCAACCGCATTCCCAGCCCCACAAACACAATGGCTCTGGGCTTCCCCTGCGTAGTAAAGTCCAACCATGCACTCGGCCACACTGGTGACTTCAGCCAGAGCCCAGCTCCCAAAATGCAAACGTCCATCGATTTCTCCCACACCCAAGGTGCCAGGACGGAAACCTCTTGCTGGTCTTCACTGCTCCCTGCAACCGCATTCCCAGCCCCACAAAAACAATGGCTCTGGCCTTCCCCAGCGTAGTAAAGTCAACCCATGCACTCGGCCACACTGGTGACTTCAGCCAGAGCCCAGCTCCCGAAATGCAAACTTCCAACGATTTCTCCCACACCAAAGAATGACAGCACGTAAAGTTCTTGCTGGTCTTCACTGCTCCCTGCAACCGCATTCCCAGACACACAAACACAATGCCTTAGGCCTTCCCCAGCGTGTTGAAGTCCAACCATGCACTCGGCCACACTGGTGACTTCAGCCAGAGCCCAGCTCCCACATTGCAAACGTCCAGCGATTTCTCCCACACCAAAGAATGCCAGTACGGAAACCTCTTGCTGGTCTTCACTGCTCCCTGCAACCGCAGTCCCAGCCCCACAAACACAATGGCTCTGGGCTTCCCCAGCATCCTAAAGGCCAACCATGCACTTGGCCACACTGGTGCCTTCAGCAAGAGCCCAGCTCCCACATTGCAAACGTCCGGTGATTTCTCCCACACCCAAGGTGCCAGGAAGGAAACCTCTTGCCGGTCTTCACTACTCCCTGCAACCGCATTTCCAGCCCCGCAAGCAAAATGGCTCAGGCCTTCCCCAGTGTAGTAAAGTCCACACAAGTAGTCGGCCACAGTGGTGACTTCAGCCAGAACCCAGCTCCCGAAATGCAAACGTCCAACGATTTCTCTCACACCAAAGAATGCCAGGATGGAAACCTCTTGCTGGTCTCCACTGCTCCCTGCAACCGCATTCCCAACCCCACAAACACAATGGCTCTGGGCTTCCCCAGCATACTAAAGTCCAACCACGCACTCGGCCACACTGGTGACTTCAGCCAGAGCCCAGCTCCCACATTGCAAACGTCCAGCGATTTCTCCCACACCCAAGGTGCCAGGATGGAAACCTCTTGCCGGTCTTCACTACTCCCTGCAACCGCATTTCCAGCCCCGCAAGCAAAATGGCTGTGCCTTCCCCAGTGTAGTAAAGTCCACACAAGTAGTCGGCCACAGTGGTGACTTCAGCCAGAACCCAGCTCCCGAAATGCAAACGTCCAACGATTTCTCTCACACCAAAGAATGCCAGGATGGAAACCTCTTGCTGGTCTCCACTGCTCCCTGCAACCGCATTCCCAACCCCACAAACACAATGGCTCTGGGATTCCCCAGCATACTAAAGTCCAACCACGCACTCGGCCACACTGGTGCCTTCAGCCAGAGCCCAGCTCCCAAAATGCAAATGTCCGGTGATTTCTCCCACACCCAAGGTGCCAGGACGGAAACCTCTTGCTGGTCTTCACTGCTCCCTGCAACCGCATTCCCAGCCCCACAAACACAATGGCTCTGTGATTCCCCAGCATACTAATGTCCAACCACTCACTCAGCCACACTGGTGACTACAGCCAGAGCCCAGCTCCCACTTTGCAAACATTCGGCCATTTCTCCCACACTCAAGGTGCCAGGACGGAAACCTCTTGCTGCTCATCACTGCTCCCTGCAACCGCATTCCCAGCCCAACAAACACAATGGCTCTGGGCTTCCCCAGTATACTAAAGGCCAACCATGTACTCGGCCACACTGGTGACTTCAACCAGAGCCCAGCTCCGACTCTGCAAACATCCGGCAATTTCTCCCACACCAAAAAATGCCAGGACGGCAACCTCTTGCTGGTCTTCACTGCTCTCTGCAACCGCATTCCCAGCCCCACAAACACAATGGCTCTGGCCTTCCCCAGCATAGTAAAGGCCAACCATGCACTCGGCCACACTGGTGACTACAGCCAGAGCCCAGCTCCCACATTGCAAACGTCCGGTGATTTCTCCCACACCCAAGGTGCCAGGACGGAAACCTCTTGCTGGTCTTCACTGCTCCCTGCAACCGCATTCCCAGACACACAAACACAATGGCTCTGGTCTTCCCCAGCATACTAAGGTCCAACCACGCACTCGGCCACACTGGTGACTTCAGCCAGAGCCCAGCTCCCAAAATCCAAACATTCGGCCATTTCTCCCACACCCAAGGTGCCAGGACGAAAACCTCTTGCTGGTCTTCACTGCTCCCTGCAACCGCATTCCCAGACACACAAACACAATGGCTCTGGCCTTCCCCAGCGTAGTAAAGTCAACCCATGCACTCGGCCACACTGGTGACTTCAGCCAGAGCCCAGCTCCCAAAATGCAAACGTCCATCGATTTCTCCCACACCAAAGAATGGCAGCACGGAAACCTCTTTCTGGTCTTCACTGCTCCCTGCAACCGCATTCCCAGACACCCAAACACAATGCCTTAGGCCGTCCCCAGCGTGTTGAAGTCCAACCACACACTCGGCGACACTGGTGCCTTCAGCCAGACCCCAGCTCCCACATTGCAAACATTCGGCCATTTCTCCCACACCAAAGAATGGCAGGACAGAAACCTCTTGCTGGTCTTCACTGCTCCCTGCAACCGCATTCCCAGCCCCACAAACACAATGGCTCAGGCCTTCCCCAGCATACTAAAGGCCAACCATGCACTCGGCCACACTGGTGCCTTCAGCCAGAGCCCAGCTCCCACATTGCAAACATTCGGCCATTTCTCCCACAACAAAGAATGGCAGGACAGAAACCTCTTGCTGGTCTTCACTGCTCCCTGCAACCGCATTCCCAACCCCACAAACACAATGGCTCTGGGCTTCCCCAGCATGCTAAAGGCCAACCATGCACTTGGCCACACTGGTGACTTCAGCCAGAGCCCAGCTCCCACATTGCAAACGTCCGGTGATTTCTCCCACACCCAAGGTGCCAGGACGGAAACCTCTTGCCGGTCTTCACTACTCCCTGCAACCGCATTTCCAGCCCCGCAAGCAAAATGGCTCAGGCCTTCCCCAGTGTAGTAAAGTCCACACAAGTAGTCGGCCACAGTGGTGACTTCAGCCAGAACCCAGCTCCCAAAATGCAAATGTCCAACGATTTCTCCCACACCAAAGAATGCCAGGACAGAAACCTCTTGCTGGTCTTCACTGCTCCCTGCAACCGCATTCCCAGCCCCACAAACACAATGGCTCTGGGGTTCCCCAGCATACTAAGGTCCAACCACTCACTCGTCCACACTGGTGACTTCAGCCAGAGCCCAGCTCCCGAAATGCAAACATTCGGCCATTTCTCCCACACCAATGGTGCCAGGACGGAAACCTCTTGCTGGTCTTCACTGCTCCCTGCAACCACATTCCCTGCCCCACAAAGAAAACAGTTCGGGGCTTCCCCAGCATACTAAGGTCCAACCACGCACTCGGCCACACTGGTGACTTCAGCCAGAGCCCAGCTCCCGAAATGCAAACATTCGGCCATTTCTCCCACACCCAAGGTGCCAGGACGGAAACCTCTTGCTGGTCTTCACTGCTCCCTGCAACCGCATTCCCAGACACACAAACACAATGGCTCTGGGCTTCCCCAGCATAATAAAGGCCAACCACGCACTCGGCCACACTGGTGACTTCAGCCAGAGCCCAGCTCCCAAAATGCAAACGTCCGGTGATTTCTCCCACACCCAAGGTGCCAGGATGGAAACCTCTTGCTGCTCTTCACTGCTCCCTGCAACCGCATTCCCAACCCCACAAACACAATGGCTCTGGGGTTCCCCAGCATACTAAGGTCCAACCACTCACTCGTCCACACTGGTGACTTCAGCCAGAGCCCAGCTCCCGAAATGCAAACATTCGGCCATTTCTCCCACACCAATGGTGCCAGGACGGAAACCTCTTGCTGGTCTTCACTGCTCCCTGCAACCACATTCCCTGCCCCACAAAGAAAACAGTTCGGGGCTTCCCCAGCATACTAAGGTCCAACCACTCACTCGGCCACACTGGTGACTTTAGCCAGAGCCCAGCTCCCGAAATGCAAACATTCGGCCATTTCTCCCACACCCAAGGTGCCAGGACGGAAACCTCTTGTTGGTCTTCACTGCTCCCTGCAACCGCATTCCCAGACACACAAACACAATGGCTCTGGGCTTCCCCAGCATACTAAAGTCCAACCATGCACTCGGCCACACTGGTGCCTTCAGCCAGAGCCCAGCTCCTACATTTCAAACGTCCGGCGATTTGTCCAAAACCCAAGGTGCCAGGACGGAAACCTCTTGCCGGTCTTCACTGCTCCCTGCAACCGCATTCCCAGACACAAAAACAAAACGGCTCTGGGCTTCCCCAGCATACTAAAGGCAAACCATACACTCGGCCACACTGGTGACTTCAGCCAGAACCCAGCTCCCACATTGCAACAATCCAACAATTTCTCCCACACCAAAGAATGCCAGGAGGGAAACCTCTTGCTGGTCTTCACTGCTCCCTGCAACCGCATTCCCAGACACACAAACACAATGGCTCTGGTCTTCCCCAGCATACTAAAGCCAACCATGCACTCGGCCACACTGGTGACTTCAACCAGAGCCCAGCTCCGACTCTGCAAACATCCGGCAATTTCTCCCACACCAAAAAATGCCAGGACGGCAACCTCTTGCTGGTCTTCACTGCTCCCTGCAACCGCATTCCCAGCCCCACAAACACAATGGCTCTGGCCTTCCCCAGCATAGTAAAGGCCAACCATGCACTCGGCCACACTGGTGACTACAGCCAGAGCCCAGCTCCCACATTGCAAACGTCCGGTGATTTCTCCCACACCCAAGGTGCCAGGACGGAAACCTCTTGCTGGTCTTCACTGCTCCCTGCAACAGCATTCCCAGACACACAAACACAATGGCTGTGGGCTTCCCCGGCATACTAAGGTCCAACCCATGCACTCGGCCACACTGGTGACTTCAGCCAGAGCCCAGCTCCCGAAATGCAAACTTCCAATGATTTCTCCCACACCAAAGAATGACAGCACGTAAAGTTCTTGCTGGTCTTCACTGCTCCCTGCAACCGCATTCCCAGACACACAAACACAATGCCTTAGGCCTTCCCCAGCGTGTTGAAGTCCAACCATGCACTCGGCCACACTGGGGCCTTCAGCCAGAGCCCAGCTCCCACATTGCAAACATTCGGCCATTTCTCCCACACCAAAGAATGGCAGGACAGAAACCTCTTGCTGGTCTTCACTGCTCCCTGCAACCGCATTCCCAACCCCACAAACACAATGGCTCTGGGCTTCCCCAGCATCCTAAAGGCCAACCATGCACTTGGCCACACTGGTGCCTTCAGCAAGAGCCCAGCTCCCACATTGCAAACGTCCAGCGATTTCTCCCACACCCAAGGTGCCAGGAAGGAAACCTCTTGCCGGTCTTCACTACTCCCTGCAACCGCATTTCCAGCCCCGCAAGCAAAATGGCTCAGGCCTTCCCCAGTGTAGTAAAGTCCACACAAGTAGTCGGCCACAGTGGTGACTTCAGCCAGAACCCAGCTCCCGAAATGCAAACGTCCAACGATTTCTCTCACACCAAAGAATGCCAGGATGGAAACCTCTTGCTGGTCTTCACTGCTCCCTGCAACCGCATTCCCAACCCCACAAACACAATGGCTCTGGGCTTCCCCAGCATACTAAAGTCCAACCACGCACTCGGCCACACTGGTGACTTCAGCCAGAGCCCAGCTCCCACATTGCAAAAGTCCAGCGATTTCTCCCACACCCAAGGTGCCAGGATGGAAACCTCTTGCCGGTCTTCACTACTCCCTGCAACCGCATTTCCAGCCCCGCAAGCAAAATGGCTCAGGCCTTCCCCAGTGTAGTAAAGTCCACACAAGTAGTCGGCCACAGTGGTGACTTCAGCCAGAACCCAGCTCCCGAAATGCAAACGTCCAACGATTTCTCTCACACCAAAGAATGCCAGGATGGAAACCTCTTGCTGGTCTTCACTGCTCCCTGCAACCGCATTCCCAACCCCACAAACACAATGGCTCTGGGCTTCCCCAGCATACTAAAGTCCAACCACGCACTCGGCCACACTGGTGACTTCAGCCAGAGCCCAGCTCCCACATTGCAAAAGTCCAGCGATTTCTCCCACACCCAAGGTGCCAGGATGGAAACCTCTTGCCGGTCTTCACTACTCCCTGCAACCGCATTTCCAGCCCCGCAAGCAAAATGGCTGTGCCTTCCCCAGTGTAGTAAAGTCCACACAAGTAGTCGGCCACAGTGGTGACTTCAGCCAGAACCCAGCTCCCGAAATGCAAACGTCCAACGATTTCTCTCACACCAAAGAATGCCAGGATGGAAACCTCTTGCTGGTCTTCACTGCTCCCTGCAACCGCATTCCCAACCCCACAAACACAATGGCTCTGGGCTTCCCCAGCATACTAAAGTCCAACCACGCACTCGGCCACACTGGTGACTTCAGCCAGAGCCCAGCTCCCAAAATGCAAATGTCCGGTGATTTCTCCCACACCCAAGGTGCCAGGACGGAAACCTCTTGCTGGTCTTCACTGCTCCCTGCAACCGCATTCCCAACCCCACAAACACAATGGCTCTGGGCTTCACCAGCATACTAAAGTCCAACCACGCACTCGGCCACACTGGTGACTTCAGCCAGAGCCCAGCTCCCACATTGCAAAAGTCCAGCGATTTCTCCCACACTCAAGGTGCCAGGACGGAAACCTCTTGCCGGTCTTCACTACTCCCTGCAACCGCATTTCCAGCCCCGCAAGCAAAATGCCTGTGCCTTCCCCAGTGTAGTAAAGTCCACACAAGTAGTCGGCCACAGTGGTGACTTCAGCCAGAACCCAGCTCCGGAAATGCAAACGTCCAACGATTTCTCTCACACCAAAGAATGCCAGGATGGAAACCTCTTGCTGGTCTTCACTGCTCCCTGCAACCGCATTCCCAACCCCACAAACACAATGGCTCTGGGCTTCCCCAGCATACTAAAGTCCAACCACGCACTCGGCCACACTGGTGACTTCAACCAGAGCCCAGCTCCGACTCTGCAAACATCCGGCAATTTCTCCCACACCAAAAAATGCCAGGACGGCAACCTCTTGCTGGTCTTCACTGCTCCCTGCAACCGCATTCCCAGCCCCACAAACACAATGGCTCTGGCCTTCCCCAGCATAGTAAAGGCCAACCATGCACTCGGCCACACTGGTGACTACAGCCAGAGCCCAGCTCCCACATTGCAAACGTCCGGTGATTTCTCCCACACCCAAGGTGCCAGGACGGAAACCTCTTGCTGGTCTTCACTGCTCCCTGCAACCGCATTCCCAGACACACAAACACAATGGCTCTGGGCTTCCCCAGCATACTAAGGTCCAACCACGCACTCGGCCACACTGGTGACTTCAGCCAGAGCCCAGCTCCCAAAATCCAAACATTCGGCCATTTCTCCCACACCCAAGGTGCCAGGATGGAAACCTCTTGCTGGTCTTCACTGCTCCCTGCAACCGCATTCCCAGACACACAAACACAATGGCTCTGGCCTTCCCCAGTGTAGTAAAGTCAACCCATGCACTCGGCCACACTGGTGACTTCAGCCAGAGCCCAGCTCCCAAAATGCAAACGTCCATCGATTTCTCCCACACCAAAGAATGGCAGCACGGAAACCTCTTTCTGGTCTTCACTGCTCCCTGCAACCGCATTCCCAGACACCCAAACACAATGCCTTAGGCCGTCCCCAGCGTGTTGAAGTCCAACCACACACTCGGCGACACTGGTGCCTTCAGCCAGACCCCAGCTCCCACATTGCAAACATTCGGCCATTTCTCCCACACCAAAGAATGGCAGGACAGAAACCTCTTGCTGGTCTTCACTGCTCCCTGCAACCGCATTCCCAGCCCCACAAACACAATGGCTCAGGCCTTCCCCAGCATACTAAAGGCCAACCATGCACTCGGCCACACTGGTGCCTTCAGCCAGAGGCCAGCTCCCACATTGCAAACATTCGGCCATTTCTCCCACACCAAAGAATGGCAGGACAGAAACCTCTTGCTGGTCTTCACTGCTCCCTGCAACCGCATTCCCAACCCCACAAACACAATGGCTCTGGGCTTCCCCAGCATGCTAAAGGCCAACCATGCACTTGGCCACACTGGTGCCTTCAGCAAGAGCCCAGCTCCCACATTGCAAACGTCCGGTGATTTCTCCCACACCCAAGGTGCCAGGACGGAAACCTCTTGCCGGTCTTCACTACTCCCTGCAACCGCATTTCCAGCCCCGCAAGCAAAATGGCTCAGGCCTTCCCCAGTGTAGTAAAGTCCACACAAGTAGTCGGCCACAGTGGTGACTTCAGCCAGAACCCAGCTCCCAAAATGCAAACGTCCAACGATTTCTCCCACACCAAAGAATGCCAGGACAGAAACCTCTTGCTGGTCTTCACTGCTCCCTGCAACCGCATTCCCAGCCCCACAAACACAATGGCTCTGGGGTTCCCCAGCATACTAAGGTCCAACCACTCACTCGTCCACACTGGTGACTTCAGCCAGAGCCCAGCTCCCGAAATGCAAACATTCGGCCATTTCTCCCACACCAATGGTGCCAGGACGGAAACCTCTTGCTGGTCTTCACTGCTCCCTGCAACCACATTCCCTGCCCCACAAAGAAAACAGTTCGGGGCTTCCCCAGCATACTAAGGTCCAACCACGCACTCGGCCACACTGGTGACTTCAGCCAGAGCCCAGCTCCCGAAATGCAAACATTCGGCCATTTCTCCCACACCCAAGGTGCCAGGACGGAAACCTCTTGCTGGTCTTCACTGCTCCCTGCAACCGCATTCCCAGACACACAAACACAATGGCTCTGGGCTTCCCCAGCATACTAAAGTCCAACCATGCACTCGGCCACACTGGTGACTTCAGCCAGAGCCCAGCTCCTACATTTCAAACGTCCGGCGATTTGTCCAAAACCCAAGGTGCCAGGACGGAAACCTCTTGCCGGTCTTCACTGCTCCCTGCAACCGCATTCCCAGACACAAAAACAAAACGGCTCTGGGCTTCCCCAGCATACTAAAGGCAAACCATACACTCGGCCACACTGGTGACTTCAGCCAGAACCCAGCTCCCACATTGCAACAATCCAACAATTTCTCCCACACCAAAGAATGCCAGGAGGGAAACCTCTTGCTGGTCTTCACTGCTCCCTGCAACCGCATTCCCAGACACACAAACACAATGGCTCTGGTCTTCCCCAGCATACTAAAGCCAACCATGCACTCGGCCACACTGGTGCCTTCAGCCAGAGCCCAGCTCCTACATTTAAAACGTCCGGCGATTTCTCCCACACCAAAGGTGCCAGGACGGAAAGATCTTCCAAGCCTTCACTGCTCCCTGCAACCGCATTCCCAGCCCCACAGACAAAACAGCTCTGGCCTTCCCCAGCATACCAAAGGCCAACCATGCACTAGGCCACACTGCTGACTTCAGCCAGAGCCCAGCTCCCACATTGCAAACGTCCAGCAATTTCTCCCACACACAAGGCGTCAGGAAAGAAATCTCTTCCTGGTCTTCACTGCTCCCTGCAACAGCATTCCCAGAAATACAAACACAATGGCTCTGGGCTTCCCCGGCATACTAAAGGCCAACCATGCACTCGGCCACACTGGTGACTTTAGCCAGAGCCCAGATCACAAAATGAAAACGTCCAGCGATTTCTCCGACACCCAAGGTGCCAGGATGGAAACCTCTTGCTGGTCTTCACTGCTCCCTGCAGCCGCATTCCCAGACACACAAACACAATGGCTCTGGCCTTCCCCAGTGTATTAAAGTCCAACCACGCACTCGGCCACACTGGTGACTTCGGCCAGAGCCCAGCTCTCAGAATGCAAACATCCGGCGATTTGTCCCACACCAAAGAATGCCCGGATTGAAACCTCTTGCTGGTCTTCACTGCTCCCTGCAACCGCATTCCCAACCCCACAAACACAATGGCTCTGGGCTTCCCCAGCGTACTAAAGGCCAACCACGCACTCGGCCACACTGGTGACTTCAGCCAGAGCCCAGCTCCCACATTTCAAACGTCCGGCGATTTGTCCAAAACCCAAGGTGCCAGGACGGAAACCTCTTGCTGGTCTTCACTGCTCCCTGCAACCGCATTCCCAGCCCCACAAACACAATGGCTCTGGGCTTCCCCAGCATACTAAAGGCCAACCATGCACTCAGCCACACTGCTGACTTCAGCCAGAGGCCAGCTCCCACATTGCAAACGTCCAACGATTTCTCTCACACCAAAGAATGCCAGGATGGAAACCTCTTGCTGGTCTTCACTGCTCCCTGCAACCGCATTCCCAGCCCCACAAACACAATGGCTCTGGGATTCCCCAGCATACTAAGGTCCAGCCAGGCACTCGGCCACACTGGTGACTTCAGCCAGAGCCCAGCTCCCACATTGCAAACGTCCGGCGATTTCTCCCACACCAAAGGTGCCAGGACGGAAACCTCTTGCTGGTCTTCACTGCTCCCTGCAACCGCATTTCCAGACACACAAAAACAATGCTCAGGCCTTCCCCAGCGTGGTGACGTCCAACCATGCACTCGGCCACAATGGTGACTTCAGCCAGAGCCCAGCTCCCACATTGCAAACATTCGGCCTTTTCTCTCACACCAAAGAATGGCAGGACAGAAACCTCTTGCTGGTCTTCACTGCTCCCTGCAACCGCATTCCCAACCGCACAAACACAATGGCTCTGGGCTTCCCCAGCATGCTAAAGGCCAACCATGCATTGGCCACAGTGGTGCCTTCAGCAAGAGCCCAGCTCCCACATTGCAAACGTCCGGTGATTTCTCCCACACCCAAGGTGCCAGGATGGAAACCTCTTGCTGGTCTTCACTGCTCCCTGCAACCGCATTCCCAGCCCCACAAACACAATGGCTCTGGGCTTCCCCAGCATACTATAAAGGCCAACCATGCACTCAGCCACACTGGTGACTTCAGCCAGAGCCCAGCTCCCACACTGCAAACGTCCAGCAATTTCTCCCACACCCAAGGTGCCAGGACGGAAACCTCTTGCTGGTCTTCACTGCTCCCTGCAACCGCATTCCCATACACACAAACACAATGGCTCTGGGCTTCCCCAGCGTAGTAAAGTCCAACAACGCACTCGGCCACACTGGTGACTTCAGCCAGAGCCCAGCTCCCAAAATGCAAACGTCCAGCGATTTCTCCCACACCCAAGGTGCCCGGACGGAAACCTCTTGCTGGTCTTCACTGCTCCCTGCAACCGCATTCCCAGACACACAAACACAATGGCTCTGGCCTTCCCCAGCGTAGTAAAGTCAACCCATGCACTCGGCCACACTGGTGACTTCAGCCAGAGCCCAGCTCCCAAAATGCAAATATTCGGCCATTTCTCCCACACAAAAAGTGCCAGGGAGGAAACCTCTTGCTGGTCTTCACTGCTCCCTGCAACCGCATTCCCAGAAACACAAACACAATGGCTATGGCCTTCCCCAGCATACTAAAGGCCAACCACGCACTCAGCCACACTGGTGACTTCAGCCAGAGCCCAGTTCCCAAAATGCAAACGTCCGGCGATTTCTCCCACACCCAAGGTGCCAGGACGGAAACCTCTTGCTGGTCTTCACTGCTCCCTGCAACCGCATTCCCAGACACACAAACAAAACGGCTCTGGACTTCCCCAGCATAGTAAAGGCCAACCATACACTCGGCCACACTGGTGACTTCAGCCAGAGCCCAGCTCCCACATTGCAACCATCCAACGATTTCTCCCACACCAAAGAATGGCAGGACAGAAACCTCTTGCTGGTCTTCACTGCTCCCTGCAACCGCATTCCCAGCCCCACAAACACAATGGCTCTGGGATTCCCCAGCATACTAAGGTCCAGCCACGCACTCGGCCACACTGGTGACTTCAGCCAGAGCCCAGCTCCTACATTTATAACGTCCGGCGATTTCTCCCACACCAAAGGTGCCAGGACGGAAAGATCTTCCTAGCCTTCACTGCTCCCTGCAACCGCATTCCCAGCCCCACAAAGAAAACAGTTCTGGTCTTCCCCAGCATACTAAAGGCCAACCATGAACTCGGCCACACTGGTGACTTCAGCCAGAGCCCAGCTCCCACATTGCAAACGTCCAGCGATTTCTCCCACACCAAAGGTGCCAGGACAGAAACCTCTTGCTGGTCTTCACTGCTCCCTGCAACCGCATATCCAGACACAAAAAAAACAATGGCTCAGGCCTTCCCCAGCGTGGTGAAGTCCAACCATGCACTCGGCCACACTGGTGACTTCAGCCAGAGCCCAGATCCCACTTTGCAAACATTCGGCCATTTCTCCAACACCAAAGAATGGCAGGACAGAAACCTCTTGCTGGTCTTCACTGCTCCCTGCAACCGCATTCCCAACCCCACAAACACAATGGCTCTGGGCTTCCCCAGCATGCTAAAGGCCAACCATGCACTTAGCCACACTGGTGCCTTCAGCAAGAGCCCAGCTCCCACATTGCAAACGTCCAGCAATTTCTCCCACACACAAGGCGTCAGGAAAGAAATCTCTTTCTGGTCCTCACTGCTCCCTGCAACAGCATTCCCAGAAATACAAACACAATGGCTCTGGGCTTCCCCGGCATACTAAAGGCCAACCATGCACTCGGCCACACTGGTGACTTCAGCCAGAGCCCAGCTCCCGAAATGCAAACATTCGGCCATTTCTCCCACACCCAAGGTGCCCGGACGGAAACCTCTTGCTGGTCTTCACTGCTCCCTGCAACCGCATTCCCAGACACACAAACACAATGGCTCTGGGCTTCCCCAGCATACTAAAGGCCAGCCATGCACTTGGCAACACTGGTGCCTTCAGCCATTGCCCAGCTCCCACTTCGCAAATATTCGGCCATTTCTCCCACACCAAAGCTGCCAGGATGGAAACCTCTTGCTGGTCTTCACTGCTCCCTGCAACCGCAGTCCCAGACAAACACAATGGCTCTGGGCTTCCCCAGCATACTAAAGGCCAACCATGCACTCGGCCACACTGGTGACTTCAGCCAGAGCCGAGCTCCCACATTGCAAACCTCCAGCAATTTCTCCCACACCCAAGGTGCCAGGATGGAAACCTCTTGCTGGTCTTCACTGCTCCCTGCAACCGCATTCCCAGACACACAAACACAATGGCTCTGGGCTTCCCCAGCATACTAAGGTGCAACCACGCACTCGGCCACACTGGTGACTTCAGCCAGAGCCCAGCTCCCACACTGCAAACGTCCAGCAATTTCTCCCACACCCAAGGTGCCAGGACGGAAACCTCTTGCTGGTCTTCACTGCTCCCTGCAACCGCATTCCCAGACACACAAACACAATGGCTCTGGGCTTCCCCAGCGTAGTGAAGTCCAACCATGCACTCGGCCACACTGGTGACTTCAGCCAGAGCCCAGCTCCCACTTTGCAAATATTCGGCCATTTCTCCCACACAAAAAGTGCCAGGAAGGAAACCTCTTGCTGGTCTTCACTGCTCCCTGCAACTGCATTCCCAGACACACAAACACAATGGCTCAGGCCTTCCCCAGCATACTAAAGGCCAACTACGCACTCAGCCACACTGGTGGCTACAGCCAGAGCCCAGCTCCCACATTTCAAACGTCCGGCGATTTGTCCAAAACCCAAGCTGCCAGGATGGAAACCTCTTGCTGGTCTTCACTGCTCCCTGCAACCGCATTCCCAACCCCTCAAACACAATGGCTCTGGGCTTCCCCAGTGTGGTGAAGTCCAACCACACACATGGCTACACAGGTGATTTCAGCCAGAGCCCAGCTCCCAAACTGCAAACATACAGCAATTTCTCCCACACCAAAGGTGCCAGGACGGAAACCTCTTGCTGGTCTTCACTGCTCCCTGCAACCGCATTCCCAGACACAAAAACAAAACGGCTCTGGCCTTCCCCAGCATACTAAAGGCAAACCACGCACTCGGCCACACTGGTGACTTCAGCCAGAGCCCAGCTCCCACATTGCAACCATCCAAAGATTTCTCCCACACCAAAGAATGCCAGGACGGAAACCTCTTGCTGGTCTTCACTGCTCCCTGCAACCGCATTCCCAGCCCCACGAACACAATGGCTCAGGCCTTCCCCAGCATACTAAAGTCCAACCATGCACTCGGCCACACTGGTGCCTTCAGCCAGAGCCCAGCTCCCACATTTCAAACGTCCGGCGATTTCTCCCACACCAAAGGTGCCAGGACGGAAAGATCTTCCTAGCCTTCACTGCTCCCTGCAACCGCATTCCCAGCCCCACAGACAAAACAGCTCCGGCCTTCCCCAGCATACCAAAGGCCAACCATGCAATCGGCCACACTGGTGACTTTAGCCAGACTCCAGCTCACAAAATGAAAACATCCAGCGATTTCTCCGACACCCAAGGTGCCAGGATGGAAACTTCTTGCTGGTCTTCACTGCTCCCTGCAACCGCATTCCCAGACACACAAACACAATGGCTCTGCCCTTCCCCAGCGTAGTAAAGTCCAACCACGCACTCGGCCACACTGGTGACTTCGGCCAGAGCCCAGCTCTCAGAATGCAAACATCCGGCGATTTGTCCCACACCAAAGAATGCCCGGATTGAAACCTCTTGCTGGTCTTCACTGCTCCCTGCAACCGCATTTCGAGCCCCTCAAGCAAAATGGCTCAGGCCTTCCCCAGTGTAGTAAAGTCCACACAAGTAGTCGGCCACAGTGGTGACTTCAGCCAGAACCCAGCTCCCAAAATGCAAACGTCCAACGATTTCTCCCACACCAAAGAATGCCAGGACAGAAACCTCTTGCTGGTCTTCACTGCTCCCTGCAACCGCATTCCCAGCCCCACAAACACAATGGCTCTGGGGTTCCCCAGCATACTAAGGTCCAACCACTCACTCGTCCACACTGGTGACTTCAGCCAGACCCCAGCTCCCGAAATGCAAACATTCGGCCATTTCTCCCACACCCAAGGTGCCAGGACGGAAACCTCTTGCTGGTCTTCACTGCTCCCTGCAACCGCATTCCCAGACACACAAACACAATGGCTCTGGGCTTCCCCAGCATAATAAAGGCCAACCACGCACTCGGCCACACTGGTGACTTCAGCCAGAGCCCAGCTCCCAAAATGCAAACGTCCGGTGATTTCTCCCACACCCAAGGTGCCAGGATGGAAACCTCTTGCTGCTCTTCACTGCTCCCTGCAACCGCATTCCCAACCCCACAAACACAATGGCTCTGGGGTTCCCCAGCATACTAAGGTCCAACCACTCACTCGTCCACACTGGTGACTTCAGCCAGAGCCCAGCTCCCGAAAAGCAAACATTCGGCCATTTCTCCCACACCCAAGGTGCCAGGACGGAAACCTCTTGCTGGTCTTCACTGCTCCCTGCAACCGCATTCCCAGACACACAAACACAATGGCTCTGGGCTTCCCCAGCATACTAAAGTCCAACCATGCACTCGGCCACACTGGTGCCTTCAGCCAGAGCCCAGCTCCTACAGTTCAAACGTCCGGCGATTTGTCCAAAACCCAAGGTGCCAGGACGGAAACCTCTTGCCGGTCTTCACTGCTCCCTGCAACCGCATTCCCAGACACAAAAACAAAACGGCTCTGGGCTTCCCCAGCATACTAAAGGCAAACCATACACTCGGCCACACTGGTGACTTCAGCCAGAACCCAGCTCCCACATTGCAACAATCCAACAATTTCTCCCACACCAAAGAATGCCAGGAGGGAAACCTCTTGCTGGTCTTCACTGCTCCCTGCAACCGCATTCCCAGACACACAAACACAATGGCTCTGGTCTTCCCCAGCATACTAAAGCCAACCATGCACTCGGCCACACTGGTGCCTTCAGCCAGAGCCCAGCTCCCACATTGCAAACGTCCGGCGATTTCTCCCACACCAAAGGTGCCAGGACGGAAAGATCTTCCTAGCCTTCACTGCTCCCTGCAACCGCATTCCCAGCCCCACAGACAAAACAGCTCTGGCCTTCCCCAGCATACCAAAGGCCAACCATGCACTAGGCCACACTGCTGACTTCAGCCAGAGCCCAGCTCCCACATTGTAAACGTCCAGCAATTTCTCCCACACACAAGGCGTCAGGAAAGAAATCTCTTCCTGGTCTTCACTGCTCCCTGCAACAGCATTCCCAGAAATACAAACACAATGGCTCTGGGCTTCCCCGGCATACTAAAGGCCAACCATGCACTCGGCCACACTGGTGACTTTAGCCAGAGCCCAGATCACAAAATGAAAACGTCCAGCGATTTCTCCGACACCCAAGGTGCCAGGATGGAAACCTCTTGCTGGTCTTCACTGCTCCCTGCAGCCGCATTCCCAGACACACAAACACAATGGCTCTGGCCTTCCCCAGTGTATTAAAGTCCAACCACGCACTCGGCCACACTGGTGACTTCGGCCAGAGCCCAGCTCTCAGAATGCAAACATCCGGCGATTTGTCCCACACCAAAGAATGCCCGGATTGAAACCTCTTGCTGGTCTTCACTGCTCCCTGCAACCGCATTCCCAGACACACAAACACAATGGCTGTGGGTTTCCCCAGAGTACTAAAGGCCAACCACGCACTCGGCCACACTGGTGACTTCAGCCAGAGCCCAGCTCCCACATTTCAAACGTCCGGCGATTTGTCCAAAACCCAAGGTGCCAGGACGGAAACCTCTTGCTGGTCTTCACTGCTCCCTGCAACCGCATTCCCAGCCCCACAAACACAATGGCTCTGGGCTTCCCCAGCATACTAAAGGCCAACCATGCACTCAGCCACACTGCTGACTTCAGCCAGAGGCCAGCTCCCACATTGCAAACGTCCAGCAATTTCTCCCACACCAAAGAATGGCAGGACAGAAACCTCTTGCTGGTCTTCACTGCTCCCTGCAACCGCATTCCCAGCCCCACAAACACAATGGCTCTGGGATTCCCCAGCATACTAAGGTCCAGCCAGGCACTCGGCCACACTGGTGACTTCAGCCAGAGCCCAGCTCCCACATTGCAAACGTCCGGCGATTTCTCCCACACCAAAGGTGCCAGGACGGAAACCTCTTGCTGGTCTTCACTGCTCCCTGCAACCGCATTTCCAGACACACAAAAACAATGCTCAGGCCTTCCCCAGCGTGGTGACGTCCAACCATGCACTCGGCCACAATGGTGACTTCAGCCAGAGCCCAGCTCCCACATTGCAAACATTCGGCCTTTTCTCTCACACCAAAGAATGGCAGGACAGAAACCTCTTGCTGGTCTTCACTGCTCCCTGCAACCGCATTCCCAACCGCACAAACACAATGGCTCTGGGCTTCCCCAGCATGCTAAAGGCCAACCATGCATTGGCCACAGTGGTGCCTTCAGCAAGAGCCCAGCTCCCACATTGCAAACGTCCGGTGATTTCTCCCACACCCAAGGTGCCAGGATGGAAACCTCTTGCTGGTCTTCACTGCTCCCTGCAACCGCATTCCCAGCCCCACAAACACAATGGCTCTGGGCTTCCCCAGCATACTATAAAGGCCAACCATGCACTCAGCCACACTGGTGACTTCAGCCAGAGCCCAGCTCCCACACTGCAAACGTCCAGCAATTTCTCCCACACCCAAGGTGCCAGGACGGAAACCTCTTGCTGGTCTTCACTGCTCCCTGCAACCGCATTCCCATACACACAAACACAATGGCTCTGGGCTTCCCCAGCGTAGTAAAGTCCAACAACGCACTCGGCCACACTGGTGACTTCAGCCAGAGCCCAGCTCCCAAAATGCAAACGTCCAGCGATTTCTCCCACACCCAAGGTGCCCGGACGGAAACCTCTTGCTGGTCTTCACTGCTCCCTGCAACCGCATTCCCAGACACACAAACACAATGGCTCTGGCCTTCCCCAGCGTAGTAAAGTCAACCCATGCACTCGGCCACACTGGTGACTTCAGCCAGAGCCCAGCTCCCAAAATGCAAATATTCGGCCATTTCTCCCACACAAAAAGTGCCAGGGAGGAAACCTCTTGCTGGTCTTCACTGCTCCCTGCAACCGCATTCCCAGAAACACAAACACAATGGCTATGGCCTTCCCCAGCATACTAAAGGCCAACCACGCACTCAGCCACACTGGTGACTTCAGCCAGAGCCCAGTTCCCAAAATGCAAACGTCCGGCGATTTCTCCCACACCCAAGGTGCCAGGACGGAAACCTCTTGCTGGTCTTCACTGCTCCCTGCAACCGCATTCCCAGACACACAAACAAAACGGCTCTGGACTTCCCCAGCATACTAAAGGCCAACCATACACTCGGCCACACTGGTGACTTCAGCCAGAGCCCAGCTCCCACATTGCAACCATCCAACGATTTCTCCCACACCAAAGAATGGCAGGACAGAAACCTCTTGCTGGTCTTCACTGCTCCCTGCAACCGCATTCCCAGCCCCACAAACACAATGGCTCTGGGATTCCCCAGCATACTAAGGTCCAGCCACGCACTCGGCCACACTGGTGACTTCAGCCAGAGCCCAGCTCCTACATTTATAACGTCCGGCGATTTCTCCCACACCAAAGGTGCCAGGACGGAAAGATCTTCCTAGCCTTCACTGCTCCCTGCAACCGCATTCCCAGCCCCACAAAGAAAACAGTTCTGGTCTTCCCCAGCATACTAAAGGCCAACCATGAACTCGGCCACACTGGTGACTTCAGCCAGAGCCCAGCTCCCACATTGCAAACGTCCAGCGATTTCTCCCACACCAAAGGTGCCAGGACAGAAACCTCTTGCTGGTCTTCACTGCTCCCTGCAACCGCATATCCAGACACAAAAAAAACAATGGCTCAGGCCTTCCCCAGCGTGGTGAAGTCCAACCATGCACTCGGCCACACTGGTGACTTCAGCCAGAGCCCAGATCCCACTTTGCAAACATTCGGCCATTTCTCCAACACCAAAGAATGGCAGGACAGAAACCTCTTGCTGGTCTTCACTGCTCCCTGCAACCGCATTCCCAACCCCACAAACACAATGGCTCTGGGCTTCCCCAGCATGCTAAAGGCCAACCATGCACTTAGCCACACTGGTGCCTTCAGCAAGAGCCCAGCTCCCACATTGCAAACGTCCAGCAATTTCTCCCACACACAAGGCGTCAGGAAAGAAATCTCTTTCTGGTCCTCACTGCTCCCTGCAACAGCATTCCCAGAAATACAAACACAATGGCTCTGGGCTTCCCCGGCATACTAAAGGCCAACCATGCACTCGGCCACACTGGTGACTTCAGCCAGAGCCCAGCTCCCGAAATGCAAACATTCGGCCATTTCTCCCACACCCAAGGTGCCCGGACGGAAACCTCTTGCTGGTCTTCACTGCTCCCTGCAACCGCATTCCCAGACACACAAACACAATGGCTCTGGGCTTCCCCAGCATACTAAAGGCCAGCCATGCACTTGGCAACACTGGTGCCTTCAGCCATTGCCCAGCTCCCACTTCGCAAATATTCGGCCATTTCTCCCACACCAAAGCTGCCAGGATGGAAACCTCTTGCTGGTCTTCACTGCTCCCTGCAACCGCAGTCCCAGACAAACACAATGGCTCTGGGCTTCCCCAGCATACTAAAGGCCAACCATGCACTCGGCCACACTGGTGACTTCAGCCAGAGCCGAGCTCCCACATTGCAAACCTCCAGCAATTTCTCCCACACCCAAGGTGCCAGGATGGAAACCTCTTGCTGGTCTTCACTGCTCCCTGCAACCGCATTCCCAGACACACAAACACAATGGCTCTGGGCTTCCCCAGCATACTAAGGTGCAACCACGCACTCGGCCACACTGGTGACTTCAGCCAGAGCCCAGCTCCCACACTGCAAACGTCCAGCAATTTCTCCCACACCCAAGGTGCCAGGACGGAAACCTCTTGCTGGTCTTCACTGCTCCCTGCAACCGCATTCCCAGACACACAAACACAATGGCTCTGGGCTTCCCCAGCGTAGTGAAGTCCAACCATGCACTCGGCCACACTGGTGACTTCAGCCAGAGCCCAGCTCCCACTTTGCAAATATTCGGCCATTTCTCCCACACAAAAAGTGCCAGGAAGGAAACCTCTTGCTGGTCTTCACTGCTCCCTGCAACTGCATTCCCAGACACACAAACACAATGGCTCAGGCCTTCCCCAGCATACTAAAGGCCAACTACGCACTCAGCCACACTGGTGGCTACAGCCAGAGCCCAGCTCCCACATTTCAAACGTCCGGCGATTTGTCCAAAACCCAAGCTGCCAGGATGGAAACCTCTTGCTGGTCTTCACTGCTCCCTGCAACCGCATTCCCAACCCCTCAAACACAATGGCTCTGGGCTTCCCCAGTGTGGTGAAGTCCAACCACACACATGGCTACACAGGTGATTTCAGCCAGAGCCCAGCTCCCAAACTGCAAACATACAGCAATTTCTCCCACACCAAAGGTGCCAGGACGGAAACCTCTTGCTGGTCTTCACTGCTCCCTGCAACCGCATTCCCAGACACAAAAACAAAACGGCTCTGGCCTTCCCCAGCATACTAAAGGCAAACCACGCACTCGGCCACACTGGTGACTTCAGCCAGAGCCCAGCTCCCACATTGCAACCATCCAAAGATTTCTCCCACACCAAAGAATGCCAGGACGGAAACCTCTTGCTGGTCTTCACTGCTCCCTGCAACCGCATTCCCAGCCCCACGAACACAATGGCTCAGGCCTTCCCCAGCATACTAAAGTCCAACCATGCACTCGGCCACACTGGTGCCTTCAGCCAGAGCCCAGCTCCCACATTTCAAACGTCCGGCGATTTCTCCCACACCAAAGGTGCCAGGACGGAAAGATCTTCCTAGCCTTCACTGCTCCCTGCAACCGCATTCCCAGCCCCACAGACAAAACAGCTCCGGCCTTCCCCAGCATACCAAAGGCCAACCATGCAATCGGCCACACTGGTGACTTTAGCCAGACTCCAGCTCACAAAATGAAAACATCCAGCGATTTCTCCGACACCCAAGGTGCCAGGATGGAAACTTCTTGCTGGTCTTCACTGCTCCCTGCAACCGCATTCCCAGACACACAAACACAATGGCTCTGCCCTTCCCCAGCGTAGTAAAGTCCAACCACGCACTCGGCCACACTGGTGACTTCGGCCAGAGCCCAGCTCTCAGAATGCAAACATCCGGCGATTTGTCCCACACCAAAGAATGCCCGGATTGAAACCTCTTGCTGGTCTTCACTGCTCCCTGCAACCGCATTTCGAGCCCCTCAAGCAAAATGGCTCAGGCCTTCCCCAGTGTAGTAAAGTCCACACAAGTAGTCGGCCACAGTGGTGACTTCAGCCAGAACCCAGCTCCCAAAATGCAAACGTCCAACGATTTCTCCCACACCAAAGAATGCCAGGACAGAAACCTCTTGCTGGTCTTCACTGCTCCCTGCAACCGCATTCCCAGCCCCACAAACACAATGGCTCTGGGGTTCCCCAGCATACTAAGGTCCAACCACTCACTCGTCCACACTGGTGACTTCAGCCAGAGCCCAGCTCCCGAAATGCAAACATTCGGCCATTTCTCCCACACCAATGGTGCCAGGACGGAAACCTCTTGCTGGTCTTCACTGCTCCCTGCAACCACATTCCCTGCCCCACAAAGAAAACAGTTCGGGGCTTCCCCAGCATACTAAGGTCCAACCACGCACTCGGCCACACTGGTGACTTCAGCCAGACCCCAGCTCCCGAAATGCAAACATTCGGCCATTTCTCCCACACCCAAGGTGCCAGGACGGAAACCTCTTGCTGGTCTTCACTGCTCCCTGCAACCGCATTCCCAGACACACAAACACAATGGCTCTGGGCTTCCCCAGCATAATAAAGGCCAACCACGCACTCGGCCACACTGGTGACTTCAGCCAGAGCCCAGCTCCCAAAATGCAAACGTCCGGTGATTTCTCCCACACCCAAGGTGCCAGGATGGAAACCTCTTGCTGCTCTTCACTGCTCCCTGCAACCGCATTCCCAACCCCACAAACACAATGGCTCTGGGGTTCCCCAGCATACTAAGGTCCAACCACTCACTCGTCCACACTGGTGACTTCAGCCAGAGCCCAGCTCCCGAAAAGCAAACATTCGGCCATTTCTCCCACACCCAAGGTGCCAGGACGGAAACCTCTTGCTGGTCTTCACTGCTCCCTGCAACCGCATTCCCAGACACACAAACACAATGGCTCTGGGCTTCCCCAGCATACTAAAGTCCAACCATGCACTCGGCCACACTGGTGCCTTCAGCCAGAGCCCAGCTCCTACAGTTCAAACGTCCGGCGATTTGTCCAAAACCCAAGGTGCCAGGACGGAAACCTCTTGCCGGTCTTCACTGCTCCCTGCAACCGCATTCCCAGACACAAAAACAAAACGGCTCTGGGCTTCCCCAGCATACTAAAGGCAAACCATACACTCGGCCACACTGGTGACTTCAGCCAGAACCCAGCTCCCACATTGCAACAATCCAACAATTTCTCCCACACCAAAGAATGCCAGGAGGGAAACCTCTTGCTGGTCTTCACTGCTCCCTGCAACCGCATTCCCAGACACACAAACACAATGGCTCTGGTCTTCCCCAGCATACTAAAGCCAACCATGCACTCGGCCACACTGGTGCCTTCAGCCAGAGCCCAGCTCCCACATTGCAAACGTCCGGCGATTTCTCCCACACCAAAGGTGCCAGGACGGAAAGATCTTCCTAGCCTTCACTGCTCCCTGCAACCGCATTCCCAGCCCCACAGACAAAACAGCTCTGGCCTTCCCCAGCATACCAAAGGCCAACCATGCACTAGGCCACACTGCTGACTTCAGCCAGAGCCCAGCTCCCACATTGTAAACGTCCAGCAATTTCTCCCACACACAAGGCGTCAGGAAAGAAATCTCTTCCTGGTCTTCACTGCTCCCTGCAACAGCATTCCCAGAAATACAAACACAATGGCTCTGGGCTTCCCCGGCATACTAAAGGCCAACCATGCACTCGGCCACACTGGTGACTTTAGCCAGAGCCCAGATCACAAAATGAAAACGTCCAGCGATTTCTCCGACACCCAAGGTGCCAGGATGGAAACCTCTTGCTGGTCTTCACTGCTCCCTGCAGCCGCATTCCCAGACACACAAACACAATGGCTCTGGCCTTCCCCAGTGTATTAAAGTCCAACCACGCACTCGGCCACACTGGTGACTTCGGCCAGAGCCCAGCTCTCAGAATGCAAACATCCGGCGATTTGTCCCACACCAAAGAATGCCCGGATTGAAACCTCTTGCTGGTCTTCACTGCTCCCTGCAACCGCATTCCCAGACACACAAACACAATGGCTCTGGGCTTCCCCAGCATACTAAAGTCCAACCATGCACTCGGCCACACTGGTGCCTTCAGCCAGAGCCCAGCTCCTACAGTTCAAACGTCCGGCGATTTGTCCAAAACCCAAGGTGCCAGGACGGAAACCTCTTGCCGGTCTTCACTGCTCCCTGCAACCGCATTCCCAGACACAAAAACAAAACGGCTCTGGGCTTCCCCAGCATACTAAAGGCAAACCATACACTCGGCCACACTGGTGACTTCAGCCAGAACCCAGCTCCCACATTGCAACAATCCAACAATTTCTCCCACACCAAAGAATGCCAGGAGGGAAACCTCTTGCTGGTCTTCACTGCTCCCTGCAACCGCATTCCCAGACACACAAACACAATGGCTCTGGTCTTCCCCAGCATACTAAAGCCAACCATGCACTCGGCCACACTGGTGCCTTCAGCCAGAGCCCAGCTCCCACATTGCAAACGTCCGGCGATTTCTCCCACACCAAAGGTGCCAGGACGGAAAGATCTTCCTAGCCTTCACTGCTCCCTGCAACCGCATTCCCAGCCCCACAGACAAAACAGCTCTGGCCTTCCCCAGCATACCAAAGGCCAACCATGCACTAGGCCACACTGCTGACTTCAGCCAGAGCCCAGCTCCCACATTGTAAACGTCCAGCAATTTCTCCCACACACAAGGCGTCAGGAAAGAAATCTCTTCCTGGTCTTCACTGCTCCCTGCAACAGCATTCCCAGAAATACAAACACAATGGCTCTGGGCTTCCCCGGCATACTAAAGGCCAACCATGCACTCGGCCACACTGGTGACTTTAGCCAGAGCCCAGATCACAAAATGAAAACGTCCAGCGATTTCTCCGACACCCAAGGTGCCAGGATGGAAACCTCTTGCTGGTCTTCACTGCTCCCTGCAGCCGCATTCCCAGACACACAAACACAATGGCTCTGGCCTTCCCCAGTGTATTAAAGTCCAACCACGCACTCGGCCACACTGGTGACTTCGGCCAGAGCCCAGCTCTCAGAATGCAAACATCCGGCGATTTGTCCCACACCAAAGAATGCCCGGATTGAAACCTCTTGCTGGTCTTCACTGCTCCCTGCAACCGCATTCCCAGACACACAAACACAATGGCTGTGGGTTTCCCCAGAGTACTAAAGGCCAACCACGCACTCGGCCACACTGGTGACTTCAGCCAGAGGCCAGCTCCCACATTGCAAACGTCCAGCAATTTCTCCCACACCAAAGAATGGCAGGACAGAAACCTCTTGCTGGTCTTCACTGCTCCCTGCAACCGCATTCCCAGCCCCACAAACACAATGGCTCTGGGATTCCCCAGCATACTAAGGTCCAGCCAGGCACTCGGCCACACTGGTGACTTCAGCCAGAGCCCAGCTCCCACATTGCAAACGTCCGGCGATTTCTCCCACACCAAAGGTGCCAGGACGGAAACCTCTTGCTGGTCTTCACTGCTCCCTGCAACCGCATTTCCAGACACACAAAAACAATGCTCAGGCCTTCCCCAGCGTGGTGACGTCCAACCATGCACTCGGCCACAATGGTGACTTCAGCCAGAGCCCAGCTCCCACATTGCAAACATTCGGCCTTTTCTCTCACACCAAAGAATGGCAGGACAGAAACCTCTTGCTGGTCTTCACTGCTCCCTGCAACCGCATTCCCAACCGCACAAACACAATGGCTCTGGGCTTCCCCAGCATGCTAAAGGCCAACCATGCATTGGCCACAGAGGTGCCTTCAGCAAGAGCCCAGCTCCCACATTGCAAACGTCCGGTGATTTCTCCCACACCCAAGGTGCCAGGATGGAAACCTCTTGCTGGTCTTCACTGCTCCCTGCAACCGCATTCCCAGACCCACAAACACAATGGCTCTGGGCTTCCCCAGCATACTATAAAGGCCAACCATGCACTCAGCCACACTGGTGACTTCAGCCAGAGCCCAGCTCCCACATTGCAAACGTCCAGCAATTTCTCCCACACCCAAGGTGCCAGGACGGAAACCTCTTGCTGGTCTTCACTGCTCCCTGCAACCGCATTCCCATACACACAAACACAATGGCTCTGGGCTTCCCCAGCGTAGTAAAGTCCAACAACGCACTCGGCCACACTGGTGACTTCAGCCAGAGCCCAGCTCCCAAAATGCAAACGTCCAGCGATTTCTCCCACACCCAAGGTGCCCGGACGGAAACCTCTTGCTGGTCTTCACTGCTCCCTGCAACCGCATTCCCAGACACACAAACACAATGGCTCTGGCCTTCCCCAGCGTAGTAAAGTCAACCCATGCACTCGGCCACACTGGTGACTTCAGCCAGAGCCCAGCTCCCAAAATGCAAATATTCGGCCATTTCTCCCACACAAAAAGTGCCAGGGAGGAAACCTCTTGCTGGTCTTCACTGCTCCCTGCAACCGCATTCCCAACACCACAAACACAATGGCTCTGGGATTCCCCAGCATACTAAAGGCCAACCATGCACTCGGCCACACTGGTGACTTCAGCCAGAGCCCAGCTCCCAAAATGCAAACGTCCGGTGATTTCTCCCACACCCAAGGTGCCAGGATGGAAACCTCTTGCTGGTCTTCACTGCTCCCTGCAACCGCATTCCCAGACACACAAACAAAACGGCTCTGGGCTTCCCCAGCATACTAAAGGCCAACCATACACTCGGCCACACTGGTGACTTCAGCCAGAGCCCAGCTCCCACATTGCAACCATCCAACGATTTCTCCCACACCAAAGAATGGCAGGACAGAAACCTCTTGCTGGTCTTCACTGCTCCCTGCAACCGCATTCCCAGCCCCACAAACACAATGGCTCTGGGATTCCCCAGCATACTAAGGTCCAGCCACGCACTCGGCCACACTGGTGACTTCAGCCAGAGCCCAGCTCCTACATTTATAACGTCCGGCGATTTCTCCCACACCAAAGGTGCCAGGACGGAAAGATCTTCCTAGCCTTCACTGCTCCCTGCAACCGCATTCCCAGCCCCACAAAGAAAACAGTTCTGGTCTTCCCCAGCATACTAAAGGCCAACCATGAACTCGGCCACACTGGTGACTTCAGCCAGAGCCCAGATCCCACTTTGCAAACGTCCAGCGATTTCTCCCACACCAAAGGTGCCAGGACAGAAACCTCTTGCTGGTCTTCACTGCTCCCTGCAACCGCATTCCCAACCCCACAAACACAATGGCTCTGGGCTTCCCCAGCATGCTAAAGGCCAACCATGCACTTAGCCACACTGGTGCCTTCAGCAAGAGCCCAGCTCCCACATTGCAAACGTCCAGCAATTTCTCCTACACACAAGGCGTCAGGAAAGAAATCTCTTTCTGGTCCTCACTGCTCCCTGCAACAGCATTCCCAGAAATACAAACACAATGGCTCTGGGCTTCCCCGGCATACTAAAGGCCAACCATGCACTCGGCCACACTGGTGACTTCAGCCAGAGCCGAGCTCCCACATTGCAAACGTCCAGCAATTTCTCCCACACCCAAGGTGCCAGGATGGAAACCTCTTGCTGGTCTTCACTGCTCCCTGCAACCGCATTCCCAGACACACAAACACAATGGCTCTGGGCTTCCCCAGCATACTAAGGTGCAACCACGCACTCGGCCACACTGGTGACTTCAGCCAGAGCCCAGCTCCCACATTGCAAACGTCCAGCGATTTCTCCCACACCCAAGGTGCCAGGATGGAAACCTCTTGCTGCTCTTCACTGCTCCCTGCAACCGCATTCCCAGACACACAAACACAATGGCTCTGGGCTTCCCCAGCGTAGTGAAGTCCAACCATGCACTCGGCCACACTGGTGACTTCAGCCAGAGCCCAGCTCCCACTTTGCAAATATTCGGCCATTTCTCCCACACAAAAAGTGCCAGGAAGGAAACCTCTTGCTGGTCTTCACTGCTCCCTGCAACTGCATTCCCAGACACACAAACACAATGGCTCAGGCCTTCCCCAGCATACTAAAGGCCAACTACGCACTCAGCCACACTGGTGGCTACAGCCAGAGCCCAGCTCCCACATTTCAAACGTCCGGCGATTTGTCCAAAACCCAAGCTGCCAGGATGGAAACCTCTTGCTGGTCTTCACTGCTCCCTGCAACCGCATTCCCAACCCCTCAAACACAATGGCTCTGGGCTTCCCCAGTGTGGTGAAGTCCAACCACACACATGGCTACACAGGTGATTTCAGCCAGAGCCCAGCTCCCAAACTGCAAACATACAGCAATTTCTCCCACACCAAAGGTGCCAGGACGGAAACCTCTTGCTGGTCTTCACTGCTCCCTGCAACCGCATTCCCAGACACAAAAACAAAACGGCTCTGGCCTTCCCCAGCATACTAAAGGCAAACCACGCACTCGGCCACACTGGTGACTTCAGCCAGAGCCCAGCTCCCACATTGCAACCATCCAACGATTTCTCCCACACCAAAGAATGCCAGGACGGAAACCTCTTGCTGGTCTTCACTGCTCCCTGCAACCGCATTCCCAGCCCCACGAACACAATGGCTCAGGCCTTCCCCAGCATACTAAAGTCCAACCATGCACTTGGCCACACTGGTGCCTTCAGCCAGAGCCCAGCTCCCACATTTCAAACGTCCGGCGATTTCTCCCACACCAAAGGTGCCAGGACGGAAAGATCTTCCTAGCCTTCACTGCTCCCTGCAACCGCATTCCCAGCCCCACAGACAAAACAGCTCCGGCCTTCCCCAGCATACCAAAGGCCAACCATGCAATCGGCCACACTGGTGACTTTAGCCAGACTCCAGCTCACAAAATGAAAACATCCAGCGATTTCTCCGACACCCAAGGTGCCAGGATGGAAACTTCTTGCTGGTCTTCACTGCTCCCTGCAACCGCATTCCCAGCCCCACAAACACAATGGCTCTGGGCTTCCCCAGCGTAGTAAAGTCCAACCACGCACTCGGCCACACTGGTGACTTCAGCCAGAGCCCAGCTCCCACATTTCAAACGTCCAGCGATTTCTCCCACACCCAAGGTGCCAGGACGGAAACCTCTTGCTGGTCTTCACTGCTCCCTGCAACCGCATTCCCAGACACACAAACACAATGGCTCTGTGCTGACGCGCAAGTCATGGACGAAGCACACGATCAATATGATCAAGCAAAATGGCACTTTATTACATACACAGCTTAGTTAATATAGTTTCTTGCCTTCCTAATCATGCATAAACTTATCGCTAATTGGTTAACTATGTTTGGCAATATGCTGTTCATGCGCTACTAGCAATATTCTGATTCGTTCATAACAATAGTTGACACGCACCGCCCGCTTCTCCCATATCTTGTTTTCAACATTGCAAGCCAATAGTTTCTTCCTCTTAATCTGCTTGTTTCATGTCTTCCAAACCGCAGTCGACCTTTGCAGCATCCTTGAATTCCTCTTGTGTTAAATGCAGATTAAGCTTGCATAGTCCGAGTCTGGGTTGCTCACTACGTGTCCTTGGTTTTTCAGATATCCCACAAATCCCCCTTTTTGTTTTTGAGCAATCCAGATTCCATTCATCATACGCTGCACGGCTTTCATGCAATATTTAAAAACACATCTTAATATAAGTATAGTTAATAATAATAATCCCAATAATAATATAAACCCATGGATAATTAGATCTTTTCCCCAACCTGAAATGCCTAACCCAGCTAACCATGAATTAAAACCTAAAGAGCTAGTCTTTCTACAATTGTTTTATCTGCTGTCCAGAAATCTAAATCTGACTTACAATCCTTTGAATATTTTTCAATACTTCTTCAAGATCTGTGGGGGTTTTTTTTTAATATTCAAAATCATTGACGTCGTTAGCTATATCTCTGCATGCATGCCTGATGGTGGAGGAGTTACAAACATACTCCCACTCTTTACCGTCTATCGGAGTCCCCACTAAACATGTCATAAATGGGTTGCCTGCATTTGCTGCCGCTAAACAGATCGAATCTTGCCCTGTTTTATTAGCTAGAGTTACCCAAACATTTGTACGTGGTTGTACTGAAATCCATGAGTGACCACTACCAATGATGGAGAGGAATGACGTGAGAAAACCTATCATGGTAACTCCTGTTGTGGTCCCGACTCTTCTCTCCATGGTTTCACCCAGCGGCTAGGCACCCACCTTGGACCTTCGTCTGTCAAAACACAAACATATCCTCGACCTGTCATCTTAATTTCTGCAGGACCCTTCCATTCTCCAGTTTTTAAGTCACGATATCGTACTTTTACCGATACTGAATCGATCTTCTGTATTCCCGATTGAAATGACATATAGTGTATAACAATTGGAGGAGATTCACGGTCCCCCGTTAACCGTAAACAATTTAAAACGTATATCGCTTTTGCAAGACGTTCAGCAGGGGCTATTTCTCCCCCCTTTTGTTTTTGCAACAGCGATTTTAACGTAGCCTGTGCGCGTTCTACGATCGCTTGTCCTGTAGGAGAGTGTGGTATGCCTGTGATTCTGCGAGTGCCCCACAAGTGGCAGAAATGTTCGAATGTTTTAGAGATATATGCAGGACCATTATCTGTTTTTATCTCTTGAAGAATCCCCAAAGCAGCGATGGCTGCACACAGATGTTTTACAACATGTTTGGCTGTTTCCCCTGTTTGAGCAGTGGCCCAGATTGCATGCGAATAAGTATCAATGCTAACGTGTACATATTTTTGCCGTCCAAACTCTGTGACGTGGGTGACATCCATTTGCCATAATTGTAGGGCTCCCAGACCTCGAGGGTTGACCCCAAGACCTAAACCGAATCCTGATTTTTGGCAGGCAGGACAGGATTGGACGATGCCTCGGGCATCTGATAGTTTTAAATCAAATTGTTTCGCCAATACTTTTGCAGATTGATGTAAAAATTCATGAGATAAACGGGCCTGCTCAAACAGGTTAATATTTTGATTTTTCCAGATGGTAGCAACCAACTTGTCGGCTATGTTGCTTCCAATCGACAAGCCTTGATCAAATTGATGGCTACGAATATGTGTCACAAAATGGTGTTTAGTGCGTTGATTCAATAAAAATAAAAGTTGCATTAATAACATATATAAGGTGTTATTCTTCAGTGATTTGATCATAGCGCGTTCCAGGCGCTGTACCGGTCCTACTACGTAGAGCGAATCTGAAATTACATTTAGAGGTTTGTCGGGCCAGCGTTGAAAGACCCATAACACCGCTCTCAGCTCGAGGGTTTGTAACGAGTCGGCGGTATGACCTGTAAGAAGTTGATGATTCCATTGATTATTGTCATACCAAGCAATAGCAGCTCGTTTCGATTTTCTACCAGCATCAGTAAATACTGTAAGCCCTTCAACTGGTACTTCTGATCTATAAGGGATGTCTTCAAAGTCCTGATTTTGTAAAAGCGGCAAAATTTTCGTGGAAGGATAGTTATTGGTTACAGTACCTGGATATTCGGCTAAAGCGATTTGAAACATTTCTGATGTTGCTAAAAGCCAATCTAAATAATTCTGTGCTATAGGTACAAACAGGGTTTCAGGTTCTTGTCCTGTCAGATCACAAATCCTTCTTCTACCTTTGATGATCATATTAGCTAATAGTTCAATCCGTGTACAGACGGTATTTTTTGGCTGATAGGATAAAAATACCCACTCTAAAATGTTGATGCTTGGGCTATCTATTTGGATTATCAGTCCTATTACGAGTTTTCGGTTGGGTGATGAGTTAACAATTAAAAATTGCAAAGGCAAATCACTAATTTTTCTTTGTACAACTGTTGTCAAAACCTTTTTTATAATGTGATCCAATGCCTGCTCTTGTTCCTTCGTCAGGCTTCGTCGTTCATTGGCTCTGGTTGAGGTTCCCAACAGAGGCATCAAGGGAGCTAGATCATCATTGGTTATTCCACTAACTGACCTTACCCACTGTAAATCTCCCATTGGTTTTTGAACATCTGAGAGCGTCTTAATGTCTGTTTTGAGTATGATCTTTTGTGGTCTGACTGTGCTCCCAGTTATTGTCCACCCTAAATATTGCCATGGATTTTGTCGTTGTACCTTTTCTGGAGCAATTTTAAGACCTTTCGGTTCTAAGGTTTCTATTAACCTTTGTAAAGTTCCTTCCACATCCATTTTTTCTCCAGCAATTAAGATATCATCCATATAGTGAAAAACTAGTAAAATTGGATGTTTCATTCGGAATGGTCGTAAGGCCCATGCTACAAAATTTTGACACAGAGTAGGTGAGTTTTTCATTCCTTGAGGTAGTACCACCCAATGGTATCTTTTTGCCGGTTCCTGTTTATTGATTGATGGTACTGTAAATGCAAATTTTTCTGCATCTTCAGGATGCAAAGGAATAGTAAAAAAACAATCCTTCAAATCAATGATGAGTAAGTCCCAATTTTCTGGGACCATCACAGGGGAGGGTAATCCTGGCTGTAATGCCCCCATATGTTGCATTACAGCATTCACCGCTCGTAAATCATGCAACAATCGCCCTTTTCCAGATTTTTTTCGGGATGGTAAAAACGGGTGTGTTCCAAGGGCTTGTGGAAGGCACAATGTGACCTGCTTCTAGTTGTTCTTTAACTAAATTTTGTAAAATATGCAGCCTCTCCTGTTTCAGCGGCCACTGGTCTACCCACACTGGCGTTGTCGTAGTCCAGGTGAGTTTTAAGGTGGGCTGCTCAACCATGGCCGCTCCTAAAAATGCTGGGTTACAAGTTTGGCTCCCATTTGGGATAATAGATCCCGACCTATAAGAGCTAAAGGCAAGTGCATTACATATGGCCTTGTGGTAACAGTGGCACCGTCTTCAAAATTGAATGCTATCAGTAATTTGCTAATCATCGTGCATTGTGCCCCCCCGACTCCCACAACACTGGTAGCTGCAGGTACCAGTGGCCAATTACGAGGCCATTTTGTGACAGGGACAATAGTTACATCTGCCCCCGTGTCAATTAACATTGACAGTACTAAAGATTGTCCATTAGGATGTCTTAATGTTACCCTTTCTTCAGGTTTTCCCTTGGCAATATCTATTGCTAATAAAACATTTGGTACTCCTGTGGATCCAAAACCTCCATGCCCACGTACAATTGAATGCGCTTTAGGGACACACGCATGAAATGGTATTAATTGAGCTATTTTAGACTGTGCTGGTATCGTAAGTGGTGGCGTTAAGGTACATGCCATAAACTTTATGGTTCCACAGAAATCCGCATCGATGAGTCCTGGTACTATAAATATACCTTTTCGTGATATTGAAGAACGGCCTATGAGCAATGCACTCAACCCATGCCCTAGAGGTCCTTGTTGATCTGAATCATTTAATTTAACCTCAGACGTTGTTAAGGTTATGTCTACTGCTGTTGCCAGGTCCACTCCGGCGCTACCGGCTGTGGCGGCTGCGCAGCGGTCCAAGCACCCTGCACTTGTGTCTTCACGCGTGGGTGTGGCGCGCTCCGCACCGTGTTTCCCGAGTTTCGACATTCTTGGGTGTCGTGATTATCTTTTTTACAATTCGTACACCATTTTTCTTTCCAACCCTCAGTATTAATCGGACTCCTACATTCTTTTTTAAAATGGCCTAGTTTTCCACAATTAAAGCACTTCTTGTCCTTTTTTTCCCCCCTTGCTTTTTTGATACCAACGGCTGCACCTACAGCTGCAGCCATAACCGTAGCCTTTTCTTGTTCTAACATTCGCTCAGCAGCCTCTAGCAACTGTCCTGTGCTGGATCCTCTTGGCAACACACTGAGTGCTCTTTTTGTTTTTTCATTAGCGTTATCAAAAGCAAGCATATCTAAGAACTTTACTTTCATTCCCTCATCCATATCTGGATGAGCCATAATTGCAGCGTGCAAACGATCAATAAACTTGTCGGACGATTCAGTGGGTCCCTGCCTTACAGCGGTAAAAGCAGGTCTAATTTTCTCATCATGCACGTTAATAAGAGCTTTATAAGCTAACTCCTGACTCAATTGCAATACCTCGGTAGCAAGCTGCGCTTGCCAATCAGGTTGCGTAAAAGGCCCTGCGCCCATTAACATTTGAGCCTGTATTCCGAATAACGGATCGCCTTGTTGTCGAGGTATTGAAGCTGCCCTATCACAGGCAGTTTGCCAATGTTGGAAAAACTGTAGTTGTTGCGATGGTGGTAATAGCATCTTGACAATCATTCTAGAATCATAAGGAGTTAATAACTGTGCTGAAAAAATGTGCTGTGATATAGATTGAGTATATGGTGATTTTAAACCATATTGCGTAACAGCGCTTTTCGCTTCTTTCAATATTTTCCAGTCCAGTGCTTCCCATACACCTCTCCCGTTATTACCAACTACAACAGGAAAAGCCATGGGTAAAACCTGTCCCTCTATCATGGCATCTCGGATAACACTTTTCCATCGCACTGACGGATCCCCAGCTCCTCCCACCAACATCCCTTGCCCGAATAACCCCTCCACCCCCGATGGTTGTTGTGGTGGCAAAGACGGAAAAGCACCAGTTTCCACCGGCGTCCTAGTTGGAGCAAAAACGTTGGGTGCTGACCGTCCTGGGTATAATGCGGACAGTGACGTTGGTGGGTTTTCTGGCGGGGCCGCCAATTGCGCTTCTAAAGTCTCTAGTCTTTTTATCAATTCCTGTAATTCAGCTTTCTCCTCCAGAACACCATTGGTTTCCTCCTCCTCTTCGCCACCTGGTGGCAAAGGAGGGTAAAGTGAGGTGGTCGCCACCGGTGAGGGAGGTCGATTTGGGGGATCGGCCTCATCGTAACTCGGAGGGCGGTCCGACTGTGGTACATCGGGCAATGGTGGAGTAGCCTCCGCAGCGTTTTTTTCTGGTGACTGCACTTCGGTGGCGGTGGGAGCTGCAGTAGCAGTCCCTGCTAGGATCCGAACCCCTCCTGCAACGCGGGCTGGGGTCGCTGCAGGGATTGTCGGACCCGAAAACAACATACTGGTTGCAGAGGTGGGCCCGCCCCCTGGAGTCAAAGCCGCGAATGCCGATGCAGCGACTTGCCGCTCCTCCCCCATGCTTTTTAAAGTTTCATGAATCAGTCTCCACACAGTGGGGAATTTGCTCGTCTCTTTGGATCCTTTACTTATTTCTTCCCACAGTTCTGCCCCTATTTTCTTCCATGTTATAGCATCAAAAGCAACTCCAACCGTGGGGATCAAATCCTTTCCTTTTGCCCAGAGCAATAATGCTTTCAGAGTAGATGAGTCACAACTTATACCTCTCGTTGAGAGGATATGTTGGAGGAGCTTAAACACCGCTGACTCTTCTTTTGTCATGGTAGCCCCCATCTCCTCCCCGGCCGCTATTGCAAGCCAATAGTTTCTTCCTCTTAATCTGCTTGTTTCATGTCTTCCAAACCGCAGTCGACCTTTGCAGCATCCTTGAATTCCTCTTGTGGTAAATGCAGATTAAGTCCGCATAGTCCGAGTCTGGGTTGCTCACTACGTGTCCTTGGTTTTTCAGATATCCCATAGCTCTGGGATTCCCCAGCATACTGAAGGCCAACCACGCACTCGGCCTCAGTGGTGACTTCAGCCATAGACCAGATCCCACACTGCAAACGTCTGGCTATTTCTCCCACACACAAGGTGCCAGGACGGATACCTCTTGCTAATCTTCACTGCTCCCTGCAACCGCAGTCCCAGCCCAACAAACACAATGGCTCTGGGCTTCCCCACCATACTAAAGGCCAACCATGCACTCGGCCACACTGGTGACTTCAGCCAGAGCGCAGCTCCCAAACTGAAAACCTCCATCAATTTCTCCGAAAGCAAAGGAGCCAGGACGGAAACCTCTTGCTGGTCTTCACTGCTCTACTGCAACCGCATTCCCAGACACACAAACACAATGGCTCTGGGCTTCCCCAGCTAACTAAAGGAAAACCATGCACTCGGCCACATTGGTGACTTCAGCCAGAGCCCACCTCCGACTTTGCAAATGACTGGCGATTTCTCCCACACCAAAGGTGCCACGATGAAAACTATTTGCTGCTCTTCACTGCTCCCTGCAACCGCAGTCCCAGACACACAAACACAATGGCTCAGGCCTTCCCCAGCATACTAAAGGCCAACCATGCACTCGGCCACACTGGTGACTTCAGGCAGAGCCCAGCTCCCAAACGGAAAACGTCCATCAATTTCTTCCACACGCAAGGTGCCAGGATGGAAACCTCTTGCTGGTCTTCACTGCTCCCTGCAACCGCATTCCCAGCCCCTCAAACACAATGGCTCTGGGATTCCCCATTATAGCGAATTCCAACCATGCACCCAGCCACACTGGTGACTTCAGCCAGAACCCAGCTCCCAAAGTGGAAATATGCAGTAGTGTTTCCCACAACAAAGAACGCCAGGATGGAAACCTCTTGCTGGTCTTCACTGCTCCCTGCAACCGCATTCCCAGCCCCACAAACACAATGGCTCTGGGCTTCCCCAGCATAGTGAAGGCCAACCATGCACTCGGCCACACTGGTAACTTCAGCCAGAGGCCAGCTCCCACATTGCAAATGACCGGCGATGTCTCTGACACCCAAGGTGACAGGACGGAAGCCTCTTGCTCGTACTCATTGCTCCCTGCAACCGCATTCCCAGCCCCACAAGCACAATGGCTCTGGGCTTCCTCAGCATACTAAAAGGCCAACCACGCACTTGGCCACACTGGTGACTTCAGCCAGAGCCCTGCTCCCACATTGCAAACATCCAGCGATTTCTCCCACAACAAAGAACGCCAGGATGGAAACCTCTTGCTGGTCTTCACTGCTCTACTGCAACCGCATTCCCAGACACACAAACACAATGGCTCTGGGCTTCCACAGCTAACTAAAGGAAAACCATGCACTCGGCCACATTGGTGACTTCAGCCAGAGCCCAGCTCCGACTTTGCAAATGACCGGCGATTTCTCCCACACCAAAGGTGCCAGGATGGAAACCTCTTGCTGGTCTTCAATGCTCCCTGCAACCGCATTCCCAGAAAGAAAAACACAATGGCTCTGTGCTTCCCCAGCATACTAAAGGCCAACCACGTACTCGGCCACACTGGTTACTTCATCCAGAGCCCAGCTCCCACATTGCAAACGTCCAGTGATTTCTCCCACACCAAAGAATGCCAGGACGGAAACCTCTTGCTGGTCTTCACTGCTCCCTGCAACTGCATACCCAAACCCACAAAAAAAAAAAAAGTTTCTGGGCTTCCCCAGCATAGTAAAGTCCAACCATGCACTCGGCCACACTGGTGACTTCAGCCACAGCCCAGCTCCCACATTGCAAGCATTCGACCATTTCTCCCACACCCAAGGAGACAGGACGGAAACCTCTTGCTGGTCTTCACTGCTCCCTGCAACCGCTTTCCCAGACACAACAAACAAAACAGCTCTGGGGTTCTCCAGCATACTAAATGCCAACCATGCCCTGAGCCAGACTGGTGACTTCAGCCAGAGCCCAGCTCCCACATTGCAAATGTCCAACGATTTCAAGAAAACCTAAGGTGCGAAGACGGAACTGCTGTGTGGGAGAAATGTTTGCAACGAATATTTGCAATGTGGGAGCTGGGCTCTGGCTTACGTCACCAGTGTGGCCGAGTGCGTGGTTGGCCTTTGGTATGCTGGGGAATCCCAGAGGCTTTTTGGTTTTGGGGCTGTGAATGCGGTTGCAGGGAGCAGTGAAGACCAGCAAGAACTTTACGTGCTGTCATTCTTTGCTGTGAGAGAAATCGCTGGACGTTTGCAATGTGGGAGCTGGGCTCTGGCTGAAGTCACCAGTGTGGCCGAGTGCGTGGTTGGCCTTTATTATGCTGGGGAAGCCCAGAGCCATTTTGTTTGTGGGGCTGGGAATGCGGTTGCAGGGAGCAGTGAAGACCACGAACACGTTTCCGTCCTGGCACCTTGGGTGTGGGAGAAATCGCTGGACGTTTGCAATGTGGGAGCTGGGCTCTGGCTGAAGTCCCCAGTCTGGCCGAGAGCAAGGTTGGCCTTTACTATGCTGGGTAGGCCAGAGCCTTTGTGTTTGTGTGTCTGGGAATGCGGTTGCAGGGAGCAGTGAAGACCAGCAAGAGGTTTCCGTCCTGGCACCTTGGGTGTGGGAGAAATAACCGGACGTTTGCAATGTGGGTGCCGGGCTCTTGCTGAAGTCACCAGTGTGGCCGAGTGCATGGTTGGCCTTTAGTATTCTGGGGAAGGCCAGAGCTGTTTTGTCTATGGGGCTGGGAATGCGGTTGCAGGGAGCAGTGAAGGCTAGGAAGATCTTTCCGTCCTGGCACCTTTGGTGTGGGAGAAATCGCCGGACGTTTTAAATGTAGGAGCTGGGCTCTGTCTGAAGTCATCAGTGTGGCCGAGTGTATGGTTTGCCTTTAGTATGCTGGGGAAGCCCAGAGCCGTTTTTTTTGTGTGTCTGGGAATGCGGTTGCAGGGAGCAGTGAAGACCAGCAAGAGGTTTCCGTCCTGCCATTCTTTGGTGTGGGAGAAATGGCTGGATGTTTGGATTTTGGGAGCTGGGCTCTGGCTGAAGTCACCAGTGTGGCCTAGTGTGTAGTTGGACTTTAATACGCAAGGGAAGCCAAGAGCCATTGTGTCTCTGGGTCTGGGAATGCGGTTGCTGGGAGCAGTGAAGACCAGCAAGAGTTTTTCGTCCTGGCACCTTGGGTGTGGGAGAAATCGTTGGACGTTTGCAATGTGGGAGCTGGGCTCTGGCTGAAGGCACCAGTGTGGCCGAGTGCATGGCTGGCCTTTAGTATGCTGGGGAAGCCCAGAGCCATTGTGTTTGTGGGGCTGTGAATGCGGTTGCAGGGAGCAGTGAAGACCAGCAAGTGGTTTCCATCCTGGCACCTTGGGTGTGGGATAAATGGCCGAATGTTTGCATTTTGGGAGCTGGGGTCTTGCTGAAGTCACCAGTGTGGCCGAGTGCATGGTTGGACATTAGTATGCTGGGGAATCCCAGAGCCATTGTGTTTGTGTGTCTGGGAATGCGGTTGCAGGGAGCAGTGAAGACCAGCAAGAGGTTTCCGTCCTGGCATTCTTTGGTGTGGGAGAAATGGCCGAATGTTTGCAATGTGGCAGCTGGGCTCTGGCTGTAGTCACCAGTGAGGCCGAGTGCATGGGTTGACTTTACTACGCTGGGGAAGGACAGAGCCATTGTGTTTGTGGGGCTGGGAAAACGGTTACAGGGAGCAGTGAAGACCAGCAAGAGGTTTCCGTCCTGGAACCTTTGGTGTGGGAGAAATCGCTGGACGTTTGCAATGTGGGAGCTGGGCTCTGGATGAAGTCACCAGTGTGGCCGAGTGCATGGTTGGCCTTTAGTATGCTGGGGAAGGCCAGAACTGTTTTCTTTGTGGGGCTCGGACTGCGGTTGCAGGGAGCAGTGAAGACCAGCAAGAGGTTTCCATCCTGGCACCTTGGGTTTTGGACAAATCGCCGGACGTTTGAAATGTGGGAGCTGTGCTCTGGCTATAGTCACCAGTCTGGCCGAGTGCATGGTTGGCCTTTAGTATGCTGGGGAAGCCCAGAGCGATTGTGTTTGTGGGGCTGGGAATGCGGTTTCAGGGAGCAGTGAAGACCAGCAAGAGGTTTCCATCCTGGCACCTTTGGTGTGGGAGAAATGGCCGAATGTTTGGATTTTGGGAGCTGGGCTCTGGCTGAAGGCACCAGTGTAGCCATGTGTGTGGTTGGACTTCACCACGCTGGGGAAGCCCAGAGCCATTGTGTTTGTGTGTCTGGAAATGCGGTTGCAGGGAGCAGTGAAGACCAGCAAGAGTTTTTCTTCCTGGCACCTTGGGTGTGGGAGAAATCGCTGGACGTTTGCAATGTGGGAGCTGGGCTCTTGCTGAAGTCACCAGTGTGGCCGAGTGCATTGTTGGCCTTTAGTATGCCGGGGAAGCCCAGAGCCATTGTGTTTGTATTTCTGGGAATGCGGTTGCAGGGAGCAGTGAAGACCAGCAAGAGGTTTCCATCCTGGCACCTTGGGTGTGGGAGAAATCACCGTACGTTTGCATTTTGGGAGCTGGGCTCTGGCTGAAGTCACCAGTGTGGCCGAGTGCATGGTTGGCCTTTAGTATGCTGGGGAAGCCCAGAGCCATTGTGTTTGTGGGGCTGGGAATGCGGTTGCAGGGAGCAGTGAAGACCAGCAAGAGGTTTCCATCCTGGCATTCTTTGGTGTGGGAGAAATAGCCGAATGTTTGCATTTTGGGAGCTGGGCTCTGGCTGAAGGCACCAGTGTGGCCAAGTGCATGGTTGGCCTTTAGCATGCTGGGGAAGCCCAGAGCCATTGTGTTTGTGGGGCTGGGAATGCGGTTGAAGAGAGCAGTGAAGACCAGCAAGAGGTTTCCGTCCTGGCATTCTTTGGTGTGGGAGATATTGCCGGACGTTTGCAATGTGGGAGTTGGGCTCTGGCTGAAGTCACCAGTGTGGCCGAGTGCATGGTTGGACCTTAGTATGCTGGGGAAGCCCAGAGCCATTGTGTTTGTGTGTCTGGGAATGCGGTTGCAGGGAGCAGTGAAGACCAGCAAGAGGTTTCTGTCCTGGCACCTTTGGTGTGGGAGAAATCACCGGACGTTTGCAATGTGGGAGCTGGGCTCTGGCTGAAGTCACCAGTATGGCCGACTGCATGGTTGGCCTTTACAACGCTGGGGATGGCCAGAGCCATTGTGTTTGTGTGTCTGGGACTGCGGTTGCAGGGAGCAGTGAAGACCAGCAAGAGGTTTCCGTCCTGGCACCTTGGGTGTGGGGGAAATGGCCGAATGTTTGCAGTTTGGGAGCTGGGCTCTGGCTGAAGTCACCTGTGTAGCCATGTGTGTGGTTGGACTTCACCACGCTGGGGAAGCCCAGAGCAATTGTGTTTGTGTGTCTGGAAATGCGGTTGCAGGGAGCAGTGAAGACCAGCAAGAGGTTTCCGTCCTGGCACCTTGGGTGTGGGAGAAATGGCCGAATGTTTGCATTTCGGGAGCTGGGCTCTGGCTGAAGTCACCAGTGTGGCTGAGTGCATTGTTGGCCTTCAGTATGCCGGGGAAGCCCAGAGCCATTGTGTTTGTATTTCTGGGAATGCTGTTGCAGGGAGCAGTGAAGACCAGGAAGAGATTTCTTTCCTGACGCCTTGTGTGTGGGAGAAATTGCTGGAGGTTTGCAATGTGGGAGCTGGGCTCTGGCTAAAGTCACCAGTGTGGCCGAGTGAGTGGTTGGACCTTAGTATGCTGGGGAAGCCCAGAGCCATTGTGTTTGTGTGTCTGGGAATGCGGTTGCAGGGAGCAGTGAAGACCAGCAAGAGGTTTCCGTCCTGGCACCTTGGGTGTGGGAGAAATAGCCGAATGTTTGCATTTCGGGAGCTGGGCTCTGGCTGAAGGCACCAGTGTGGCCAAGTGCATGGTTGGCCTTTAGCATGCTGGGGAAGCCCAGAGCCATTGTGTTTGTGGGGTTGGGAATGCGGTTGCAGGGAGCAGTGAAGACCAGCAAGAGGTTTCTGTCCTGCCATTCTTTGGTGTGGGAGAAATGGCCGGACGTTTGAAATGTGGGAGCTGGGCTCTGGCTGAAGGCACCAGTGTGGCCGAGTGCATGGTTGGACTTCACTACGCAAGGGAAGCCCAGAGCCATTGTGTCTGTGGGTCTGGGAATGCGGTTGCAGGGAGCAGTGAACACCAGCAAGAGTTTTTCTTCCTGGCACCTTGGGTGTGGGAGAAATCACCGGACGTTTGCAATGTGGGAGCTGGGCTCTGGATGAAGTCACCAGTGTGGCCGAGTGCATGGTTGGCCTTTAGTATGCTGGGGAAGGCCAGAGCCATTGTGTTTGTGGGGTTGGGACTGCGGTTGCAGGCAGCAGTGAAGACCAGCAAGAGGTTTCCGTCCTGGCACCTTTGTTGTGGGAGAAATGGCCGAATGTTTGCAATGTGGGAGCTGGGCTCTGGCTGAAGTCACCAGTGTGGCCGAGTGCGTGGTTGGCCTTTAGTATGCTGGGGAAGCCCAGAGCCATTGTGTTTGTGTGTCTGGGAATGCGGTTGCAGGGAGCAGTGAAGACCAGCAAGAGGTTTCCGTCCTGGCACCATTGGTGTGGGAGAAATGGCTGGATGTTTGGATTTTGGGAGCTGGGCTCTGGCTGAAGTCACCAGTGTGGCCAAGTGTTTGGTTGGACTTCACTACGCTGGGGAAGCCCAGAGCCATTGTGTTTGTGGGGCTGGGAATGCGGTTGCAGAGAGCAGTGAAGACCAGCAAGAGGTTTCCGTCCTGGCATTCTGTGGTGTGGGAGAAATCGCTGGACGTTTGCAATGTGGGAGCTGGGCTCTGGCTGAAGGCACCAGTGTGGCCGAGTGCATGGTTGGCCTTTAGTATGCTGGGGAAGGCCAGAGCCATTGTGTTTGTGGGGTTGGGACTGCGGTTGCAGGCAGCAGTGAAGACCAGCAAGAGGTTTCCATCCTGGCACCTTGGGTGTGGGAGAAATGGCCGAATGTTTGCTTTTTGGGAGCTGGGCTCTTGCTGAAGTCACCAGTGTGGCCGAGTGCATGGCTGGCGTTTAGTATGCTGGGGAAGCCCAGAGCCATTGTGTTTGTGTGTCTGGGAATGCGGTTGCAGGGAGCAGTGAAGACCAGCAAGAGGTTTCCATCCTGGCACCTTGGGTGTGGGAGAAATCACCGGACGTTTGCATTTTGGGAGCTGGGCTCTGGCTGAAGTCACCAGTGTGGCCGAGTGCATGGTTGGCCTTTAGTATGCTGGGGAATCCCAGAAACATTGTGTTTGTGGGGTTGGGAATGCGGTTGCAGGGAGCAGTGAAGACCAGCAAGAGGTTTCCATCCTGGCATTCTTTGGTGTGGGAGAAATAGCCGAATGTTTGCATTTTGGGAGCTGGGCTCTGGCTGAAGGCACCAGTGTGGCCAAGTGCATGGTTGGCCTTTAGCATGCTGGGGAAGCCCAGAGCCATTGTGTTTGTGGGGTTGGGAATGCGGTTGCAGGGAGCAGTGAAGACCAGCAAGAGGTTTCTGTCCTGCCATTCTTTGGTGTGGGAGAAATGGCCGGACGTTTGAAATGTGGGAGCTGGGCTCTGGCTGAAGGCACCAGTGTGGCCGAGTGCATGGTTGGACTTCACTACGCAAGGGAAGCCCAGAGCCATTGTGTCTGTGTGTCTGGGAATGCGGTTGCAGGGAGCAGTGAACACCAGCAAGAGTTTTTCTTCCTGGCACCTTGGGTGTGGGAGAAATCGCTGGACGTTTGCAATGTGGGAGCTGGGCTCTGGATGAAGTCACCAGTGTGGCCGAGTGCATTGTTGGCCTTTAGTATGCTGGGGAAGCCCAGAGCCATTGTGTTTTTCTGTCTGGGAATGCAGTTGCAGGCAGCAGTGAAGACCAGCAAGAGGTTTCCGTCCTGGCACCTTTGTTGTGGGAGAAATGGCCGAATGTTTGCAATGTGGGAGCTGGGTTCTGGCTGAAGTCACCAGTGTGGCCGAGTGCGTGGTTGGCCTTTAGTATGCTGGGGAAGCCCAGAGGCATTGTGTTTGTGTGTCTGGGAATGCGGTTGCAGGGAGCAGTGAAGACCAGCAAGAGGTTTCCGTCCTGGCACCATTGGTGTGGGAGAAATGGCTGGATGTTTGGATTTTGGGAGCTGGGCTCTGGCTGAAGTCACCAGTGTGGCCAAGTGTTTGGTTGGACTTCACTACGCTGGGGAAGCCCAGAGCCATTGTGTTTGTGGGGCTGGGAATGCGGTTGCAGAGAGCAGTGAAGACCAGCAAGAGGTTTCCGTCCTGGCATTCTGTGGTGTGGGAGAAATCGCTGGACGTTTGCAATGTGGGAGCTGGGCTCTGGCTGAAGGCACCAGTGTGGCCGAGTGCATGGTTGGCCTTTAGTATGCTGGGGAAGGCCAGAGCCATTGTGTTTGTGGGGTTGGGACTGCGGTTGCAGGCAGCAGTGAAGACCAGCAAGAGGTTTCCGTCCTGTCTCCTTGGGTGTGGGAGAAATGGCCAAATGTTTGCAATGTGGGAGCTGGGCTCTGGCTGAAGGCACCAGTGTGGCCGAGTGCGTGGTTGGACCTTAGTATGCTGGGGAAGCCCAGAGCCATTGTGTTTGTGTGTCTGGGAATGCGGTTGCAGGGAGCAGTGAAGACCAGCAAGAGGTTTCCGTCCTGGCACCTTTGGTGTGGGAGAAATCACCGGACGTTTGCAATGTGGGAGCTGGGCTCTGGCTGAAGTCACCAGTATGGCCGAGTGCATGGTTGGCCTTTACTACGCTGGGGAAGGCCAGAGCCATTGTGTTTGTGTGTCTGGGACTGCGGTTGCAGGGAGCAGTGAAGACCAGCAAGAGGTTTCCGTCCTGGCACCTTGGGTGTGGGGGAAATGGCCGAATGTTTGCAGTTTGGGAGCTGGGCTCTGGCTGAAGTCACCTGTGTAGCCATGTGTGTGGTTGGACTTCACCACGCTGGGGAAGCCCAGAGCAATTGTGTTTGTGTGTCTGGAAATGCGGTTGCAGGGAGCAGTGAAGACCAGCAAGAGGTTTCCGTCCTGGCACCTTGGGTGTGGGAGAAATGGCCGAATGTTTGCATTTCGGGAGCTGGGCTCTGGCTGAAGTCACCAGTGTGGCCGAGTGCATTGTTGGCCTTTAGTATGCCGGGGAAGCCCAGAGCCATTGTGTTTGTATTTCTGGGAATGCTGTTGCAGGGAGCAGTGAAGACCAGGAAGAGATTTCTTTCCTGACGCCTTCTGTGTGGGAGAAATGGCCGAATGTTTGCATTTCGGGAGCTGGGCTCTGGCTAAAGTCACCAGTGTGGCCGAGTGCATTGTTGGCCTTTAGTATGCCGGGGAAGCCCAGAGCCATTGTGTTTGTATTTCTGGGAATGCTGTTGCAGGGAGCAGTGAGGACCAGCAAGAGGTTTCCATCCTGGCACCTTGGGTGTGGGAGAAATGGCCGAATGTTTGCTTTTTGGGAGCTGGGCTCTGGCTGAAGGCACCAGTGTGGCCAAGTGCATGGTTGGCCTTTAGCATGCTGGGGAAGCCCAGAGACATTGTGTTTGTGGGGTTGGGAATGCGGTTGCAGGGAGCAGTGAAGACCAGCAAGAGGTTTCCATCCTGGCACCTTGGGTGTGGGAGAAATCACCGGACGTTTGCATTTTGGGAGCTGGGCTCTGGCTGAAGTCACCAGTGTGGCCGAGTGCATGGTTGGCCTTTAGTATGCTGGGGAAGCCCAGAGCCATTGTGTTTGTGTGTCTGGGAATGCGGTTGCAGGGAGCAGTGAAGACCAGCAAGAGGTTTCCATCTTGGCATTCTTTGGTGTGGGAGAAATAGCCGAATGTTTGCATTTTGGGAGCTGGGCTCTGGCTGAAGGCACCAGTGTGGCCAAGTGCATGGTTGGCCTTTAGCATGCTGGGGAAGCCCAGAGACATTGTGTTTGTGGGGTTGGGAATGCGGTTGCAGGGAGCAGTGAAGACCAGCAAGAGGTTTCTGTCCTGCCATTCTTTGGTGTGGGAGAAATGGCCGGACGTTTGAAATGTGGGAGCTGGGCTCTGGCTGAAGGCACCAGTGTGGCCGAGTGCATGGTTGGACTTCACTACGCAAGGGAAGCCCAGAGCCATTGTGTCTGTGTGTCTGGGAATGCGGTTGCAGGGAGCAGTGAAGACCAGCAAGAGTTTTTCTTCCTGGCACCTTGGGTGTGGGAGAAATCGCTGGACGTTTGCAATGTGGGAGCTGGGCTCTGGATGAAGTCACCAGTGTGGCCGAGTGCATGGTTGGCCTTTAGTATGCTGGGGAAGCCCAGAGCCATTGTGTTTTTCTGTCTGGGAATGCAGTTGCAGGGAGCAGTGAAGACCAGCAAGAGGTTTCCATCCTGGCACCTTGGGTTTTGGACAAATCGCCAGACGTTTGAAATGTGGGAGCTGGGCTCTGGCTGAAGTCACCAGTCTGGCCGAGTGCATGGTTGGCCTTTAGTATGCTGGGGAAGGCCTGAGCCATTGTGTTTGTGTGTCTGGGACTGTGGTTGCACGGAGCAGTGAAGACCAGCAAGAGGTTTCCTTCCTGGCACCTTTGGTGTGGGAGAAATTGCTGTATGTTTGCTGTTTGGGAGCTGGGCTCTGGCTGAAGTCACCTGTGTAGCCATGTGTGTGGTAGGACTTCACCACGCTGGGGAAGCCCAGAGCCATTGTGTTTGTGGGGCTGGGAATGCGGTTACAGGGAGCAGTGAAGACCAGCAAGAGGTTTCTGTCCTGGCACCTTGGGTGTGGGAGAAATCACCGGACGTTTGCATTTTGGGAGCTGGGCTCTTGCTGAAGGCACCAGTGTGGCCGACTACTTGTGTGGACTTTACTACACTGGGGAAGGCCTGAGCCATTTTGCTTGCGGGGCTGGAAATCCGGTTGCAGGGAGCAGTGAAGACCAGCAAGAGGTTTCCATCCTGGCACCTTGGGTGTGGGAGAAATCACCGGACGTTTGCATTTTGGGAGCTGGGCTCTGGCTGAAGTCACCAGTGTGGCCAAGTGCGTGGTTGGCCTTTAGTATGCTGGGGAAGCCCAGAGACATTGTGTTTGTGGGGTTGGGAATGCGGTTGCAGGGAGCAGTGAAGACCAGCAAGAGGTTTCCATCCTGGCATTGTTTGGTGTGGGAGAAATAGCCGAATGTTTGCATTTTGGGACCTGGGCTCTGGCTGAAGGCACCAGTGTGGCCAAGTGCATGGTTGGCCTTTAGCATGCTGGGGAAGCCCAGAGACATTGTGTTTGTGGGGTTGGGAATGCGGTTGCAGGGAGCAGTGAAGACCAGCAAGAGGTTTCTGTCCTGCCATTCTTTGGTGTGGGAGAAATGGCCGGACGTTTGAAATGTGGGAGCTGGGCTCTGGCTGAAGGCACCAGTGTGGCCGAGTGCATGGTTGGACTTCACTACGCAAGGGAAGCCCAGAGCCATTGTGTCTGTGGGTCTGGGAATGCGGTTGCAGGGAGCAGTGAAGACCAGCAAGAGTTTTTCTTCCTGGCACCTTGGGTGTGGGAGAAATCGCTGGACGTTTGCAATGTGGGAGCTGGGCTCTGGATGAAGTCACCAGTGTGGCCGAGTGCATGGTTGGCCTTTAGTATGCTGGGGAAGGCCAGAACTGTTTTCTTTGTGGGGCAGGGAATGCGGTTGCAGGGAGCAGTGAAGACCAGCAAGAGGTTTCCGTCCTGCCATTCTTTGGTGTAGGAGAAATGGCTGGATGTTTGGATTTTGGGAACTGGGGTCTGGCTGAAGTCACCAGTGTGGCCAAGTGTTTGGTTGGACTTCACTACGCTGGGGAAGCCCAGAGCCATTGTGTTTGTGGGGCTGGGAATGCGGTTGCAGAGAGCAGTGAAGACCAGCAAGAGGTTTCCGTCCTGGCATTCTGTGGTGTGGGAGAAATCGCTGGACGTTTGCAATGTGGGAGCTGGGCTCTGGCTGAAGGCACCAGTGTGGCCGAGTGCATGGTTGGCCTTTAGTATGCTGGGGAAGGCCAGAGCCATTGTGTTTGTGGGGTTGGGACTGCGGTTGCAGGCAGCAGTGAAGACCAGCAAGAGGTTTCCGTCCTGTCTCCTTGGGTGTGGGAGAAATGGCCGAATGTTTGCAATGTGGGAGCTGGGCTCTGGCTGAAGTCACCAGTGTGGCCGAGTGCGTGGTTGGACCTTAGTATGCTGGGGAAGCACAGAGCCATTGTGTTTGTGTGTCTGGGAATGCGGTTGCAGGGAGCAGTGAAGACCAGCAAGAGGTTTCCGTCCTGGCACCTTTGGTGTGGGAGAAATCACCGGACGTTTGCAATGTGGGAGCTGGGCTCTGGCTGAAGTCACCAGTATGGCCGAGTGCATGGTTGGCCTTTACTACGCTGGGGAAGGCCAGAGCCATTGTGTTTGTGTGTCTGGGACTGCGGTTGCAGGGAGCAGTGAAGACCAGCAAGAGGTTTCCGTCCTGGCACCTTTGGTGTGGGAGAAATGGCCGAATGTTTGGATTTTGGGAGCTGGGCTCTGGCTGAAGGCACCAGTGTAGCCATGTGTGTGGTTGGACTTCACCACGCTGGGGAAGCCCAGAGCAATTGTGTTTGTGTGTCTGGAAATGCGGTTGCAGGGAGCAGTGAAGACCAGCAAGAGGTTTCCGTCCTGGCACCTTGGGTGTGGGAGAAATGGCCGAATGTTTGCATTTCGGGAGCTGGGCTCTGGCTGAAGTCACCAGTGTGGCCGAGTGCATTGTTGGCCTTTAGTATGCCGGGGAAGCCCAGAGCCATTGTGTTTGTATTTCTGGGAATGCTGTTGCAGGGAGCAGTGAAGACCAGGAAGAGATTTCTTTCCTGACGCCTTGTGTGTGGGAGAAATTGCTGGAGGTTTGCAATGTGGGAGCTGGGCTCTGGCTAAAGTCACCAGTGTGGCCGAGTGAGTGGTTGGACCTTAGTGTGCTGGGGAAGCCCAGAGCCATTGTGTTTGTGTGTCTGGGAATGCGGTTGCAGGGAGCAGTGAAGACCAGCAAGAGGTTTCCGTCCTGGCACCTTGGGTGTGGGAGAAATAGCCGAATGTTTGCATTTCGGGAGCTGGGCTCTTGCTGAAGTCACCAGTGTGGCCGAGTGCATGGTTGGCCTTTAGTATGCCGAGGAAGCCCAGAGCCATTGTGTTTGTATTTCTGGGAATGCTGTTGCAGGGAACAGTGAGGACCAGCAAGAGGTTTCCATCCTGGCACCTTGGGTGTGGGAGAAATGGCCGAATGTTTGCTTTTTGGGACCTGGGCTCTGGCTGAAGTCACCAGTGTGGCCGAGTGCATGGTTTGCCTTTAGTATGCCGAGGAAGCCCAGAGCCATTGTGTTTGTATTTCTGGGAATGCTGTTGCAGGGAACAGTGAGGACCAGCAAGAGGTTTCCATCCTGGCACCTTGGGTGTGGGAGAAATGGCCGAATGTTTGCTTTTTGGGAGCTGGGCTCTTGCTGAAGTCACCAGTCTGGCCGAGTGCATGGCTGGCCTTTAGTATGCTGGGGAAGCCCAGAGCCATTGTGTTTGTGTGTCTGGGAATGCGGTTGCAGGGAGCAGTGAAGACCAGCAAGAGGTTTCCGTCCTGGCACCTTGGGTGTGGGAGAAATCACCGGACGTTTGCAATGTGGGAGCTGGGCTCTGGCTGAAGTCACCAGTGTGGCCGAGTGCATTGTTGGCCTTTAGTATGCCGGGGAAGCCCAGAGCCATTGTGTTTGTATTTCTGGGAATGCTGTTGCAGGGAGCAGTGAAGACCAGGAAGAGATTTCTTTCCTGACGCCTTGTGTGTGGGAGAAATTGCTGGAGGTTTGCAATGTGGGAGCTGGGCTCTGGCTAAAGTCACCAGTGTGGCCGAGTGAGTGGTTGGACCTTAGTATGCTGGGGAAGCCCAGAGCCATTGTGTTTGTGTGTCTGGGAATGCGGTTGCAGGGAGCAGTGAAGTCCAGCAAGAGGTTTCCGTCCTGGCACCTTGGGTGTGGGAGAAATGGCCGAATGTTTGCATTTCGGGAGCTGGGCTCTTGCTGAAGTCACCAGTGTGGCCGAGTGCATGGTTGGCCTTTAGTATGCCGAGGAAGCCCAGAGCCATTGTGTTTGTATTTCTGGGAATGCTGTTGCAGGGAACAGTGAGGACCAGCAAGAGGTTTCCATCCTGGCACCTTGGGTGTGGGAGAAATGGCCGAATGTTTGCTTTTTGGGAGCTGGGCTCTTGCTGAAGTCACCAGTGTGGCCGAGTGCATGGCTGGCCTTTAGTATGCTGGGGAAGCCCAGAGCCATTGTGTTTGTGTGTCTGGGAATGCGGTTGCAGGGAGCAGTGAAGACCAGCAAGAGGTTTCCATCCTGGCACCTTGGGTGTGGGAGAAATCACCGGACGTTTGCATTTTGGGAGCTGGGCTCTGGCTGAAGTCACCAGTGTGGCCGAGTGCATGGTTGGCCTTTAGTATGCTGGGGAATCCCAGAGACATTGTGTTTGTGGGGTTGGGAATGCGGTTGCAGGGAGCAGTGAAGACCAGCAAGAGGTTTCCATCCTGGCATTCTTTGGTGTGGGAGAAATAGCTGAATGTTTGCATTTTGGGAGCTGGGCTCTGGCTGAAGGCACCAGTGTGGCCAAGTGCATGGTTGGCCTTTAGCATGCTGGGGAAGCCCAGAGACATTGTGTTTGTGGGGTTGGGAATGCGGTTGCAGGGAGCAGTGAAGACCAGCAAGAGGTTTCTGTCCTGCCATTCTTTGGTGTGGGAGAAATGGCCGGACGTTTGAAATGTGGGAGCTGGGCTCTGGCTGAAGGCACCAGTGTGGCCGAGTGCATGGTTGGACTTCACTACGCAAGGGAAGCCCAGAGCCATTGTGTCTGTGGGTCTGGGAATGCGGTTGCAGGGAGCAGTGAACACCAGCAAGAGTTTTTCTTCCTGGCACCTTGGGTGTGGGAGAAATCGCTGGACGTTTGCAATGTGGGAGCTGGGCTCTGGATGAAGTCACCAGTGTGGCCGAGTGCATGGTTGGCCTTTAGTATGCTGGGGAAGGCCAGAGCCATTGTGTTTGTGGGGTTGGGACTGCGGTTGCAGGCAGCAGTGAAGACCAGCAAGAGGTTTCCGTCCTGGCACCTTTGTTGTGGGAGAAATGGCCGAATGTTTGCAATGTGGGAGCTGGGCTCTGGCTGAAGTCACCAGTGTGGCCGAGTGCGTGGTTGGACCTTAGTATGCTGGGGAAGCCCAGAGCCATTGTGTTTGTGGGGTTGGGAATGCGGTTGCAGGGAGCAGTGAAGACCAGCAAGAGGTTTCCGTCCTGGCACCTTTGGTGTGGGAGAAATCACCGGACGTTTGCAATGTGGGAGCTGGGCTCTGGCTGAGGTCACCAGTATGGCCGAGTGCATGGTTGGCCTTTACTACGCTGGGGAAGGCCAGAGCCATTGTGTTTGTGTGTCTGGGACTGCGGTTGCAGGGAGCAGTGAAGACCAGCAAGAGGTTTCCGTCCTGGCACCTTTGGTGTGGGAGAAATGGCCGAATGTTTGGATTTTGGGAGCTGGGCTCTGGCTGAAGGCACCAGTGTAGCCATGTGTGTGGTTGGACTTCACCACGCTGGGGAAGCCCAGAGCAATTGTGTTTGTGTGTCTGGAAATGCGGTTGCAGGGAGCAGTGAAGACCAGCAAGAGGTTTCCGTCCTGGCACCTTGGGTGTGGGAGAAATGGCCGAATGTTTGCATTTCGGGAGCTGGGCTCTGGCTGAAGTCACCAGTGTGGCCGAGTGCATTGTTGGCCTTTAGTATGCCGGGGAAGCCCAGAGCCATTGTGTTTGTATTTCTGGGAATGCTGTTGCAGGGAGCAGTGAAGACCAGGAAGAGATTTCTTTCCTGACGCCTTGTGTGTGGGAGAAATTGCTGGAGGTTTGCAATGTGGGAGCTGGGCTCTGGCTAAAGTCACCAGTGTGGCCGAGTGAGTGGTTGGACCTTAGTATGCTGGGGAAGCCCAGAGCCATTGTGTTTGTGTGTCTGGGAATGCGGTTGCAGGGAGCAGTGAAGACCAGCAAGAGGTTTCCGTCCTGGCACCTTGGGTGTGGGAGAAATGGCTGAATGTTTGCATTTCGGGAGCTGGGCTCTTGCTGAAGTCACCAGTGTGGCCGAGTGCATGGTTGGCCTTTAGTATGCCGAGGAAGCCCAGAGCCATTGTGTTTGTATTTCTGGGAATGCTGTTGCAGGGAACAGTGAGGACCAGCAAGAGGTTTCCATCCTGGCACCTTGGGTGTGGGAGAAATGGCCGAATGTTTGCTTTTTGGGAGCTGGGCTCTTGCTGAAGTCACCAGTGTGGCCGAGTGCATGGCTGGCCTTTAGTATGCTGGGGAAGCCCAGAGCCATTGTGTTTGTGTGTCTGGGAATGCGGTTGCAGGGAGCAGTGAAGACCAGCAAGAGGTTTCCGTCCTGGCACCTTGGGTGTGGCGGAAATCACCGGACGTTTGCAATGTGGGAGCTGGGCTCTGGCTGAAGGCACCAGTGTGGCCGAGTGCATGGTTGGCCTTTACTACGCTGGGGAAGGCCAGAGCCATTGTGTTTGTGTGTCTGGGAATGCGGTTGCAGGGAGCAGTGAAGACCAGCAAGAGGTTTCCATCTTGGCATTCTTTGGTGTGGGAGAAATAGCCGAATGTTTGCATTTTGGGAGCTGGGCTCTGGCTGAAGGCACCAGTGTGGCCAAGTGCATGGTTGGCCTTTAGCATGCTGGGGAAGCCCAGAGACATTGTGTTTGTGGGGTTGGGAATGCGGTTGCAGGGAGCAGTGAAGACCAGCAAGAGGTTTCTGTCCTGCCATTCTTTGGTGTGGGAGAAATGGCCGGACGTTTGAAATGTGGGAGCTGGGCTCTGGCTGAAGGCACCAGTGTGGCCGAGTGCATGGTTGGACTTCACTACGCAAGGGAAGCCCAGAGCCATTGTGTCTGTGGGTCTGGGAATGCGGTTGCAGGGAGCAGTGAAGACCAGCAAGAGTTTTTCTTCCTGGCACCTTGGGTGTGGGAGAAATCGCTGGACGTTTGCAATGTGGGAGCTGGGCTCTGGATGAAGTCACCAGTGTGGCCGAGTGCATGGTTGGCCTTTAGTATGCTGGGGAAGGCCAGAACTGTTTTCTTTGTGGGGCAGGGAATGCGGTTGCAGGGAGCAGTGAAGACCAGCAAGAGGTTTCCGTCCTGGCACCTTGGGTGTGGGAGAAATCGCTGGACGTTTGCAATGTGGGAGCTGGGCTCTGGCTGAAGTCATCAGTGTTGCCAAATGCATGGTTTGCCTTTAGTATGCTGGGGAAGCCCAGAGCCGTTTTTTTTGTGTGTCTGGGAATGCGGTTGCAGGGAGCAGTGAAGACCAGCAAGAGGTTTCCGTCCTGCCATTCTTTGGTGTAGGAGAAATGGCTGGATGTTTGGATTTTGGGAGCTGGGCTCTGGCTGAAGTCACCAGTGTGGCCAAGTGTTTGGTTGGACTTCACTACGCTGGGGAAGCCCAGAGCCATTGTGTTTGTGGGGCTGGGAATGCGGTTGCAGAGAGCAGTGAAGACCAGCAAGAGGTTTCCGTCCTGGCATTCTGTGGTGTGGGAGAAATCGCTGGACGTTTGCAATGTGGGAGCTGGGCTCTGGCTGAAGGCACCAGTGTGGCCGAGTGCATGGTTGGCCTTTAGTATGCTGGGGAAGGCCAGAGCCATTGTGTTTGTGGGGTTGGGACTGCGGTTGCAGGCAGCAGTGAAGACCAGCAAGAGGTTTCCGTCCTGTCTCCTTGGGTGTGGGAGAAATGGCCAAATGTTTGCAATGAGGGAGCTGGGCTCTGGCTGAAGTCACCAGTGTGGCCGAGTGCGTGGTTGGACCTTAGTATGCTGGGGAAGCCCAGAGCCATTGTGTTTGTGTGTCTGGGAATGCGGTTGCAGGGAGCAGTGAAGACCAGCAAGAGGTTTCCATCCTGTCACCTTGGGTGTGGGAGAAATCACCGGACGTTTGCAATGTGGGAGCTGGGCTCTGGCTGAAGTCACCAGCATGGCCGAGTGCATGGTTGGCCTTTACTACGCTGGGGAAGGCCAGAGCCATTGTGTTTGTGTGTCTGGGACTGCGGTTGCAGGGAGCAGTGAAGACCAGCAAGAGGTTTCCGTCCTGGCACCTTTGGTGTGGGAGAAATGGCCGAATGTTTGGATTTTGGGAGCTGGGCTCTGGCTGAAGTCACCAGTGTGGCCGAGTGCATTGTTGGCCTTTAGTATGCCGGGGAAGCCCAGAGCCATTGTGTTTGTATTTCTGGGAATGCTGTTGCAGGGAGCAGTGAAGACCAGGAAGAGATTTCTTTCCTGACGCCTTGTGTGTGGGAGAAATTGCTGGAGGTTTGCAATGTGGGAGCTGGGCTCTGGCTGAAGTCACCAGTGTGGCCGAGTGAGTGGTTGGACCTTAGTATGCTGGGGAAGCCCAGAGCCATTGTGTTTGTGTGTCTGGGAATGCGGTTGCAGGGAGCAGTGAAGACCAGCAAGAGGTTTCTGTCCTGGCACCTTGGGTGTGGGAGAAATGGCCGAATGTTTGCTTTTTGGGAGCTGGGCTCTTGCTGAAGTCACCAGTGTGGCCGAGTGCATGGCTGGCCTTTAGTATGCTGGGGAAGCCCAGAGCCATTGTGTTTGTGTGTCTGGGAATGCGGTTGCAGGGAGCAGTGAAGACCAGCAAGAGGTTTCCATCCTGGCACCTTGGGTGTGGGAGAAATCACCGGATGTTTGCATTTTGGGAGCTGGGCTCTGGCTGAAGTCACCAGTGTGGCCGAGTGCATGGTTGGCCTTTAGTATGCTGGGGAATCCCAGAGACATTGTGTTTGTGGTGTTGGGAATGCGGTTGCAGGGAGCAGTGAAGACCAGCAAGAGGTTTCCATCCTGGCATTCTTTGGTGTGGGAGAAATAGCCGAATGTTTGCATTTTGGGAGCTGGGCTCTGGCTGAAGGCACCAGTGTGGCCAAGTGCATGGTTGGCCTTTAGCATGCTGGGGAAGCCCAGAGACATTGTGTTTGTGGGGTTGGGAATGCGGTTGCAGGGAGCAGTGAAGACCAGCAAGAGGTTTCTGTCCTGCCATTCTTTGGTGTGGGAGAAATGGCCGGACGTTTGAAATGTGGGAGCTGGGCTCTGGCTGAAGGCACCAGTGTGGCCGAGTGCATGGTTGGACTTCACTACGCAAGGGAAGCCCAGAGCCATTGTGTCTGTGGGTCTGGGAATGCGGTTGCAGGGAGCAGTGAAGACCAGCAAGAGTTTTTCTTCCTGGCACCTTGGGTGTGGGAGAAATCGCTGGACGTTTGCAATGTGGGAGCTGGGCTCTGGATGAAGTCACCAGTGTGGCCGAGTGCATGGTTGGCCTTTAGTATGCTGGGGAAGGCCAGAACTGTTTTCTTTGTGGGGCAGGGAATGCGGTTGCAGGGAGCAGTGAAGACCAGCAAGAGGTTTCCGTCCTGGCACCTTGGGTGTGGGAGAAATCGCTGGACGTTTGCAATGTGGGAGCTGGGCTCTGGCTGAAGTCATCAGTGTTGCCAAATGCATGGTTTGCCTTTAGTATGCTGGGGAAGCCCAGAGCCGTTTTTTTTGTGTGTCTGGGAATGCGGTTGCAGGGAGCAGTGAAGACCAGCAAGAGGTTTCCGTCCTGCCATTCTTTGGTGTAGGAGAAATGGCTGGATGTTTGGATTTTGGGAGCTGGGCTCTGGCTGTAGTCACCAGTGTGGCCGAGTGCAAGGTGTGCCTTTAGTATGCTGGGGAAGGCCTGAGCCATTGTGTTTGTGTGTCTGGGAATGAGGTTGCAGGGAGCAGTGAAGACCAGCAAGAAGTTTCCATCCTGGCACCTTGGGTGTGGGAGAAATCACCGGACGTTTGCATTTTGGGAGCTGGGCTCTTGCTGAAGGCACCAGTGTTGCCAAGTGCATGGCTGGCCTGTAGTATGCTGGGGAAGCCCAGAGCCATTGTGTTTGTGTGTCTGGGAATGCGGTTGCAGGGAGCAGTGAAGACCAGCAAGAGGTTTCCGTCCTGGCACCTTGGGTGTGGGAGAAATTGCCGGACGTTTTCATTTTGGGAGCTGGGCTCTGGCTGAAGTCACCAGTATGGCCGAGTGCATGGTTGGCCTTTACTACGCTGGGGAAGGCCAGAGCCATTGTGTTTGTGTGTCTGGGACTGCGGTTGCAGGGAGCAGTGAAGACCAGCAAGAGGTTTCCGTCCTGGCACCTTTGGTGTGGGAGAAATGGCCGAATGTTTGGATTTTGGGAGCTGGGCTCTGGCTGAAGTCACCTGTGTAGCCATGTGTGTGGTTGGACTTCACCACGCTGGGGAAGCCCAGAGCAATTGTGTTTGTGTGTCTGGAAATGCGGTTGCAGGGAGCAGTGAAGACCAGCAAGAGGTTTCCGTCCTGGCACCTTGGGTGTGGGAGAAATGGCCGAATGTTTGCATTTCGGGAGCTGGGCTCTGGCTGAAGTCACCAGTGTGGCCGAGTGCATTGTTGGCCTTTAGTATGCCGGGGAAGCCCAGAGCCATTGTGTTTGTATTTCTGGGAATGCTGTTGCAGGGAGCAGTGAAGACCAGGAAGAGATTTCTTTCCTGACGCCTTGTGTGTGGGAGAAATTGCTGGAGGTTTGCAATGTGGGAGCTGGGCTCTGGCTAAAGTCACCAGTGTGGCCGAGTGAGTGGTTGGACCTTAGTATGCTGGGGAAGCCCAGAGCCATTGTGTTTGTGTGTCTGGGAATGCGGTTGCAGGGAGCAGTGAAGACCAGCAAGAGGTTTCCGTCCTGGCACCTTGGGTGTGGGAGAAATGGCCGAATGTTTGCATTTCGGGAGCTGGGCTCTTGCTGAAGTCACCAGTGTGGCCGAGTGCATGGTTGGCCTTTAGTATGCCGAGGAAGCCCAGAGCCATTGTGTTTGTATTTCTGGGAATGCTGTTGCAGGGAACAGTGAGGACCAGCAAGAGGTTTCCATCCTGGCACCTTGGGTGTGGGAGAAATGGCCGAATGTTTGCTTTTTGGGAGCTGGGCTCTTGCTGAAGTCACCAGTGTGGCCGAGTGCATGGCTGGCCTTTAGTATGCTGGGGAAGCCCAGAGCCATTGTGTTTGTGTGTCTGGGAATGCTGTTGCAGGGAGCAGTGAAGACCAGCAAGAGGTTTCCGTCCTGGCACCTTTGGTGTGGGAGAAATAGCCGAATGTTTGCAATGTGGGAGCTGGGCTCTGGCTGAAGGCACCAGTGTGGCCGAGTGCATGGTTGGCCTTTACTACGCTGGGGAAGGCCAGAGCCATTGTGTTTGTGGGGCTGGGACTGCGGTTGCAGGGAGCAGTGAAGACCAGCAAGAGGTTTCCATCCTGGCACCTTTGGTGTGGGAGAAATAGCCGAATGTTTGCATTTTGGGAGCTGGGCTCTGGCTGAAGGCACCAGTGTGGCCAAGTGCATGGTTGGCCTTTAGCATGCTGGGGAAGCCCAGAGACATTGTGTTTGTGGGGTTGGGAATGCGGTTGCAGGGAGCAGTGAAGACCAGCAAGAGGTTTCTGTCCTGCCATTCTTTGGTGTGGGAGAAATGGCCGGACGTTTGAAATGTGGGAGCTGGGCTCTTGCTGAAGGCACCAGTGTGGCCGAGTGCATGGTTGGACTTCACTACGCAAGGGAAGCCCAGAGCCATTGTGTCTGTGGGTCTGGGAATGCGGTTGCAGGGAGCAGTGAAGACCAGCAAGAGTTTTTCTTCCTGGCACCTTGGGTGTGGGAGAAATCGCTGGACGTTTGCAATGTGGGAGCTGGGCTCTGGATGAAGTCACCAGTGTGGCCGAGTGCATGGTTGGCCTTTAGTATGCTGGGGAAGGCCAGAACTGTTTTCTTTGTGGGGCAGGGAATGCGGTTGCAGGGAGCAGTGAAGACCAGCAAGAGGTTTCCGTCCTGGCACCTTGGGTGTGGGAGAAATCGCTGGACGTTTGCAATGTGGGAGCTGGGCTCTGGCTGAAGTCATCAGTGTTGCCAAATGCATGGTTTGCCTTTAGTATGCTGGAGAAGCCCAGAGCCGTTTTTTTTGTGTGTCTGGGAATGCGGTTGCAGGGAGCAGTGAAGACCAGCAAGAGGTTTCCGTCCTGCCATTCTTTGGTGTAGGAGAAATGGCTGGATGTTTGGATTTTGGGAGCTGGGTTCTGGCTGAAGTCACCAGTGTGGCCAAGTGTTTGGTTGGACTTCACTACGCTGGGGAAGCCCAGAGCCATTGTGTTTGTGGGGCTGGGAATGCGGTTGCAGAGAGCAGTGAAGACCAGCAAGAGGTTTCCGTCCTGGCATTCTGTGGTGTGGGAGAAATCGCTGGACGTTTGCAATGTGGGAGCTGGGCTCTGGCTGAAGGCACCAGTGTGGCCGAGTGCATGGTTGGCCTTTAGTATGCTGGGGAAGGCCAGAGCCATTGTGTTTGTGGGGTTGGGACTGCGGTTGCAGGCAGCAGTGAAGACCAGCAAGAGGTTTCCGTCCTGTCTCCTTGGGTGTGGGAGAAATGGCCGAATGTTTGCAATGTGGGAGCTGGGCTCTGGCTGAAGTCACCAGTGTGGCCGAGTGCGTGGTTGGACCTTAGTATGCTGGGGAAGGCCAGAGCCATTGTGTTTGTGTGTCTGGGACTGCGGTTGCAGGGAGCAGTGAAGACCAGCAAGAGGTTTCCGTCCTGGCACCTTTGGTGTGGGAGAAATGGCCGAATGTTTGGATTTTGGGAGCTGGGCTCTGGCTGAAGGCACCAGTGTAGCCATGTGTGTGGTTGGACTTCACCACGCTGGGGAAGCCCAGAGCAATTGTGTTTGTGTGTCTGGAAATGCGGTTGCAGGGAGCAGTGAAGACCAGCAAGAGGTTTCCGTCCTGGCACCTTGGGTGTGGGAGAAATGGCCGAATGTTTGCATTTCGGGAGCTGGGCTCTGGCTGAAGTCACCAGTGTGGCCGAGTGCATGGTTGGCCTTTAGTATGCCGAGGAAGCCCAGAGCCATTGTGTTTGTATTTCTGGGAATGCTGTTGCAGGGAACAGTGAGGACCAGCAAGAGGTTTCCATCCTGGCACCTTGGGTGTGGGAGAAATGGCCGAATGTTTGCTTTTTGGGAGCTGGGCTCTTGCTGAAGTCACCAGTGTGGCCGAGTGCATGGCTGGCCTTTAGTATGCTGGGGAAGCCCAGAGCCATTGTGTTTGTGTGTCTGGGAATGCGGTTGCAGGGAGCAGTGAAGACCAGCAAGAGGTTTCCATCCTGGCACCTTGGGTGTGGGAGAAATCACCGGACGTTTGCATTTTGGGAGCTGGGCTCTGGCTGAAGTCACCAGTGTGGCCGAGTGCATGGTTGGCCTTTAGTATGCTGGGGAATCCCAGAGCCATTGTGTTTGTGGTGTTGGGAATGCGATTGCAGGGAGCAGTGAAGACCAGCAAGAGGTTTCCATCCTGGCATTCTTTGGTGTGGGAGAAATAGCCGAATGTTTGCATTTTGGGAGCTGGGCTCTGGCTGAAGGCACCAGTGTGGCCAAGTGCATGGTTGGCCTTTAGCATGCTGGGGAAGCCCAGAGCCATTGTGTTTGTGGGGTTGGGAATGCGGTTGCAGGGAGCAGTGAAGACCAGCAAGAGGTTTCTGTCCTGCCATTCTTTGGTGTGGGAGAAATGGCCGGACGTTTGAAATGTGGGAGCTGGGCTCTGGCTGAAGGCACCAGTGTGGCCGAGTGCATGGTTGGACTTCACTACGCAAGGGAAGCCTAGAGCCATTGTGTCTGTGGGTCTGGGAATGCGGTTGCAGGGAGCAGTGAAGACCAGCAAGAGTTTTTCTTCCTGGCACCTTGGGTGTGGGAGAAATCGCTGGACGTTTGCAATGTGGGAGCTGGGCTCTGGCTGAAGTCACCAGTGTGGCCGAGTGCGTGGTTGGACCTTAGTATGCTGGGGAAGCCCAGAGCCGTTTTTTTTGTGTGTCTGGGAATGCGGTTGCAGGGAGCAGTGAAGACCAGCAAGAGGTTTCCGTCCTGCCATTCTTTGGTGTAGGAGAAATGGCTGGATGTTTGGATTTTGGGAGCTGGGCTCTGGCTGAAGTCACCAGTGTGGCCAAGTGCAAGGTGTGCCTTTAGTATGCTGGGGAAGGCCTGAGCCATTGTGTTTGTGTGTCTGGGAATGAGGTTGCAGGGAGCAGTGAAGACCAGCAAGAGGTTTCCGTCCTGGCACCTTGGGTGTGGCGGAAATCACCGGACGTTTGCAATGTGGGAGCTGGGCTCTGGCTGAAGGCACCAGTGTGGCCGAGTGCATGGTTGGCCTTTACTACGCTGGGGAAGGCCAGAGCCATTGTGTTTGTGGGGCTGGGACTGCGGTTGCAGGGAGCAGTGAAGACCAGCAAGAGGTTTCCGTCCTGGCACCTTTGGTGTGGGAGAAATAGCCGAATGTTTGCATTTTGGGAGCTGGGCTCTGGCTGAAGGCACCAGTGTGGCCAAGTGCATGGTTGGCCTTTAGCATGCTGGGGAAGCCCAGAGACATTGTGTTTGTGGGGTTGGGAATGCGGTTGCAGGGAGCAGTGAAGACCAGCAAGAGGTTTCTGTCCTGCCATTCTTTGGTGTGGGAGAAATGGCCGGACGTTTGAAATGTGGGAGCTGGGCTCTGGCTGAAGGCACCAGTGTGGCCGAGTGCATGGTTGGACTTCACTACGCAAGGGAAGCCCAGAGCCATTGTGTCTGTGGGTCTGGGAATGCGGTTGCAGGGAGCAGTGAAGACCAGCAAGAGTTTTTCTTCCTGGCACCTTGGGTGTGGGAGAAATCGCTGGACGTTTGCAATGTGGGAGCTGGGCTCTGGATGAAGTCACCAGTGTGGCCGAGTGCATGGTTGGCCTTTAGTATGCTGGGGAAGGCCAGAACTGTTTTCTTTGTGGGGCAGGGAATGCGGTTGCAGGGAGCAGTGAAGACCAGCAAGAGGTTTCCGTCCTGGCACCTTGGGTGTGGGAGAAATCGCTGGACGTTTGCAATGTGGGAGCTGGGCTCTGGCTGAAGTCATCAGTGTTGCCAAATGCATGGTTTGCCTTTAGTATGCTGGAGAAGCCCAGAGCCGTTTTTTTTGTGTGTCTGGGAATGCGGTTGCAGGGAGCAGTGAAGACCAGCAAGAGGTTTCCGTCCTGCCATTCTTTGGTGTAGGAGAAATGGCTGGATGTTTGGATTTTGGGAGCTGGGCTCTGGCTGAAGTCACCAGTGTGGCCGAGTGCAAGGTGTGCCTTTAGTATGCTGGGGAAGGCCTGAGCCATTGTGTTTGTGTGTCTGGGAATGAGGTTGCAGGGAGCAGTGAAGACCAGCAAGAGGTTTCCGTCCTGGCACCTTGGGTGTGGCGGAAATCACCGGACGTTTGCAATGTGGGAGCTGGGCTCTGGCTGAAGGCACCAGTGTGGCCGAGTGCATGGTTGGCCTTTACTACGCTGGGGAAGGCCAGAGCCATTGTGTTTGTGGGGCTGGGACTGCGGTTGCAGGGAGCAGTGAAGACCAGCAAGAGGTTTCCGTCCTGGCACCTTTGGTGTGGGAGAAATAGCCGAATGTTTGCATTTTGGGAGCTGGGCTCTGGCTGAAGGCACCAGTGTGGCCAAGTGCATGGTTGGCCTTTAGCATGCTGGGGAAGCCCAGAGACATTGTGTTTGTGGGGTTGGGAATGCGGTTGCAGGGAGCAGTGAAGACCAGCAAGAGGTTTCTGTCCTGCCATTCTTTGGTGTGGGAGAAATGGCCGGACGTTTGAAATGTGGGAGCTGGGCTCTGGCTGAAGGCACCAGTGTGGCCGAGTGCATGGTTGGACTTCACTACGCAAGGGAAGCCCAGAGCCATTGTGTCTGTGGGTCTGGGAATGCGGTTGCAGGGAGCAGTGAAGACCAGCAAGAGTTTTTCTTCCTGGCACCTTGGGTGTGGGAGAAATCGCTGGACGTTTGCAATGTGGGAGCTGGGCTCTGGATGAAGTCACCAGTGTGGCCGAGTGCATGGTTGGCCTTTAGTATGCTGGGGAAGGCCAGAACTGTTTTCTTTGTGGGGCAGGGAATGCGGTTGCAGGGAGCAGTGAAGACCAGCAAGAGGTTTCCGTCCTGGCACCTTGGGTGTGGGAGAAATCGCTGGACGTTTGCAATGTGGGAGCTGGGCTCTGGCTGAAGTCATCAGTGTTGCCAAATGCATGGTTTGCCTTTAGTATGCTGGAGAAGCCCAGAGCCGTTTTTTTTGTGTGTCTGGGAATGCGGTTGCAGGGAGCAGTGAAGACCAGCAAGAGGTTTCCGTCCTGCCATTCTTTGGTGTAGGAGAAATGGCTGGATGTTTGGATTTTGGGAGCTGGGCTCTGGCTGAAGTCACCAGTGTGGCCAAGTGTTTGGTTGGACTTCACTACGCTGGGGAAGCCCAGAGCCATTGTGTTTGTGGGGCTGGGAATGCGGTTGCAGAGAGCAGTGAAGACCAGCAAGAGGTTTCCGTCCTGGCATTCTGTGGTGTGGGAGAAATCGCTGGACGTTTGCAATGTGGGAGCTGGGCTCTGGCTGAAGGCACCAGTGTGGCCGAGTGCATGGTTGGCCTTTAGTATGCTGGGGAAGGCCAGAGCCATTGTGTTTGTGGGGTTGGGACTGCGGTTGCAGGCAGCAGTGAAGACCAGCAAGAGGTTTCCGTCCTGTCTCCTTGGGTGTGGGAGAAATGGCCGAATGTTTGCAATGTGGGAGCTGGGCTCTGGCTGAAGTCACCAGTGTGGCCGAGTGCGTGGTTGGACCTTAGTATGCTGGGGAAGCCCAGAGCCATTGTGTTTGTGTGTCTGGGAATGCGGTTGCAGGGAGCAGTGAAGACCAGCAAGAGGTTTCCGTCCTGGCACCTTTGGTGTGGGAGAAATCACCGGACGTTTGCAATGTGGGAGCTGGGCTCTGGCTGAAGTCACCAGTATGGCCGAGTGCATGGTTGGCCTTTACTACGCTGGGGAAGGCCAGAGCCATTGTGTTTGTGTGTCTGGGACTGCGGTTGCAGGGAGCAGTGAAGACCAGCAAGAGGTTTCCGTCCTGGCACCTTTGGTGTGGGAGAAATGGCCGAATGTTTGGATTTTGGGAGCTGGGCTCTGGCTGAAGGCACCAGTGTAGCCATGTGTGTGGTTGGACTTCACCACGCTGGGGAAGCCCAGAGCAATTGTGTTTGTGTGTCTGGAAATGCGGTTGCAGGGAGCAGTGAAGACCAGCAAGAGGTTTCCGTCCTGGCACCTTGGGTGTGGGAGAAATGGCCGAATGTTTGCATTTCGGGAGCTGGGCTCTGGCTGAAGTCACCAGTGTGGCCGAGTGCATTGTTGGCCTTTAGTATGCCGGGGAAGCCCAGAGCCATTGTGTTTGTGTGTCTGGGAATGCGGTTGCAGGGAGCAGTGAAGACCAGCAAGAGGTTTCCGTCCTGGCACCTTGGGTGTGGGAGAAATGGCTGAATGTTTGCATTTCGGGAGCTGGGCTCTTGCTGAAGTCACCAGTGTGGCCGAGTGCATGGTTGGCCTTTAGTATGCCGAGGAAGCCCAGAGCCATTGTGTTTGTGTGTCTGGGAATGCGGTTGCAGGGAACAGTGAGGACCAGCAAGAGGTTTCCATCCTGGCACCTTGGGTGTGGGAGAAATGGCCGAATGTTTGCTTTTTGGGAGCTGGGCTCTTGCTGAAGTCACCAGTGTGGCCGAGTGCATGGCTGGCCTTTAGTATGCTGGGGAAGCCCAGAGCCATTGTGTTTGTGTGTCTGGGAATGCGGTTGCAGGGAGCAGTGAAGACCAGCAAGAGGTTTCCATCCTGGCACCTTGGGTGTGGGAGAAATCACCGGACGTTTGCATTTTGGGAGCTGGGCTCTGGCTGAAGTCACCAGTGTGGCCGAGTGCATGGTTGGCCTTTAGTATGCTGGGGAATCCCAGAGCCATTGTGTTTGTGGTGTTGGGAATGCGGTTGCAGGGAGCAGTGAAGACCAGCAAGAGGTTTCCATCCTGGCATTCTTTGGTGTGGGAGAAATAGCCGAATGTTTGCATTTTGGGAGCTGGGCTCTGGCTGAAGGCACCAGTGTGGCCAAGTGCATGGTTGGCCTTTAGCATGCTGGGGAAGCCCAGAGACATTGTGTTTGTGGGGTTGGGAATGCGGTTGCAGGGAGCAGTGAAGACCAGCAAGAGGTTTCTGTCCTGCCATTCTTTGGTGTGGGAGAAATGGCCGGACGTTTGAAATGTGGGAGCTGGGCTCTGGCTGAAGGCACCAGTGTGGCCGAGTGCATGGTTGGACTTCACTACGCAAGGGAAGCCTAGAGCCATTGTGTCTGTGGGTCTGGGAATGCGGTTGCAGGGAGCAGTGAAGACCAGCAAGAGTTTTTCTTCCTGGCACCTTGGGTGTGGGAGAAATCGCTGGACGTTTGCAATGTGGGAGCTGGGCTCTGGATGAAGTCACCAGTGTGGCCGAGTGCATGGTTGGCCTTTAGTATGCTGGGGAAGGCCAGAACTGTTTTCTTTGTGGGGCAGGGAATGCGGTTGCAGGGAGCAGTGAAGACCAGCAAGAGGTTTCCGTCCTGGCACCTTGGGTGTGGGAGAAATCGCTGGACGTTTGCAATGTGGGAGCTGGGCTCTGGCTGAAGTCATCAGTGTTGCCAAATGCATGGTTTGCCTTTAGTATGCTGGGGAAGCCCAGAGCCGTTTTTTTTGTGTGTCTGGGAATGCGGTTGCAGGGAGCAGTGAAGACCAGCAAGAGGTTTCCGTCCTGCCATTCTTTGGTGTAGGAGAAATGGCTGGATGTTTGGATTTTGGGAGCTGGGCTCTGGCTGTAGTCACCAGTGTGGCCGAGTGCAAGGTGTGCCTTTAGTATGCTGGGGAAGGCCTGAGCCATTGTGTTTGTGTGTCTGGGAATGAGGTTGCAGGGAGCAGTGAAGACCAGCAAGAAGTTTCCATCCTGGCACCTTGGGTGTGGGAGAAATCACCGGACGTTTGCATTTTGGGAGCTGGGCTCTTGCTGAAGGCACCAGTGTTGCCAAGTGCATGGCTGGCCTGTAGTATGCTGGGGAAGCCCAGAGCCATTGTGTTTGTGTGTCTGGGAATGCGGTTGCAGGGAGCAGTGAAGACCAGCAAGAGGTTTCCGTCCTGGCACCTTTGGTGTGGGAGAAATCACCGGACGTTTGCAATGTGGGAGCTGGGCTCTGGCTGAAGTCACCAGTATGGCCGAGTGCATGGTTGGCCTTTACTACGCTGGGGAAGGCCAGAGCCATTGTGTTTGTGTGTCTGGGACTGCGGTTGCAGGGAGCAGTGAAGACCAGCAAGAGGTTTCCGTCCTGGCACCTTTGGTGTGGGAGAAATGGCCGAATGTTTGGATTTTGGGAGCTGGGCTCTGGCTGAAGGCACCAGTGTAGCCATGTGTGTGGTTGGACTTCACCACGCTGGGGAAGCCCAGAGCAATTGTGTTTGTGTGTCTGGAAATGCGGTTGCAGGGAGCAGTGAAGACCAGCAAGAGGTTTCCGTCCTGGCACCTTGGGTGTGGGAGAAATGGCCGAATGTTTGCATTTTGGGAGCTGGGCTCTGGCTGAAGTCACCAGTGTGGCCGAGTGCATTGTTGGCCTTTAGTATGCCGGGGAAGCCCAGAGCCATTGTGTTTGTATTTCTGGGAATGCTGTTGCAGGGAGCAGTGAAGACCAGGAAGAGATTTCTTTCCTGACGCCTTGTGTGTGGGAGAAATTGCTGGAGGTTTGCAATGTGGGAGCTGGGCTCTGGCTAAAGTCACCAGTGTGGCCGAGTGAGTGGTTGGACCTTAGTATGCTGGGGAAGCCCAGAGCCATTGTGTTTGTGTGTCTGGGAATGCGGTTGCAGGGAGCAGTGAAGACCAGCAAGAGGTTTCCGTCCTGGCACCTTGGGTGTGGGAGAAATGGCCGAATGTTTGCATTTCGGGAGCTGGGCTCTTGCTGAAGTCACCAGTGTGGCCGAGTGCATGGTTGGCCTTTAGTATGCCGAGGAAGCCCAGAGCCATTGTGTTTGTATTTCTGGGAATGCTGTTGCAGGGAACAGTGAGGACCAGCAAGAGGTTTCCATCCTGGCACCTTGGGTGTGGGAGAAATGGCCGAATGTTTGCTTTTTGGGAGCTGGGCTCTTGCTGAAGTCACCAGTGTGGCCGAGTGCATGGCTGGCCTTTAGTATGCTGGGGAAGCCCAGAGCCATTGTGTTTGTGTGTCTGGGAATGCGGTTGCAGGGAGCAGTGAAGACCAGCAAGAGGTTTCCATCCTGGCACCTTGGGTGTGGCGGAAATCACCGGACGTTTGCAATGTGGGAGCTGGGCTCTGGCTGAAGGCACCAGTGTGGCCGAGTGCATGGTTGGCCTTTACTACGCTGGGGAAGGCCAGAGCCATTGTGTTTGTGGGGCTGGGACTGCGGTTGCAGGGAGCAGTGAAGACCAGCAAGAGGTTTCCATCTTGGCATTCTTTGGTGTGGGAGAAATAGCCGAATGTTTGCATTTTGGGAGCTGGGCTCTGGCTGAAGGCACCAGTGTGGCCAAGTGCATGGTTGGCCTTTAGCATGCTGGGGAAGCCCAGAGACATTGTGTTTGTGGGGTTGGGAATGCGGTTGCAGGGAGCAGTGAAGACCAGCAAGAGGTTTCTGTCCTGCCATTCTTTGGTGTGGGAGAAATGGCCGGACGTTTGAAATGTGGGAGCTGGGCTCTGGCTGAAGGCACCAGTGTGGCCGAGTGCATGGTTGGACTTCACTACGCAAGGGAAGCCCAGAGCCATTGTGTCTGTGGGTCTGGGAATGCGGTTGCAGGGAGCAGTGAAGACCAGCAAGAGTTTTTCTTCCTGGCACCTTGGGTGTGGGAGAAATCGCTGGACGTTTGCAATGTGGGAGCTGGGCTCTGGATGAAGTCACCAGTGTGGCCGAGTGCATGGTTGGCCTTTAGTATGCTGGGGAAGGCCAGAACTGTTTTCTTTGTGGGGCAGGGAATGCGGTTGCAGGGAGCAGTGAAGACCAGCAAGAGGTTTCCGTCCTGGCACCTTGGGTGTGGGAGAAATCGCTGGACGTTTGCAATGTGGGAGCTGGGCTCTGGCTGAAGTCATCAGTGTTGCCAAATGCATGGTTTGCCTTTAGTATGCTGGGGAAGCCCAGAGCCGTTTTTTTTGTGTGTCTGGGAATGCGGTTGCAGGGAGCAGTGAAGACCAGCAAGAGGTTTCCGTCCTGCCATTCTTTGGTGTAGGAGAAATGGCTGGATGTTTGGATTTTGGGAGCTGGGCTCTGGCTGAAGTCACCAGTGTGGCCAAGTGTTTGGTTGGACTTCACTACGCTGGGGAAGCCCAGAGCCATTGTGTTTGTGGGGCTGGGAATGCGGTTGCAGAGAGCAGTGAAGACCAGCAAGAGGTTTCCGTCCTGGCATTCTGTGGTGTGGGAGAAATCGCTGGACGTTTGCAATGTGGGAGCTGGGCTCTGGCTGAAGGCACCAGTGTGGCCGAGTGCAAGGTGTGCCTTTAGTATGCTGGGGAAGGCCTGAGCCATTGTGTTTGTGTGTCTGGGAATGAGGTTGCAGGGAGCAGTGAAGACCAGCAAGAAGTTTCCATCCTGGCACCTTGGGTGTGGGAGAAATCACCGGACGTTTGCATTTTGGGAGCTGGGCTCTTGCTGAAGGCACCAGTGTTGCCAAGTGCATGGCTGGCCTGTAGTATGCTGGGGAAGCCCAGAGCCATTGTGTTTGTGTGTCTGGAAATGCGGTTGCAGGGAGCAGTGAAGACCAGCAAGAGGTTTCCGTCCTGGCACCTTGGGTGTGGGAGAAATGGCCGAATGTTTGCATTTTGGGAGCTGGGCTCTGGCTGAAGTCACCAGTGTGGCCGAGTGCATTGTTGGCCTTTAGTATGCCGGGGAAGCCCAGAGCCATTGTGTTTGTATTTCTGGGAATGCTGTTGCAGGGAGCAGTGAAGACCAGGAAGAGATTTCTTTCCTGACGCCTTGTGTGTGGGAGAAATTGCTGGAGGTTTGCAATGTGGGAGCTGGGCTCTGGCTAAAGTCACCAGTGTGGCCGAGTGAGTGGTTGGACCTTAGTATGCTGGGGAAGCCCAGAGCCATTGTGTTTGTGTGTCTGGGAATGCGGTTGCAGGGAGCAGTGAAGACCAGCAAGAGGTTTCCGTCCTGGCACCTTGGGTGTGGGAGAAATGGCCGAATGTTTGCATTTCGGGAGCTGGGCTCTTGCTGAAGTCACCAGTGTGGCCGAGTGCATGGTTGGCCTTTAGTATGCCGAGGAAGCCCAGAGCCATTGTGTTTGTATTTCTGGGAATGCTGTTGCAGGGAACAGTGAGGACCAGCAAGAGGTTTCCATCCTGGCACCTTGGGTGTGGGAGAAATGGCCGAATGTTTGCTTTTTGGGAGCTGGGCTCTTGCTGAAGTCACCAGTGTGGCCGAGTGCATGGCTGGCCTTTAGTATGCTGGGGAAGCCCAGAGCCATTGTGTTTGTGTGTCTGGGAATGCGGTTGCAGGGAGCAGTGAAGACCAGCAAGAGGTTTCCGTCCTGGCACCTTGGGTGTGGCGGAAATCACCGGACGTTTGCAATGTGGGAGCTGGGCTCTGGCTGAAGGCACCAGTGTGGCCGAGTGCATGGTTGGCCTTTACTACGCTGGGGAAGGCCAGAGCCATTGTGTTTGTGGGGCTGGGACTGCGGTTGCAGGGAGCAGTGAAGACCAGCAAGAGGTTTCCATCTTGGCATTCTTTGGTGTGGGAGAAATAGCCGAATGTTTGCATTTTGGGAGCTGGGCTCTGGCTGAAGGCACCAGTGTGGCCAAGTGCATGGTTGGCCTTTAGCATGCTGGGGAAGCCCAGAGACATTGTGTTTGTGGGGTTGGGAATGCGGTTGCAGGGAGCAGTGAAGACCAGCAAGAGGTTTCTGTCCTGCCATTCTTTGGTGTGGGAGAAATGGCCGGACGTTTGAAATGTGGGAGCTGGGCTCTGGCTGAAGGCACCAGTGTGGCCGAGTGCATGGTTGGACTTCACTACGCAAGGGAAGCCCAGAGCCATTGTGTCTGTGGGTCTGGGAATGCGGTTGCAGGGAGCAGTGAAGACCAGCAAGAGTTTTTCTTCCTGGCACCTTGGGTGTGGGAGAAATCGCTGGACGTTTGCAATGTGGGAGCTGGGCTCTGGATGAAGTCACCAGTGTGGCCGAGTGCATGGTTGGCCTTTAGTATGCTGGGGAAGGCCAGAACTGTTTTCTTTGTGGGGCAGGGAATGCGGTTGCAGGGAGCAGTGAAGACCAGCAAGAGGTTTCCGTCCTGGCACCTTGGGTGTGGGAGAAATCGCTGGACGTTTGCAATGTGGGAGCTGGGCTCTGGCTGAAGTCATCAGTGTTGCCAAATGCATGGTTTGCCTTTAGTATGCTGGGGAAGCCCAGAGCCGTTTTTTTTGTGTGTCTGGGAATGCGGTTGCAGGGAGCAGTGAAGACCAGCAAGAGGTTTCCGTCCTGCCATTCTTTGGTGTAGGAGAAATGGCTGGATGTTTGGATTTTGGGAGCTGGGCTCTGGCTGAAGTCACCAGTGTGGCCAAGTGTTTGGTTGGACTTCACTACGCTGGGGAAGCCCAGAGCCATTGTGTTTGTGGGGCTGGGAATGCGGTTGCAGAGAGCAGTGAAGACCAGCAAGAGGTTTCCGTCCTGGCATTCTGTGGTGTGGGAGAAATCGCTGGACGTTTGCAATGTGGGAGCTGGGCTCTGGCTGAAGGCACCAGTGTGGCCGAGTGCATGGTTGGCCTTTAGTATGCTGGGGAAGGCCAGAGCCATTGTGTTTGTGGGGTTGGGACTGCGGTTGCAGGCAGCAGTGAAGACCAGCAAGAGGTTTCCGTCCTGTCTCCTTGGGTGTGGGAGAAATGGCCGAATGTTTGCAATGTGGGAGCTGGGCTCTGGCTGAAGTCACCAGTGTGGCCGAGTGCGTGGTTGGACCTTAGTATGCTGGGGAAGCCCAGAGCCATTGTGTTTGTGTGTCTGGGAATGCGGTTGCAGGGAGCAGTGAAGACCAGCAAGAGGTTTCCGTCCTGGCACCTTTGGTGTGGGAGAAATCACCGGACGTTTGCAATGTGGGAGCTGGGCTCTGGCTGAAGTCACCAGTATGGCCGAGTGCATGGTTGGCCTTTACTACGCTGGGGAAGGCCAGAGCCATTGTGTTTGTGTGTCTGGGACTGCGGTTGCAGGGAGCAGTGAAGACCAGCAAGAGGTTTCCGTCCTGGCACCTTGGGTGTGGGGGAAATGGCCGAATGTTTGCAGTTTGGGAGCTGGGCTCTGGCTGAAGTCACCTGTGTAGCCATGTGTGTGGTTGGACTTCACCACGCTGGGGAAGCCCAGAGCAATTGTGTTTGTGTGTCTGGAAATGCGGTTGCAGGGAGCAGTGAAGACCAGCAAGAGGTTTCCGTCCTGGCACCTTGGGTGTGGGAGAAATGGCCGAATGTTTGCATTTCGGGAGCTGGGCTCTGGCTGAAGTCACCAGTGTGGCCGAGTGCATTGTTGGCCTTTAGTATGCCGGGGAAGCCCAGAGCCATTGTGTTTGTATTTCTGGGAATGCTGTTGCAGGGAGCAGTGAAGACCAGGAAGAGATTTCTTTCCTGACGCCTTGTGTGTGGGAGAAATTGCTGGAGGTTTGCAATGTGGTAGCTGGGCTCTGGCTAAAGTCACCAGTGTGGCCGAGTGAGTGGTTGGACCTTAGTATGCTGGGGAAGCCCAGAGCCATTGTGTTTGTGTGTCTGGGAATGCGGTTGCAGGGAGCAGTGAAGACCAGCAAGAGGTTTCCGTCCTGGCACCTTGGGTGTGGGAGAAATGGCCGAATGTTTGCATTTCGGGAGCTGGGCTCTTGCTGAAGTCACCAGTGTGGCCGAGTGCATGGTTGGCCTTTAGTATGCCGAGGAAGCCCAGAGCCATTGTGTTTGTATTTCTGGGAATGCTGTTGCAGGGAACAGTGAGGACCAGCAAGAGGTTTCCATCCTGGCACCTTGGGTGTGGGAGAAATGGCCGAATGTTTGCTTTTTGGGAGCTGGGCTCTTGCTGAAGTCACCAGTGTGGCCGAGTGCATGGCTGGCCTTTAGTATGCTGGGGAAGCCCAGAGCCATTGTGTTTGTGTGTCTGGGAATGCGGTTGCAGGGAGCAGTGAAGACCAGCAAGAGGTTTCCATCCTGGCACCTTGGGTGTGGGAGAAATCACCGGACGTTTGCATTTTGGGAGCTGGGCTCTGGCTGAAGGCACCAGTGTGGCCAAGTGCATGGTTGGCCTTTAGCATGCTGGGGAAGCCCAGAGACATTGTGTTTGTGGGGTTGGGAATGCGGTTGCAGGGAGCAGTGAAGACCAGCAAGAGGTTTCTGTCCTGCCATTCTTTGGTGTGGGAGAAATGGCCGGACGTTTGAAATGTGGGAGCTGGGCTCTGGCTGAAGGCACCAGTGTGGCCGAGTGCATGGTTGGACTTCACTACGCAAGGGAAGCCCAGAGCCATTGTGTCTGTGGGTCTGGGAATGCGGTTGCAGGGAGCAGTGAAGACCAGCAAGAGTTTTTCTTCCTGGCACCTTGGGTGTGGGAGAAATCGCTGGACGTTTGCAATGTGGGAGCTGGGCTCTGGATGAAGTCACCAGTGTGGCCGAGTGCATGGTTGGCCTTTAGTATGCTGGGGAAGGCCAGAACTGTTTTCTTTGTGGGGCAGGGAATGCGGTTGCAGGGAGCAGTGAAGACCAGCAAGAGGTTTCCGTCCTGGCACCTTGGGTGTGGGAGAAATCGCTGGACGTTTGCAATGTGGGAGCTGGGCTCTGTTTGAAGTCATCAGTGTTGCTAAATGCATGGTTTGCCTTTAGTATTCTGGGGAAGCCCAGAGCCGTTTTTTTTGTGTGTCTGGGAATGCGGTTGCAGGGAGCAGTGAAGACCAGCAAGAGGTTTCCGTCCTGCCATTCTTTGGTGTAGGAGAAATGGCTGGATGTTTGGATTTTGGGAGCTGGGCTCTGGCTGAAGTCACCAGTGTGGCCAAGTGTTTGGTTGGACTTCACTACGCTGGGGAAGCCCAGAGCCATTGTGTTTGTGGGGCTGGGAATGCGGTTGCAGAGAGCAGTGAAGACCAGCAAGAGGTTTCCGTCCTGGCATTCTGTGGTGTGGGAGAAATCGCTGGACGTTTGCAATGTGGGAGCTGGGCTCTGGCTGAAGGCACCAGTGTGGCCGAGTGCAAGGTGTGCCTTTAGTATGCTGGGGAAGGCCTGAGCCATTGTGTTTGTGTGTCTGGGAATGAGGTTGCAGGGAGCAGTGAAGACCAGCAAGAAGTTTCCATCCTGGCACCTTGGGTGTGGGAGAAATCACCGGACGTTTGCATTTTGGGAGCTGGGCTCTTGCTGAAGGCACCAGTGTTGCCAAGTGCATGGCTGGCCTGTAGTATGCTGGGGAAGCCCAGAGCCATTGTGTTTGTGTGTCTGGGAATGCGGTTGCAGGGAGCAGTGAAGACCAGCAAGAGGTTTCCGTCCTGGCACCTTTGGTGTGGGAGAAATCACCGGACGTTTGCAATGTGGGAGCTGGGCTCTGGCTGAAGTCACCAGTATGGCCGAGTGCATGGTTGGCCTTTACTACGCTGGGGAAGGCCAGAGCCATTGTGTTTGTGTGTCTGGGACTGCGGTTGCAGGGAGCAGTGAAGACCAGCAAGAGGTTTCCGTCCTGGCACCTTTGGTGTGGGAGAAATGGCCGAATGTTTGGATTTTGGGAGCTGGGCTCTGGCTGAAGGCACCAGTGTAGCCATGTGTGTGGTTGGACTTCACCACGCTGGGGAAGCCCAGAGCAATTGTGTTTGTGTGTCTGGGACTGCGGTTGCAGGGAGCAGTGAAGACCAGCAAGAGGTTTCCGTCCTGGCACCTTGGGTGTGGGAGAAATGGCCGAATGTTTGCATTTCGGGAGCTGGGCTCTGGCTGAAGTCACCAGTGTGGCCGAGTGCATTGTTGGCCTTTAGTATGCCGGGGAAGCCCAGAGCCATTGTGTTTGTATTTCTGGGAATGCTGTTGCAGGGAGCAGTGAAGACCAGGAAGAGATTTCTTTCCTCACGCCTTGTGTGTGGGAGAAATTGCTGGAGGTTTGCAATGTGGGAGCTGGGCTCTGGCTAAAGTCACCAGTGTGGCCGAGTGAGTGGTTGGACCTTAGTATGCTGGGGAAGCCCAGAGCCATTGTGTTTGTGTGTCTGGGAATGCGGTTGCAGGGAGCAGTGAAGACCAGCAAGAGGTTTCCGTCCTGGCACCTTGGGTGTGGGAGAAATGGCCGAATGTTTGCATTTCGGGAGCTGGGCTCTTGCTGAAGTCACCAGTGTGGCCGAGTGCATGGTTGGCCTTTAGTATGCCGAGGAAGCCCAGAGCCATTGTGTTTGTATTTCTGGGAATGCTGTTGCAGGGAACAGTGAGGACCAGCAAGAGGTTTCCATCCTGGCACCTTGGGTGTGGGAGAAATGGCCGAATGTTTGCTTTTTGGGAGCTGGGCTCTTGCTGAAGTCACCAGTGTGGCCGAGTGCATGGCTGGCCTTTAGTATGCTGGGGAAGCCCAGAGCCATTGTGTTTGTGTGTCTGGGAATGCGGTTGCAGGGAGCAGTGAAGACCAGCAAGAGGTTTCCGTCCTGGCACCTTGGGTGTGGCGGAAATCACCGGACGTTTGCAATGTGGGAGCTGGGCTCTGGCTGAAGGCACCAGTGTGGCCGAGTGCATGGTTGGCCTTTACTACGCTGGGGAAGGCCAGAGCCATTGTGTTTGTGGGGCTGGGACTGCGGTTGCAGGGAGCAGTGAAGACCAGCAAGAGGTTTCCATCTTGGCATTCTTTGGTGTGGGAGAAATAGCCGAATGTTTGCATTTTGGGAGCTGGGCTCTGGCTGAAGGCACCAGTGTGGCCAAGTGCATGGTTGGCCTTTAGCATGCTGGGGAAGCCCAGAGACATTGTGTTTGTGGGGTTGGGAATGCGGTTGCAGGGAGCAGTGAAGACCAGCAAGAGGTTTCTGTCCTGCCATTCTTTGGTGTGGGAGAAATGGCCGGACGTTTGAAATGTGGGAGCTGGGCTCTGGCTGAAGGCACCAGTGTGGCCGAGTGCATGGTTGGACTTCACTACGCAAGGGAAGCCCAGAGCCATTGTGTCTGTGGGTCTGGGAATGCGGTTGCAGGGAGCAGTGAAGACCAGCAAGAGTTTTTCTTCCTGGCACCTTGGGTGTGGGAGAAATCGCTGGACGTTTGCAATGTGGGAGCTGGGCTCTGGATGAAGTCACCAGTGTGGCCGAGTGCATGGTTGGCCTTTAGTATGCTGGGGAAGGCCAGAACTGTTTTCTTTGTGGGGCAGGGAATGCGGTTGCAGGGAGCAGTGAAGACCAGCAAGAGGTTTCCGTCCTGGCACCTTGGGTGTGGGAGAAATCGCTGGACGTTTGCAATGTGGGAGCTGGGCTCTGGCTGAAGTCATCAGTGTTGCCAAATGCATGGTTTGCCTTTAGTATGCTGGGGAAGCCCAGAGCCGTTTTTTTTGTGTGTCTGGGAATGCGGTTGCAGGGAGCAGTGAAGACCAGCAAGAGGTTTCCGTCCTGCCATTCTTTGGTGTAGGAGAAATGGCTGGATGTTTGGATTTTGGGAGCTGGGCTCTGGCTGAAGTCACCAGTGTGGCCAAGTGTTTGGTTGGACTTCACTACGCTGGGGAAGCCCAGAGCCATTGTGTTTGTGGGGCTGGGAATGCGGTTGCAGAGAGCAGTGAAGACCAGCAAGAGGTTTCCGTCCTGGCATTCTGTGGTGTGGGAGAAATCGCTGGACGTTTGCAATGTGGGAGCTGGGCTCTGGCTGAAGGCACCAGTGTGGCCGAGTGCAAGGTGTGCCTTTAGTATGCTGGGGAAGGCCTGAGCCATTGTGTTTGTGTGTCTGGGAATGAGGTTGCAGGGAGCAGTGAAGACCAGCAAGAAGTTTCCATCCTGGCACCTTGGGTGTGGGAGAAATCACCGGACGTTTGCATTTTGGGAGCTGGGCTCTTGCTGAAGGCACCAGTGTTGCCAAGTGCATGGCTGGCCTGTAGTATGCTGGGGAAGCCCAGAGCCATTGTGTTTGTGTGTCTGGGAATGCGGTTGCAGGGAGCAGTGAAGACCAGCAAGAGGTTTCCGTCCTGGCACCTTTGGTGTGGGAGAAATCACCGGACGTTTGCAATGTGGGAGCTGGGCTCTGGCTGAAGTCACCAGTATGGCCGAGTGCATGGTTGGCCTTTACTACGCTGGGGAAGGCCAGAGCCATTGTGTTTGTGTGTCTGGGACTGCGGTTGCAGGGAGCAGTGAAGACCAGCAAGAGGTTTCCGTCCTGGCACCTTTGGTGTGGGAGAAATGGCCGAATGTTTGGATTTTGGGAGCTGGGCTCTGGCTGAAGGCACCAGTGTAGCCATGTGTGTGGTTGGACTTCACCACGCTGGGGAAGCCCAGAGCAATTGTGTTTGTGTGTCTGGGACTGCGGTTGCAGGGAGCAGTGAAGACCAGCAAGAGGTTTCCGTCCTGGCACCTTGGGTGTGGGAGAAATGGCCGAATGTTTGCATTTCGGGAGCTGGGCTCTGGCTGAAGTCACCAGTGTGGCCGAGTGCATTGTTGGCCTTTAGTATGCCGGGGAAGCCCAGAGCCATTGTGTTTGTATTTCTGGGAATGCTGTTGCAGGGAGCAGTGAAGACCAGGAAGAGATTTCTTTCCTGACGCCTTGTGTGTGGGAGAAATTGCTGGAGGTTTGCAATGTGGGAGCTGGGCTCTGGCTAAAGTCACCAGTGTGGCCGAGTGAGTGGTTGGACCTTAGTATGCTGGGGAAGCCCAGAGCCATTGTGTTTGTGTGTCTGGGAATGCGGTTGCAGGGAGCAGTGAAGACCAGCAAGAGGTTTCCGTCCTGGCACCTTGGGTGTGGGAGAAATGGCCGAATGTTTGCATTTCGGGAGCTGGGCTCTTGCTGAAGTCACCAGTGTGGCCGAGTGCATGGTTGGCCTTTAGTATGCCGAGGAAGCCCAGAGCCATTGTGTTTGTATTTCTGGGAATGCTGTTGCAGGGAACAGTGAGGACCAGCAAGAGGTTTCCATCCTGGCACCTTGGGTGTGGGAGAAATGGCCGAATGTTTGCTTTTTGGGAGCTGGGCTCTTGCTGAAGTCACCAGTGTGGCCGAGTGCATGGCTGGCCTTTAGTATGCTGGGGAAGCCCAGAGCCATTGTGTTTGTGTGTCTGGGAATGCGGTTGCAGGGAGCAGTGAAGACCAGCAAGAGGTTTCCGTCCTGGCACCTTGGGTGTGGCGGAAATCACCGGACGTTTGCAATGTGGGAGCTGGGCTCTGGCTGAAGGCACCAGTGTGGCCGAGTGCATGGTTGGCCTTTACTACGCTGGGGAAGGCCAGAGCCATTGTGTTTGTGGGGCTGGGACTGCGGTTGCAGGGAGCAGTGAAGACCAGCAAGAGGTTTCCATCTTGGCATTCTTTGGTGTGGGAGAAATAGCCGAATGTTTGCATTTTGGGAGCTGGGCTCTGGCTGAAGGCACCAGTGTGGCCAAGTGCATGGTTGGCCTTTAGCATGCTGGGGAAGCCCAGAGACATTGTGTTTGTGGGGTTGGGAATGCGGTTGCAGGGAGCAGTGAAGACCAGCAAGAGGTTTCTGTCCTGCCATTCTTTGGTGTGGGAGAAATCTCTGGACGTTTGAAATGTGGGAGCTGGGCTCTGGCTGAAGGCACCAGTGTGGCCGAGTGCATGGTTGGACTTCACTACGCAAGGGAAGCCCAGAGCCATTGTGTCTGTGGGTCTGGGAATGCGGTTGCAGGGAGCAGTGAAGACCAGCAAGAGTTTTTCTTCCTGGCACCTTGGGTGTGGGAGAAATCGCTGGACGTTTGCAATGTGGGAGCTGGGCTCTGGATGAAGTCACCAGTGTGGCCGAGTGCATGGTTGGCCTTTAGTATGCTGGGGAAGGCCAGAACTGTTTTCTTTGTGGGGCAGGGAATGCGGTTGCAGGGAGCAGTGAAGACCAGCAAGAGGTTTCCGTCCTGGCACCTTGGGTGTGGGAGAAATCGCTGGACGTTTGCAATGTGGGAGCTGGGCTCTGGCTGAAGTCATCAGTGTTGCCAAATGCATGGTTTGCCTTTAGTATGCTGGGGAAGCCCAGAGCCATTGTGTCTGTGTGTCTGGGAATGCGGTTGCAGGGAGCAGTGAAGACCAGCAAGAGGTTTCCGTCCTGCCATTCTTTGGTGTAGGAGAAATGGCTGGATGTTTGGATTTTGGGAGCTGGGCTCTGGCTGAAGTCACCAGTGTGGCCAAGTGTTTGGTTGGACTTCACTACGCTGGGGAAGCCCAGAGCCATTGTGTTTGTGGGGCTGGGAATGCGGTTGCAGAGAGCAGTGAAGACCAGCAAGAGGTTTCCGTCCTGGCATTCTGTGGTGTGGGAGAAATCGCTGGACGTTTGCAATGTGGGAGCTGGGCTCTGGCTGAAGGCACCAGTGTGGCCGAGTGCATGGTTGGCCTTTAGTATGCTGGGGAAGGCCAGAGCCATTGTGTTTGTGGGGTTGGGACTGCGGTTGCAGGCAGCAGTGAAGACCAGCAAGAGGTTTCCGTCCTGTCTCCTTGGGTGTGGGAGAAATGGCCGAATGTTTGCAATGTGGGAGCTGGGCTCTGGCTGAAGTCACCAGTGTGGCCGAGTGCGTGGTTGGACCTTAGTATGCTGGGGAAGCCCAGAGCCATTGTGTTTGTGTGTCTGGGAATGCGGTTGCAGGGAGCAGTGAAGACCAGCAAGAGGTTTCCGTCCTGGCACCTTTGGTGTGGGAGAAATCACCGGACGTTTGCAATGTGGGAGCTGGGCTCTGGCTGAAGTCACCAGTATGGCCGAGTGCATGGTTGGCCTTTACTACGCTGGGGAAGGCCAGAGCCATTGTGTTTGTGTGTCTGGGACTGCGGTTGCAGGGAGCAGTGAAGACCAGCAAGAGGTTTCCGTCCTGGCACCTTGGGTGTGGGGGAAATGGCCGAATGTTTGCAGTTTGGGAGCTGGGCTCTGGCTGAAGGCACCTGTGTAGCCATGTGTGTGGTTGGACTTCACCACGCTGGGGAAGCCCAAAGCAATTGTGTTTGTGTGTCTGGAAATGCGGTTGCAGGGAGCAGTGAAGACCAGCAAGAGGTTTCCGTCCTGGCACCTTGGGTGTGGGAGAAATGGCCGAATGTTTGCATTTCGGGAGCTGGGCTCTGGCTGAAGTCACCAGTGTGGCCGAGTGCATTGTTGGCCTTTAGTATGCCGGGGAAGCCCAGAGCCATTGTGTTTGTATTTCTGGGAATGCTGTTGCAGGGAGCAGTGAAGACCAGGAAGAGATTTCTTTCCTGACGCCTTGTGTGTGGGAGAAATTGCTGGAGGTTTGCAATGTGGGAGCTGGGCTCTGGCTAAAGTCACCAGTGTGGCCGAGTGAGTGGTTGGACCTTAGTATGCTGGGGAAGCCCAGAGCCATTGTGTTTGTGTGTCTGGGAATGCGGTTGCAGGGAGCAGTGAAGACCAGCAAGAGGTTTCCGTCCTGGCACCTTGGGTGTGGGAGAAATGGCCGAATGTTTGCATTTCGGGAGCTGGGCTCTTGCTGAAGTCACCAGTGTGGCCGAGTGCATGGTTGGCCTTTAGTATGCCGAGGAAGCCCAGAGCCATTGTGTTTGTATTTCTGGGAATGCTGTTGCAGGGAACAGTGAGGACCAGCAAGAGGTTTCCATCCTGGCACCTTGGGTGTGGGAGAAATGGCCGAATGTTTGCTTTTTGGGAGCTGGGCTCTTGCTGAAGTCACCAGTGTGGCCGAGTGCATGGCTGGCCTTTAGTATGCTGGGGAAGCCCAGAGCCATTGTGTTTGTGTGTCTGGGAATGCGGTTGCAGGGAGCAGTGAAGACCAGCAAGAGGTTTCCATCCTGGCACCTTGGGTGTGGGAGAAATCACCGGACGTTTGCATTTTGGGAGCTGGGCTCTGGCTGAAGGCACCAGTGTGGCCAAGTGCATGGTTGGCCTTTAGCATGCTGGGGAAGCCCAGAGACATTGTGTTTGTGGGGTTGGGAATGCGGTTGCAGGGAGCAGTGAAGACCAGCAAGAGGTTTCTGTCCTGCCATTCTTTGGTGTGGGAGAAATGGCCGGACGTTTGAAATGTGGGAGCTGGGCTCTGGCTGAAGGCACCAGTGTGGCCGAGTGCATGGTTGGACTTCACTACGCAAGGGAAGCCCAGAGCCATTGTGTCTGTGGGTCTGGGAATGCGGTTGCAGGGAGCAGTGAAGACCAGCAAGAGTTTTTCTTCCTGGCACCTTGGGTGTGGGAGAAATCGCTGGACGTTTGCAATGTGGGAGCTGGGCTCTGGATGAAGTCACCAGTGTGGCCGAGTGCATGGTTGGCCTTTAGTATGCTGGGGAAGGCCAGAACTGTTTTCTTTGTGGGGCAGGGAATGCGGTTGCAGGGAGCAGTGAAGACCAGCAAGAGGTTTCCGTCCTGGCACCTTGGGTGTGGGAGAAATCGCTGGACGTTTGCAATGTGGGAGCTGGGCTCTGGCTGAAGTCATCAGTGTTGCCAAATGCATGGTTTGCCTTTAGTATGCTGGGGAAGCCCAGAGCCGTTTTTTTTGTGTGTCTGGGAATGCGGTTGCAGGGAGCAGTGAAGACCAGCAAGAGGTTTCCGTCCTGGCATTCTGTGGTGTGGGAGAAATCGCTGGACGTTTGCAATGTGGGAGCTGGGCTCTGGCTGAAGGCACCAGTGTGGCCGAGTGCATGGTTGGCCTTTAGTATGCTGGAGAAGGCCAGAGCCATTGTGTTTGTGGGGTTGGGACTGCGGTTGCAGGCAGCAGTGAAGACCAGCAAGAGGTTTCCGTCCTGGCACCTTTGTTGTGGGAGAAATGGCCGAATGTTTGCAATGTGGGAGCTGGGCTCTGGCTGAAGTCACCAGTGTGGCCGAGTGCGTGGTTGGACCTTAGTATGCTGGGGAAGCCCAGAGCCATTGTGTTTGTGTGTCTGGGACTGCGGTTGCAGGGAGCAGTGAAGACCAGCAAGAGGTTTCCGTCCTGGCACCTTTGGTGTGGGAGAAATGGCCGAATGTTTGGATTTTGGGAGCTGGGCTCTGGCTGAAGGCACCAGTGTAGCCATGTGTGTGGTTGGACTTCACCAGCTGGGGAAGCCCAAAGCAATTGTGTTTGTGTGTCTGGAAATGCGGTTGCAGGGAGCAGTGAAGACCAGCAAGAGGTTTCCGTCCTGGCACCTTGGGTGTGGGAGAAATGGCCGAATGTTTGCATTTCGGGAGCTGGGCTCTGGCTGAAGTCACCAGTGTGGCCGAGTGCATTGTTGGCCTTTAGTATGCCGGGGAAGCCCAGAGCCATTGTGTTTGTATTTCTGGGAATGCTGTTGCAGGGAGCAGTGAAGACCAGGAAGAGATTTCTTTCCTGACGCCTTGTGTGTGGGAGAAATTGCTGGAGGTTTGCAATGTGGGAGCTGGGCTCTGGCTAAAGTCACCAGTGTGGCCGAGTGAGTGGTTGGCCTTTAGTATGCCGAGGAAGCCCAGAGCCATTGTGTTTGTATTTCTGGGAATGCTGTTGCAGGGAACAGTGAGGACCAGCAAGAGGTTTCCATCCTGGCACCTTGGGTGTGGGAGAAATGGCCGAATGTTTGCTTTTTGGGAGCTGGGCTCTTGCTGAAGTCACCAGTGTGGCCGAGTGCATGGCTGGCCTTTAGTATGCTGGGGAATCCCAGAGACATTGTGTTTGTGGGGTTGGGAATGCGGTTGCAGGGAGCAGTGAAGACCAGCAAGAGGTTTCCATCCTGGCATTCTTTGGTGTGGGAGAAATAGCCGAATGTTTGCATTTTGGGAGCTGGGCTCTGGCTGAAGGCACCAGTGTGGCCAAGTGCATGGTTGGCCTTTAGCATGCTGGGGAAGCCCAGAGACATTGTGTTTGTGGGGTTGGGAATGCGGTTGCAGGGAGCAGTGAAGACCAGCAAGAGGTTTCTGTCCTGCCATTCTTTGGTGTGGGAGAAATGGCCGGACGTTTGAAATGTGGGAGCTGGGCTCTGGCTGAAGGCACCAGTGTGGCCGAGTGCATGGTTGGACTTCACTACGCAAGGGAAGCCCAGAGCCATTGTGTCTGTGGGTCTGGGAATGCGGTTGCAGGGAGCAGTGAAGACCAGCAAGAGTTTTTCTTCCTGGCACCTTGGGTGTGGGAGAAATCGCTGGACGTTTGCAATGTGGGAGCTGGGCTCTGGATGAAGTCACCAGTGTGGCCGAGTGCATGGTTGGCCTTTAGTATGCTGGGGAAGGCCAGAACTGTTTTCTTTGTGGGGCAGGGAATGCGGTTGCAGGGAGCAGTGAAGACCAGCAAGAGGTTTCCGTCCTGGCACCTTGGGTGTGGGAGAAATCGCTGGACGTTTGCAATGTGGGATCTGGGCTCTGGCTGAAGTCATCAGTGTTGCCAAATGCATGGTTTGCCTTTAGTATGCTGGGGAAGCCCAGAGCCGTTTTTTTTGTGTGTCTGGGAATGCGGTTGCAGGGAGCAGTGAAGACCAGCAAGAGGTTTCCGTCCTGCCATTCTTTGGTGTAGGAGAAATGGCTGGATGTTTGGATTTTGGGAGCTGGGCTCTGGCTGAAGTCACCAGTGTGGCCAAGTGTTTGGTTGGACTTCACTACGCTGGGGAAGCCCAGAGCCATTGTGTTTGTGGGGCTGGGAATGCGGTTGCAGAGAGCAGTGAAGACCAGCAAGAGGTTTCCGTCCTGGCATTCTGTGGTGTGGGAGAAATCGCTGGACGTTTGCAATGTGGGAGCTGGGCTCTGGCTGAAGGCACCAGTGTGGCCGAGTGCATGGTTGGCCTTTAGCATGCTGGAGAAGGCCAGAGCCATTGTGTTTGTGGGGTTGGGACTGCGGTTGCAGGCAGCAGTGAAGACCAGCAAGAGGTTTCCGTCCTGGCACCTTTGTTGTGGGAGAAATGGCCGAATGTTTGCAATGTGGGAGCTGGGCTCTGGCTGAAGTCACCAGTGTGGCCGAGTGCGTGGTTGGACCTTAGTATGCTGGGGAAGCCCAGAGCCATTGTGTTTGTGTGTCTGGGACTGCGGTTGCAGGGAGCAGTGAAGACCAGCAAGAGGTTTCCGTCCTGGCACCTTGGGTGTGGGAGAAATGGCCGAATGTTTGCATTTCGGGAGCTGGGCTCTGGCTGAAGGCACCAGTGTGGCCGAGTGCATTGTTGGCCTTTAGTATGCCGGGGAAGCCCAGAGCCATTGTGTTTGTATTTCTGGGAATGCTGTTGCAGGGAGCAGTGAAGACCAGGAAGAGATTTCTTTCCTGACGCCTTGTGTGTGGGAGAAATTGCTGGAGGTTTGCAATGTGGGAGCTGGGCTCTGGCTAAAGTCACCAGTGTGGCCGAGTGAGTGGTTGGCCTTTAGTATGCCGAGGAAGCCCAGAGCCATTGTGTTTGTATTTCTGGGAATGCTGTTGCAGGGAACAGTGAGGACCAGCAAGAGGTTTCCATCCTGGCACCTTGGGTGTGGGAGAAATGGCCGAATGTTTGCTTTTTGGGAGCTGGGCTCTTGCTGAAGTCACCAGTGTGGCCGAGTGCATGGCTGGCCTTTAGTATGCTGGGGAAGCCCAGAGACATTGTGTTTGTGGGGTTGGGAATGCGGTTGCAGGGAGCAGTGAAGACCAGCAAGAGGTTTCCATCCTGGCATTCTTTGGTGTGGGAGAAATAGCCGAATGTTTGCATTTTGGGAGCTGGGCTCTGGCTGAAGGCACCAGTGTGGCCAAGTGCATGGTTGGCCTTTAGCATGCTGGGGAAGCCCAGAGACATTGTGTTTGTGGGGTTGGGAATGCGGTTGCAGGGAGCAGTGAAGACCAGCAAGAGGTTTCTGTCCTGCCATTCTTTGGTGTGGGAGAAATGGCCGGACGTTTGAAATGTGGGAGCTGGGCTCTGGCTGAAGGCACCAGTGTGGCCGAGTGCATGGTTGGACTTCACTACGCAAGGGAAGCCCAGAGCCATTGTGTCTGTGGGTCTGGGAATGCGGTTGCAGGGAGCAGTGAAGACCAGCAAGAGTTTTTCTTCCTGGCACCTTGGGTGTGGGAGAAATCGCTGGACGTTTGCAATGTGGGAGCTGGGCTCTGGATGAAGTCACCAGTGTGGCCGAGTGCATGGTTGGCCTTTAGTATGCTGGGGAAGGCCAGAACTGTTTTCTTTGTGGGGCAGGGAATGCGGTTGCAGGGAGCAGTGAAGACCAGCAAGAGGTTTCCGTCCTGGCACCTTGGGTGTGGGAGAAATCGCCGAATGTTTGCAATGTGGGAGCTGGGCTCTGGCTGAAGTCACCAGTGTGGCCGAGTGCGTGGTTGGACCTTAGTATGCTGGGGAAGCCCAGAGCCATTGTGTTTGTGTGTCTGGGAATGCGGTTGCAGGGAGCAGTGAAGACCAGCAAGAGGTTTCCGTCCTGGCACCTTTGGTGTGGGAGAAATCACCGGATGTTTGCAATGTGGGAGCTGGGCTCTGGCTGAAGTCACCAGTATGGCCGAGTGCATTGTTGGCCTTTACTACGCTGGGGAAGGCCAGAGCCATTGTGTTTGTGTGTCTGGGACTGCGGTTGCAGGGAGCAGTGAAGACCAGCAAGAGGTTTCCGTCCTGGCACCTTTGGTGTGGGAGAAATGGCCGAATGATTGGATTTTGGGAGCTGGGCTCTTGCTGAAGTCACCAGTGTGGCCGAGTGCATGGTTGGCCTTTAGTATGCCGAGGAAGCCCAGAGCCATTGTGTTTGTATTTCTGGGAATGCTGTTGCAGGGAACAGTGAGGACCAGCAAGAGGTTTCCATCCTGGCACCTTGGGTGTGGGAGAAATGGCCGAATGTTTGCTTTTTGGGAGCTGGGCTCTTGCTGAAGTCACCAGTGTGGCCGAGTGCATGGCTGGCCTTTAGTATGCTGGGGAAGCCCAGAGCCATTGTGTTTGTGTGTCTGGGAATGCGGTTGCAGGGAGCAGTGAAGACCAGCAAGAGGTTTCCATCCTGGCACCTTGGGTGTGGGAGAAATCACCGGACGTTTGCATTTTGGGAGCTGGGCTCTGGCTGAAGTCACCAGTGTGGCCGAGTGCATGGTTGGCCTTTAGTATGCTGGGGAATCCCAGAGACATTGTGTTTGTGGGGTTGGGAATGCGGTTGCAGGGAGCAGTGAAGACCAGCAAGAGGTTTCCATCCTGGCATTCTTTGGTGTGGGAGAAATAGCCGAATGTTTGCATTTTGGGAGCTGGGCTCTGGCTGAAGGCACCAGTGTGGCCAAGTGCATGGTTGGCCTTTAGCATGCTGGGGAAGCCCAGAGACATTGTGTTTGTGGGGTTGGGAATGCGGTTGCAGGGAGCAGTGAAGACCAGCAAGAGGTTTCTGTCCTGCCATTCTTTGGTGTGGGAGAAATGGCCGGACGTTTGAAATGTGGGAGCTGGGCTCTGGCTGAAGGCACCAGTGTGGCCGAGTGCATGGTTGGACTTCACTACGCAAGGGAAGCCCAGAGCCATTGTGTCTGTGGGTCTGGGAATGCGGTTGCAGGGAGCAGTGAAGACCAGCAAGAGGTTTCCGTCCTGGCACCTTGGGTGTGGGAGAAATCACCGGACGTTTGCAATGTGGGAGCTGGGCTCTGGATGAAGTCACCAGTGTGGCCGAGTGCATGGTTGGCCTTTAGTATGCTGGGGAAGGCCAGAACTGTTTTCTTTGTGGGGCAGGGAATGCGGTTGCAGGGAGCAGTGAAGACCAGCAAGAGGTTTCCGTCCTGGCACCTTGGGTGTGGGAGAAATCGCTGGACGTTTGCAATGTGGGATCTGGGCTCTGGCTGAAGTCATCAGTGTTGCCAAATGCATGGTTTGCCTTTAGTATGCTGGGGAAGCCCAGAGCCGTTTTTTTTTGTGTGTCTGGGAATGCGGTTGCAGGGAGCAGTGAAGACCAGCAAGAGGTTTCCGTCCTGCCATTCTTTGGTGTAGGAGAAATGGCTGGATGTTTGGATTTTGGGAGCTGGGCTCTGGCTGAAGTCACCAGTGTGTCCAAGTGTTTGGTTGGACTTCACTACGCTGGGGAAGCCCAGAGCCATTGTGTTTGTGGGGCTGGGAATGCGGTTGCAGAGAGCAGTGAAGACCAGCAAGAGGTTTCCGTCCTGGCATTCTGTGGTGTGGGAGAAATCGCTGGACGTTTGCAATGTGGGAGCTGGGCTCTGGCTGAAGGCACCAGTGTGGCCGAGTGCATGGTTGGCCTTTAGTATGCTGGGGAAGGCCAGAGCCATTGTGTTTGTGGGGTTGGGACTGCGGTTGCAGGCAGCAGTGAAGACCAGCAAGAGGTTTCCGTCCTGGCACCTTTGTTGTGGGAGAAATGGCCGAATGTTTGCAATGTGGGAGCTGGGCTCTGGCTGAAGTCACCAGTGTGGCCGAGTGCGTGGTTGGACCTTAGTATGCTGGGGAAGCCCAGAGGCATTGTGTTTGTGTGTCTGGGAATGCGGTTGCAGGGAGCAGTGAAGACCAGCAAGAGGTTTCCGTCCTGGCACCTTTGGTGTGGGAGAAATCACCGGACGTTTGCAATGTGGGAGCTGGGCTCTGGCTGAAGTCACCAGTATGGCCGAGTGCATGGTTGGCCTTTACTACGCTGGGGAAGGCCAGAGCCATTGTGTTTGTGTGTCTGGGACTGCGGTTGCAGGGAGCAGTGAAGACCAGCAAGAGGTTTCCGTCCTGGCACCTTTGGTGTGGGAGAAATGGCCGAATGTTTGGATTTTGGGAGCTGGGCTCTGGCTGAAGGCACCAGTGTAGCCATGTGTGTGGTTGGACTTCACCACGCTGGGGAAGCCCAGAGCAATTGTGTTTGTGTGTCTGGAAATGCGGTTGCAGGGAGCAGTGAAGACCAGCAAGAGGTTTCCGTCCTGGCACCTTGGGTGTGGGAGAAATGGCCGAATGTTTGCATTTCGGGAGCTGGGCTCTGGCTGAAGTCACCAGTGTGGCCGAGTGCATTGTTGGCCTTTAGTATGCCGGGGAAGCCCAGAGCCATTGTGTTTGTATTTCTGGGAATGCTGTTGCAGGGAGCAGTGAAGACCAGGAAGAGATTTCTTTCCTGACGCCTTGTGTGTGGGAGAAATTGCTGGAGGTTTGCAATGTGGGAGCTGGGCTCTGGCTAAAGTCACCAGTGTGGCCGAGTGAGTGGTTGGACCTTAGTATGCTGGGGAAGCCCAGAGCCATTGTGTTTGTGTGTCTGGGAATGCGGTTGCAGGGAGCAGTGAAGACCAGCAAGAGGTTTCCGTCCTGGCACCTTGGGTGTGGGAGAAATGGCCGAATGTTTGCTTTTTGGGAGCTGGGCTCTTGCTGAAGTCACCAGTGTGGCCGAGTGCATGGCTGGCCTTTAGTATGCTGGGGAAGCCCAGAGCCATTGTGTTTGTGTGTCTGGGAATGCGGTTGCAGGGAGCAGTGAAGACCAGCAAGAGGTTTCCGTCCTGGCACCTTGGGTGTGGCGGAAATCACCGGACGTTTGCAATGTGGGAGCTGGGCTCTGGCTGAAGGCACCAGTGTGGCCGAGTGCATGGTTGGCCTTTACTACGCTGGGGAAGGCCAGAGCCATTGTGTTTGTGGGGCTGGGACTGCGGTTGCAGGGAGCAGTGAACACCAGCAAGAGGTTTCCGTCCTGGCACCTTGGGTGTGGGAGAAATCACCGGACGTTTGCAATGTGGGAGCTGGGCTCTGGCTGTAGTCACCAGTGTGGCCGAGTGCATGGTGTGCCTTTAGTATGCTGGGGAAGGCCTGAGCCATTGTGTTTGTGTGTCTGGGAATGAGGTTGCAGGGAGCAGTGAAGACCAGCAAGAAGTTTCCATCCTGGCACCTTGGGTGTGGGAGAAATCACCGGACGTTTGCATTTTGGGAGCTGGGCTCTTGCTGAAGGCACCAGTGTTGCCAAGTGCATGGCTGGCCTGTAGTATGCTGGGGAAGCCCAGAGCCATTGTGTTTGTGTGTCTGGGAATGCGGTTGCAGGGAGCAGTGAAGACCAGCAAGAGGTTTTCGTCCTGGCACCTTGGGTGTGGGAGAAATGGCCGAATGTTTGCAAAGTGGGAGCTGGGCTCTGGCTGAAGGCACCAGTGTGGACGAGTGCATGGTTTGCCTTTAGTATGCTGGGGAAGCCCAGAGCCGTTGTGTTTGTGTGTCTGGGAATGCGGTTGCAGGGAGCAGTGAAGACCAGCAAGAGGTTTCCGTCCTGGCACCTTTGGTGTGGGAGAAATCGCCGGACGTTTGCATTTCGGGAGCTGGGGTCTTGCTGAAGGCACCAGTGTTGCCAAGTGCATGGCTGGCCTTTAGTATGCTGGGGAAGCCCAGAGCCATTGTGTTTGTGTGTCTGGGAATGCGTTTGCAGGGAGCAGTGAAGAGCAGCAAAAGGTTTCCGTCCTGGCACCTTGGGTGTGGGAGAAATGGCCGAATGTTTGCATTTTGGGAGCTGGGCTCTGGCTGAAGTCACCAGTGTGGCCGAGTGCATGGTTGGCCTTTAGCATGCCGAGGAAGCCCAGAGCCATTGTGTTTGTATTTCTGGGAATGCTGTTGCAGGGAGCAGTGAGGATCAGCAAGAGGTTTCCGTCCTGGCACCTTGGGTGTGGGAGAAATCGCCGGACGTTTTAAATGTAGGAGCTGGGCTCTGGCTGAAGTCACCAGTGTGGCCGAGTGCATGGTTGGCCTTTAGTATGCTGGGGAAGCCCAGAGCCATTGTGTTTTTCTGTCTGGGAATGCAGTTGCAGGGAGCAGTGAAGACCAGCAAGAGGTTTCCATCCTGGCACCTTGGGTTTTGGACAAATCGCCAGACGTTTGAAATGTGGGAGCTGGGCTCTGGCTGAAGTCACCAGTCTGGCCGAGTGCATGGTTGGCCTTTAGTATGCTGGGGAAGGCCTGAGCCATTGTGTTTGTGTGTCTGGGACTGTGGTTGCAGGGAGCAGTGAAGACCAGCAAGAGGTTTCCTTCCTGGCACCTTTGGTGTGGGAGAAATTGCTGTATGTTTGCTGTTTGGGAGCTGGGCTCTGGCTGAAGTCACCTGTGTAGCCATGTGTGTGGTAGGACTTCACCACGCTGGGGAAGCCCAGAGCCATTGTGTTTGTGGGGCTGGGAATGCGGTTACAGGGAGCAGTGAAGACCAGCAAGAGGTTTCTGTCCTGGCACCTTGGGTGTGGGAGAAATCACCGGACGTTTGCATTTTGGGAGCTGGGCTCTTGCTGAAGGCACCAGTGTGGCCGACTACTTGTGTGGACTTTACTACACTGGGGAAGGCCTGAGCCATTTTGCTTGCGGGGCTGGAAATCCGGTTGCAGGGAGCAGTGAAGACCAGCAAGAGGTTTCCATCCTGGCACCTTGGGTGTGGGAGAAATCACCGGACGTTTGCATTTTGGGAGCTGGGCTCTGGCTGAAGTCACCAGTGTGGCCGAGTGCATGGTTGGCCTTTAGTATGCTGGGGAATCCCAGAGACATTGTGTTTGTGGGGTTGGGAATGCGGTTGCAGGGAGCAGTGAAGACCAGCAAGAGGTTTCCATCCTGGCATTCTTTGGTGTGGGAGAAATAGCCGAATGTTTGCATTTTGGGAGCTGGGCTCTGGCTGAAGGCACCAGTGTGGCCAAGTGCATGGTTGGCCTTTAGCATGCTGGGGAAGCCCAGAGACATTGTGTTTGTGGGGTTGGGAATGCGGTTGCAGGGAGCAGTGAAGACCAGCAAGAGGTTTCTGTCCTGCCATTCTTTGGTGTGGGAGAAATGGCCGGACGTTTGAAATGTGGGAGCTGGGCTCTGGCTGAAGGCACCAGTGTGGCCGAGTGCATGGTTGGACTTCACTACGCAAGGGAAGCCCAGAGCCATTGTGTCTGTGGGTCTGGGAATGCGGTTGCAGGGAGCAGTGAAGACCAGCAAGAGTTTTTCTTCCTGGCACCTTGGGTGTGGGAGAAATCGCTGGACGTTTGCAATGTGGGAGCTGGGCTCTGGATGAAGTCACCAGTGTGGCCGAGTGCATGGTTGGCCTTTAGTATGCTGGGGAAGGCCAGAACTGTTTTCTTTGTGGGGCAGGGAATGCGGTTGCAGGGAGCAGTGAAGACCAGCAAGAGGTTTCCGTCCTGGCACCTTGGGTGTGGGAGAAATCGCTGGACGTTTGCAATGTGGGAGCTGGGCTCTGGCTGAAGTCATCAGTGTTGCCAAATGCATGGTTTGCCTTTAGTATGCTGGGGAATCCCAGAGCCGTTTTTTTTGTGTGTCTGGGAATGCGGTTGCAGGGAGCAGTGAAGACCAGCAAGAGGTTTCCATCCTGCCATTCTTTGGTGTAGGAGAAATGGCTGGATGTTTGGATTTTGGGAGCTGGACTCTGGCTGAAGTCACCAGTGTGGCCAAGTGTTTGGTTGGACTTCACTACGCTGGGGAAGCCCAGAGCCATTGTGTTTGTGGGGCTGGGAATGCGGTTGCAGAGAGCAGTGAAGACCAGCAAGAGGTTTCCGTCCTGGCATTCTGTGGTGTGGGAGAAATCGCTGGACGTTTGCAATGTGGGAGCTGGGCTCTGGCTGAAGGCACCAGTGTGGCCGAGTGCATGGTTGGCCTTTAGTATGCTGGGGAAGGCCAGAGCCATTGTGTTTGTGGGGTTGGGACTGCGGTTGCAGGGAGCAGTGAAGACCAGCAAGAGGTTTCCGTCCTGGCACCTTTGTTGTGGGAGAAATGGCCGAATGTTTGCAATGTGGGAGCTGGGCTCTGGCTGAAGTCACCAGTGTGGCCGAGTGCGTGGTTGGACCTTAGTATGCTGGGGAAGCCCAGAGCCATTGTGTTTGTGTGTCTGGGAATGCGGTTGCAGGGAGCAGTGAAGTCCAGCAAGAGGTTTCCGTCCTGGCACCTTTGGTGTGGGAGAAATCACCGGACGTTTGCAATGTGGGAGCTGGGCTCTGGCTGAAGTCACCAGTATGGCCGAGTGCATGGTTGGCCTTTACTACGCTGGGGAAGGCCAGAGCCATTGTGTTTGTGTGTCTGGGACTGCGGTTGCAGGGAGCAGTGAAGACCAGCAAGAGGTTTCCGTCCTGGCACCTTTGGTGTGGGAGAAATGGCCGAATGTTTGGATTTTGGGAGCTGGGCTCTGGCTGAAGGCACCAGTGTAGCCATGTGTGTGGTTGGACTTCACCACGCTGGGGAAGCCCAGAGCAATTGTGTTTGTGTGTCTGGAAATGCGGTTGCAGGGAGCAGTGAAGACCAGCAAGAGGTTTCCGTCCTGGCACCTTGGGTGTGGGAGAAATGGCCGAATGTTTGCATTTTGGGAGCTGGGCTCTGGCTGAAGTCACCAGTGTGGCCGAGTGCATTGTTGGCCTTTAGTATGCCGGGGAAGCCCAGAGCCATTGTGTTTGTATTTCTGGGAATGCTGTTGCAGGGAGCAGTGAAGACCAGGAAGAGATTTCTTTCCTGACGCCTTGTGTGTGGGAGAAATTGCTGGAGGTTTGCAATGTGGGAGCTGGGCTCTGGCTAAAGTCACCAGTGTGGCCGAGTGAGTGGTTGGACCTTAGTATGCTGGGGAAGCCCAGAGCCATTGTGTTTGTGTGTCTGGGAATGCGGTTGCAGGGAGCAGTGAAGACCAGCAAGAGGTTTCCGTCCTGGCACCTTGGGTGTGGGAGAAATGGCCGAACGTTTGCATTGCGGGAGCTGGGCTCTTGCTGAAGTCACCAGTGTGGCCGAGTGCATGGTTGGCCTTTAGTATGCCGAGGAAGCCCAGAGCCATTGTGTTTGTATTTCTGGGAATGCTGTTGCAGGGAACAGTGAGGACCAGCAAGAGGTTTCCGTCCTGGCACCTTGGGTGTGGGAGAAATGGCCGAATGTTTGCTTTTTGGGAGCTGGGCTCTTGCTGAAGTCACCAGTGTGGCCGAGTGCATGGCTGGCCTTTAGTATGCTGGGGAAGCCCAGAGCCATTGTGTTTGTGTGTCTGGGAATGCGGTTGCAGGGAGCAGTGAAGACCAGCAAGAGGTTTCCGTCCTGGCACCTTGGGTGTGGCGGAAATCACCGGACGTTTGCAATGTGGGAGCTGGGCTCTGGCTGAAGTCCCCAGTGTGGCCGAGTGCATGGTTGGCCTTTACTACGCTGGGGAAGGCCAGAGCCATTGTGTTTGTGGGGCTGGGACTGCGGTTGCAGGGAGCAGTGAAGACCAGCAAGAGGTTTCCGTCCTGGCACCTTGGGTGTGGGAGAAATCGCTGGACGTTTGCAATGTGGGAGCTGGGCTCTGGCTGTAGTCACCAGTGTGGCCGAGTGCATGGTGTGCCTTTAGTATGCTGGGGAAGGCCTGAGCCATTGTGTTTGTGTGTCTGGGAATGAGGTTGCAGGGAGCAGTGAAGACCAGCAAGAGGTTTCCTTCCTGGCACCTTGGGTGTGGGAGAAATCACCGGACGTTTGCATTTTGGGAGCTGGGCTCTTGCTGAAGGCACCAGTGTTGCCAAGTGCATGGCTGGCCTGTAGTATGCTGGGGAAGCCCAGAGCCATTGTGTTTGTGTGTCTGGGAATGCGGTTGCAGGGAGCAGTGAAGACCAGCAAGAGGTTTTCGTCCTGGCACCTTGGGTGTCGGAGAAATTGCTGGAGGTTTGCAATGTGGGAGCTGGGCTCTGGCTGAAGTCACCAGTGTGGCTGAGTGCATGGTTGGCCTTTGGTATGCTGGGGAAGGCCAGAGCTGTTTTGTCTGTGGGGCTGGGAATGCGGTTGCAGGGAGCAGTGAAGGCTAGGAAGATCTTTCCGTCCTGGCACCTTTGGTGTGGGAGAAATCGCCGAACGTTTTAAATGTAGGAGCTGGGCTCTGGCTGAAGTCACCAGTGTGGCCGAGTGTATGGTTTGCCTTTAGTATGCTGGGGAAGCCCAGAGCCGTTGTGTTTGTGTGTCTGGGAATGCGGTTGCAGGGAGCAGTGAAGACCAGCAAGAGGTTTTCGTCCTGGCATTCTTGGGTGTGGGAGAAACTGTTGGATGTTTGCAATGTGGGACCTGGCTCTGGCTGAAGGCACCAGTGTGGCCGAGTGCATGGTTGGCCTTTACTATGTTGGGAAGGCCAGAACTGTTTTCTTTGTGGGGCAGGGAATGCGGTTGCAGGGAGCAGTGAAGACTAGCAAGAGGTTTCCGTCCCGGCACCTTGGGTGTGGGAGAAATGGCCGAATGTTTGCAAAGTGGGAGCTGGGCTCTGGCTGAAGGCACCAGTGTGGCCGAGTGCATGGGTTGACTTTACTAAGCTGGGGAAGGCCAGAGCCATTGTGTTTGTGGGGCTGGGAATGCGGTTGCAGGGAGCAGTGAAGACCAGCAAGAGGTTTCCGTCCTGGCACCTTTGGTGTGGGAGAAATCGCCGGACGTTTGCATTTCGGGAGCTGGGGTCTTGCTGAAGGCACCAGTGTTGCCAAGTGCATGGCTGGCCTTTAGTATGCTGGGGAAGCCCAGAGCCATTGTGTTTGTGTGTCTGGGAATGCGTTTGCAGGGAGCAGTGAAGAGCAGCAAAAGGTTTCCGTCCTGGCACCTTGGGTGTGGGAGAAATGGCCGAATATTTGCATTTTGGGAGCTGGGCTCTGGCTGAAGTCACCAGTGTGGCCGAGTGCATGGTTGGCCTTTAGCATGCCGATGAAGCCCAGAGCCATTGTGTTTGTATTTCTGGGAATGCTGTTGCAGGGAGCAGTGAGGATCAGCAAGAGGTTTCCGTCCTGGCACCTTGGGTGTGGGAGAAATCGCCGGACGTTTTAAATGTAGGAGCTGGGCTCTGGCTGAAGTCACCAGTGTGGCCGAGTGCATGGTTGGCCTTTAGTATGCTGGGGAAGCCCAGAGCCATTGTGTTTTTCTGTCTGGGAATGCAGTTGCAGGGAGCAGTGAAGACCAGCAAGAGGTTTCCATCCTGGCACCTTGGGTTTTGGACAAATCGCCAGACGTTTGCAATGTGGGAGCTGGGCTCTGGCTGAAGTCACCAGTCTGGCCGAGTGCATGGTTGGCCTTCAGTATGCTGGGGAAGGCCTGAGCCATTGTGTTTGTGTGTCTGGGACTGTGGTTGCAGGGAGCAGTGAAGACCAGCAAGAGGTTTCCTTCCTGGCACCTTTGGTGTGGGAGAAATTGCTGTATGTTTGCAGTTTGGGAGCTGGGCTCTGGCTGAAGTCACCTGTGTAGCCATGTGTGTGGTAGGACTTCACCACGCTGGGGAAGCCCAGAGCCATTGTGTTTGTGGGGCTGGGAATGCGGTTACAGGGAGCAGTGAAGACCAGCAAGAGGTTTCTGTCCTGGCACCTTGGGTGTGGGAGAAATCACCGGACGTTTGCATTTTGGGAGCTGGGCTCTTGCTGAAGGCACCAGTGTGGCCGACTACTTGTGTGGACTTTACTACACTGGGGAAGGCCTGAGCCATTTTGCTTGCGGGGCTGGAAATCCGGTTGCAGGGAGCAGTGAAGACCAGCAAGAGGTTTCCATCCTGGCACCTTGGGTGTGGGAGAAATCACCGGACGTTTGCATTTTGGGAGCTGGGCTCTGGCTGAAGTCACCAGTGTGGCCGAGTGCATGGTTGGCCTTTAGTATGCTGGGGAATCCCAGAGACATTGTGTTTGTGGGGTTGGGAATGCGGTTGCAGGGAGCAGTGAAGACCAGCAAGAGGTTTCTGTCCTGCCATTCTTTGGTGTGGGAGAAATGGCCGGACGTTTGAAATGTGGGAGCTGGGCTCTGGCTGAAGGCACCAGTGTGGACGAGTGCATGGTTGGACTTCACTACGCAAGGGAAGCCCAGAGCCATTGTGTCTGTGGGTCTGGGAATGCGGTTGCAGGGAGCAGTGAAGACCAGCAAGAGTTTTTCTTCCTGGCACCTTGGGTGTGGGAGAAATCGCTGGACGTTTGCAATGTGGGAGCTGGGCTCTGGATGAAGTCACCAGTGTGGCCGAGTGCATGGTTGGCCTTTAGTATGCTGGGGAAGGCCAGAACTGTTTTCTTTCTGGGGCAGGGAATGCGGTTGCAGGGAGCAGTGAAGACCAGGAAGAGGTTTCCGTCCTGGCACCTTGGGTGTGGCGGAAATCACCGGACGTTTGCAATGTGGGAGCTGGGCTCTGGCTGTAGTCACCAGTGTGGCCGAGTGCATGGTGTGCCTTTAGTATGCTGGGGAAGGCCTGAGCCATTGTGTTTGTGTGTCTGGGAATGAGGTTGCAGGGAGCAGTGAAGACCAGCAAGAAGTTTCCGTCCTGGCACCTTGGGTGTGGGAGAAATCACCGGACGTTTGCATTTTTGGAGCTGGGCTCTTGCTGAAGGCACCAGTGTTGCCAAGTGCATGGCTGGCCTTTAGTATGCTGGGGAAGCCCAGAGCCATTGTGTTTGTGTGTCTGGGAATGCGGTTGCAGGGAGCAGTGAAGACCAGCAAGAGGTTTCCGTCCTGGCACCTTGGGTGTGGGAGAAATCGCCGGACGTTTGCAATGTGGGAGCTGGGCTCTGGCTGAAGTCACCAGTGTGGCCGAGTGCATTGTTGGCCTTTAGTATGCCGGGGAAGCCCAGAGCCATTGTGTTAGTATTTCTGGGAATGCTGTTGCAGGGAGCAGTGAAGACCAGGAAGAGATTTCTTTCCTGACGCCTTGTGTGTGGGAGAAATTGCTGGAGGTTTGCAATGTGGGAGCTGGGCTCTGGCTAAAGTCACCAGTGTGGCCGTGTGCATGGTTGGCCTTTGGTATGCTGGGGAAGGCCAGAGCTGTTTTGTCTGTGGGGCTGGGAATGCGGTTGCAGGGAGCAGTGAAGGCTAGGAAGATCTTTCCGTCCTGGCACCTTTGGTGTGGGAGAAATCGCCGGAGGTTTTAAATGTAGGAGCTGGGCTCTGGCTGAAGTCACCAGTGTGGCCGAGTGAGTGGTTGGACCTTAGTATGCTGGGGAATCCCAGAGCCATTGTGTTTGTGGGGTTGGGAATGCGGTTGCAGGGAGCAGTGAAGACCAGCAAGAGGTTTTCGTCCTGGCATTCTTTGGTGTGGGAGAAATCGTTGGATGGTTGCAATGTGGGAGCTGGGCTCTGGCTGAAGGCACCAGTGTGGCCGAGTGTATGGTTTGCCTTTAGTATGCTGGGGAAGCCCAGAGCCATTGTGTTTGTGGGGTTGGGAATGCGGTTGCAGGGAGCAGTGAAGACCAGCAAGAGGTTTCCATCCTGGCACCTTGGGTGTGGGAGAAATGGCTGAATGTTTGCATTTTGGGAGCTGGGCTCTGGCTGAAGTCACCAGTGTGGCCGAGTGCATGGTTGGTCTTTAGTATGCTGGGGAAGCCCAGAGGAATTGTGTTTGTGTGTCTGGGACTGCGGTTGCAGGGAGCAGTGAAGACCAGCAAGAGGTTTCCGTCCTGTCTCCTTGGGTGTGGGAGAAATGGCCGAATGTTTGCAATGTGGGAGCTGGGCTCTGGCTGAAGTCCCCAGTCTGGCCGAGTGCATGGTTGGCCTTCAGTATGCTGGGGAAGACCAGAGCCATTGTGTTTTTCTGTCTGGGACTGCGGTTGCAGGGAGCAGTGAAGACCAGCAAGAGGTTTCCGTCCTGGCACCTTGGGTGTGGGAGAAATGGCCGAATGTTTGGATTTTGGGAGCTGGGCTCTGGCTGAAGGCACCTGTGTAGCCATGTGTGTGGTTGGACTTCACCACGCTGGGGAAGCCCAGAGCCATTGTGTTTGTGGGGCTGGAAATGCGGTTGCAGGGAGCAGTGAAGACCAGCAAGAGGTTTCCGTCCTGGCACCTTGGCTGTGGGAGAAATCACCGGACGTTTGCAATGTGGGAGCTGGGCTCTGGCTGAAGTCACCAGTGTGGCCGAGTGCATGGTTGGCCTTTAGTATGCTGGGGAAGCCCAGAGCCATTGTGTTGTGTGTCTGGGAATGCGGTTGCAGGGAGCAGTGAAGACCAGCAAGAGGTTTCCTTCCTGGCACCTTGGGTGTGGGGGAAATGGCCGAATGTTTGCAGTTTGGGAGCTGGGCTCTGGCTGAAGTCACCAGTGTGGCCGAGTGAGTGGTTGGACCTTAGTATGCTGGGGAAGCCCCGAACAGTTTTCTTTGTGGGGCTGGGAATGTGGTTGCAGGGAGCAGTGAAGACCAGCAAGAGGTTTCCGTCCCGGCACCTTTGGTGTGGGAGAAATGGCCGAATGTTTGCATTTCGGGAGCTGGGCTCTGGCTGAAGTCACCAGTGTGGCCGAGTGCATGGTTTGCCTTTAGTATGCCGGGGAAGCCCAGAGCGATTGTGTTTGTGGGGCTGGGACTGCGGTTGCAGGGAGCAGTGAAGACCAGCAAGAGGTTTCCGTCCTGGCACCTTGGGTGTGGGAGAAATGGCCGAATGTTTGCATTTCGGGAGCTGGGCTCTGGCTGAAGTCACCAGTGTGGCCGAGTGCATGGTTTGCCTTTAGTATGCCGGGGAAGCCCAGAGCCATTTTGCTTGCGGGGCTGGAAATGCGGTTGCAGGGAGCAGTGAAGACCAGCAAGAGGTTTCCGTCCTGGCACCTTGGGTGTGGGAGAAATCACCGGATGTTTGCAATGTGGGAGCTGGGCTCTGGCTGTAGTCACCAGTGTGGCCGAGTGCATGGTTGTCCTTTAGTATGCTGGGGAAGGCCAGAGCCATTGTGTTGTGTGTCTGGGAATGCGGTTGCAGGGAGCAGTGAAGACCAGCAAGAGGTTTCCTTCCTGGCAACTTGGGTGTGGGGGAAATGGCCGAATGTTTGCAAAGTGGGAGCTGGGCTCTGGCTGAAGGCACCAGTGTGGCCGAGTGCATGGGTTGACTTTACTACGCTGGGGAACGCCAGAGCCATTGTGTTTGTGGGGCTGGGAATGCGGTTGCAGGGAGCAGTGAAGACCAGCAAGAGGTTTCCGTCCTGGCTCCTTTGGTGTGGGAGAAATTGCTGTATGTTTGCAGTTTGGGAGCTGGGCTCTGGCTGAAGTCACCTGTGTAGCCATGTGTGTGGTTGGACTTCACTATGCTGGGGAAGCCCAGAGCCATTTTGCTTGCGGGACTGGAAATGTGGTTGCAGGGAGCAGTGAATACCAGCAAGAGGTTTCCATCCTGGCACCTTGGGTGTGGGAGAAATCACCGGACGTTTGCATTTTGGGAGCTGGGCTCTGGCTGAAGTCACCAGTGTGGCCGAGTGAGTGGTTGGACCTTAGTATGCTGGGGAAGCCCAGAGCCGTTGTGTTTGTGTGTCTGGGAATGCGGTTGCAGGGAGCAGTGAAGACCAGCAAGAGGTTTCCGTCCTGGCATTCTGTGGTGTGAGAGAAATCGTTGGACGTTTGCATTTCAGGAGCTGGGCTCTGGCTGAAGTCACCAGTGTGGCCGACTACTTGTGTGGACTTTACTACACTGGGGAAGGCCTGAGCCATTTTGCTTGCGGGGCTGGAAATGCGGTTGCAGGGAGCAGTGAAGACCAGCAAGAGGTTTCGATCCTGGCACCTTGGGTGTAGGAGAAATCACCGGACGTTTGCAATGTGGGAGCTGGGCTCTTGCTGAAGGCACCAGTGTGGCCAAGTGCATGGTTGGCCTTTAGCATGCTGGGGAAGCCCAGAGACATTGTGTTTGTGGGGTTGGCAATGCGGTTGCAGGGAGCAGTGAAGACCAGCAAGAGGTTTCTGTCCTGCCATTCTTTGGTGTGGGAGAAATGGCCGGACGTTTGAAATGTGGGAGCTGGGCTCTGGCTGAAGGCACCAGTGTGGCCGAGTGCATGGTTGGACTTCACCACGCTGGGGAAGGCCTGAGCCATTGTGTCTGTGGGTCTGGGAATGCGGTTGCAGGGAGCAGTGAAGACCAGCAAGAGGTTTCTGTCCTGGCACCTTGGGTGTGGGAGAAATCGCTGGACGTTTGCAATGTGGGAGCTGGGCTCTGGCTGTAGTCACCAGTGTGGCCGAGTGCATGGTTGGCCTTTAGTATGTTGGGGAAGCACAGAACTGTTTTCTTTGTGGGGCAGGGAATGCCGTTGCAGGGAGCAGTGAAGACCAGCAAGAGGTTTCCGTCCTGGCACCATTGGTGTGGGAGAAATGGCCGAATGTTTGCATTTTGGGAGCTGGGCTCTGGCTAAAGTCACCAGTGTGGCCGAGTGCGTGGTTCGCCTTTACTACGCTGGGGAAGCCCACAGCCATTGTGTTTTTCTGTCTGGCGATGCGGTTGCAGGGAGCAGTGAAGACCAGCAAGAGGTTTCAATCCGGGCATTCTTTGGTGTGGGACAAATCGCCGGATGTTTGCATTCTGAGAGCTGGGCTCTGGCCGAAGACACCAGTGTGGCTGAATACATGCTTGGACTTCACTACGCTGGGGAAGGCCAGAGCCATTGTGTTTGTGTGTCTGGGAATGCGGTTGCAGGGAGCAGTGAAGACCAGCAAGAGGTTTCTATCCTGGCACCTTGGGTGTCGGAGAAATCGCTGGACGTTTTCATTTTGTGAGCTGGGCTCTGGCTGAAGTCACCAGTGTGGCCGAGTGCATGGTTGGCCTTTACTACGCTGGGGAAGGCCAGAGCCATTGTGTTTGTGTGTCTGGGACTGCGGTTGCAGGGAGCAGTGAAGACCAGCAAGAGGTTTCCGTCCTGGCACCTTGGGTGTGGGAGAAATGGCCGAATGTTTGCAATGTGGGAGCTGGGCTCTGGCTGAAGTCACCAGTGTGGCTGACTGCATTGTTGGCCTTTAGTATGCTGGGGAAGACCAGAGCCATTGTGTTTTTGGGGCTGGGAATGCGGTTGCAGGGAGCAGTGAAGACCAGCAAGAGGTTTCCGTCCTGGCATTCTTTGGTGTGGGAGAAATCGTTGGATGTTTGCAATGTGGGAGCTGGGCTCTGGCTGAAGTCACCAGTCCGGACGAGTGCGTTGTTGGCCTTTACTATGCTGGGGAAGGTCAGAACTGTTTTCTTTGTGGGGCTGGGAATGCGGTTGCAGGGAGCAGTGAAGACCAGCAAGAGGTTTCCGTCCTGGCACCTTGGGTGTGGGAGAAATCGCTGGACGTTTGCATTTTGGGAGCTGGGCTCTGGCTGAAGTCACCAGTGTGGCCGAGTGCATGGTTGGCCTTTAGTATGCTGGGGAAGCCCAGAGCCATTGTGTTTGTGTGTCTGGGAATGCGGTTGCAGGGAGCAGTGAAGACCAGCAAGAGGTTTCCGTCCTGCCATTCTTTGGTGTGGGAGAAATCATTGGAAGTTTGCATTTCGGGAGCTGGGCTCTGGCTGAAGTCACCAGTGTGGCCAAGTGTGTGGTTGGACTTCACTATGCTGGGGAAGCCCAGAGCCATTGTGTTTGTGGGGCTGGGAATGCGGTTGCAGGGAGCAGTGAAGACCAGCAAGAGGTTTTCGTCCTGGCACCTTGGGTGTGGGAGAAATGGCTGAATGTTTGGATTTTGGGAGCTGGGCTCTGGCTGAAGTCACCAGTGTGGCCGAGTGCATGGTTGGATCTTAGTATGCTGGGGAAGCCCAGAGCCGTTGTGTTTGTGGTGCTGGGAATGCGGTTGCAGGGAGCAGTGAAGACCAGCAAGAGGTTTCCGTCCTGGCACCTTTTGTGTGGGAGAAATGGCCGAATGTTTGCAATGTGGGAGCTGGGCTCTTGCTGAAGTCACCAGTGTGGCCGAGTGCATGGTTGGCCTTTAGTATGCTGGGGAAGCCCAGAGCCATTGTGATTGTGGGGCTGGGAATGCGGTTGCAGGGAGCAGTGAAGACCAGCAAGAGGTTGCCGTCCTGGCATTCTTTGGTGTGGGAGAAATCATTGGAAGTTTGCATTTCGGGAGCTGGGCTCTGGCTGAAGTCACCACTGTGGCCGACTACTTGTGTGGACTTTACTACACTGGGGAAGGCCTGAGCCATTTTGCTTGCGAGGCTGGAAATGTGGTTGCAGGGAGCAGCGAAGACCAGGAAGATGTTTCCATCGTGGCACCTTGGGTTTGGGAAAAATTGCCAGACGTTTGAAATGTGGAAGCTGGGCTCTGGCTGAAGTCACCAATGTGGCCGAGTGCATGGTTGGCCTTTAGTATACTGGGGAAGCCCAGAGCCATTGTGTCTGTGGTGCTGGGAATGTGGTTGCAGGGAGCAGTGAAGACCAGCAAGAGGTTTCCATCCTGGAACCTTGGGTGTGGGAGAAATCACCGGACGTTTGCAATGTGGGAGCTGGGCTCTTGCTGAAGGCACCAGTGTGGCCGAGTGCATGGTTGGCCTTTAGTATGCTGGGGAAGCCCAGAGCCATTGTGTTTGTGGGGCTGGGAATGCGGTTGCAGGGAGCAGTGAAGACCAGCAAGAGGTTTCTGTCCTGCCATTCTTTGGTGTGGGAGAAATGGCCGAATGTTTGCAATGTGGGAGCTGGGCTCTGGCTGAAGGCACCAGTGTAGCCGAGTGCATGGTTGGACTTCACCACGCTGGGGAAGGCCTGAGCCATTGTGTTTGTGTGTCTGGGAATGCGGTTGCAGGGAGCAGTGAAGACCAGCAAGAGGTTTCCGTCCTGCCATTCTTTGGTGTGGGAGAAATCATTGGAAGTTTGCATTTCGGGAGCTGGGCTCTGGCTGAAGTCACCAGTGTGGCCAAGTGCATGGTTGGCCTTCACTATGCTGGGGAAGCCCAGAGCCATTGTGTTTGTGGGGCTGGGAATGCGGTTGCAGGGAGCAGTGAAGACCAGCAAGAGGTTTTCGTCCTGGCACCTTGGGTGTGGGAGAAATGGCCAAATGTTTGGATTTTGGGAGCTGGGCTCTGGCTGAAGTCACCAGTGTGGCCGAATGCGTGGTTGGACCTTAGTATGCTGGGGAAGCCCAGAGCCATTGTGTTTGTGGGGCTGGGAATGCGGTTGCAGGGAGCAGTGAAGACCAGTAACAGGTTTCCGTCCTGGCATTCTTTGGTGTGGGAGAAATTGCCGGACGTTTGCAGAGTCGGAGCTGGGCTCTGGTTGAAGTCACCAGTGTGGCCGAGTGCATGGTTGGCCTTTAGTATACTGGGGAAGCCCAGAGCCATTGTGTTTGTGTGTCTGGGACTGCGGTTGCAGGGAGCAGTGAAGACCAGCAAGAGGTTTCCGTCCTGGCATTCTTTGGTGTGGGAGAAATCACTGGACGTTTTCAATTTGGCAGCTGGGCTCTGGATGAAGTAACCAGCGTGGCCGAGTGCATAGCTGGACTTCACTAGGCTGGGGAAGCCCAGAGCCATTGTGTTTGTGGGGCTGGGACTGCGGTTGCAGGGAGCAGTGAAGACCAGCAAGAGGTTTCCGTCCTGGCACCTTGGGTGTGGGAGAAATGGCCGAATGTTTGCAGTGTGGGAGCTGGGCTCTGGCTGAAGGCACCAGTGTGGCTGAGTGCATGGTTGCCCTTTAGTACGCTGGGGAATCCCAGAGGCTTTTTGTTTGTGGGGCTGGGAATGCGGTTGCAGGGAGCAGTGAAGACCAGCAAGGACTTTACGTGCTGTCATTCTTTGCTGTGAGAGAAATTGCTGGACGTTTGCAATGTGGGAGCTGGGCTCTGGCTAAAGTCACCAGTCTGGCCGAGTGCGTGGTTGGCCTTTAGTATGCTTGGGAAGCCCAGAGCCGTTTTGTTTGTGGGGCTGGGAATGCGATTGCAGGGAGCAGTGAAGACCAGGAACAGGTTTCCATCCTGGCACCCTTGGTGTGGGAGAAATCGCTGGACGTTTGCAATGTGGGAGCTGGGCTCTGGGTGAAGTCACCAGTCTGGCCGAGTGTATGGTTCGCCTTTGGTATGCTGGGGAAGACCAGAGCCATTGTGTTTTTGTGTCTGGGAATGCGGTTGCAGGGAGTAGTGAATTCCAGCAAGAACTTTACATGCTGTCATTCTTTGCTGTGGGAGAAATCGCTGGACGTTTGCAATGTGGGAGCTGGGCTCTGGCTGAAGTCACCAGTCTGGCTGAGGGCATGGCTGGCCTTTACGAAGCCGGGGAGGCCCAGATCCATTGTATGTTTGGGGCTGTGAATGCTGTTGCAGGGAGCAGTGAAGACCAGCAAGAGGTTTCCATCCTGGCACCTTGGGTGTGGGAGAAATTGCTGGACGTTTCAATGTGGGAGCTGGGCTCTGGCTGAAGTCACCAGTGTGGCTGAGCGCATTGTTGGCCTTTAGTATGCTGGGGAAGCCCAGAGCCATTGTGTTTTTCTGTCTGGGAATGAGGTTGCAGGGAGCAGTGAAGACCAGCAAGAGGTTTCCGTCCTGGCACCTTGGGTGTGGGAGAAATGGCCGAATGTTTGCAGTGTGGGAGCTGGGCTCTGGCTGAAGGCACCAGTGTGGCTGAGTGCATGGTTGCCCTTTAGTACGCTGGGGAATCCCAGAGGCTTTTTGTTTGTGGGGCTGGGAATGCGGTTGCAGGGAGCAGTGAAGACCAGCAAGAACTTTACGTGCTGTCATTCTTTGCTGTGAGAGAAATCGCTGGACGTTTGCAATGTGGGAGCTGGGCTCTGGCTGAAGTCACCAGTCCGGCCGAGTGCGTTGTTGGCCTTTACTATGCTGGGGAAGGTCAGAGCCGTTTTGTTTGTGTGTCTGGGACTGTGGTTGCAGGGAGCAGTGAAGACCAGCAAGAGGTTTCCATCCTGGCACCTTGGGTGTGGGAGAAATTGCAGGACGTTTGCAATGTGGGAGCTGGGCTCTGGCATAAGTCACCAGTCTGGCTGAGGGCATGGTTGGCCTTTAGTATACTGGGGAAGACCAGAGCCGTTGTGTTTGTGGTGCTGGGAATGCGGTTGCAGGGAGCAGTGAAGACCAGCAAGAGGTTTCCATCCTGGCACCTTGGGTGTGGGAGAAATGGCCGAATGTTTGCAATGTGGGAGCTGGGCTCTGGCTGAAGACACCAATCTGGCTGAGTGCATGGTAGGCCTTTAGTATACTGGGGAAGGCCAGAGCCGTTGTGTTTGTGGGGCTGGGAATGCGGTTGCAGGGAGCAGTGAAGACCAGCAAGAGGTTTCCATCCTGGTACCTTTGGTGTGGGAGAAATTGATGGACATTTGCAATGTGGGAGCTGGGCTCTGGCTGAAGTCACCAGTGTGGCCGAGTGCATGGTTGGCCTTTAGTATGCTGGGGAAGCTCAGAGCCGTTTTGTTTGTGGTGCTGGGAATGCGGTTGCAGGGAGCAGTGAAGACCAGCAAGAGGTTTCCATCCTGGCACCTTGGGTTTTGGACAAATCGCCGGACATTTGAAATGTGGGAGCTGGGCTCTGGCTTACGTCACCACTGTGCCTGAGTGCATGGTTGGCCTTTAGTATGCTGGGGAAGCCCAGAGCCGTTGTGTTTTTCTGTCTGCGAATGCGGTTGCAGGGAGCAGTGAAGAACAGGAACAGGTTTCCCTCCTGGCACCTTTGGTGTGGGAGAAATCGCTCGACGTTATCATGTTTGGAGATGGGCTCTGGCTGAAGTCCCCAGTGTGGCTGAGTGCATGGTTGGCCTTTAGTATGCTGGGGAAGCCCAGAGCTGCTTTGTTTGTGGGGCTGGGAATGCGGTTGCAGGGAGCAGTGAAGAGCAGCAAGAGGTTTCCATCCTGGCACCTTGGGTGTGGAAGACACTCCTGCATGTTTGCAGTTTGGGAGCTGGGCTTTGGCTGAAGTCACCAGTGTGGCCGAGTGCGTGGTTGGACTTTAGTAAGCTGGGGAAGCCCAGAACCTTTTTTTTTTGTGGGTTTGGGAAAGCGGTTGCAGGGAGCAGTGAAGACCAGCAAGAGGTTTCCGTCCTGGCATTCTTTGGTGTGGGAGAAATCACTGGACGTTTTCAATTTGGCAGCTGGGCTCTGGCTGAAGTCACCAGTGTGGCCGAGTGCGTGGTTGGCCTTTAGTATGCTGGGGAAGTCCAGAGCCATTGTGTTTGTGTGTCTGGGAATGCGGTTGCAGGGAGCAGTGAAGACCAGCAAGAGGTTTCCATCCTTGCACCTTGGGTGTGGGAGAAATTGATGGACATTTGCAATGTGGGAGCTGGGCTCTGGCTGAAGTCAGCAGTGTGGCTGAGTGCATTGTTGGCCTTTAGTATGCTGGGGAAGACCAGAGCCATTGTGTTTTTCTGTCTGGGAATGAGGTTGCAGGGAGCAGTGAAGACCAGGAACAGGTTTCCGTCCTGGCACCCTTGGTGTGGGAGAAATCGCTGGATGTTTTCATTTTTGGAGCTGTGCTCTGGCTGAAGTCACCAGTGTGGCCGAGTGCATGGTTGGCCTTTGGTATGCTGGGGAATCCCAGAGGCTTTTTGTTTTTGGGGCTGGGAATGCGGTTGCAGGGAGCAGTGAAGACCAGCAAGAACTTTACGTGCTGTCATTCTTTGCTGTGAGAGAAATCGCTGGACGTTTGCAATGTGGGAGCTGGGCTCTGGCTGAAGTCACCAGTGCGGCCGAGTGCGTTGTTGGCCTTTACTATGCTGGGGAAGGTCAGAGCCGTTTTGTTTGTGGGGCTGGGAATGTGGTTGCAGGGAGCAGTGAAGACCAGGAACAGGTTTCCATCCTGGCACCTTGGGTGTGGGAGAAATTGCTGGACGTTTGCAATGTGGGAGCTGGGCTCTGGCTGAAGTCACCAGTCTGGCTGAGGGCATGGTTGGCCTTTAGTATACTGGGGAAGCCCAGAGCCGTTGTGTTTGTGCGGTTGGGAATGCGGTTGCAGGGAGCAGTGAAGACCAGCAAGAGGTTTCCATCCTGAAACATTGGGTGTGGGAGAAATCGCTGGACGTTTGCAATGTGGGAGCTGGGCTCTGGCAGAAGTCACCAGTCTGGGGTAGGGCATGGTTGGCCTTTACTAAGCCGGGGAGGCCCAGATCCATTGTATGTTTGGGGCTGGGAATGCGGTTGCAGGGAGCAGTGAAGACCAGCAAGAGGTTTCCGTCCTGGCACCTTGGGTGTGGGAGAAATGGCCGAATGTTTGCAATGTGGGAGCTGGGCTCTGGCTGAAGTCACCAGTGTGGCTGAGTGCATTGTTGGCCTTTAGTATGCTGGGGAAGACCAGAGCCATTGTGTTTTTCTGTCTGGAAATGAGGTTGCAGGGAGCAGTGAAGACCAGGAACAGGTTTCCATCCTGGCACCCTTGGTGTTGGAGAAATCGCTGGACGTTTTCATTTTTGGAGCTGTGCTCTGGCTGAAGTCACCAGTGTGGCCGAGTGCATGGTTGGCCTTTGGTATGCTGGGGAATCCCAGAGGCTTTTTTTTTTTAGGGATGTGAATGCGGTTGCAGGGAGCAGTGAAGACCAGCAAGAACTTTACGTGCTGTCATTCTTTGCTGTGAGAGAAATCGCTGGACGTTTGCAATGTGGGAGCTGGGCTCTGGCTGAAGTCACCAGTGTGGCCGAGTGCATGGTTGGCCTTTAGTATGCTGGGGAAGACCAGAGCTGTTTTTTTTGTGGGGCTGGGAATGCGGTTGCAGGGAGCAGTGAAGAGCAGCAAGAGGTTTCCGTCCTGGCACCTCGGGTGTGGGAGAAATCGCTGGACGTTTGCAATGTGGGAGCTGGGCTCTGGCTGAAGTCACCAGTGTGGCCGAGTGCGTGGTTGGCCTTTAGTATGCTGGGGAAGCCCAGAGCCGTTTTTTTTTGGGGCTGGGAATGCGGTTGCAGGGAGCAGTGAAGACCAGGAACAGGTTTCCGTCCTGGCACCTTGGGTGTGGGAGAAATTGCTGGACGTTTGCAATGTCGGAGCTGGGCTCTGGCTGAAGTCACCAGTGTGGCTGAGTGCATTGTTGGCCTTTAGTATGCTGGGGAAGACCAGAGCCATTGTGTTTTTCTGTCTGGGAATGCGGTTGCAGGGAGCAGTGAAGACCAGGAACAGGTTTCCGTCCTGGCACCCTTGGTGTGGGAGAAATCGCTGGACGTTTTCATTTTTGGAGCTGTGCTCTGGCTTACGTCACCAGTGTGGCCGAGTGCATGGTTGGCCTTTGGTATGCTGGGGAATCCCAGAGGCTTTTTGTTTTTGGGGCTGTGAATGCGGTTGCAGGGAGCAGTGAAGACCAGCAAGAACTTTACGTGCTGTCATTCTTTGCTGTGAGAGAAATCGCTGGACGTTTGCAATGTGGGAGCTGGGCTCTGGCTGAAGGCACCAGTCCGGCCGAGTACGTGGTTGGCCTTTAGTATGCTGGGGAAGACCAGAGCTGTTTTTTTTGTGGGGCTGGGAATGCGGTTGCAGGGAGCAGTGAAGACCAGGAACAGGTTTCCGTCCTGGCACCTTGGGTGTGGGAGAAATTGCTGGACGTTTGCAATGTGGGAGCTGGGCTCTGGCTGAAGTCCCCAGTCTGGCCGAGTGCATGGTTGGCCTTTACTATGCTGGGGAAGCCCAGAGCCGTTTTGTTTTTGTGTCTGGGACTGCAGTTGCAGGGAGAAGTGAAGAGCAGCAAGAGGTTTCCGTCCTGGCACCTTGGGTGTGGGAGAAATTGCTGGACGTTTGCAATGTGGGAGCTGGGCTCTGGCTGAAGTCACCAGTGTGGCCGAGTGCATGGTTGGCCTTTACTATGCTGGGGAAGGTCAGAGCCGTTTTGTTTGTGTGGCTTGGAATGTGGTTGCAGGGAGCAGTGAAGACCAGCAAGAGGTTTCCGTCCTGGCACCTTGGGTGTGGGAGAAATGGCCGAATGTTTTCAATGTGGGAGCTGGGCTGTGGCTGAAGTCACCAGCCTGGCTGAGTGCATGGTTGGCCTTTAGTATACTGGGGAAGAACAGAGCCGTTGTGTTTGTGGTGCTGGGAATGCGGTTGCAGGGAGCAGTGAAGACCAGCAAGAGATTTCCATCCTGGCACCTTGGGTGTGGGAAAAAATTGCTGGATGTTTGCAATGTGGGAGCTGGGCTCTGTCTGAAGTCCCCAGTGTGGCCGAGTGCATGGTTGGCCTTTAGTATGCTGGGGAAGCCCAGAGCCCTTGTGTTTGTGTGTCTGGGAATGCGGTTGCAGGGAGCAGTGAAGACCAGCAAGAACTTTATGTGCTGGCAATCTTTGGTGTAGGAGAAATCGCTGGACGTTTTCATATTTGGAGGTGGGCTCTGGCTGAAGTCACCAGTCTGGCTGAGGGCATGGTTGGCCTTTACTATGCTGCGGGAAAGCCAGATCCATTGTGTTTGTGTGTCTGGGAATGCAGTTGCAGGGAGCAGTGAAGACTAGTTAGAGGTTTCCATCCTGGCACCTTGGGTGTGGAAGACACTCCTGCATGTTTCCAGTTTGGGAGCTGGGCTCTGGCTGAGGTCACTAGTGTGGCCGAGTGCATGGTTGGACTTTAGTATGCTGGGGAAGCTCAGAACCTTTTTTTTTTGTGGGTTTGGGAAAGCGGTTGCAGGGAGCAGTGAAGACCAGCAAGAGGTTTCCGTCCTGGCATTCTTTGGTGTGGGTGAAATCGTTGGATGTTTGCAATGTGGGAGCTGGGCTCTGGCTGAAGTCACCAGTGTGGCCGAGTGCATGGTTGGCCTTTAGTATGCTGGGGAAGGCCCGAGCCATTGTGTTTGTGGGGCTGGGAATGCGGTTTCAGGGAGCAGTGAAGACCAGCAAGAGGTTTCCATCCTGGCACCTTGGGCGTGGGAGAAATTGATGGACATTTGCAATGTGGGAGCTGGGCTCTGGCTGCTTTCTCTCACAGCAAAGAATGACAGCACGTAAAGTTCTTGCTGGTCTTCACTGCTCCCTGCAACCGCATTCACAGCCCCAAAAACAAAAAGCCTCTGGCATTCCCCAGCATACCAAAGGCCAACCATGCACTCGGCCACACTGGTGACGTAAGCCAGAGCACAGCTCCAAAAATGAAAACATCCAGCGATTTCTCCCACACCAAGGGTGCCAGGACGGAAACCTGTTCCTGGTCTTCACTGCTCCCTGCAACCTCATTCCCAGACAGAAAAACACAATGGCTCTGGTATTCCCCAGCATATTGAAGGCCAACAATGCACTCGGTCACACTGGTGACTTCAGCCAGAGCCCAGCTCCCACATTGCAAACGTCCAGCAATTTCTCCCACACCCAAGGTGCCAGGACGGAAACCTGTTCCTGGTCTTCACTGCTCCCTGCAACCGCATTCCCAGCCCCACTAAAAAAACAGCTCTGGCCTCCCCAGCATAGTAAAGGCCAACCATGCACTCGGCCAGAGTGGGGACTTCAGCCAGAGCCCAGCTCCCACATTGCAAACGTCCAGCAATTTCTCCCACACCCAAGGTGCCAGGACGGAAACCTCTTGCTGGTCTTCACTGCTCCCTGCAACCGCATTCCCAGCCCCACAAACAAAACGGCTCTGGGCTTCCCCAGCATACTAAAGGCCAACCACGCACTCGGCCACACTGGTGACTTCATCCAGAGCCCAGCTCCCACATTGCAAACGTCCAGCGATTTCTCTCACAGCAAAGAATGACAGCACGTAAAGTTCTTGCTGGTCTTCACTGCTCCCTGCAACCGCATTCACAGCCCCAAAAACAAAAAGCCTCTGGTCTTCCCCAGCGTACCAAAGGCCAACCATGCACTCGGCCACACTGGTGACTTCATCCAGAGCACAGCTCCAAAAATGAAAACGTCCTGGGATTTCTCCCACACCAAGGGTGCCAGGACGGAAACCTGTTCCTGGTCTTCACTGCTCCCTGCAACCTCATTCCCAGACAGAAAAACACAATGGCTCTGGTCTTCCCCAGCATACTAAAGGCCAACAATGCACTCAGCCACACTGGTGACTTCAGCCAGAGCCCAGCTCCCACATTGCAAATGTCCATCAATTTCTCCCACACCCAAGGTGCCAGGATGGAAACCTCTTGCTGGTCTTCACTGCTCCCTGCAACCGCATTCCCAGACACACAAACACAATGGCTCTGGGCTTCCCCAGCCTAGTGAAGTCCAACTATGCACTCGGCCACGCTGGTTACTTCATCCAGAGCCCAGCTGCCAAACTGAAAACGTCCAGTGATTTCTCCCACAGCAAAGAATGACAGGACGGAAACCTCTTGCTGGTCTTCACTGCTCCCTGCAACCGCTTTCCCAAACCCACAAAAAAAAAAGGTTCTGGGCTTCCCCAGCATACTAAAGGCCAACCATGCACTCTGCCAGATTGGTGACTTCAGCCAGAGCCCAGCTCCCACATTGCAAACGTCCAGCGATTTCTCCCACACCCAATGTTTCAGGATGGAAACCTCTTGCTGGTCTTCACTGCTCCCTGCCACCGCATTCCCAACTCCAGAAACACAATGGCTCTGGGCTTCCCCAGCATACTAAAGGCCAACCATGCCCTCTGCCAGATTGGTGACTTCAGCCAGAGCCCAGCTCCCACATTGCAAACATTCGACCATTTCTCCCACACCCAAGGAGACAGGACGGAAACCTCTTGCTGGTCTTCACTGCTCCCTGCAACCGCATTCCCAGCCCCACAAACAAAATGGCTCTGACCTTCCCCAGCATAGTAAAGGCCAACCACGCACTCGGCCAGACTGGTGACTTCAGCCAGAGCCCAGCTCCCACTTTGCAAACGTCCAGCAATTTCTCCCACACCCAAGGTGCCAGGACGGAAACCTGTTCCTGGTCTTCACTGCTCCCTGCAACCGCATTCCCAGCCCCACTAAAAAAACAGCTCTGGCCTCCCCAGCATAGTAAAGGCCAACCATGCACTCGGCCAGACTGGGGACTTCAGCCAGAGCCCAGCTCCCACATTGCAAACGTCCAGCGATTTCTCCCACACCCAAGGTGCCAGGACGGAAACCTCTTGCTGGTCTTCACTGCTCCCTGCAACCGCATTCCCAGCCCCACAAACAAAATGGCTCTGGGCTTCCCCAGCATACTAAAGGCCAACCACGCACTCGGCCACACTGGTGACTTCAGCCAGAGCCCAGCTCCCACATTGCAAACGTCCAGCGATTTCTCTCACAGCAAAGAATGACAGCACGTAAAGTTCTTGCTGGTCTTCACTGCTCCCTGCAACCGCATTCACAGCCCCAAAACCAAAAAGCCTCTGGGATTCCCCAGCATACCAAAGGCCAACCATGCACTCGGCCACACTGGTGACGTAAGCCAGAGCACTGCTCCAAAAATGAAAACGTCCAGCGATTTCTCCCACACCAAAAGTGCCAGGACGGAAACCTGTTCCTGGTCTTCACTGCTCCCTGCAACCGCATTCCCAGACAGAAAAACACAATGGCTCTGGTCTTCCCCAGCATACTAAAGGCCAACAATGCACTCAGCCAGACTGGTGACTTCAGCCAGAGCCCAGCTCCCACATTGCAAACGTCCAGCAATTTCTCCCACACCCAAGGTGCCAGGACGGAAACCTCTTGCTGGTCTTCACTGCTCCCTGCAACCGCATTCCCAGCCCCACAAACAAAACGGCTCTGGGCTTCCCCAGCATACTAAAGGCCAACCACGCACTCGGCCACACTGGTGACTTCAGCCAGAGCCCAGCTCCCACATTGCAAACGTCCAGCGATTTCTCTCACAGCAAAGAATGACAGCACGTAAAGTTCTTGCTGGTCTTCACTGCTCCCTGCAACCGCATTCACAGCCCCAAAAACAAAAAGCCTCTGGCATTCCCCAGCATACCAAAGGCCAACCATGCACTCGGCCACACTGGTGACGTAAGCCAGAGCACTGCTCCAAAAATGAAAACGTCCTGGGATTTCTCCCACACCAAGGGTGCCAGGACGGAAACCTGTTCCTGGTCTTCACTGCTCCCTGCAACCGCATTCCCAGACAGAAAAACACAATGGCTCTGGTCTTCCCCAGCATACTAAAGGCCAACAATGCACTCAGCCACACTGCTGACTTCAGCCAGAGCCCAGCTCCCACATTGCAAATGTCCATCAATTTCTCCCACACCCAAGGGTGCCAGGACGGAAACCTCTTGCTGCTCTTCACTGCTCCCTGCAACCTCATTCCCAGACCGAAAAACACAATGGCTCTGGTCTTCCCCAGCATACTAAAGGCCAACAATGCACTCAGCCACACTGGTGACTTCAGCCAGAGCCCAGCTCCCACATTGCAAATGTCCATCAATTTCTCCCACACCCAAGGTGCCAGGACGGAAACCTCTTGCTGGTCTTCACTGCTCCCTGCAACCGCATTCCCAGACACACAAACAAAACGGCTCTGGGCTTCCCCAGCATACTAAAGGCCAACCACGCACTCGGCCAGACTGGGGACTTCATCCAGAGCCCAGCTCCCACATTGCAAACGTCCAGCGATTTCTCTCACAGCAAAGAATGACAGCACGTAAAGTTCTTGCTGGTCTTCACTGCTCCCTGCAACCGCATTCACAGCCCCAAAACCAAAAAGCCTCTGGGATTCCCCAGCATACCAAAGGCCAACCATGCACTCGGCCAGACTGGTGACTTCAGCCAGAGCCCAGCTCCCACATTGCAAACATTTGGCGATTTCTCCCACACCCAAGGTGCCAGGATGGAAACCTGTTCCTGGTCTTCACTGCTCCCTGCAACCGCTTTCCCAAACCCACAAAAAAAAAAAGGTTCTGGGCTTCCCCAGCATACTAAAGTCCAACCATGCACTCGGCCACACAAGTGACCTCAGGCAGAGCCCAGCTCCCAAACTGGAAACATGCAGGAGTGTCTTCCACACCCAAGGTGCCAGGATGGAAACCTCTTGCTGGTCTTCACTGCTCCCTGCAACCGCATTCCCAGCCCCAAACATACAATGGATCTGGGCCTCCCCGGCTTAGTAAAGGCCAACCATGCCCTCAGCCAGACTGGTGACTTCTGCCAGAGCCCAGCTCCCACATTGCAAACGTCCAGCGATTTCTCCCACACCCAATGTTTCAGGATGGAAACCTCTTGCTGGTCTTCACTGCTCCCTGCCACCGCATTCCCAACTCCACAAACACAATGGCTCTGGGCTTCCCCAGCATACTAAAGGCCAACCATGCCCTCTGCCAGATTGGTGACTTCAGCCAGAGCCCAGCTCCCACATTGCAAACATTCGACCATTTCTCCCACACCCAAGGAGACAGGACGGAAACCTCTTGCTGGTCTTCACTGCTCCCTGCAACCGCATTCCCAGCCCCACAAACAAAATGGCTCTGACCTTCCCCAGCATAGTAAAGGCCAACCACGCACTCGGCCAGACTGGTGACTTCAGCCAGAGCCCAGCTCCCACTTTGCAAACGTCCAGCAATTTCTCCCACACCCAAGGTGCCAGGACGGAAACCTGTTCCTGGTCTTCACTGCTCCCTGCAACCGCATTCCCAGCCCCACTAAAAAAACAGCTCTGGCCTCCCCAGCATAGTAAAGGCCAACCATGCACTCGGCCAGACTGGGGACTTCAGCCAGAGCCCAGCTCCCACATTGCAAACGTCCAGCGATTTCTCCCACACCCAAGGTGCCAGGACGGAAACCTCTTGCTGGTCTTCACTGCTCCCTGCAACCGCATTCCCAGCCCCACAAACAAAATGGCTCTGGCCTTCCCCAGCATACTAAAGGCCAACCACGCACTCGGCCACACTGGTGACTTCAGCCAGAGCCCAGCTCCCACATTGCAAACGTCCAGCGATTTCTCTCACAGCAAAGAATGACAGAACGTAAAGTTCTTGCTGGTCTTCACTGCTCCCTGCAACCGCATTCACAGCCCCAAAACCAAAAAGCCTCTGGGCTTCCCCAGCATACCAAAGGCCAACCATGCACTCGGCCACACTGGTGACGTAAGCCAGAGCACAGCTCCAAAAATGAAAACGTCCTGCAATTTCTCCCACACCAAAAGTGCCAGGACGGAAACCTGTTCCTGGTCTTCACTGCTCCCTGCAACCGCTTTCCCAAACCCACAAAAAAAAAAAGGTTCTGGGCTTCCCCAGCATACTAAAGTCCAACCATGCACTCGGCCACACAAGTGACCTCAGGCAGAGCCCTGCTCCCAAACTGGAAACATGCAGGAGTGTCTTCCACACCCAAGGTGCCAGGATGGAAACCTCTTGCTGGTCTTCACTGCTCCCTGCAACCGCATTCCCAGCCCCAAACATACAATGGATCTGGGCCTCCCCGGCTTAGTAAAGGCCAACCATGCCCTCAGCCAGACTGGTGACTTCTGCCAGAGCCCAGCTCCCACATTGCAAACGTCCAGCGATTTCTCCCACACCCAATGTTTCAGGATGGAAACCTCTTGCTGGTCTTCACTGCTCCCTGCCACCGCATTCCCAACTCCAGAAACACAATGGCTCTGGGCTTCCCCAGCATACTAAAGGCCAACCATGCCCTCTGCCAGATTGGTGACTTCAGCCAGAGCCCAGCTCCCACATTGCAAACATTCGACCATTTCTCCCACACCCAAGGAGACAGGACGGAAACCTCTTGCTGGTCTTCACTGCTCCCTGCAACCGCATTCCCAGCCCCACAAACAAAATGGCTCTGACCTTCCCCAGCATAGTAAAGGCCAACCACGCACTCGGCCAGACTGGTGACTTCAGCCAGAGCCCAGCTCCCACTTTGCAAACGTCCAGCAATTTCTCCCACACCCAAGGTGCCAGGACGGAAACCTGTTCCTGGTCTTCACTGCTCCCTGCAACCGCATTCCCAGCCCCACTAAAAAAACAGCTCTGGCCTCCCCAGCATAGTAAAGGCCAACCATGCACTCGGCCAGACTGGGGACTTCAGCCAGAGCCCAGCTCCCACATTGCAAACGTCCAGCGATTTCTCCCACACCCAAGGTGCCAGGACGGAAACCTCTTGCTGGTCTTCACTGCTCCCTGCAACCGCATTCCCAGCCCCACAAACAAAATGGCTCTGGGCTTCCCCAGCATACTAAAGGCCAACCACGCACTCGGCCACACTGGTGACTTCAGCCAGAGCCCAGCTCCCACATTGCAAACGTCCAGCGATTTCTCTCACAGCAAAGAATGACAGCACGTAAAGTTCTTGCTGGTCTTCACTGCTCCCTGCAACCGCATTCACAGCCCCAAAAACAAAAAGCCTCTGGCATTCCCCAGCATACCAAAGGCCAACCATGCACTCGGCCACACTGGTGACGTAAGCCAGAGCACAGCTCCAAAAATGAAAACGTCCAGGGATTTCTCCCACACCAAAAGTGCCAGGACGGAAACCTGTTCCTGGTCTTCACTGCTCCCTGCAACCGCATTCCCAGACAGAAAAACACAATGGCTCTGGTCTTCCCCAGCATACTAAAGGCCAACAATGCACTCAGCCAGACTGGTGACTTCAGCCAGAGCCCAGCTCCCACATTGCAAACGTCCAGCAATTTCTCCCACACCCAAGGTGCCAGGACGGAAACCTCTTGCTGGTCTTCACTGCTCCCTGCAACCGCATTCCCAGCCCCACAAACAAAACGGCTCTGGGCTTCCCCAGCATACTAAAGGCCAACCACGCACTCGGCCACACTGGTGACTTCAGCCAGAGCCCAGCTCCCACATTGCAAACGTCCAGCGATTTCTCTCACAGCAAAGAATGACAGCACGTAAAGTTCTTGCTGGTCTTCACTGCTCCCTGCAACCGCATTCACAGCCCCAAAAACAAAAAGCCTCTGGCATTCCCCAGCATACCAAAGGCCAACCATGCACTCGGCCACACTGGTGACGTAAGCCAGAGCACTGCTCCAAAAATGAAAACGTCCTGGGATTTCTCCCACACCAAGGGTGCCAGGACGGAAACCTGTTCCTGGTCTTCACTGCTCCCTGCAACCGCATTCCCAGACAGAAAAACACAATGGCTCTGGTCTTCCCCAGCATACTAAAGGCCAACAATGCACTCAGCCACACTGCTGACTTCAGCCAGAGCCCAGCTCCCACATTGCAAATGTCCATCAATTTCTCCCACACCCAAGGGTGCCAGGACGGAAACCTCTTGCTGCTCTTCACTGCTCCCTGCAACCTCATTCCCAGACAGAAAAACACAATGGCTCTGGTCTTCCCCAGCATACTAAAGGCCAACAATGCACTCAGCCACACTGGTGACTTCAGCCAGAGCCCAGCTCCCACATTGCAAATGTCCATCAATTTCTCCCACACCCAAGGTGCCAGGACGGAAACCTGTTCCTGGTCTTCACTGCTCCCTGCAACCGCTTTCCCAGCCCCACAAACAAAACGGCTCTGGGCTTCCCCAGCATACTAAAGGCCAACCACGCACTCGGCCAGACTGGGGACTTCATCCAGAGCCCAGCTCCCACATTGCAAACGTCCAGCGATTTCTCTCACAGCAAAGAATGACAGCACGTAAAGTTCTTGCTGGTCTTCACTGCTCCCTGCAACCGCATTCACAGCCCCAAAACCAAAAAGCCTCTGGGATTCCCCAGCATACCAAAGGCCAACCATGCACTCGGCCAGACTGGTGACTTCAGCCAGAGCCCAGCTCCCACATTGCAAACATTTGGCGATTTCTCCCACACCCAAGGTGCCAGGATGGAAACCTGTTCCTGGTCTTCACTGCTCCCTGCAACCGCTTTCCCAAACCCACAAAAAAAAAAAGGTTCTGGGCTTCCCCAGCATACTAAAGTCCAACCATGCACTCGGCCACACAAGTGACCTCAGGCAGAGCCCAGCTCCCAAACTGGAAACATGCAGGAGTGTCTTCCACACCCAAGGTGCCAGGATGGAAACCTCTTGCTGGTCTTCACTGCTCCCTGCAACCGCATTCCCAGCCCCAAACATACAATGGATCTGGGCCTCCCCGGCTTAGTAAAGGCCAACCATGCCCTCAGCCAGACTGGTGACTTCTGCCAGAGCCCAGCTCCCACATTGCAAACGTCCAGCGATTTCTCCCACACCCAATGTTTCAGGATGGAAACCTCTTGCTGGTCTTCACTGCTCCCTGCCACCGCATTCCCAACTCCAGAAACACAATGGCTCTGGGCTTCCCCAGCATACTAAAGGCCAACCATGCCCTCTGCCAGATTGGTGACTTCAGCCAGAGCCCAGCTCCCACATTGCAAACATTCGACCATTTCTCCCACACCCAAGGAGACAGGACGGAAACCTCTTGCTGGTCTTCACTGCTCCCTGCAACCGCATTCCCAGCCCCACAAACAAAATGGCTCTGACCTTCCCCAGCATAGTAAAGGCCAACCACGCACTCGGCCAGACTGGTGACTTCAGCCAGAGCCCAGCTCCCACTTTGCAAACGTCCAGCAATTTCTCCCACACCCAAGGTGCCAGGACGGAAACCTGTTCCTGGTCTTCACTGCTCCCTGCAACCGCATTCCCAGCCCCACTAAAAAAACAGCTCTGGCCTCCCCAGCATAGTAAAGGCCAACCATGCACTCGGCCAGACTGGGGACTTCAGCCAGAGCCCAGCTCCCACATTGCAAACGTCCAGCGATTTCTCCCACACCCAAGGTGCCAGGACGGAAACCTCTTGCTGGTCTTCACTGCTCCCTGCAACCGCATTCCCAGCCCCACAAACAAAATGGCTCTGGCCTTCCCCAGCATACTAAAGGCCAACCACGCACTCGGCCACACTGGTGACTTCAGCCAGAGCCCAGCTCCCACATTGCAAACGTCCAGCGATTTCTCTCACAGCAAAGAATGACAGCACGTAAAGTTCTTGCTGGTCTTCACTGCTCCCTGCAACCGCATTCACAGCCCCAAAACCAAAAAGCCTCTGGGATTCCCCAGCATACCAAAGGCCAACCATGCACTCGGCCACACTGGTGACGTAAGCCAGAGCACAGCTCCAAAAATGAAAACGTCCAGGGATTTCTCCCACACCAAAAGTGCCAGGACGGAAACCTGTTCCTGGTCTTCACTGCTCCCTGCAACCGCTTTCCCAAACCCACAAAAAAAAAAAGGTTCTGGGCTTCCCCAGCATACTAAAGTCCAACCATGCACTCGGCCACACAAGTGACCTCAGGCAGAGCCCAGCTCCCAAACTGGAAACATGCAGGAGTGTCTTCCACACCCAAGGTGCCAGGATGGAAACCTCTTGCTGGTCTTCACTGCTCCCTGCAACCGCATTCCCAGCCCCAAACATACAATGGATCTGGGCCTCCCCGGCTTAGTAAAGGCCAACCATGCCCTCAGCCAGACTGGTGACTTCTGCCAGAGCCCAGCTCCCACATTGCAAACGTCCAGCGATTTCTCCCACACCCAATGTTTCAGGATGGAAACCTCTTGCTGGTCTTCACTGCTCCCTGCCACCGCATTCCCAACTCCAGAAACACAATGGCTCTGGGCTTCCCCAGCATACTAAAGGCCAACCATGCCCTCTGCCAGATTGGTGACTTCAGCCAGAGCCCAGCTCCCACATTGCAAACATTCGACCATTTCTCCCACACCCAAGGAGACAGGACGGAAACCTCTTGCTGGTCTTCACTGCTCCCTGCAACCGCATTCCCAGCCCCACAAACAAAATGGCTCTGGGCTTCCCCAGCATACTAAAGGCCAACCACGCACTCGGCCACACTGGTGACTTCAGCCAGAGCCCAGCTCCCACATTGCAAACGTCCAGCAATTTCTCCCACACCCAAGGTGCCAGGACGGAAACCTGTTCCTGGTCTTCACTGCTCCCTGCAACCGCATTCCCAGCCCCACTAAAAAAACAGCTCTGGCCTCCCCAGCATAGTAAAGGCCAACCATGCACTCGGCCAGACTGGGGACTTCAGCCAGAGCCCAGCTCCCACATTGCAAATGTCCATCAATTTCTCCCACACCCAAGGTGCCAGGATGGAAACCTCTTGCTGGTCTTCACTGCTCCCTGCAACCGCATTCCCAGACACACAAACACAATGGCTCTGGGCTTCCCCAGCCTAGTGAAGTCCAACTATGCACTCGGCCACGCTGGTTACTTCATCCAGAGCCCAGCTGCCAAACTGAAAACGTCCAGTGATTTCTCCCACAGCAAAGAATGACAGGACGGAAACCTCTTGCTGGTCTTCACTGCTCCCTGCAACCGCTTTCCCAAACCCACAAAAAAAAAAGGTTCTGGGCTTCCGCAGCATACTAAAGGCCAACCATGCACTCGGCCAGACTGGTGACGTAAGCCAGAGCACTGCTCCAAAAATGAAAACGTCCAGCGATTTCTCCCACACCAAGGGTGCCAGGACGGAAACCTGTTCCTGGTCTTCACTGCTCCCTGCAACCGCATTCCCAGACAGAAAAACACAATGGCTCTGGTCTTCCCCAGCATACTAAAGGCCAACAATGCACTCAGCCACACTGCTGACTTCAGCCAGAGCCCAGCTCCCACATTGCAAATGTCCATCAATTTCTCCCACACCCAAGGGTGCCAGGACGGAAACCTCTTGCTGCTCTTCACTGCTCCCTGCAACCTCATTCCCAGACAGAAAAACACAATGGCTCTGGGCTTCCCCAGCATACTAAAGGCCAACCACGCACTCGGCCACACTGGTGACTTCAGCCAGAGCCCAGCTCCCACATTGCAAATGTCCATCAATTTCTCCCACACCCAAGGTGCCAGGACGGAAACCTGTTCCTGGTCTTCACTGCTCCCTGCAACCGCATTCCCAGCCCCAAAAACAAAACGGCTCTGGGCTTCCCCAGCATACCAAAGGCCAACCATGCACTCGGCCACACTGGTGACGTAAGCCAGAGCACAGCTCCAAAAATGAAAACGTCCAGCGATTTCTCCCACACCAAGGGTGCCAGGACGGAAACCTGTTCCTGGTCTTCACTGCTCCCTGCAACCGCATTCCCAGACAGAAAAACACAATGGCTCTGGTCTTCCCCAGCATACTAAAGGCCAACAATGCACTCAGCCACACTGGTGACTTCAGCCAGAGCCCAGCTCCCACATTGCAAATGTCCATCAATTTCTCCCACACCCAAGGTGCCAGGACGGAAACCTCTTGCTGGTCTTCACTGCTCCCTGCAACCGCATTCCCAGACACACAAACAAAACGGCTCTGGGCTTCCCCAGCATACTAAAGGCCAACCACGCACTCGGCCACACTGGTGACTTCAGCCAGAGCCCAGCTCCCACATTGCAAACGTCCAGCGATTTCTCTCACAGCAAAGAATGACAGCACGTAAAGTTCTTGCTGGTCTTCACTGCTCCCTGCAACCGCATTCACAGCCCCAAAACCAAAAAGCCTCTGGGATTCCCCAGCATACCAAAGGCCAACCATGCACTCGGCCACACTGGTGACTTAAGCCAGAGCACAGCTCCAAAAATGAAAACGTCCAGCGATTTCTCCCACACCAAGGGTGCCAGGACGGAAACCTGTTCCTGGTCTTCACTGCTCCCTGCAACCGCATTCCCAGACAGAAAAACACAATGGCTCTGGTCTTCCCCAGCATACTAAAGGCCAACAATGCACTCAGCCACACTGGTGACTTCAGCCAGAGCCCAGCTCCCACATTGCAAATGTCCATCAATTTCTCCCACACCCAAGGTGCCAGGATGGAAACCTCTTGCTGGTCTTCACTGCTCCCTGCAACCGCATTCCCAGAGACACAAACACAATGGCTCTGGGCTTCCCCAGCCTAGTGAAGTCCAACTATGCACTCGGCCACGCTGGTTACTTCATCCAGAGCCCAGCTGCCAAACTGAAAACGTCCAGTGATTTCTCCCACAGCAAAGAATGACAGGACGGAAACCTCTTGCTGGTCTTCACTGCTCCCTGCAACCGCTTTCCCAAACCCACAAAAAAAAAAGGTTCTGGGCTTCCGCAGCATACTAAAGGCCAACCATGCACTCGGCCAGACTGGGGACTTCAGCCAGAGCCCACCTCCAAATATGAAAACATCCAGCGATTTCTCCCACACCAAAGATTGCGCAGCACATAAAGTTCTTGCTGGTCTTCACTGCTCCCTGAAACCTCATTCCCAGACACACAAACACAAGGGCTCCTGGCTTCCCCAGCATACTAAAGGCCAACCATGCACTCGGCCAGACTGGTGACTTCAGCCAGAGCCCAGCTCCCACATTGCAAACATTCGGCGATTTCTCCCACACCCAAGGTGCCAGGATGGAATCCTGTTCCTGGTCTTCACTGCTCCCTGCAACCGCATTCCCAGCCCCACTAAAAAAACAGCTCTGGCCTCCCCAGCATAGTAAAGGCCAACCATGCACTCGGCCAGACTGGGGACTTCAGCCAGAGCCCAGCTCCCACATTGGAAACGTCCAGCGATTTCTTCCACAGCAAAGAATGAGAGCATGTAAAGTTCTTGCTGGAATTCTCTGCTCCCTGCAACCGCATTCCCAGGCCCACAAACAAAGCAGCTCTGGCCTTCCCCAGCATACTAAAGGCCAACAATGCACTCAGCCACACTGGTGACTTCAGCCAGAGCCCAGCTCCCACATTGCAAATGTCCATCAATTTCTCCCACACCCAAGGTGCCAGGATGGAAACCTCTTGCTGGTCTTCACTGCTCCCTGCAACCGCATTCCCAGACACACAAACACAATGGCTCTGGGCTTCCCCAGCCTAGTGAAGTCCAACTATGCACTCGGCCACGCTGGTTACTTCATCCAGAGCCCAGCTGCCAAACTGAAAACGTCTGCCAAACTGAAAACGACCAGCTCCCACATTGGAAACGTCCAGCGATTTCTCCCACAGCAAAGAACGACAGGACGGAAACCTCTTGCTGGTCTTCACTGCTCCCTGCAACCGCTTTCCCAAACCCACAAAAAAAAAAGGTTCTGGGCTTCCCCAGCATACTAAAGGCCAACCATGCACTTGGCCAGACTGGTGACTTCAGCCAGAGCCCAGGTCCCACATTGCAAACATTCGACCATTTCTCCCACACCCAAGGTGCCAGGATGGAAACCTCTTGCTGGTCTTCACTGCTCCCTGCAACCGCATTCCCAGCCCCACTAAAAAAACAGCTCTGGCCTCCCCAGCATAGTAAAGGCCAACCATGCACTCGGCCAGACTGGGGACTTCAGCCAGAGCCCAGCTCCCACATTGGAAACGTCCAGCGATTTCTCCCATAGCAAAGAATGACAGCATGTAAAGTTCTTGCTGGAATTCTCTGCTCCCTGCAACCGCATTCCCAGCCCCAGAAACACAATGGCTCTGGTCTTCCCCAGCATACTAAAGGCCAACAATGCACTCAGCCACACTGGTGACTTCAGCCAGAGCCCAGCTCCCACATTGCAAATGTCCATCAATTTCTCCCACACCCAAGGGTGCCAGGATGGAAACCTGTTCCTGGTCTTCACTGCTCCCTGCAACCGCATTCACAGCCCCAAACATACAATGGATCTGGGCCTCCCCGGCTTAGTAAAGGCCAACCGTGCCCTCAGCCAGACTGGTGACTCCTGCCAGAGCCCAGCTCCCACATTGCAAACGTCCAGCAATTTCTCCCACACCCAAGGTGCCAGGACGGAAACCTCTTGCTGGTCTTCACTGCTCCCTGCAACCGCATTCCCAGCCCCACAAACACAATGGCTCTGGGCTTCCCCAGCATACTAAAGGCCAACCATGCACTCAGCCAGATTGGTGACTTCAGCCAGAGCCCAGCTCCCACATTGCAAACATTCGGCCATTCCTCCCACACCCAAGGAGCCAGGACGGAAACCTCTTGCTGGTCTTCACTGCTCCCTGCAACCGCATTCACAGCCCCAAAAACAAAATGGCTCTGACCTTCCCCAGCATAGTAAAGGCCAACCACGCACTCGGCCAGACTGGTGACTTCAGCCAGAGCACAGCTCCAAAAATGAAAACGTCCAGCGATTTCTCCCACACCAAGGGTGCCAGGACGGAAACCTGTTCCTGGTCTTCACTGCTCCCTGCAACCGCATTCCCAGACAGAAAAACACAATGGCTCTGATCTTCCCCAGCATAATAAAGGCCAACAATGCACTCAGCCACACTGGTGACTTCAGCCAGAGCCCAGCTCCCACATTGCAAATGTCCATCAATTTCTCCCACACCCAAGGTGCCAGGATGGAAACCTCTTGCTGGTCTTCACTGCTCCCTGCAACCGCATTCCCAGACAGAAAAACACAATGGCTCTGGGCTTCCCCAGCATACTAAAGGCCAACAATGGACTCAGCCACACTGGTGACTTCAGCCAGAGCCCAGCTCCCACATTGCAAATGTCCATCAATTTCTCCCACACCCAAGGTTCCAGGATGGAAACCTCTTGCTGGTCTTCACAGCTCCCTGCAACCGCATTCCCAGCCCCACAAACAAAACGGCTCTGGGCTTCCCCAGCATACTAAAGGCCAACCACGCACTCGGCCACACTGGTGACTTCATCCAGAGCCCAGCTCCCACATTGCAAATGTCCAGCGATTTCTCTCACAGCAAAGAATGACAGCACGTAAAGTTCTTGCTGGTCTTCACTGCTCCCTGCAACCGCATTCACAGCCCCAAAAACAAAAAGCCTCTGGGATTCCCCAGCATACCAAAGGCCAACCATGCACTCGGCCACACTGGTGACGTAAGCCAGAGCACAGCTCCAAAAATGAAAACGTCCAGCGATTTCTCCCACACCAAGGGTGCCAGGACGGAAACCTGTTCCTGGTCTTCACTGCTCCCTGCAACCTCATTCCCAGACAGAAAAACACAATGGCTCTGGTCTTCCCCAGCATACTAAAGGCCAACAATGCACTCAGCCACACTGGTGACTTCAGCCAGAGCCCAGCTCCCACATTGCAAATGTCCATCAATTTCTCCCACACCCAAGGTGCCAGGATGGAAACCTCTTGCTGGTCTTCACTGCTCCCTGCAACCGCATTCCCAGGCACACAAACACAATGGCTCTGGGCTTCCCCAGCCTAGTGAAGTCCAACTATGCACTCGGCCACGCTGGTTACTTCATCCAGAGCCCAGCTGCCAAACTGAAAACGTCCAGTGATTTCTCCCACAGCAAAGAATGACAGGACGGAAACCTCTTGCTGGTCTTCACTGCTCCCTGCAACCGCTTTCCCAAACCCACAAAAAAAAAAGGTTCTGGGCTTCCCCAGCATACTAAAGGCCAACCATGCACTCGGCCAGACTGGGGACTTCAGCCAGAGCCCACCTCCAAATATGAAAACATCCAGCGATTTCTCCCACACCAAAGATTGCCAGCACATAAAGTTCTTGCTGGTCTTCACTGCTCCCTGAAACCGCATTCCCAGACACACAAACACAAGGGCTCTGGGCTTCCCCAGCATACTAAAGGCCAACCATGCACTCGGCCAGACTGGTGACTTCAGCCAGAGCCCAGCTCCCACATTGCAAACATTCGGCGATTTCTCCCACACCCAAGGTGCCAGGACGAAAACCTCTTGCTGGTCTTCACTGCTCCCTGCAACCGCTTTCCCAAACCCACAAAAAAAAAAAGGTTCTGGGCTTCCCCAGCATACTAAAGGCCAACCATGCAATCGGCCACACAAGTGACCTCAGGCAGAGCCCAGCTCCCAAACTGGAAACATGCAGGAGTGTCTTCCACACCCAAGGTGCCAGGATGGAAACCTCTTGCTGGTCTTCACTGCTCCCTGCAACCGCATTCCCAACCCCACAAACACAATGGCTCTGGGCTTCCCCAGCATACTGAAGGCCAACCATGCACTCAGCCAGATTGGTGACTTCAGCCAGAGCCCAGCTCCCACATTGCAAACATTCGGCCATTTCTCCCACACCCAAGGAGACAGGACGGAAACCTCTTGCTGGTCTTCACTGCTCCCTGCAACCGCATTCCCAGCCCCACAAACAAAATGGCTCTGACCTTCCCCAGCATAGTAAAGGCCAACCACACACTCAGCCACACTGGTGACTTCGGACAGAGCCCAGCTCCCACATTGCAAATGTCCATCAATTTCTCCCACACCCAAGGTGCCAGGATGGAAACCTCTTGCTGGTCTTCACTGCTCCCTGCAACCGCATTCCCAGACAGAAAAACACAATGGCTCTGGTCTTCCCCAGCATACTAAAGGCCAACAATGCACTCAGCCACACTGGTGACTTCAGCCAGAGCCCAGCTCCCACATTGCAAACGTCCAGCGATTTCTCCCACACCCAAGGTGCCAGGATGGAAACCTCTTGCTGCTCTTCACTGCTCCCTGCAACCGCATTCCCAGAGACACAAACACAATGGCTCTGGGCTTCCCCAGCCTAGTGAAGTCCAACTATGCACTCGGCCACGCTGGTTACTTCATCCAGAGCCCAGCTGCCAAACTGAAAACGTCCAGTGATTTCTCCCACAGCAAAGAATGACAGGACGAAAACCTCTTGCTGGTCTTCACTGCTCCCTGCAACCGCTTTCCCAAACCCACAAAAAAAAAAGGTTCTGGGCTTCCCCAGCATACTAAAGGCCAACCATGCACTCGGCCAGACTGGGGACTTCAGCCAGAGCCCACCTCCAAATATGAAAACATCCAGCGATTTCTCCCACACCAAAGATTGCGCAGCACATAAAGTTCTTGCTGGTCTTCACTGCTCCCTGCAACCGCATTCCCAGACACACAAACACAAGGGCTCTGGGCTTCCCCAGCATACTAAAGGCCAACCATGCACTCGGCCAGACTGGTGACTTCAGCCAGAGCCCAGCTCCCACATTGCAAACATTTGGCGATTTCTCCCACACCCAAGGTGCCAGGATGGAAACCTGTTCCTGGTCTTCACTGCTCCCTGCAACCGCTTTCCCAAACCCACAAAAAAAAAAAGGTTCTGGGCTTCCCCAGCATACTAAAGTCCAACCATGCACTCGGCCACACAAGTGACCTCAGGCAGAGCCCAGCTCCCAAACTGGAAACATGCAGGAGTGTCTTCCACACCCAAGGTGCCAGGATGGAAACCTCTTGCTGGTCTTCACTGCTCCCTGCAACTGCATTCACAGCCCCAAACATACAATAGATCTGGGCCTCCCCGGCTTAGTAAAGGCCAACCATGCCCTCAGCCAGACTGGTGACTTCTGCCAGAGCCCAGCTCCCACATTGCAAACGTCCGGTGATTTCTCCCACACCCAATGTTTCAGGATGGAAACCTCTTGCTGGTCTTCACTGCTCCCTGTAACCGCATTCCCAACTCCACAAACACAATGGCTCTGGGCTTCCCCAGTATACTAAAGGCCAACCATGCACTCAGCCAGATTGGTGACTTCAGCCAGAGCCCAGCTCCCACATTGCAAACATTCGACCATTTCTCCCACACCCAAGGAGACAGGATGGAAACCTCTTGCTGGTCTTCACTGCTCCCTGCAACCGCATTCCCAGCCCCACAAACAAAATGGCTCTGACCTTCCCCAGCATAGTAAAGGCCAACCACGCACTCGGCCAGACTGGTGACTTCAGCCAGAGCCCAGCTCCCACATTGCAAATGTCCATCAATTTCTCCCACACCCAAGGTGCCAGGATGGAAACCTGTTCCTGGTCTTCACTGCTCCCTGCAACCGCATTCCCAGGCACACAAACACAATGGCTCTGGGCTTCCCCAGCCTAGTGAAGTCCAACTATGCACTCGGCCACGCTGGTTACTTCATCCAGAGCCCAGCTGCCAAACTGAAAACGTCCAGTGATTTCTCCCACAGCAAAGAATGACAGGACGGAAACCTCTTGCTGGTCTTCACTGCTCCCTGCAACCGCTTTCCCAAACCCACAAAAAAAAAAGGTTCTGGGCTTCCCCAGCATACTAAAGGCCAACCATGCACTCGGCCAGACTGGGGACTTCAGCCAGAGCCCACCTCCAAATATGAAAACATCCAGCGATTTCTCCCACACCAAAGATTGCGCAGCACATAAAGTTCTTGCTGGTCTTCACTGCTCCCTGAAACCGCATTCCCAGACACACAAACACAAGGGCTCCTGGCTTCCCCAGCATACTAAAGGCCAACCATGCACTCGGCCAGACTGGTGACTTCAGCCAGAGCCCAGCTCCCACATTGCAAACATTCGGCCATTTCTCCCACACCCAAGGTGCCAGGATGGAAACCTGTTCCTGGTCTTCACTGCTCCCTGCAACCGCATTCCCAGCCCCACTAAAAAAACAGCTCTGGCCTCCCCAGCATAGTAAAGGCCAACCATGCACTCGGCCAGACTGGGGACTTCAGCCAGAGCCCAGCTCCCACATTGGAAACGTCCAGCGATTTCTCTCACAGCAAAGAATGACAGCATGTAAAGTTCTTGCTGGAATTCTCTGCTCCCTGCAACCGCATTCCCAGCCCCAGAAACACAATGGCTCTGGTCTTCCCCAGCATACTAAAGGCCAACAATGCACTCAGCCACACTGGTGACTTCAGCCAGAGCCCAGCTCCCACATTGCAAATGTCCATCAATTTCTCCCACACCCAAGGTGCCAGGATGGAAACCTCTTGCTGGTCTTCACTGCTCCCTGCAACCGCATTCACAGCCCCAAACATACAATGGATCTGGGCCTCCCCGGCTTAGTAAAGGCCAACCATGCCCTCAGCCAGACTGGGGACTTCTGCCAGAGCCCAGCTCCCACATTGCAAACGTCCAGCGATTTCTCCCACACCCAACGTTTCAGGATGGAAACCTCTTGCTGGTCTTCACTCCTCCCTGCAACCGCATTCCCAGCCCCAAAAACAAAACGGCTCTGGGCTTCCCCAGCATACGAAAGGACAACCATGCACTCGGCCAGATTGGTGACTTCAGCCAGAGCCCAGCTCCCACATTGCAAACATTCGACCATTTCTCCCACACCCAAGGAGACAGGACGGAAACCTCTTGCTGGTCTTCACTGCTCCCTGCAACCGCATTCCCAGCCCCACAAACAAAATGGCTCTGACCTTCCCCAGCATAGTAAAGGCCAACCACGCACTCGGCCAGACTGGTGACTTCAGCCAGAGCCCAGCTCCCAAATTGCAAATGTCCATCAATTTCTCCCACACCCAAGGTGCCAGGACGGAAACGTGTTCCTGGTCTTCACTGCTCCCTGCAACCGCATTCCCAGCCCCACTAAAAAAACAGCTCTGGCCTCCCCAGCATAGTAAAGGCCAACCATGCACTCGGCCAGACTGGGGACTTCAGCCAGAGCCCAGCTCCCACATTGCAAACGTCCAGCGATTTCTCCCACAGCAAAGAATGACAGCATGTAAAGTTCTTGCTGGAATTCTCTGCTCCCTGCAACCGCATTCCCAGCCCCAGAAACACAATGGCTCTGGGCTTCCCCAGCATACTAAAGGCCAACAATGCACTCAGCCACACTGGTGACTTCAGCCAGAGCCCAGCTCCCACATTGCAAACGTCCAGCAATTTCTCCCACACCCAAGGTGCCAGGACGGAAACCTCTTGCTGGTCTTCACTGCTCCCTGCAACCGCATTCCCAGCCCCAAAAACAAAACGGCTCTGGGCTTCCCCAGCATACTAAAGGCCAACCATGCACTCGGCCACACTGGTGACTTCAGCCAGAGCCCAGCTCCCACATTGCAAACGTCCAGCGATTTCTCTCACAGCAAAGAATGACAGCACGTAAAGTTCTTGCTGGTCTTCACTGCTCCCTGCAACCGCATTCCCAGACAGAAAAACACAATGGCTCTGGTCTTCCCCAGCATTCTAAAGGCCAACAATGCACTCAGCCACACTGGTGACTTCAGCCAGAGCCCAGCTCCCACATTGCAAATGTCCATCAATTTCTCCCACACCCAAGGTGCCAGGATGGAAACCTCTTGCTGGTCTTCACTGCTCCCTGCAACCGCATTCCCAGACAGAAAAACACAACGGCTCTGGGCTTCCCCAGCATACTAAAGGCCAACAATGCACTCAGCCACACTGGTGACTTCAGCCAGAGCCCAGCTCCCACATTGCAAATGTCCATCAATTTCTCCCACACCCAAGGTGCCAGGACGGAAACCTCTTGCTGGTCTTCACTGCTCTCTGCAACCGCATTCCCAGCCCCACAAACAAAATGGCTCTGACCTTCCCCAGCATAGTAAAGGCCAACCACACACTCAGCCACACTGGTGACTTCAGCCAGAGCCCAGCTCCCACATTGCAAATGTCCATCAATTTCTCCCACACCCAAGGTGCCAGGATGGAAACCTCTTGCTGGTCTTCACTGCTCCCTGCAACCGCATTCCCAGACAGAAAAACACAATGGCTCTGGTCTTCCCCAGCATACTAAAGGCCAACAATGCACTCAGCCACACTGGTGACTTCAGCCAGAGCCCAGCTCCCACATTGCAAACGTCCAGCGATTTCTCCCACACCCAAGGTGCCAGGATGGAAACCTCTTGCTGCTCTTCACTGCTCCCTGCAACCGCATTCCCAGAGACACAAACACAATGGCTCTGGGCTTCCCCAGCCTAGTGAAGTCCAACTATGCACTCGGCCACGCTGGTTACTTCATCCAGAGCCCAGCTGCCAAACTGAAAACGTCCAGTGATTTCTCCCACAGCAAAGAATGACAGGACGGAAACCTCTTGCTGGTCTTCACTGCTCCCTGCAACCGCTTTCCCAAACCCACAAAAAAAAAAGGTTCTGGGCTTCCCCAGCATAGTAAAGGCCAACCATGCACTCGGCCAGACTGGGGACTTCAGCCAGAGCCCACCTCCAAATATGAAAACATCCAGCGATTTCTCCCACACCAAAGATTGCGCAGCACATAAAGTTCTTGCTGGTCTTCACTGCTCCCTGCAACCGCATTCCCAGACACACAAACACAAGGGCTCTGGGCTTCCCCAGCATACTAAAGGCCAACCATGCACTCGGCCAGACTGGTGACTTCAGCCAGAGCCCAGCTCCCACATTGCAAACATTTGGCGATTTCTCCCACACCCAAGGTGCCAGGATGGAAACCTGTTCCTGGTCTTCACTGCTCCCTGCAACCTCATTCCCAAACACACAAAAAAAAAAAGGTTCTGGGCTTCCCCAGCATACTAAAGTCCAACCATGCACTCGGCCACACAAGTGACCTCAGGCAGAGCCCAGCTCCCAAACTGGAAACATGCAGGAGTGTCTTCCACACCCAAGGTGCCAGGATGGAAACCTCTTGCTGGTCTTCACTGCTCCCTGCAACTGCATTCACAGCCCCAAACATACAATAGATCTGGGCCTCCCCGGCTTAGTAAAGGCCAACCATGCCCTCAGCCAGACTGGTGACTTCTGCCAGAGCCCAGCTCCCACATTGCAAACGTCCGGTGATTTCTCCCACACCCAATGTTTCAGGATGGAAACCTCTTGCTGGTCTTCACTGCTCCCTGTAACCGCATTCCCAACTCCACAAACACAATGGCTCTGGGCTTCCCCAGTATACTAAAGGCCAACCATGCACTCAGCCAGATTGGTGACTTCAGCCAGAGCCCAGCTCCCACATTGCAAACATTCGACCATTTCTCCCACACCCAAGGAGACAGGATGGAAACCTCTTGCTGGTCTTCACTGCTCCCTGCAACCGCATTCCCAGCCCCACAAACAAAATGGCTCTGACCTTCCCCAGCATAGTAAAGGCCAACCACGCACTCGGCCAGACTGGTGACTTCAGCCAGAGCCCAGCTCCCACTTTGCAAACGTCCAGCAATTTCTCCCACACCCAAGGTGCCAGGACGGAAACCTGTTCCTGGTCTTCACTGCTCCCTGCAACCGCATTCCCAGCCCCACTAAAAAAACAGCTCTGGCCTCCCCAGCATAGTAAAGGCCAACCATGCACTCGGCCAGACTGGGGACTTCAGCCAGAGCCCAGCTCCCACATTGCAAACGTCCAGCGTTTTCTCCCACACCCAAGGTGCCAGGACGGAAACCTCTTGCTGGTCTTCACTGCTCCCTGCAACCGCATTCCCAGCCCCACAAACAAAACGGCTCTGGGCTTCCCCAGCATACTAAAGGCCAACCACGCACTCGGCCACACTGGTGACTTCAGCCAGAGCCCAGCTCCAACATTGCAAACGTCCAGCGATTTCTCTCACAGCAAAGAATGACAGCACGTAAAGTTCTTGCTGGTCTTCACTGCTCCCTGCAACCGCATTCACAGCCCCAAAAACAAAAAGCCTCTGGGATTCCCCAGCATACCAAAGGCCAACCATGCACTCGGCCACACTGGTGACGTAAGCCAGAGCACAGCTCCAAAAATGAAAACGTCCTGCAATTTCTCCCACACCAAAGAATGCCAAGACGGAAACCTCTTGCTGGTCTTCACTGCTCCCTGCAACCGCATTCCCAGACAGAAAAACACAATGGCTCTGGTCTTCCCCAGCATACTAAAGGCCAACAATGCACTCAGCCACACTGGTGACTTCAGCCAGAGCCCAGCTCCCACATTGCAAATGTCCATCAATTTCTCCCACACCCAAGGTGCCAGGACGGAAACCTGTTCCTGGTCTTCACTGCTCCCTGCAACCGCATTCCCAGACAGAAAAACACAATGGCTCTGGCCTTTGCCAGCATACTAAAGGCCAACAATGCACTCAGCAACACTGGTGACTTCAGCCAGAGCCCAGCTCCCACATTGCAAACGTCCATCAATTTCTCCCACACCCAAGGTGCCAGGATGGAAACCTCTTGCTGGTCTTCACTGCTCCCTGCAACCGCATTCCCAGGCACACAAACACAATGGCTCTGGGCTTCCCCAGCCTAGTGAAGTCCAACTATGCACTCGGCCACGCTGGTTACTTCATCCAGAGCCCAGCTGCCAAACTGAAAACGTCCAGTGATTTCTCCCACAGCAAAGAATGACAGGACGGAAACCTCTTGCTGGTCTTCACTGCTCCCTGCAACCGCTTTCCCAAACCCACAAAAAAAAAAGGTTCTGGGCTTCCCCAGCATACTAAAGGCCAACCATGCACTCGGCCAGACTGGGGACTTCAGCCAGAGCCCACCTCCAAATATGAAAACATCCAGCGATTTCTCCCACACCAAAGATTGCGCAGCACATAAAGTTCTTGCTGGTCTTCACTGCTCCCTGAAACCGCATTCCCAGACACACAAACACAAGGGCTCCTGGCTTCCCCAGCATACTAAAGGCCAACCATGCACTCGGCCAGACTGGTGACTTCAGCCAGAGCCCAGCTCCCACATTGCAAACATTCGGCGATTTCTCCCACACCCAAGGTGCCAGGATGGAAACCTGTTCCTGGTCTTCACTGCTCCCTGCAACCGCATTCCCAGCCCCACTAAAAAAACAGCTCTGGCCTCCCCAGCATAGTAAAGGCCAACCATGCACTCGGCCAGACTGGGGACTTCAGCCAGAGCCCAGCTCCCACATTGGAAACGTCCAGCGATTTCTCTCACAGCAAAGAATGACAGCATGTAAAGTTCTTGCTGGAATTCTCTGCTCCCTGCAACAGCATTCCCAGCCCCAGAAACACAATGGCTCTGGTCTTCCCCAGCATACTAAAGGCCAACAATGCACTCAGCCACACTGGTGACTTCAGCCAGAGCCCAGCTCCCACATTGCAAATGTCCATCAATTTCTCCCACACCCAAGGTGCCAGGATGGAAACCTCTTGCTGGTCTTCACTGCTCCCTGCAACCGCATTCACAGCCCCAAACATACAATGGATCTGGGCCTCCCCGGCTTAGTAAAGGCCAACCATGCCCTCAGCCAGACTGGGGACTTCTGCCAGAGCCCAGCTCCCACATTGCAAACGTCCAGCGATTTCTCCCACACCCAACGTTTCAGGATGGAAACCTCTTGCTGGTCTTCACTCCTCCCTGCAACCGCATTCCCAGCCCCAAAAACAAAACGGCTCTGGGCTTCCCCAGCATACGAAAGGACAACCATGCACTCGGCCAGATTGGTGACTTCAGCCAGAGCCCAGCTCCCACATTGCAAACATTCGGCCATTTCTCCCACACCCAAGGAGACAGGACGGAAACCTCTTGCTGGTCTTCACTGCTCCCTGCAACCGCATTCCCAGCCCCACAAACAAAATGGCTCTGACCTTCCCCAGCATAGTAAAGGCCAACCACGCACTCGGCCAGACTGGTGACTTCAGCCAGAGCCCAGCTCCCAAATTGCAAATGTCCATCAATTTCTCCCACACCCAAGGTGCCAGGACGGAAACGTGTTCCTGGTCTTCACTGCTCCCTGCAACCGCATTCCCAGCCCCACTAAAAAAACAGCTCTGGCCTCCCCAGCATAGTAAAGGCCAACCATGCACTCGGCCAGACTGGGGACTTCAGCCAGAGCCCAGCTCCCACATTGCAAACGTCCAGCGTTTTCTCCCACACCCAAGGTGCCAGGACGGAAACCTCTTGCTGGTCTTCACTGCTCCCTGCAACCGCATTCCCAGCCCCACAAACAAAACGGCTCTGGGCTTCCCCAGCATACTAAAGGCCAACCACGCACTCGGCCACACTGGTGACTTCAGCCAGAGCCCAGCTCCAACATTGCAAACGTCCAGCGATTTCTCTCACAGCAAAGAATGACAGCACGTAAAGTTCTTGCTGGTCTTCACTGCTCCCTGCAACCGCATTCACAGCCCCAAAAACAAAAAGCCTCTGGGATTCCCCAGCATACCAAAGGCCAACCATGCACTCGGCCACACTGGTGACGTAAGCCAGAGCACAGCTCCAAAAATGAAAACGTCCTGCAATTTCTCCCACACCAAAGAATGCCAAGACGGAAACCTCTTGCTGGTCTTCACTGCTCCCTGCAACCGCATTCCCAGACAGAAAAACACAATGGCTCTGGTCTTCCCCAGCATACTAAAGGCCAACAATGCACTCAGCCACACTGGTGACTTCAGCCAGAGCCCAGCTCCCACATTGCAAATGTCCATCAATTTCTCCCACACCCAAGGTGCCAGGACGGAAACCTGTTCCTGGTCTTCACTGCTCCCTGCAACCGCATTCCCAGACAGAAAAACACAATGGCTCTGGCCTTTGCCAGCATACTAAAGGCCAACAATGCACTCAGCCACACTGGTGACTTCAGCCAGAGCCCAGCTCCCACATTGCAAACGTCCATCAATTTCTCCCACACCCAAGGTGCCAGGATGGAAACCTCTTGCTGGTCTTCACTGCTCCCTGCAACCGCATTCCCAGGCACACAAACACAATGGCTCTGGGCTTCCCCAGCCTAGTGAAGTCCAACTATGCACTCGGCCACGCTGGTTACTTCATCCAGAGCCCAGCTGCCAAACTGAAAACGTCCAGTGATTTCTCCCACAGCAAAGAATGACAGGACGGAAACCTCTTGCTGGTCTTCACTGCTCCCTGCAACCGCTTTCCCAAACCCACAAAAAAAAAAGGTTCTGGGCTTCCCCAGCATACTAAAGGCCAACCATGCACTCGGCCAGACTGGGGACTTCAGCCAGAGCCCACCTCCAAATATGAAAACATCCAGCGATTTCTCCCACACCAAAGATTGCGCAGCACATAAAGTTCTTGCTGGTCTTCACTGCTCCCTGAAACCGCATTCCCAGACACACAAACACAAGGGCTCCTGGCTTCCCCAGCATACTAAAGGCCAACCATGCACTCGGCCAGACTGGTGACTTCAGCCAGAGCCCAGCTCCCACATTGCAAACATTCGGCGATTTCTCCCACACCCAAGGTGCCAGGATGGAAACCTGTTCCTGGTCTTCACTGCTCCCTGCAACCGCATTCCCAGCCCCACTAAAAAAACAGCTCTGGCCTCCCCAGCATAGTAAAGGCCAACCATGCACTCGGCCAGACTGGGGACTTCAGCCAGAGCCCAGCTCCCACATTGGAAACGTCCAGCGATTTCTCTCACAGCAAAGAATGACAGCATGTAAAGTTCTTGCTGGAATTCTCTGCTCCCTGCAACAGCATTCCCAGCCCCAGAAACACAATGGCTCTGGTCTTCCCCAGCATACTAAAGGCCAACAATGCACTCAGCCACACTGGTGACTTCAGCCAGAGCCCAGCTCCCACATTGCAAATGTCCATCAATTTCTCCCACACCCAAGGTGCCAGGATGGAAACCTCTTGCTGGTCTTCACTGCTCCCTGCAACCGCATTCACAGCCCCAAACATACAATGGATCTGGGCCTCCCCGGCTTAGTAAAGGCCAACCATGCCCTCAGCCAGACTGGGGACTTCTGCCAGAGCCCAGCTCCCACATTGCAAACGTCCAGCGATTTCTCCCACACCCAACGTTTCAGGATGGAAACCTCTTGCTGGTCTTCACTCCTCCCTGCAACCGCATTCCCAGCCCCAAAAACAAAACGGCTCTGGGCTTCCCCAGCATACGAAAGGACAACCATGCACTCGGCCAGATTGGTGACTTCAGCCAGAGCCCAGCTCCCACATTGCAAACATTCGGCCATTTCTCCCACACCCAAGGAGACAGGACGGAAACCTCTTGCTGGTCTTCACTGCTCCCTGCAACCGCATTCCCAGCCCCACAAACAAAATGGCTCTGACCTTCCCCAGCATAGTAAAGGCCAACCACGCACTCGGCCAGACTGGTGACTTCAGCCAGAGCCCAGCTCCCAAATTGCAAATGTCCATCAATTTCTCCCACACCCAAGGTGCCAGGACGGAAACGTGTTCCTGGTCTTCACTGCTCCCTGCAACCGCATTCCCAGCCCCACTAAAAAAACAGCTCTGGCCTCCCCAGCATAGTAAAGGCCAACCATGCACTCGGCCAGACTGGGGACTTCAGCCAGAGCCCAGCTCCCACATTGCAAACGTCCAGCGATTTCTCCCACAGCAAAGAATGACAGCATGTAAAGTTCTTGCTGGAATTCTCTGCTCCCTGCAACCGCATTCCCAGCCCCAGAAACACAATGTCTCTGGGCTTCCCCAGCATACTAAAGGCCAACAATGCACTCAGCCACACTGGTGACTTCAGCCAGAGCCCAGCTCCCACATTGCAAACGTCCAGCAATTTCTCCCACACCCAAGGTGCCAGGACGGAAACCTCTTGCTGGTCTTCACTGCTCCCTGCAACCGCATTCCCTGCCCCACAAAGAAAACGGCTCTGGGCTTCCCCAGCATACTAAAGGCCAACCATGCACTCGGCCACACTGGTGACTTCAGCCAGAGCCCAGCTCCCACATTGCAAACGTCCAGCGATTTCTCTCACAGCAAAGAATGACAGCACGTAAAGTTCTTGCTGGTCTTCACTGCTCCCTGCAACCGCATTCCCAGACAGAAAAACACAATGGCTCTGGGCTTCCCCAGCATTCTAAAGGCCAACAATGCACTCAGCCACACTGGTGACTTCAGCCAGAGCCCAGCTCCCACATTGCAAATGTCCATCAATTTCTCCCACACCCAAGGTGCCAGGATGGAAACCTCTTGCTGGTCTTCACTGCTCCCTGCAACCGCATTCCCAGACAGAAAAACACAATGGCTCTGGGCTTCCCCAGCATACTAAAGGCCAACAATGCACTCAGCCACACTGGTGACTTCAGCCAGAGCCCAGCTCCCACATTGCAAATGTCCATCAATTTCTCCCACACCCAAGGTGCCAGGACGGAAACCTCTTGCTGGTCTTCACAGCTCCCTGAAACCGCATTCCCAGACACACAAACAAAACGGCTCTGGGCTTCCCCAGCATACTAAAGGCCAACCACGCACTCGGCCAGACTGGTGACTTCAGCCAGAGCCCAGCTCCCACATTGCAAACGTCCAGCGATTTCTCTCACAGCAAAGAATGACAGCACGTAAAGTTCTTGCTGGTCTTCACTGCTCCCTGCAACCGCATTCACAGCCCCAAAAACAAAAAGCCTCTGGGATTCCCCAGCATACCAAAGACCAACCATGCACTCGGCCACACTGGTGACGTAAGCCAGAGCACAGCTCCAAAAATGAAAACGTCCAGCGATTTCTCCCACACCACGGGTGCCAGGATGGAAACCTGTTCCTGGTCTTCACTGCTCCCTGCAACCTCATTCCCAGACAGAAAAACACAACGGCTCTGGTCTTCCCCAGCATACTAAAGGCCAACAATGCACTCAGCCACACTGGTGACTTCAGCCAGAGCCCAGCTCCCACATTGCAAACGTCCATCAATTTCTCCCACACCCAAGGTGCCAGGATGGAAACCTCTTGCTGGTCTTCACTGCTCCCTGCAACCGCATTCCCAGGCACACAAACACAATGGCTCTGGGCTTCCCCAGCCTAGTGAAGTCCAACTATGCACTCGGCCACGCTGGTTACTTCATCCAGAGCCCAGCTGCCAAACTGAAAACGTCCAGTGATTTCTCCCACAGCAAAGAATGAAAGGACAGAAACCTCTTGCTGGTCTTCACTGCTCCCTGCAACCGCTTTCCCAAACCCACAAAAAAAAAAAGGTTCTGGGCATCCCCAGCATACTAAAGGCCAACCATGCACTCGGCCAGACTGGGGACTTCAGCCAGAGCCCACCTCCAAATATGAAAACATCCAGCGATTTCTCCCACACCAAAGATTGCCAGCACATAAAGTTCTTGCTGGTCTTCACTGCTCCCTGAAACCGCATTCCCAGACACACAAACACAAGGGCTCCTGGCTTCCCCAGCATACTAAAGGCCAACCATGCACTCGGCCAGACTGGTGACTTCAGCCAGAGCCCAGCTCCCACATTGCAAACATTCGGCGATTTCTCCCACACCCAAGGTGCCAGGATGGAAACCTGTTCCTGGTCTTCACTGCTCCCTGCAACCGCTTTCCCAAACCCACAAAAAAAAAAAGGTTCTGGGCTTCCCCAGCATACTAAAGTCCAACCATGCACTCGGCCACACAAGTGACCTCAGGCAGAGCCCAGCTCCCAAACTGGAAACATGCAGGAGTGTCTTCCACACCCAAGGTGCCAGGATGGAAACCTCTTGCTGGTCTTCACTGCTCCCTGCAACCGCATTCCCAACCCCACAAACACAATGGCTCTGGGCTTCCCCAGCATACTAAAGGCCAACCATGCACTCAGCCAGATTGGTGACTTCAGCCAGAGCCCAGCTCCCACATTGCAAACATTCGGCCATTTCTCCCACACCCAAGGAGACAGGATGGAAACCTCTTGCTGGTCTTCACTGCTCCCTGCAACCGCATTCCCAGACAGAAAAACACAATGGCTCTGGGCTTCCCCAGCATACTAAAGGCCAACAATGCACTCAGCCACACTGGTGACTTCAGCCAGAGCCCAGCTCCCACATTGCAAATGTCCATCAATTTCTCCCACACCCAAGGTGCCAGGATGGAAACCTGTTCCTGGTCTTCACTGCTCCCTGCAACCGCATTCCCAGCCCCACTAAAAAAACAGCTCTGGCCTCCCCAGCATAGTAAAGGCCAACCATGCACTCGGCCAGACTGGGGACTTCAGCCAGAGCCCAGCTCCCACATTGCAAATGTCCAGCAATTTCTCTCACAGCAAAGAATGACAGCACGTAAAGTTCTTGCTGGTCTTCACTGCTCCCTGCAACCGCATTCACAGCCCCAAAAACAAAAAGCCTCTGGGATTCCCCAGCATACCAAAGGCCAACCATGCACTCGGCCACACTGGTGACGTAAGCCAGAGCACAGCTCCAAAAATGAAAACGTCCAGCGATTTCTCCCACACCAAGGGTGCCAGGACGGAAAGCTGTTCCTGGTCTTCACTGCTCCCTGCAACCGCATTCCCAGACAGAAAAACACAACGGCTCTGGTCTTCCCCAGCATACTAAAGGCCAACAATGCACTCAGCCACACTGGTGACTTCAGCCAGAGCCCAGCTCCCACATTGCAAATGTCCATCAATTTCTCCCACACCCAAGGTGCCAGGATGGAAACCTCTTGCTGCTCTTCACTGCTCCCTGCAACCGCATTCCCAGCCCCAAAAAAAAACGGCTCTGGGCTTCCCCAGCATACTAAAGGCCAACCACGCACTCGGCCACACTGGTGACTTCAGCCAGAGCCCAGCTCCCACATTGCAAACATCCAGCAATTTCTCTCACAGCAAAGAATGACAGCACGTAAAGTTCTTGCTGGTCTTCACTGCTCCCTGCAACCGCATTCACAGCCCCAAAAACAAAAAGCCTCTGGGATTCCCCAGCATACCAAAGGCCAACCATGCACTCGGCCACACTGGTGACTTCAGCCAGAGCACAGCTCCAAAAATGAAAACGTCCAGCGATTTCTCCCACACCAAGGGTGCCAGGACGGAAACCTGTTCCTGGTCTTCACTGCTTCCTGCAACCTCATTCCCAGACAGAAAAACACAACGGCTCTGGTCTTCCCCAGCATACTAAAGGCCAACAATGCACTCAGCCACACTGGTGACTTCAGCCAGAGCCCAGCTCCCACATTGCAAATGTCCATCAATTTCTCCCACACCCAAGGTGCCAGGATGGAAACCTCTTGCTGGTCTTCACTGCTCCCTGCAACCGCATTCCCAGACACACAAACACAATGGCTCTGGGCTTCCCCAGCCTAGTGAAGTCCAACTATGCACTCGGCCACGCTGGTTACTTCATCCAGAGCCCAGCTGCCAAACTGAAAACGTCCAGTGATTTCTCCCACAGCAAAGAATGACAGGACGGAAACCTCTTGCTGGTCTTCACTGCTCCCTGCAACCGCTTTCCCAAACCCACAAAAAAAAAAGGTTCTGGGCTTCCCCAGCATACTAAAGGCCAACCATGCACTCGGCCAGACTGGGGACTTCAGCCAGAGCCCACCTCCAAATATGAAAACATCCAGCGATTTCTCCCACACCAAAGATTGCCAGCACATAAAGTTCTTGCTGGTCTTCACTGCTCCCTGAAACCGCATTCCCAGACACACAAACACAAGGGCTCTGGGCTTCCCCAGCATACTAAAGGCCAACCATGCACTCGGCCAGACTGGTGACTTCAGCCAGAGCCCAGCTCCCACATTGCAAACGTCCAGCGATTTCTCCCACACCCAAGGTGCCAGGATGGAAACCTGTTCCTGGTCTTCACTGCTCCCTGCAACCGCTTTCCCAAACCCACAAAAAAAAAAAGGTTCTGGGCTTCCCCAGCATACTAAAGTCCAACCATGCACTCGGCCACACTAGTGACCTCAGCCAGAGCCCAGCTCCCAAACTGGAAACATGCAGGAGTGTCTTCCACACCCAAGGTGCCAGGATGGAAACCTCTTGCTGGTCTTCACTGCTCCCTGCAACCGCATTCCCAACCCCACAAACACAATGGCTCTGGTCTTCCCCAGCATACTAAAGGCCAACCATGCACTCAGCCAGATTGGTGACTTCAGCCAGAGCCCAGCTCCCACATTGCAAACATTCGGCCATTTCTCCCACACCCAAGGTGCCAGGATGGAAACCTCTTGCTGGTCTTCACTGCTCCCTGCAACCGCATTCCCAACTCCACAAACAAAATGGCTCTGACCTTCCCCAGCATAGTAAAGGCCAACAACGCACTCGGCCAGACTGGGGACTTCAGCCAGAGCCCAGATCCCACATTGCAAATGTCCAGCAATTTCTCTCACAGCAAAGAATGACAGCACGTAAAGTTCTTGCTGGTCTTCACTGCTCCCTGCAACCGCATTCACAGCCCCAAAAACAAAAAGCCTCTGGGATTCCCCAGCATACCAAAGGCCAACCATGCACTCGGCCACACTGGTGACGTAAGCCAGAGCACAGCTCCAAAAATGAAAACGTCCAGCGATTTCTCCCACACCAAGGGTGCCAGGACGGAAAGCTGTTCCTGGTCTTCACTGCTCCCTGCAACCGCATTCCCAGACAGAAAAACACAATGGCTCTGGGCTTCCCCAGCATACTAAAGGCCAACAATGCACTCAGCCACACTGGTGACTTCAGCCAGAGCCCAGCTCCCACATTGCAAATGTCCATCAATTTCTCCCACACCCAAGGTGCCAGGATGGAAACCTCTTGCTGGTCTTCACTGCTCCCTGCAACCGCATTCCCAGACAGAAAAACACAATGGCTCTGGGCTTCCCCAGCATACTAAAGGCCAACAATGCACTCAGCCACACTGGTGACTTCAGCCAGAGCCCAGCTCCCACATTGCAAATGTCCATCAATTTCTCCCACACCCAAGGTGCCAGGATGGAAACGTGTTCCTGGTCTTCACTGCTCCCTGCAACCGCATTCCCAGCCCCACTAAAAAAACAGCTCTGGCCTCCCCAGCATAGTAAAGGCCAACCATGCACTCGGCCAGACTGGTGACTTCAGCCAGAGCCCAGCTCCCACATTGCAAATGTCCAGCAATTTCTCTCACAGCAAAGAATGACAGCACGTAAAGTTCTTGCTGGTCTTCACTGCTCCCTGCAACCGCATTCACAGCCCCAAAAACAAAAAGCCTCTGGGATTCCCCAGCATACCAAAGGCCAACCATGCACTCGGCCACACTGGTGACGTAAGCCAGAGCACAGCTCCAAAAATGAAAACGTCCAGCGATTTCTCCCACACCAAGGGTGCCAGGACGGAAACCTGTTCCTGGTCTTCACTGCTCCCTGCAACCGCATTCCCAGACAGAAAAACACAATGGCTCTGGTCTTCCCCAGCATTCTAAAGGCCAACAATGCACTCAGCCACACTGGTGACTTCAGCCAGAGCCCAGCTCCGACATTGCAAACGTCCAGCAATTTCTCCCACACCCAAGGTGCCAGGATGGAAACCTCTTGCTGCTCTTCACTGCTCCCTGCAACCGCATTCCCAGCCCCAAAAAAAAACGGCTCTGGGCTTCCCCAGCATACTAAAGGCCAACCACGCACTCGGCCACACTGGTGACTTCAGCCAGAGCCCAGCTCCCACATTGCAAACGTCCAGCGATTTCTCTCACAGCAAAGAATGACAGCACGTAAAGTTCTTGCTGGTCTTCACTGCTCCCTGCAACCGCATTCACACCCCCAAAAACAAAAAGCCTCTGGGATTCCCCAGCATACCAAAGGCCAACCATGCACTCGGCCACACTGGTGACGTAAGCCAGAGCACAGCTCCAAAAATGAAAACGTCCAGGGATTTCTCCAACACCAAGGGTGCCAGGACGGAAACCTGTTCCTGGTCTTCACTGCTTCCTGCAACCTCATTCCCAGACAGAAAAACACAACGGCTCTGGTCTTCCCCAGCATACTAAAGGCCAACAATGCACTCAGCCACACTGGTGACTTCAGCCAGAGCCCAGCTCCCACATTGCAAACGTCCATCAATTTCTCCCACACCCAAGGTGCCAGGATGGAAACCTCTTGCTGGTCTTCACTGCTCCCTGCAACCGCATTCCCAGGCACACAAACACAATGGCTCTGGGCTTCCCCAGCCTAGTGAAGTCCAACTATGCACTCGGCCACGCTGGTTACTTCATCCAGAGCCCAGCTGCCAAACTGAAAACGTCCAGTGATTTCTCCCACAGCAAAGAATGACAGGACGGAAACCTCTTGCTGGTCTTCACTGCTCCCTGCAACCGCTTTCCCAAACCCACAAAAAAAAAAGGTTCTGGGCTTCCCCAGCATACTAAAGGCCAACCATGCACTCGGCCAGACTGGGGACTTCAGCCAGAGCCCACCTCCAAATATGAAAACATCCAGCGATTTCTCCCACACCAAAGATTGCCAGCACATAAAGTTCTTGCTGGTCTTCACTGCTCCCTGCAACCGCATTCCCAGACACACAAACACAAGGGCTCTGGGCTTCCCCAGCATACTAAAGGCCAACCATGCACTCGGCCAGACTGGTGACTTCAGCCAGAGCCCAGTCCCACATTGCAAACATTCGGCGATTTCTCCCACACCCAAGGTGCCAGGATGGAAACCTGTTCCTGGTCTTCACTGCTCCCTGCAACCGCTTTCCCAAACCCACAAAAAAAAAAAGGTTCTGGGCTTCCCCAGCATACTAAAGTCCAACCATGCACTCGGCCACACAAGTGACCTCAGGCAGAGCCCAGCTCCCAAACTGGAAACATGCAGGAGTGTCTTCCACACCCAAGGTGCCAGGATGGAAACCTCTTGCTGGTCTTCACTGCTCCCTGCAACCGCATTCCCAGCTCCAGAAACACAATGGCTCTGGGCTTCCCCAGCATACTAAAGGCCAACCATGCACTCAGCCAGATTGGTGACTTCAGCCAGAGCCCAGCTCCCACATTGCAAACATTCGGCCATTTCTCCCACACCCAAGGAGACAGGATGGAAACCTCTTGCTGGTCTTCACTGCTCCCTGCAACCGCATTCCCAGCCCCACAAACAAAATGGCTCTGACCTTCCCCAGCATAGTAAAGGCCAACCACGCACTCGGCCAGACTGGTGACTTCAGCCAGAGCCCAGCTCCCACATTGCAAATGTCCAGCAATTTCTCTCACAGCAAAGAATGACAGCACGTAAAGTTCTTGCTGGTCTTCACTGCTCCCTGCAACCGCATTCACAGCCCCAAAAACAAAAAGCCTCTGGGATTCCCCAGCATACCAAAGGCCAACCATGCACTCGGCCACACTGGTGACGTAAGCCAGAGCACAGCTCCAAAAATGAAAACGTCCAGCGATTTCTCCCACACCAAGGGTGCCAGGACGGAAAGCTGTTCCTGGTCTTCACTGCTCCCTGCAACCGCATACCCAGACAGAAAAACACAATGGCTCTGGGCTTCCCCAGCATAGTAAAGGCCAACAATGCACTCAGCCACACTGGTGACTTCAGCCAGAGCCCAGCTCCCACATTGCAAATGTCCATCAATTTCTCCCACACCCAAGGTGCCAGGATGGAAACCTGTTCCTGGTCTTCACTGCTCCCTGCAACCGCATTCCCAGCCCCACTAAAAAAACAGCTCTGGCCTCCCCAGCATAGTAAAGGCCAACCATGCACTCGGCCAGACTGGTGACTTCAGCCAGAGCCCAGCTCCCACATTGCAAATGTCCAGCAATTTCTCTCACAGCAAAGAATGACAGCACGTAAAGTTCTTGCTGGTCTTCACTGCTCCCTGCAACCGCATTCACAGCCCCAAAAACAAAAAGCCTCTGGGATTCCCCAGCATACCAAAGGCCAACCATGCACTCGGCCACACTGGTGACGTAAGCCAGAGCACAGCTCCAAAAATGAAAACGTCCAGCGATTTCTCCCACACCAAGGGTGCCAGGACGGAAACCTGTTCCTGGTCTTCACTGCTCCCTGCAACCGCATTCCCAGACAGAAAAACACAATGGCTCTGGTCTTCCCCAGCATTCTAAAGGCCAACAATGCACTCAGCCACACTGGTGACTTCAGCCAGAGCCCAGCTCCGACATTGCAAACGTCCAGCAATTTCTCCCACACCCAAGGTGCCAGGATGGAAACCTCTTGCTGGTCTTCACTGCTCCCTGCAACCGCATTCCCAGCCCCAAAAAAAAACGGCTCTGGGCTTCCCCAGCATACTAAAGGCCAACCACGCACTCGGCCACACTGGTGACTTCAGGCAGAGCCCAGCTCCCACATTGCAAACGTCCAGCGATTTCTCTCACAGCAAAGAATGACAGCACGTAAAGTTCTTGCTGGTCTTCACTGCTCCCTGCAACCGCATTCACACCCCCAAAAACAAAAAGCCTCTGGGATTCCCCAGCATACCAAAGGCCAACCATGCACTCGGCCACACTGGTGACGTAAGCCAGAGCACAGCTCCAAAAATGAAAACGTCCAGGGATTTCTCCAACACCAAGGGTGCCAGGACGGAAACCTGTTCCTGGTCTTCACTGCTTCCTGCAACCTCATTCCCAGACAGAAAAACACAACGGCTCTGGTCTTCCCCAGCATACTAAAGGCCAACAATGCACTCAGCCACACTGGTGACTTCAGCCAGAGCCCAGCTCCCACATTGCAAACGTCCATCAATTTCTCCCACACCCAAGGTGCCAGGATGGAAACCTCTTGCTGGTCTTCACTGCTCCCTGCAACCGCATTCCCAGGCACACAAACACAATGGCTCTGGGCTTCCCCAGCCTAGTGAAGTCCAACTATGCACTCGGCCACGCTGGTTACTTCATCCAGAGCCCAGCTGCCAAACTGAAAACGTCCAGTGATTTCTCCCACAGCAAAGAATGACAGGACGGAAACCTCTTGCTGGTCTTCACTGCTCCCTGCAACCGCATTCACAGCCCCAAAAACAAAAAGCCTCTGGGATTCCCCAGCATACCAAAGGCCAACCATGCACTCGGCCACACTGGTGACGTAAGCCAGAGCACAGCTCCAAAAATGAAAACGTCCAGCGATTTCTCCCACACCAAGGGTGCCAGGACGGAAAGCTGTTCCTGGTCTTCACTGCTCCCTGCAACCGCATTCCCAGCCCCACAAAAAAAACAGCTCTGGACTTCCCCAGCATAGTAAAGGCCAACCATGCACTCGGCCACACTGCTGACTTCAGCCAGAGCCCAGGTCCCACATTGCAAACGTCCAGCGATTTCTCCCACAGCAAAGAATGACAGTATGTAATGTTCTTGCTGGAATTCACTGCTCCCTGCAACCGCATTCCCAGACACACAAACACAATGGCTCTGGGCTTCCCCAGCATACTAAAGGCCAACAATGCACTCAGCCACACTGGTGACTTCAGCCAGAGCCCAGCTCCCACATTGCAAACGTCCATCAATTTCTCCCACACCCAAGGTGCCAGGATGGAAACCTCTTGCTGGTCTTCACTGCTCCCTGCAACCGCATTCCCAGACAGAAAAACACAATGGCTCTGGGCTTCCCCAGCATACTAAAGGCCAACAATGCACTCAGCCACACTGGTGACTTCAGCCAGAGCCCAGCTCCCACATTGCAAATGTCCATCAATTTCTCCCACACCCAAGGTGCCAGGATGGAAACCTGTTCCTGGTCTTCACTGCTCCCTGCAACCGCATTCCCAGCCCCACTAAAAAAACAGCTCTGGCCTCCCCAGCATAGTAAAGGCCAACCATGCACTCGGCCAGACTGGTGACTTCAGCCAGAGCCCAGCTCCCACATTGCAAATGTCCAGCAATTTCTCTCACAGCAAAGAATGACAGCACGTAAAGTTCTTGCTGGTCTTCACTGCTCCCTGCAACCGCATTCACAGCCCCAAAAACAAAAAGCCTCTGGGATTCCCCAGCATACCAAAGGCCAACCATGCACTCGGCCACACTGGTGACGTAAGCCAGAGCACAGCTCCAAAAATGAAAACGTCCAGCGATTTCTCCCACACCAAGGGTGCCAGGACGGAAACCTGTTCCTGGTCTTCACTGCTCCCTGCAACCGCATTCCCAGACAGAAAAACACAATGGCTCTGGTCTTCCCCAGCATTCTAAAGGCCAACAATGCACTCAGCCACACTGGTGACTTCAGCCAGAGCCCAGCTCCGACATTGCAAACGTCCAGCAATTTCTCCCACACCCAAGGTGCCAGGATGGAAACCTCTTGCTGCTCTTCACTGCTCCCTGCAACCGCATTCCCAGCCCCAAAAAAAAACGGCTCTGGGCTTCCCCAGCATACTAAAGGCCAACCACGCACTCGGCCACACTGGTGACTTCAGCCAGAGCCCAGCTCCCACATTGCAAACGTCCAGCGATTTCTCTCACAGCAAAGAATGACAGCACGTAAAGTTCTTGCTGGTCTTCACTGCTCCCTGCAACCGCATTCACACCCCCAAAAACAAAAAGCCTCTGGGATTCCCCAGCATACCAAAGGCCAACCATGCACTCGGCCACACTGGTGACGTAAGCCAGAGCACAGCTCCAAAAATGAAAACGTCCAGGGATTTCTCCAACACCAAGGGTGCCAGGACGGAAACCTGTTCCTGGTCTTCACTGCTTCCTGCAACCTCATTCCCAGACAGAAAAACACAACGGCTCTGGTCTTCCCCAGCATACTAAAGGCCAACAATGCACTCAGCCACACTGGTGACTTCAGCCAGAGCCCAGCTCCCACATTGCAAACGTCCATCAATTTCTCCCACACCCAAGGTGCCAGGATGGAAACCTCTTGCTGGTCTTCACTGCTCCCTGCAACCGCATTCCCAGGCACACAAACACAATGGCTCTGGGCTTCCCCAGCCTAGTGAAGTCCAACTATGCACTCGGCCACGCTGGTTACTTCATCCAGAGCCCAGCTGCCAAACTGAAAACGTCCAGTGATTTCTCCCACAGCAAAGAATGACAGGACGGAAACCTCTTGCTGGTCTTCACTGCTCCCTGCAACCGCTTTCCCAAACCCACAAAAAAAAAAGGTTCTGGGCTTCCCCAGCATACTAAAGGCCAACCATGCACTCGGCCAGACTGGGGACTTCAGCCAGAGCCCACCTCCAAATATGAAAACATCCAGCGATTTCTCCCACACCAAAGATTGCCAGCACATAAAGTTCTTGCTGGTCTTCACTGCTCCCTGAAACCGCATTCCCAGACACACAAACACAAGGGCTCTGGGCTTCCCCAGCATACTAAAGGCCAACCATGCACTCGGCCAGACTGGTGACTTCAGCCAGAGCCCAGTCCCACATTGCAAACATTCGGCGATTTCTCCCACACCCAAGGTGCCAGGATGGAAACCTGTTCCTGGTCTTCACTGCTCCCTGCAACCGCTTTCCCAAACCCACAAAAAAAAAAAGGTTCTGGGCTTCCCCAGCATACTAAAGTCCAACCATGCACTCGGCCACACAAGTGACCTCAGGCAGAGCCCAGCTCCCAAACTGGAAACATGCAGGAGTGTCTTCCACACCCAAGGTGCCAGGATGGAAACCTCTTGCTGGTCTTCACTGCTCCCTGCAACCGCATTCCCAGCTCCAGAAACACAATGGCTCTGGGCTTCCCCAGCATACTAAAGGCCAACCATGCACTCAGCCAGATTGGTGACTTCAGCCAGAGCCCAGCTCCCACATTGCAAACATTCGGCCATTTCTCCCACACCCAAGGTGCCAGGATGGAAACCTCTTGCTGGTCTTCACTGCTCCCTGCAACCGCATTCCCAACTCCACAAACAAAATGGCTCTGACCTTCCCCAGCATAGTAAAGGCCAACAACGCACTCGGCCAGACTGGGGACTTCAGCCAGAGCCCAGATCCCACATTGCAAATGTCCAGCAATTTCTCTCACAGCAAAGAATGACAGCACGTAAAGTTCTTGCTGGTCTTCACTGCTCCCTGCAACCGCATTCACAGCCCCAAAAACAAAAAGCCTCTGGGATTCCCCAGCATACCAAAGGCCAACCATGCACTCGGCCACACTGGTGACGTAAGCCAGAGCACAGCTCCAAAAATGAAAACGTCCAGCGATTTCTCCCACACCAAGGGTGCCAGGACGGAAACCTGTTCCTGGTCTTCACTGCTCCCTGCAACCGCATTCCCAGACAGAAAAACACAATGGCTCTGGGCTTCCCCAGCATACTAAAGGCCAACAATGCACTCAGCCACACTGGTGACTTCAGCCAGAGCCCAGCTCCCACATTGCAAACGTCCATCAATTTCTCCCACACCCAAGGTGCCAGGATGGAAACCTCTTGCTGGTCTTCACTGCTCCCTGCAACCGCATTCCCAGACAGAAAAACACAATGGCTCTGGGCTTCCCCAGCATACTAAAGGCCAACAATGCACTCAGCCACACTGGTGACTTCAGCCAGAGCCCAGCTCCCACATTGCAAATGTCCATCAATTTCTCCCACACCCAAGGTGCCAGGACGGAAACCTCTTGCTGCTCTTCACTGCTCCCTGCAACCGCATTCCCAGCCCCCCAAAAAAACAGCTCTGGGCTTCCCCAGCATACTAAAGGCCAACCACGCACTCGGCCACACTGGTGACTTCAGGCAGAGCCCAGCTCCCACATTGCAAACGTCCAGCGATTTCTCTCACAGCAAAGAATGACAGCACGTAAAGTTCTTGCTGGTCTTCACTGCTCCCTGCAACCGCATTCACAGCCCCAAAAACAAAAAGCCTCTGGGATTCCCCAGCATACCAAAGGCCAACCATGCACTTGGCCACACTGGTGACTTCAGCCAGAGCACAGCTCCAAAAATGAAAACGTCCAGGGATTTCTCCAACACCAAGGGTGCCAGGACGGAAACCTGTTCCTGGTCTTCACTGCTTCCTGCAACCTCATTCCCAGACAGAAAAACACAACGGCTCTGGTCTTCCCCAGCATACTAAAGGCCAACAATGCACTCAGCCACACTGGTGACTTCAGCCAGAGCCCAGCTCCCACATTGCAAACGTCCTGCAATTTCTCCCACACCCAAGGTGCCAGGATGGAAACCTCTTGCTGGTCTTCACTGCTCCCTGCAACCGCATTCCCAGACACACAAACACAATGGCTCTGGGCTTCCCCAGCCTAGTGAAGTCCAACTATGCACTCGGCCACGCTGGTTACTTCATCCAGAGCCCAGCTGCCAAACTGAAAACGTCCAGTGATTTCTCCCACAGCAAAGAATGACAGGACGGAAACCTCTTGCTGGTCTTCACTGCTCCCTGCAACCGCTTTCCCAAACCCACAAAAAAAAAAGGTTCTGGGCTTCCCCAGCATACTAAAGGCCAACCATGCACTCGGCCAGACTGGGGACTTCAGCCAGAGCCCACCTCCAAATATGAAAACATCCAGCGATTTCTCCCACACCAAAGATTGCCAGCACATAAAGTTCTTGCTGGTCTTCACTGCTCCCTGCAACCGCATTCCCAGACACACAAACACAAGGGCTCTGGGCTTCCCCAGCATACTAAAGGCCAACCATGCACTCGGCCAGACTGGTGACTTCAGCCAGAGCCCAGTCCCACATTGCAAACATTCGGCGATTTCTCCCACACCCAAGGTGCCAGGATGGAAACCTGTTCCTGGTCTTCACTGCTCCCTGCAACCGCTTTCCCAAACCCACAAAAAAAAAAAGGTTCTGGGCTTCCCCAGCATACTAAAGTCCAACCATGCACTCGGCCACACAAGTGACCTCAAGCAGAGCCCAGCTCCCAAACTGGAAACATGCAGGAGTGTCTTCCACACCCAAGGTGCCAGGATGGAAACCTCTTGCTGGTCTTCACTGCTCCCTGCAACCGCATTCCCAGCTCCAGAAACACAATGGCTCTGGGCTTCCCCAGCATACTAAAGGCCAACCATGCACTCAGCCAGATTGGTGACTTCAGCCAGAGCCCAGCTCCCACATTGCAAACATTCGGCCATTTCTCCCACACCCAAGGAGACAGGATGGAAACCTCTTGCTGGTCTTCACTGCTCCCTGCAACCGCATTCCCAGCCCCACAAACAAAATGGCTCTGACCTTCCCCAGCATAGTAAAGGCCAACCACGCACTCGGCCAGACTGGTGACTTCAGCCAGAGCCCAGCTCCCACATTGCAAATGTCCAGCAATTTCTCTCACAGCAAAGAATGACAGCACGTAAAGTTCTTGCTGGTCTTCACTGCTCCCTGCAACCGCATTCACAGCCCCAAAAACAAAAAGCCTCTGGGATTCCCCAGCATACCAAAGGCCAACCATGCACTCGGCCACACTGGTGACGTAAGCCAGAGCACAGCTCCAAAAATGAAAACGTCCAGCGATTTCTCCCACACCAAGGGTGCCAGGACGGAAAGCTGTTCCTGGTCTTCACTGCTCCCTGCAACCGCATTCCCAGACAGAAAAACACAATGGCTCTGGGCTTCCCCAGCATACTAAAGGCCAACAATGCACTCAGCCACACTGGTGACTTCAGCCAGAGCCCAGCTCCCACATTGCAAACGTCCATCAATTTCTCCCACACCCAAGGTGCCAGGATGGAAACCTCTTGCTGGTCTTCACTGCTCCCTGCAACCGCATTCCCAGACAGAAAAACACAATGGCTCTGGGCTTCCCCAGCATACTAAAGGCCAACAATGCACTCAGCCACACTGGTGACTTCAGCCAGAGCCCAGCTCCCACATTGCAAATGTCCATCAATTTCTCCCACACCCAAGGTGCCAGGACGGAAACCTCTTGCTGCTCTTCACTGCTCCCTGCAACCGCATTCCCAGCCCCCCAAAAAAACAGCTCTGGGCTTCCCCAGCATACTAAAGGCCAACCACGCACTCGGCCACACTGGTGACTTCAGGCAGAGCCCAGCTCCCACATTGCAAATGTCCAGCGATTTCTCTCACAGCAAAGAATGACAGCACGTAAAGTTCTTGCTGGTCTTCACTGCTCCCTGCAACCGCATTCACAGCCCCAAAAACAAAAAGCCTCTGGGATTCCCCAGCATACCAAAGGCCAACCATGCACTTGGCCACACTGGTGACTTCAGCCAGAGCACAGCTCCAAAAATGAAAACGTCCAGGGATTTCTCCAACACCAAGGGTGCCAGGACGGAAACCTGTTCCTGGTCTTCACTGCTTCCTGCAACCTCATTCCCAGACAGAAAAACACAACGGCTCTGGTCTTCCCCAGCATACTAAAGGCCAACAATGCACTCAGCCACACTGGTGACTTCAGCCAGAGCCCAGCTCCCACATTGCAAACGTCCATCAATTTCTCCCACACCCAAGGTGCCAGGATGGAAACCTCTTGCTGGTCTTCACTGCTCCCTGCAACCGCATTCCCAGGCACACAAACACAATGGCTCTGGGCTTCCCCAGCCTAGTGAAGTCCAACTATGCACTCGGCCACGCTGGTTACTTCATCCAGAGCCCAGCTGCCAAACTGAAAACGTCCAGTGATTTCTCCCACAGCAAAGAATGACAGGACGGAAACCTCTTGCTGGTCTTCACTGCTCCCTGCAACCGCTTTCCCAAACCCACAAAAAAAAAAGGTTCTGGGCTTCCCCAGCATACTAAAGGCCAACCATGCACTCGGCCAGACTGGGGACTTCAGCCAGAGCCCACCTCCAAATATGAAAACATCCAGCGATTTCTCCCACACCAAAGATTGCCAGCACATAAAGTTCTTGCTGGTCTTCACTGCTCCCTGAAACCGCATTCCCAGACACACAAACACAAGGGCTCTGGGCTTCCCCAGCATACTAAAGGCCAACCATGCACTCGGCCAGACTGGTGACTTCAGCCAGAGCCCAGCTCCCACATTGCAAACATTCGGCGATTTCTCCCACACCCAAGGTGCCAGGATGGAAACCTGTTCCTGGTCTTCACTGCTCCCTGCAACCGCTTTCCCAAACCCACAAAAAAAAAAAAAGGTTCTGGGCTTCCCCAGCATACTAAAGTCCAACCATGCACTCGGCCACACAAGTGACCTCAAGCAGAGCCCAGCTCCCAAACTGGAAACATGCAGGAGTGTCTTCCACACCCAAGGTGCCAGGATGGAAACCTCTTGCTGGTCTTCACTGCTCCCTGCAACCGCATTCCCAGCTCCAGAAACACAATGGCTCTGGGCTTCCCCAGCATACTAAAGGCCAACCATGCACTCAGCCAGATTGGTGACTTCAGCCAGAGCCCAGCTCCCACATTGCAAACATTCGGCCATTTCTCCCACACCCAAGGAGACAGGATGGAAACCTCTTGCTGGTCTTCACTGCTCCCTGCAACCGCATTCCCAGCCCCACAAACAAAATGGCTCTGACCTTCCCCAGCATAGTAAAGGCCAACCACGCACTCGGCCAGACTGGTGACTTCAGCCAGAGCCCAGCTCCCACATTGCAAATGTCCAGCAATTTCTCTCACAGCAAAGAATGACAGCACGTAAAGTTCTTGCTGGTCTTCACTGCTCCCTGCAACCGCATTCACAGCCCCAAAAACAAAAAGCCTCTGGGATTCCCCAGCATACCAAAGGCCAACCATGCACTCGGCCACACTGGTGACGTAAGCCAGAGCACAGCTCCAAAAATGAAAACGTCCAGCGATTTCTCCCACACCAAGGGTGCCAGGACGGAAAGCTGTTCCTGGTCTTCACTGCTCCCTGCAACCGCATACCCAGACAGAAAAACACAATGGCTCTGGTCTTCCCCAGCATAGTAAAGGCCAACAATGCACTCAGCCACACTGGTGACTTCAGCCAGAGCCCAGCTCCCACATTGCAAATGTCCATCAATTTCTCCCACACCCAAGGTGCCAGGATGGAAACCTGTTCCTGGTCTTCACTGCTCCCTGCAACCGCATTCCCAGCCCCACTAAAAAAACAGCTCTGGCCTCCCCAGCATAGTAAAGGCCAACCATGCACTCGGCCAGACTGGTGACTTCAGCCAGAGCCCAGCTCCCACATTGCAAATGTCCAGCAATTTCTCTCACAGCAAAGAATGACAGCACGTAAAGTTCTTGCTGGTCTTCACTGCTCCCTGCAACCGCATTCACAGCCCCAAAAACAAAAAGCCTCTGGGATTCCCCAGCATACCAAAGGCCAACCATGCACTCGGCCACACTGGTGACGTAAGCCAGAGCACTGCTCCAAAAATGAAAACGTCCAGCGATTTCTCCCACACCAAGGGTGCCAGGACGGAAACCTGTTCCTGGTCTTCACTGCTCCCTGCAACCGCATTCCCAGACAGAAAAACACAATGGCTCTGGTCTTCCCCAGCATTCTAAAGGCCAACAATGCACTCAGCCACACTGGTGACTTCAGCCAGAGCCCAGCTCCGACATTGCAAACGTCCAGCAATTTCTCCCACACCCAAGGTGCCAGGATGGAAACCTCTTGCTGGTCTTCACTGCTCCCTGCAACCGCATTCCCAGCCCCACTAAAAAAACAGCTCTGGCCTCCCCAGCATACTAAAGGCCAACCACGCACTCGGCCACACTGGTGACTTCAGCCAGAGCCCAGCTCCCACATTGCAAACGTCCAGCGATTTCTCTCACAGCAAAGAATGACAGCACGTAAAGTTCTTGCTGGTCTTCACTGCTCCCTGCAACCGCATTCACACCCCCAAAAACAAAAAGCCTCTGGGATTCCCCAGCATACCAAAGGCCAACCATGCACTCGGCCACACTGGTGACGTAAGCCAGAGCACAGCTCCAAAAATGAAAACGTCCAGGGATTTCTCCAACACCAAGGGTGCCAGGACGGAAACCTGTTCCTGGTCTTCACTGCTTCCTGCAACCTCATTCCCAGACAGAAAAACACAACGGCTCTGGTCTTCCCCAGCATACTAAAGGCCAACAATGCACTCAGCCACACTGGTGACTTCAGCCAGAGCCCAGCTCCCACATTGCAAACGTCCATCAATTTCTCCCACACCCAAGGTGCCAGGATGGAAACCTCTTGCTGGTCTTCACTGCTCCCTGCAACCGCATTCCCAGGCACACAAACACAATGGCTCTGGGCTTCCCCAGCCTAGTGAAGTCCAACTATGCACTCGGCCACGCTGGTTACTTCATCCAGAGCCCAGCTGCCAAACTGAAAACGTCCAGTGATTTCTCCCACAGCAAAGAATGACAGGACGGAAACCTCTTGCTGGTCTTCACTGCTCCCTGCAACCGCATTCACAGCCCCAAAAACAAAAAGCCTCTGGGATTCCCCAGCATACCAAAGGCCAACCATGCACTCGGCCACACTGGTGACGTAAGCCAGAGCACAGCTCCAAAAATGAAAACGTCCAGCGATTTCTCCCACACCAAGGGTGCCAGGACGGAAAGCTGTTCCTGGTCTTCACTGCTCCCTGCAACCGCATACCCAGCCCCACAAAAAAAACAGCTCTGGACTTCCCCAGCATAGTAAAGGCCAACCATGCACTCGGCCACACTGCTGACTTCAGCCAGAGCCCAGGTCCCACATTGCAAACGTCCAGCGATTTCTCCCACAGCAAAGAATGACAGTATGTAATGTTCTTGCTGGAATTCACTGCTCCCTGCAACCGCATTCCCAGACACACAAACACAATGGCTCTGGGCTTCCCCAGCATACTAAAGGCCAACAATGCACTCAGCCACACTGGTGACTTCAGCCAGAGCCCAGCTCCCACATTGCAAATGTCCATCAATTTCTCCCACACCCAAGGTGCCAGGATGGAAACCTCTTGCTGGTCTTCACTGCTCCCTGCAACCGCATTCCCAGACAGAAAAACACAATGGCTCTGGGCTTCCCCAGCATACTAAAGGCCAACAATGCACTCAGCCACACTGGTGACTTCAGCCAGAGCCCAGCTCCCACATTGCAAATGTCCATCAATTTCTCCCACACCCAAGGTGCCAGGATGGAAACCTGTTCCTGGTCTTCACTGCTCCCTGCAACCGCATTCCCAGCCCCACTAAAAAAACAGCTCTGGCCTCCCCAGCATAGTAAAGGCCAACCATGCACTCGGCCAGACTGGTGACTTCAGCCAGAGCCCAGCTCCCACATTGCAAATGTCCAGCAATTTCTCTCACAGCAAAGAATGACAGCACGTAAAGTTCTTGCTGGTCTTCACTGCTCCCTGCAACCGCATTCACAGCCCCAAAAACAAAAAGCCTCTGGGATTCCCCAGCATACTAAAGGCCAACAATGCACTCAGCCACACTGGTGACTTCAGCCAGAGCCCAGCTCCCACATTGCAAACGTCCAGCAATTTCTCCCACACCCAAGGTGCCAGGACGGAAACCTCTTGCTGGTCTTCACTGCTCCCTGCAACCGCATTCCCAGCCCCAAAAACAAAACGGCTCTGGGCTTCCCCAGCATACTAAAGGCCAACCATGCACTCGGCCACACTGGTGACTTCAGCCAGAGCCCAGCTCCCACATTGCAAACGTCCAGCGATTTCTCTCACAGCAAAGAATGACAGCACGTAAAGTTCTTGCTGGTCTTCACTGCTCCCTGCAACCGCATTCCCAGACAGAAAAACACAATGGCTCTGGTCTTCCCCAGCATTCTAAAGGCCAACAATGCACTCAGCCACACTGGTGACTTCAGCCAGAGCCCAGCTTCCACATTGCAAATGTCCATCAATTTCTCCCACACCCAAGGTGCCAGGATGGAAACCTCTTGCTGGTCTTCACTGCTCCCTGCAACCGCATTCCCAGCCCCACTAAAAAAACAGCTCTGGCCTCCCCAGCATAGTAAAGGCCAACCATGCACTCGGCCAGACTGGTGACTTCAGCCAGAGCCCAGCTCCCACATTGCAAACGTCCAGCGATTTCTCTCACAGCAAAGAATGACAGCACGTAAAGTTCTTGCTGGTCTTCACTGCTCCCTGCAACCGCATTCACAGCCCCAAAAACAAAAAGCCTCTGGGATTCCCCAGCATACCAAAGGCCAACCATGCACTCGGCCACACTGGTGACGTAAGCCAGAGCACAGCTCCAAAAATGAAAACGTCCAGCGATTTCTCCCACACCAAGGGTGCCAGGACGGAAACCTGTTCCTGGTCTTCACTGCTCCCTGCAACCGCATTCCCAGACAGAAAAACACAATGGCTCTGGTCTTCCCCAGCATTCTAAAGGCCAACAATGCACTCAGCCACACTGGTGACTTCAGCCAGAGCCCAGCTCCGACATTGCAAACGTCCAGCAATTTCTCCCACACCCAAGGTGCCAGGATGGAAACCTCTTGCTGGTCTTCACTGCTCCCTGCAACCGCATTCCCAGCCCCAAAAAAAAACGGCTCTGGGCTTCCCCAGCATACTAAAGGCCAACCACGCACTCGGCCACACTGGTGACTTCAGCCAGAGCCCAGCTCCCACATTGGAAACGTCCAGCGATTTCTCTCACAGCAAAGAATGACAGCACGTAAAGTTCTTGCTGGTCTTCACTGCTCCCTGCAACCGCATTCACACCCCCAAAAACAAAAAGCCTCTGGGATTCCCCAGCATACCAAAGGCCAACCATGCACTCGGCCACACTGGTGACGTAAGCCAGAGCACAGCTCCAAAAATGAAAACGTCCAGGGATTTCTCCAACACCAAGGGTGCCAGGACGGAAACCTGTTCCTGGTCTTCACTGCTTCCTGCAACCTCATTCCCAGACAGAAAAACACAACGGCTCTGGTCTTCCCCAGCATACTAAAGGCCAACAATGCACTCAGCCACACTGGTGACTTCAGCCAGAGCCCAGCTCCCACATTGCAAACGTCCATCAATTTCTCCCACACCCAAGGTGCCAGGATGGAAACCTCTTGCTGGTCTTCACTGCTCCCTGCAACCGCATTCCCAGGCACACAAACACAATGGCTCTGGGCTTCCCCAGCCTAGTGAAGTCCAACTATGCACTCGGCCACGCTGGTTACTTCATCCAGAGCCCAGCTGCCAAACTGAAAACGTCCAGTGATTTCTCCCACAGCAAAGAATGACAGGACGGAAACCTCTTGCTGGTCTTCACTGCTCCCTGCAACCGCATTCACAGCCCCAAAAATAAAAAGCCTCTGGGATTCCCCAGCATACCAAAGGCCAACCATGCACTCGGCCACACTGGTGACGTAAGCCAGAGCACAGCTCCAAAAATGAAAACGTCCAGCGATTTCTCCCACACCAAGGGTGCCAGGACGGAAAGCTGTTCCTGGTCTTCACTGCTCCCTGCAACCGCATACCCAGCCCCACAAAAAAAACAGCTCTGGACTTCCCCAGCATAGTAAAGGCCAACCATGCACTCGGCCACACTGCTGACTTCAGCCAGAGCCCAGGTCCCACATTGCAAACGTCCAGCGATTTCTCCCACAGCAAAGAATGACAGTATGTAATGTTCTTGCTGGAATTCACTGCTCCCTGCAACCGCATTCCCAGACACACAAACACAATGGCTCTGGGCTTCCCCAGCATACTAAAGGCCAACAATGCACTCAGCCACATTGGTGACTTCAGCCAGAGCCCAGCTCCCACATTGCAAATGTCCATCAATTTCTCCCACACCCAAGGTGCCAGGATGGAAACCTCTTGCTGGTCTTCACTGCTCCCTGCAACCGCATTCCCAGACAGAAAAACACAATGGCTCTGGGCTTCCCCAGCATACTAAAGGCCAACAATGCACTCAGCCACACTGGTGACTTCAGCCAGAGCCCAGCTCCCACATTGCAAATGTCCATCAATTTCTCCCACACCCAAGGTGCCAGGATGGAAACCTGTTCCTGGTCTTCACTGCTCCCTGCAACCGCATTCCCAGCCCCACTAAAAAAACAGCTCTGGCCTCCCCAGCATAGTAAAGGCCAACCATGCACTCGGCCAGACTGGTGACTTCAGCCAGAGCCCAGCTCCCACATTGCAAATGTCCAGCAATTTCTCTCACAGCAAAGAATGACAGCACGTAAAGTTCTTGCTGGTCTTCACTGCTCCCTGCAACCGCATTCACAGCCCCAAAAACAAAAAGCCTCTGGGATTCCCCAGCATACCAAAGGCCAACCATGCACTCGGCCACACTGGTGACGTAAGCCAGAGCACAGCTCCAAAAATGAAAACGTCCAGCGGTTTCTCCCACACCAAGGGTGCCAGGACGGAAACCTGTTCCTGGTCTTCACTGCTCCCTGCAACCGCATTCCCAGACAGAAAAACACAATGGCTCTGGTCTTCCCCAGCATTCTAAAGGCCAACAATGCACTCAGCCACACTGGTGACTTCAGCCAGAGCCCAGCTCCGACATTGCAAACGTCCAGCAATTTCTCCCACACCCAAGGTGCCAGGATGGAAACCTCTTGCTGCTCTTCACTGCTCCCTGCAACCGCATTCCCAGCCCCAAAAAAAAACGGCTCTGGGCTTCCCCAGCATACTAAAGGCCAACCACGCACTCGGCCACACTGGTGACTTCAGCCAGAGCCCAGCTCCCACATTGCAAACGTCCAGCGATTTCTCTCACAGCAAAGAATGACAGCACGTAAAGTTCTTGCTGGTCTTCACTGCTCCCTGCAACCGCATTCACACCCCCAAAAACAAAAAGCCTCTGGGATTCCCCAGCATACCAAAGGCCAACCATGCACTCGGCCACACTGGTGACGTAAGCCAGAGCACAGCTCCAAAAATGAAAACGTCCAGGGATTTCTCCAACACCAAGGGTGCCAGGACGGAAACCTGTTCCTGGTCTTCACTGCTTCCTGCAACCTCATTCCCAGACAGAAAAACACAACGGCTCTGGTCTTCCCCAGCATACTAAAGGCCAACAATGCACTCAGCCACACTGGTGACTTCAGCCAGAGCCCAGCTCCCACATTGCAAACGTCCTGCAATTTCTCCCACACCCAAGGTGCCAGGATGGAAACCTCTTGCTGGTCTTCACTGCTCCCTGCAACCGCATTCCCAGGCACACAAACACAATGGCTCTGGGCTTCCCCAGCCTAGTGAAGTCCAACTATGCACTCGGCCACGCTGGTTACTTCATCCAGAGCCCAGCTGCCAAACTGAAAACGTCCAGTGATTTCTCCCACAGCAAAGAATGACAGGACGGAAACCTCTTGCTGGTCTTCACTGCTCCCTGCAACCGCTTTCCCAAACCCACAAAAAAAAAAGGTTCTGGGCTTCCCCAGCATAGTAAAGGCCAACCATGCACTCGGCCAGACTGGGGACTTCAGCCAGAGCCCACCTCCAAATATGAAAACATCCAGCGATTTCTCCCACACCAAAGATTGCCAGCACATAAAGTTCTTGCTGGTCTTCACTGCTCCCTGCAACCGCATTCCCAGACACACAAACACAAGGGCTCTGGGCTTCCCCAGCATACTAAAGGCCAACCATGCACTCGGCCAGACTGGTGACTTCAGCCAGAGCCCAGTCCCACATTGCAAACATTCGGCGATTTCTCCCACACCCAAGGTGCCAGGATGGAAACCTGTTCCTGGTCTTCACTGCTCCCTGCAACCGCTTTCCCAAACCCACAAAAAAAAAAAGGTTCTGGGCTTCCCCAGCATACTAAAGTCCAACCATGCACTCGGCCACACAAGTGACCTCAGGCAGAGCCCAGCTCCCAAACTGGAAACATGCAGGAGTGTCTTCCACACCCAAGGTGCCAGGATGGAAACCTCTTGCTGGTCTTCACTGCTCCCTGCAACCGCATTCCCAGCTCCAGAAACACAATGGCTCTGGGCTTCCCCAGCATACTAAAGGCCAACCATGCACTCAGCCAGATTGGTGACTTCAGCCAGAGCCCAGCTCCCACATTGCAAACATTCGGCCATTTCTCCCACACCCAAGGTGCCAGGATGGAAACCTCTTGCTGGTCTTCACTGCTCCCTGCAACCGCATTCCCAACTCCACAAACAAAATGGCTCTGACCTTCCCCAGCATAGTAAAGGCCAACAACGCACTCGGCCAGACTGGGGACTTCAGCCAGAGCCCAGCTCCCACATTGCAAATGTCCAGCAATTTCTCTCACAGCAAAGAATGACAGCACGTAAAGTTCTTGCTGGTCTTCACTGCTCCCTGCAACCGCATTCACAGCCCCAAAAACAAAAAGCCTCTGGGATTCCCCAGCATACCAAAGGCCAACCATGCACTCGGCCACACTGGTGACGTAAGCCAGAGCACAGCTCCAAAAATGAAAACGTCCAGCGATTTCTCCCACACCAAGGGTGCCAGGACGGAAAGCTGTTCCTGGTCTTCACTGCTCCCTGCAACCGCATTCCCAGACAGAAAAACACAATGGCTCTGGGCTTCCCCAGCATACTAAAGGCCAACAATGCACTCAGCCAGACTGGTGACTTCAGCCAGAGCCCAGCTCCCACATTGCAAACGTCCATCAATTTCTCCCACACCCAAGGTGCCAGGATGGAAACCTCTTGCTGGTCTTCACTGCTCCCTGCAACCGCATTCCCAGACAGAAAAACACAATGGCTCTGGGCTTCCCCAGCATACTAAAGGCCAACAATGCACTCGGCCACACTGGTGACTTCAGCCAGAGCCCAGCTCCCACATTGCAAATGTCCATCAATTTCTCCCACACCCAAGGTGCCAGGACGGAAACCTCTTGCTGCTCTTCACTGCTCCCTGCAACCGCATTCCCAGCCCCCCAAAAAAACAGCTCTGGGCTTCCCCAGCATACTAAAGGCCAACCACGCACTCGGCCACACTGGTGACTTCAGGCAGAGCCCAGCTCCCACATTGCAAACGTCCAGCGATTTCTCTCACAGCAAAGAATGACAGCACGTAAAGTTCTTGCTGGTCTTCACTGCTCCCTGCAACCGCATTCACAGCCCCAAAAACAAAAAGCCTCTGGGATTCCCCAGCATACCAAAGGCCAACCATGCACTTGGCCACACTGGTGACTTCAGCCAGAGCACAGCTCCAAAAATGAAAACGTCCAGGGATTTCTCCAACACCAAGGGTGCCAGGACGGAAACCTGTTCCTGGTCTTCACTGCTTCCTGCAACCTCATTCCCAGACAGAAAAACACAACGGCTCTGGTCTTCCCCAGCATACTAAAGGCCAACAATGCACTCAGCCACACTGGTGACTTCAGCCAGAGCCCAGCTCCCACATTGCAAATGTCCATCAATTTCTCCCACACCCAAGGTGCCAGGATGGAAACCTCTTGCTGGTCTTCACTGCTCCCTGCAACCGCATTCCCAGACACACAAACACAATGGCTCTGGGCTTCCCCAGCCTAGTGAAGTCCAACTATGCACTCGGCCACGCTGGTTACTTCATCCAGAGCCCAGCTGCCAAACTGAAAACGTCCAGTGATTTCTCCCACAGCAAAGAATGACAGGACGGAAACCTCTTGCTGGTCTTCACTGCTCCCTGCAACCGCTTTCCCAAACCCACAAAAAAAAAAGGTTCTGGGCTTCCCCAGCATACTAAAGGCCAACCATGCACTCGGCCAGACTGGGGACTTCAGCCAGAGCCCACCTCCAAATATGAAAACATCCAGCGATTTCTCCCACACCAAAGATTGCCAGCACATAAAGTTCTTGCTGGTCTTCACTGCTCCCTGCAACCGCATTCCCAGACACACAAACACAAGGGCTCTGGGCTTCCCCAGCATACTAAAGGCCAACCATGCACTCGGCCAGACTGGTGACTTCAGCCAGAGCCCAGTCCCACATTGCAAACATTCGGCGATTTCTCCCACACCCAAGGTGCCAGGATGGAAACCTGTTCCTGGTCTTCACTGCTCCCTGCAACCGCTTTCCCAAACCCACAAAAAAAAAAAGGTTCTGGGCTTCCCCAGCATACTAAAGTCCAACCATGCACTCGGCCACACAAGTGACCTCAAGCAGAGCCCAGCTCCCAAACTGGAAACATGCAGGAGTGTCTTCCACACCCAAGGTGCCAGGATGGAAACCTCTTGCTGGTCTTCACTGCTCCCTGCAACCGCATTCCCAACTCCAGAAACACAATGGCTCTGGGCTTCCCCAGCATACTAAAGGCCAACCATGCACTCAGCCAGATTGGTGACTTCAGCCAGAGCCCAGCTCCCACATTGCAAACATTCGGCCATTTCTCCCACACCCAAGGAGACAGGATGGAAACCTCTTGCTGGTCTTCACTGCTCCCTGCAACCGCATTCCCAGCCCCACAAACAAAATGGCTCTGACCTTCCCCAGCATAGTAAAGGCCAACCACGCACTCGGCCAGACTGGTGACTTCAGCCAGAGCCCAGCTCCCACATTGCAAATGTCCAGCAATTTCTCTCACAGCAAAGAATGACAGCACGTAAAGTTCTTGCTGGTCTTCACTGCTCCCTGCAACCGCATTCACAGCCCCAAAAACAAAAAGCCTCTGGGATTCCCCAGCATACCAAAGGCCAACCATGCACTCGGCCACACTGGTGACGTAAGCCAGAGCACAGCTCCAAAAATGAAAACGTCCAGCGATTTCTCCCACACCAAGGGTGCCAGGACGGAAAGCTGTTCCTGGTCTTCACTGCTCCCTGCAACCGCATTCCCAGACAGAAAAACACAATGGCTCTGGGCTTCCCCAGCATACTAAAGGCCAACAATGCACTCAGCCACACTGGTGACTTCAGCCAGAGCCCAGCTCCCACATTGCAAACGTCCATCAATTTCTCCCACACCCAAGGTGCCAGGATGGAAACCTCTTGCTGGTCTTCACTGCTCCCTGCAACCGCATTCCCAGACAGAAAAACACAATGGCTCTGGGCTTCCCCAGCATACTAAAGGCCAACAATGCACTCAGCCACACTGGTGACTTCAGCCAGAGCCCAGCTCCCACATTGCAAATGTCCATCAATTTCTCCCACACCCAAGGTGCCAGGACGGAAACCTCTTGCTGCTCTTCACTGCTCCCTGCAACCGCATTCCCAGCCCCCCAAAAAAACAGCTCTGGGCTTCCCCAGCATACTAAAGGCCAACCACGCACTCGGCCACACTGGTGACTTCAGGCAGAGCCCAGCTCCCACATTGCAAATGTCCAGCGATTTCTCTCACAGCAAAGAATGACAGCACGTAAAGTTCTTGCTGGTCTTCACTGCTCCCTGCAACCGCATTCACAGCCCCAAAAACAAAAAGCCTCTGGGATTCCCCAGCATACCAAAGGCCAACCATGCACTTGGCCACACTGGTGACTTCAGCCAGAGCACAGCTCCAAAAATGAAAACGTCCAGGGATTTCTCCAACACCAAGGGTGCCAGGACGGAAACCTGTTCCTGGTCTTCACTGCTTCCTGCAACCTCATTCCCAGACAGAAAAACACAACGGCTCTGGTCTTCCCCAGCATACTAAAGGCCAACAATGCACTCAGCCACACTGGTGACTTCAGCCAGAGCCCAGCTCCCACATTGCAAACGTCCATCAATTTCTCCCACACCCAAGGTGCCAGGATGGAAACCTCTTGCTGGTCTTCACTGCTCCCTGCAACCGCATTCCCAGGCACACAAACACAATGGCTCTGGGCTTCCCCAGCCTAGTGAAGTCCAACTATGCACTCGGCCACGCTGGTTACTTCATCCAGAGCCCAGCTGCCAAACTGAAAACGTCCAGTGATTTCTCCCACAGCAAAGAATGACAGGACGGAAACCTCTTGCTGGTCTTCACTGCTCCCTGCAACCGCTTTCCCAAACCCACAAAAAAAAAAGGTTCTGGGCTTCCCCAGCATACTAAAGGCCAACCATGCACTCGGCCAGACTGGGGACTTCAGCCAGAGCCCACCTCCAAATATGAAAACATCCAGCGATTTCTCCCACACCAAAGATTGCCAGCACATAAAGTTCTTGCTGGTCTTCACTGCTCCCTGAAACCGCATTCCCAGACACACAAACACAAGGGCTCTGGGCTTCCCCAGCATACTAAAGGCCAACCATGCACTCGGCCAGACTGGTGACTTCAGCCAGAGCCCAGCTCCCACATTGCAAACATTCGGCGATTTCTCCCACACCCAAGGTGCCAGGATGGAAACCTGTTCCTGGTCTTCACTGCTCCCTGCAACCGCTTTCCCAAACCCACAAAAAAAAAAAAAGGTTCTGGGCTTCCCCAGCATACTAAAGTCCAACCATGCACTCGGCCACACAAGTGACCTCAAGCAGAGCCCAGCTCCCAAACTGGAAACATGCAGGAGTGTCTTCCACACCCAAGGTGCCAGGATGGAAACCTCTTGCTGGTCTTCACTGCTCCCTGCAACCGCATTCCCAGCTCCAGAAACACAATGGCTCTGGGCTTCCCCAGCATACTAAAGGCCAACCATGCACTCAGCCAGATTGGTGACTTCAGCCAGAGCCCAGCTCCCACATTGCAAACATTCGGCCATTTCTCCCACACCCAAGGAGACAGGATGGAAACCTCTTGCTGGTCTTCACTGCTCCCTGCAACCGCATTCCCAGCCCCACAAACAAAATGGCTCTGACCTTCCCCAGCATAGTAAAGGCCAACCACGCACTCGGCCAGACTGGTGACTTCAGCCAGAGCCCAGCTCCCACATTGCAAATGTCCAGCAATTTCTCTCACAGCAAAGAATGACAGCACGTAAAGTTCTTGCTGGTCTTCACTGCTCCCTGCAACCGCATTCACAGCCCCAAAAACAAAAAGCCTCTGGGATTCCCCAGCATACCAAAGGCCAACCATGCACTCGGCCACACTGGTGACGTAAGCCAGAGCACAGCTCCAAAAATGAAAACGTCCAGCGATTTCTCCCACACCAAGGGTGCCAGGACGGAAAGCTGTTCCTGGTCTTCACTGCTCCCTGCAACCGCATTCCCAGACAGAAAAACACAATGGCTCTGGGCTTCCCCAGCATACTAAAGGCCAACAATGCACTCAGCCACACTGGTGACTTCAGCCAGAGCCCAGCTCCCACATTGCAAACGTCCATCAATTTCTCCCACACCCAAGGTGCCAGGATGGAAACCTCTTGCTGGTCTTCACTGCTCCCTGCAACCGCATTCCCAGACAGAAAAACACAATGGCTCTGGGCTTCCCCAGCATACTAAAGGCCAACAATGCACTCAGCCACACTGGTGACTTCAGCCAGAGCCCAGCTCCCACATTGCAAATGTCCATCAATTTCTCCCACACCCAAGGTGCCAGGACGGAAACCTCTTGCTGCTCTTCACTGCTCCCTGCAACCGCATTCCCAGCCCCCCAAAAAAACAGCTCTGGGCTTCCCCAGCATACTAAAGGCCAACCACGCACTCGGCCACACTGGTGACTTCAGGCAGAGCCCAGCTCCCACATTGCAAATGTCCAGCGATTTCTCTCACAGCAAAGAATGACAGCACGTAAAGTTCTTGCTGGTCTTCACTGCTCCCTGCAACCGCATTCACAGCCCCAAAAACAAAAAGCCTCTGGGATTCCCCAGCATACCAAAGGCCAACCATGCACTTGGCCACACTGGTGACTTCAGCCAGAGCACAGCTCCAAAAATGAAAACGTCCAGGGATTTCTCCAACACCAAGGGTGCCAGGACGGAAACCTGTTCCTGGTCTTCACTGCTTCCTGCAACCTCATTCCCAGACAGAAAAACACAACGGCTCTGGTCTTCCCCAGCATACTAAAGGCCAACAATGCACTCAGCCACACTGGTGACTTCAGCCAGAGCCCAGCTCCCACATTGCAAACGTCCATCAATTTCTCCCACACCCAAGGTGCCAGGATGGAAACCTCTTGCTGGTCTTCACTGCTCCCTGCAACCGCATTCCCAGGCACACAAACACAATGGCTCTGGGCTTCCCCAGCCTAGTGAAGTCCAACTATGCACTCGGCCACGCTGGTTACTTCATCCAGAGCCCAGCTGCCAAACTGAAAACGTCCAGTGATTTCTCCCACAGCAAAGAATGACAGGACGGAAACCTCTTGCTGGTCTTCACTGCTCCCTGCAACCGCTTTCCCAAACCCACAAAAAAAAAAGGTTCTGGGCTTCCCCAGCATACTAAAGGCCAACCATGCACTCGGCCAGACTGGGGACTTCAGCCAGAGCCCACCTCCAAATATGAAAACATCCAGCGATTTCTCCCACACCAAAGATTGCCAGCACATAAAGTTCTTGCTGGTCTTCACTGCTCCCTGAAACCGCATTCCCAGACACACAAACACAAGGGCTCTGGGCTTCCCCAGCATACTAAAGGCCAACCATGCACTCGGCCAGACTGGTGACTTCAGCCAGAGCCCAGCTCCCACATTGCAAACATTCGGCGATTTCTCCCACACCCAAGGTGCCAGGATGGAAACCTGTTCCTGGTCTTCACTGCTCCCTGCAACCGCTTTCCCAAACCCACAAAAAAAAAAAAAGGTTCTGGGCTTCCCCAGCATACTAAAGTCCAACCATGCACTCGGCCACACAAGTGACCTCAAGCAGAGCCCAGCTCCCAAACTGGAAACATGCAGGAGTGTCTTCCACACCCAAGGTGCCAGGATGGAAACCTCTTGCTGGTCTTCACTGCTCCCTGCAACCGCATTCCCAGCTCCAGAAACACAATGGCTCTGGGCTTCCCCAGCATACTAAAGGCCAACCATGCACTCAGCCAGATTGGTGACTTCAGCCAGAGCCCAGCTCCCACATTGCAAACATTCGGCCATTTCTCCCACACCCAAGGAGACAGGATGGAAACCTCTTGCTGGTCTTCACTGCTCCCTGCAACCGCATTCCCAGCCCCACAAACAAAATGGCTCTGACCTTCCCCAGCATAGTAAAGGCCAACCACGCACTCGGCCAGACTGGTGACTTCAGCCAGAGCCCAGCTCCCACTTTGCAAACGTCCAGCAATTTCTCCCACACCCAAGGTGCCAGGACGGAAACCTGTTCCTGGTCTTCACTGCTCCCTGCAACCGCATTCCCAGACACACAAACAGAATGGCTCTGGGCTTCCCCAGCATACTAAAGGCCAACCATGCACTCGGCCACACTGGTGACTTTAGCCAGAGCCCAGCTCCCACATTGCAAACGTCCAGCAATTTCTCCCACACACAAGGCGTCAGGAAAGAAATCTCTTCCTGGTCCTCACTGCTCCCTGCAACAGCATTCCCAGAAATACAAACACAATGGCTGTGGGCTTCCCCGGCATACTAAAGGCCAACAATGCACTCGGCCACACTGGTGACTTCAGCCAGAGCCCAGCTCCCAAAATCCAAACATTCGGCCATTTCTCCCACAGCCAAGGTGCCAGGACGGAAACCTCTTGCTGCTCTTCACTGCTCCCTGCAACCGCATTCCCAGCCCCACAAACACAATGGCTCTGGGCTTCCCCAGCATACTACAGGCCAACCATGCACTCGGCCAGACTGGTGACTTCAGCCAGAGCCCAGCTCCCACATTGCAAACGTCCGGTGATTTCCCCCACACCAAAGGTGCCAGGACGGAAACCTCTTGCTGGTCTTCACTGCTCCCTGCAACCGCATTCCCTGCCCCACAAAGAAAACATTTCTGGGCTTCCCCAGCATACTAAAGGCCAACCATGCACTCGGCCACACTGGTGACTTCAGCCAGAGCCCAGCTCCCACATTGCAAACGTCCAGCGTTTTCTCCCACACCCAAGGTGCCAGGACGAAAACCTGTTCCTGGTCTTCACTGCTCCCTGCAACCGCATTCCCAGACCCACAGACACAATGGCTCTGGGCTTCCCCACCGTAGTGAAGTCCAACCACACACTTGGCCACACTGGTGACTTCAGCCAGAGCCCAGCTCCCAAAATCCAAACATCTAGCCATTTCTCCCACACCAAAGAATGGCAGGACGGATACCTCTTGCTGGTCTTCACTGCTCCCTGCAACCGCATTCCCAGACACACAAACAGAATGGCTCTGGGCTTCCCCAGCATACGAAAGGCCAACCATGCACTCGGCCACACTGGTGACTTCAGCCAGTGCCCAGCTCCCACATTGCAAACGTCCAGCGATTTCTCCCACACCAAAGAATACCAGGATGGAAACCTCTTGCTGGTCTTCACTGCTCCCTGCAACCGCATTTCCAGACACACAAAAACAATGGCTCAGGCCTTCCCCAGCGTGGTGAAGTCCAACCATGCACTCGGCCACACTGGTGCCTTCAGCCATAGCCCAGCTCCCACATTTCAAACGTCCGGCCATTTCTCCCACACCAAAGAATGGCAGCACAGAAACCTCTTGCTGGTCTTCACTGCTCCCTGCAACCGCATTCCCAACCCCACAAACACAATGGCTCTGGGCTTCCCCAGCATGCTAAAGGCCAACCATGCACTTGGCCACACTGGTGCCTTCAGCAAGAGCCCAGCTCCTGAAATGCAAACGTCCAACGATTTTTCTCACACCAAAGAATGCCAGGATGGAAACCTCTTGCTGGTCTTCACTGCTCCCTGCAACCGCATTCCCAGCCCCACAAACACAATGGCTCTGGGCTTCCCCAGCGTAGTAAAGTCCAACCACGCACTCGGCCACACTGGTGACTTCAGCCAGAGCCCAGCTCCCAAAATGCAAACGTCCAGCGATTTCTCCCACACCAAAGAATGCCAGGACGGAAACCTCTTGCTGGTCTTCACTGCTCCCTGCAACCGCATTCCCAGCCCCTCAAACACAATGGCTCTGTGCTGACGCGCAAGTCATGGACACAGCACACGATCAATATGATCAAGCAAAATGGCACTTTATTACATACACAGCTTAGTTAGTATAGTTTCTTGCCTTCCTAATCATGCATAAACTTATCGCTACTTGGTTAACTATGTTTGGCAATATGCTGTTCATGCGCTACTAGCAATATTCTGATTCGTTCATAACAATAGTTGACACGCACCGCCCGCTTCTCCCATATCTTGTTTTCAACATTGCAAGCCAATAGTTTCTTCCTCTTAATCTGCTTGTTTCATGTCTTCCAAACCGCAGTCGACCTTTGCAGCATCCTTGAATTCCTCTTGTGTTAAATGCAGATTAAGTCCGCATAGTCCGAGTCTGGGTTGCTCACTACGTGTCCTTGGTTTTTCAGATATCCCAGAAATCCCCCTTTTTGTTTTTGAGCAATCCAGACTCCATTCATCATACGCTGCACGGCTTTCATGCAATATTTAAAAACACATCTTAATATAAGTATAGTTAATAATAATAATCCCAATAATAATATAAACCCATGGATAATTAGATCTTTTCCCCAACCTGAAATGCCTAACCCAGCTAACCATGAATTAAAACCTAAAGAGCTAGTCTTTCTACAATTGTTTTATCTGCTGTCCAGAAATCTAAATCTGACTTACAATCCTTTGAATATTTTTCAATACTTCTTCAAGATCTGTGGGGGTTTTTTTTTAATATTCAAAATCATTGACGTCGTTAGCTATATCTCTGCATGCATGCCTGATGGTGGAGGAGTTACAAACATACTCCCACTCTTTACCGCCAATCGGAGTCCCCACTAAACATGTCATAAATGGGTTGCCTGCATTTGCTGCCGCTAAACAGATCGAATCTTGCCCTGTTTTATTAGCTAGAGTTACCCAAACATTTGTACGTGGTTGTACTGAAATCCATGAGTGACCACTACCAATGATGGAGAGGAATGACGTGAGAAAACCTATCATGGTAACTCCTGTTGTGGTCCCGACTCTTCTCTCCATGGTTTCACCCAGCGGCTAGGCACCCACCTTGGACCTTCGTCTGTCAAAACACAAACATATCCTCGACCTGTCATCTTAATTTCTGCAGGACCCTTCCATTCTCCAGTTTTTAAGTCACGATATCGTACTTTTACCGATACTGAATCGATCTTCTGTATTCCCGATTGAAATGACATATGGTGTATAACAATTGGAGGAGATTCACGGTCCCCCGTTAACCGTAAACACTTTAAAACGTATATCGCTTTTGCAAGACGTTCAGCAGGGGCTATTTCTCCCCCCTTTTGTTTTTGCAACAGCGATTTTAACGTAGCCTGTGCGCGTTCTACGATCGCTTGTCCTGTAGGAGAGTGTGGTATGCCTGTGATTCTGCGAGTGCCCCACAAGTGGCAGAAATGTTCGAATGTTTTAGAGATATATGCAGGACCATTATCTGTTTTTATCTCTTGAGGAATCCCCAAAGCAGCGATGGCTGCACACAGATGTTTTACAACATGTTTGGCTGTTTCCCCTGTTTGAGCAGTGGCCCAGATTGCATGCGAATAAGTATCAATGCTAACGTGTACATATTTTTGCCGTCCAAACTCTGTGACGTGGGTGACATCCATTTGCCATAATTGTAGGGCTCCCAGACCTCGAGGGTTGACCCCAAGACCTAAACCGAATCCTGATTTTTGGCAGGCAGGACAGGATTGGACGATGCCTCGGGCATCTGATAGTTTTAAATCAAATTGTTTCGCCAATACTTTTGCAGATTGATGTAAAAATTCATGAGATAAACGGGCCTGCTCAAACAGGTTAATATTTTGATTTTTCCAGATGGTAGCAACCAACTTGTCGGCTATGTTGCTTCCAATCGACAAGCCTTGATCAAATTGATGGCTACGAATATGTGTCACAAAATGGTGTTTAGTGCGTTGATTCAATAAAAATAAAAGTTGCATTAATAACATATATAAGGTGTTATTCTTCAGTGATTTGATCATAGCGCGTTCCAGGCGCTGTACCGGTCCTACTACGTAGAGCGAATCTGAAATTACATTTAGAGGTTTGTCGGGCCAGCGTTGAAAGACCCATAACACCGCTCTCAGCTCGAGGGTTTGTAACGAGTCGGCGGTATGACCTGTAAGAAGTTGATGATTCCATTGATTATTGTCATACCAAGCAATAGCAGCTCGTTTCGATTTTCTACCAGCATCAGTAAATACTGTAAGCCCTTCAACTGGTACTTCTGATCTATAAGGGATGTCTTCAAAGTCCTGATTTTGTAAAAGCGGCAAAATTTTCGTGGAAGGATAGTTATTGGTTACAGTACCTGGATATTCGGCTAAAGCGATTTGAAACATTTCTGATGTTGCTAAAAGCCAATCTAAATAATTCTGTGCTATAGGTACAAACAGGGTTTCAGGTTCTTGTCCTGTCAGATCACAAATCCTTCTTCTACCTTTGATGATCATATTAGCTAATAGTTCAATCCGTGTACAGACGGTATTTTTTGGCTGATAGGATAAAAATACCCACTCTAAAATGTTGATGCTTGGGCTATCTATTTGGATTATCAGTCCTATTACGAGTTTTCGGTTGGGTGATGAGTTAACAATTAAAAATTGCAAAGGCAAATCACTAATTTTTCTTTGTACAACTGTTGTCAAAACCTTTTTTATAATGTGATCCAATGCCTGCTCTTGTTCCTTCGTCAGGCTTCGTCGTTCATTGGCTCTGGTTGAGGTTCCCAACAGAGGCATCAAGGGAGCTAGATCATCATTGGTTATTCCACTAACTGACCTTACCCACTGTAAATCTCCCATTGGTTTTTGAACATCTGAGAGCGTCTTAATGTCTGTTTTGAGTATAATCTTTTGTGGTCTGACTGTGCTCCCAGTTATTGTCCACCCTAAATATTGCCATGGATTTTGTCGTTGTACCTTTTCTGGAGCAATTTTAAGACCTTTCGGTTCTAAGGTTTCTATTAACCTTTGTAAAGTTCCTTCCACATCCATTTTTTCTCCAGCAATTAAGATATCATCCATATAGTGAAAAACTAGTAAAATTGGATGTTTCATTCGGAATGGTCGTAAGGCCCATGCTACAAAATTTTGACACAGAGTAGGTGAGTTTTTCATTCCTTGAGGTAGTACCACCCAATGGTATCTTTTTGCCGGTTCCTGTTTATTGATTGATGGTACTGTAAATGCAAATTTTTCTGCATCTTCAGGATGCAAAGGAATAGCAAAAAAACAATCCTTCAAATCAATGATGAGTAAGTCCCAATTTTCTGGGACCATCACAGGGGAGGGTAATCCTGGCTGTAATGCCCCCATATGTTGCATTACAGCATTCACCGCTCGTAAATCATGCAACAATTGCCCTTTTCCAGATTTTTTTCGGGATGGTAAAAACGGGTGTGTTCCAAGGGCTTGTGGAAGGCACAATGTGACCTGCTTCTAGTTGTTCTTTAACTAAATTTTGTAAAATATGCAGCCTCTCCTGTTTCAGCGGCCACTGGTCTACCCACACTGGCGTTGTCGTAGTCCAGGTGAGTTTTAAGGTGGGCTGCTCAACCATGGCCGCTCCTAAAAATGCTGGGTTACAAGTTTGGCTCCCATTTGGGATAATAGATCCCGACCTATAAGAGCTAAAGGCAAGTGCATTACATATGGCCTTGTGGTAACAGTGGCACCGTCTTCAAAATTGAATGCTATCAGTAATTTGCTAATCATCGTGCATTGTGCCCCCCCGACTCCCACAACACTGGTAGCTGCAGGTACCAGTGGCCAATTACGAGGCCATTTTGTGACAGGGACAATAGTTACATCTGCCCCCGTGTCAATTAACATTGACAGTACTAAAGATTGTCCATTAGGATGTCTTAATGTTACCCTTTCTTCAGGTTTTCCCTTGGCAATATCTATTGCTAATAAAACATTTGGTACTCTTGTGGATCCAAAACCTCCATGCCCACGTACAATTGAATGCGCTTTAGGGACACACGCATGAAATGGTATTAATTGAGCTATTTTAGACTGTGCTGGTATCGTAAGTGGTGGCGTTAAGGTACATGCCATAAACTTTATGGTTCCACAGAAATCCGCATCGATGAGTCCTGGTACTATAAATATACCTTTTCGTGATATTGAAGAACGGCCTATGAGCAATGCACTCAACCCATGCCCTAGAGGTCCTTGTTGATCTGAATCATTTAATTTAACCTCAGACGTTGTTAAGGTTATGTCTACTGCTGTTGCCAGGTCCACTCCGGCGCTACCGGCTGTGGCGGCTGCGCAGCGGTCCAAGCACCCTGCACTTGTGTCTTCACGCGTGGGTGTGGCGCGCTCCGCACCGTGTTTCCCGAGTTTCGACATTCTTGGGTGTCGTGATTATCTTTTTTACAATTCGTACACCATTTTTCTTTCCAACCCTCAGTATTAATCGGACTCCTACATTCTTTTTTAAAATGGCCTAGTTTTCCACAATTAAAGCACTTCTTGTCCTTTTTTCCCCCCTTGCTTTTTTGATACCAACGGCTGCACCTACAGCTGCAGCCATAACCGTAGCCTTTTCTTGTTCTAACATTCGCTCAGCAGCCTCTAGCAACTGTCCTGTGCTGGATCCTCTTGGCAACACACTGAGTGCTCTTTTTGTTTTTTCATTAGCGTTATCAAAAGCAAGCATATCTAAGAACTTTACTTTCATTCCCTCATCCATATCTGGATGAGCCATAATTGCAGCGTGCAAACGATCAATAAACTTGCCGGACGATTCAGTGGGTCCCTGCCTTACAGCGGTAAAAGCAGGTCTAATTTTCTCATCATGCACGTTAATAAGAGCTTTATAAGCTAACTCCTGACTCAATTGCAATACCTCGGTAGCAAGCTGCGCTTGCCAATCAGGTTGCGTAAAAGGCCCTGCGCCCATTAACATTTGAGCCTGTATTCCGAATAACGGATCGCCTTGTTGTCGAGGTATTGAAGCTGCCCTATCACAGGCAGTTTGCCAATGTTGGAAAAACTGTAGTTGTTGCGATGGTGGTAATAGCATCTTGACAATCATTCTAGAATCATAAGGAGTTAATAACTGTGCTGAAAAAATGTGCTGTGATATAGATTGAGTATATGGTGATTTTAAACCATATTGCGTAACAGCGCTTTTCGCTTCTTTCAATATTTTCCAGTCCAGTGCTTCCCATACACCTCTCCCGTTATTACCAACTACAACAGGAAAAGCCATGGGTAAAACCTGTCCCTCTATCATGGCATCTCGGATAACACTTTTCCATCGCACTGACGGATCCCCAGCTCCTCCCACCAACATCCCTTGCCCGAATAACCCCTCCACCCCCGATGGTTGTTGTGGTGGCAAAGACGGAAAAGCACCAGTTTCCACCGGCGTCCTAGTTGGAGCAAAAACGTTGGGTGCTGACCGTCCTGGGTATAATGCGGACAGTGACGTTGGTGGGTTTTCTGGCGGGGCCGCCAATTGCGCTTCTAAAGTCTCTAGTCTTTTTATCAGTTCCTGTAATTCAGCTTTCTCCTCCAGAACACCATTGGTTTCCTCCTCCTCTTCGCCACCTGGTGGCAAAGGAGGGTAAAGTGAGGTGGTCGCCACCGGTGAGGGAGGTCGATTTGGGGGATCGGCCTCATCGTAACTCGGAGGGCGGTCCGACTGTGGTACATCGGGCAATGGTGGAGTAGCCTCCGCAGCGTTTTTTTCTGGTGACTGCACTTCGGTGGCGGTGGGAGCTGCAGTAGCAGTCCCTGCTAGGATCCGAAACCCTCCTGCAACGCGGGCTGGGGTCGCTGCAGGGATTGTCGGACCCGAAAACAACATACTGGTTGCAGAGGTGGGCCCGCCCCCTGGAGTCAAAGCCGCGAATGCCGATGCAGCGACTTGCCGCTCCTCCCCCATGCTTTTTAAAGTTTCATGAATCAGTCTCCACACAGTGGGGAATTTGCTCGTCTCTTTGGATCCTTTACTTATTTCTTCCCACAGTTCTGCCCCTATTTTCTTCCATGTTATAGCATCAAAAGCAACTCCAACCGTGGGGATCAAATCCTTTCCTTTTGCCCAGAGCAATAATGCTTTCAGAGTAGATGAGTCACAACTTATACCTCTCGTTGAGAGGATATGTTGGAGGAGCTTAAACACCGCTGACTCTTCTTTTGTCATGGTAGCCCCCATCTCCTCCCCGGCCGCTCACCTGATCAGGGTGAGATTCCACCTTTCGCGCTAGCGTCTCCCGAGTGCCGGGGCAGCACTCACCTTCGGCCGGCTTCCACCCCCTCCGTTCTCGGTTTAGTCAGAAAATCCAACTCCGATCTGAGGGTCCCTGTTCGGGCGCCACCTGCTGACGCGCAAGTCACGGACACAGCACACGATCAATATGATCAAGCAAAATGGCACTTTATTACATACACAGCTTAGTTAATATAGTTTCTTGCCTTCCTAATCATGCATAAACTTATCGCTAATTGGTTAACTATGTTTGGCAATATGCTGTTCATGCGCTACTAGCAATATTCTGATTCGTTCATAACAATAGTTGACACGCACCGCCCGCTTCTCCCATATCTTGCTTTCAACATTGCAAGCCAATAGTTTCTTCCTCTTAATCTGCTTGTTTCATGTCTTCCAAACCGCAGTCGACCTTTGCAGCATCCTTGAATTCCTCTTGTGTTAAATGCAGATTAAGTCCGCATAGTCCGAGTCTGGGTTGCTCACTACGTGTCCTTGGTTTTTCAGATATCCCATAGCTCTGGGATTCCCCAGCATACTGAAGGCCAACCATGCACTCGGCCTCAGTGGTGACTTCAGCCATAGACCAGATCCCACACTGCAAACGTCTGGCTATTTCTCCCACACACAAGGTGCCAGGACGGATACCTCTTGCTAATCTTCACTGCTCCCTGCAACCGCAGTCCCAGCCCAACAAACACAATGGCTCTGGGCTTCCCCACCATACTAAAGGCCAACCATGCACTTGGCCACACTGGAGACTTCAGCCAGAGCGCAGCTCCCAAACTGAAAACCTCCATCAATTTCTCCCACAGCAAAGGAGCCAGGAAGGAAACCTCTTGCTGGTCTTCACTGCTCCCTGCAACCGCATTCCCAGACAGAAAAACACAATGAATCTTGGCCTCCCCAGCTTAGTAAAGGCGAACCATGCACTCAGCCAGACTGCTGACTTCAGCCAGAGCCCAGCTCCCACATTGCAAATGTCCATCAATTTCTCCCACACCCAAGGTGCCAGGATGGAAAACTCTTGCTGGTCTTCAATGCTCCCTGCAACCGCATTCCCAGACACACAAACACAATGGCTCTGGGCTTCCCCAGCCTAGTGAAGTCCAACTATGCACTCGGCCACGCTGGTGACTTCAGCCAGAGCCCAGCTCCCAAACTGCAAACATGCAGGAGTGTCTTCCACACCCAAGGTGCCAGGATGGAAACCTCTTGCTGGTCTTCACTGCTCCCTGCAACCACTTTCCCAGACACACAAACACAATGAATCGTGACCTCCCCGGCTTAGTAAAGACCAACCATGCACTCAGACACACTGGTGACTTCAGCCACAGCCCAGCTCCCAAACTGCAAACATGCAGGAGTTTCTCCCACACCCAAGGTGCCAGGATGGAAACCTCTTGCTGGTCTTCACTGCTCCCTGCAACCGCATTCACACCCCCAAACATACAATGGATCTGGGCCTCCCCGGCTTAGTAAAGGCCAACCATGCCCTCAGCCAGATTGGTGACTTATGCCAGAGCCCAGCTCCCACATTGCAAACGTCCAGCGATTTTTCCCACACCCAAGGTGCCAGGATGGAAACCTATTGCTGCTCTTCACTGCTCCCTGCAACTGCATTCCCAACCCCACAAACACAATGGGTCTGCGCTTCCCCAGTATACTAAAGGCCAACCATGCACTCAGCCAGATTGGTGACTTCAGCCAGAGCCCAGCTCCCACATTGCAAACATTCGTTGCAAACATTTCTCCCACACAGCAGTTCCGTCCTCGCACCTTAGGTTTTCTTGAAATCGTTGGACATTTGCAATGTGGGAGCAGTGAAGACCAGCAAGAGGTTTCCGTCCTGGCACCTTGGTTGTGGGAGAAATCGCGGAATGTTTGCAATGTGGGATCTGGGCTCTGGCATAAGTCACCAGTCTACCTGAGGGCATGCTTGGCCTTTAGTATGCTGGGGAATCCCAGAGGCTTTTTTTTTCGTGTGGGGCTGTGAATGCGGTTGCAGGGAGCAGTGAAGACCAGCAAGAGGTTTCCATCCTGGCACCTTGGGTGTGGAAGACACTCCTGCATGTTTGCAGTTTGGGAGCTGGGCTCTGGCTGAAGTCACCAGTTTGGCTGAGTGCATGGTTGGCATTTAGTATGCTGGGGAAGCCCAGAGCTGCTTTGTTTGTGCGGTTAGGAATGCGGTTGCAGGGAGCAGTGAAGAGCAGCAAGAGGTTTCCATCCTGGCACCTTGGGTGTGGGAGAAATTGCTGGACGTTTGCAATGTGGGAGCTGGGTTCTGGCTGAAGTCACCAGTGTGGCTGAGTGCATTGTTGGCCTTTACTACGCTGGAGAGGTCAGAGCTGTTTTTTTAGTGGGGCTGGGAATGCGGTTGCAGGGAGCAGTGAAGAGCAGCAAGAGGTTTCCATCCTGGCACCTTGGGTGTGGGAGAAATTGATGGACGTTTGCAATGTGGGAGCTGGGCTCTGGCTGAAGTCACCAGTCTGGCCGAGTGCATGGTTGGCCTTTACTATGCTGGGGAAGCCCAGAGCTGCTTTGTTTGTGGGGTTAGGAATGCGGTTGCAGGGAGCAGTGAAGAGCAGCAAGAGGTTTCCATCCTGGCACCTTGGGTGTGGGAGAAATTGCTGGACGTTTGCAATGTGGGAGCTGGGTTCTGGCTGAAGTCACCAGTGTGGCTGAGTGCATTGTTGGCCTTTACTACGCTGGAGAGGTCAGAGCTGTTTTTTTAGTGGGGCTGGGAATGCGGTTGCAGGGAGCAGTGAAGAGCAGCAAGAGGTTTCCATCCTGGCACCTTGGGTGTGGGAGAAATTGATGGACGTTTGCAATGTGGGAGCTGGGCTCTGGCTGAAGTCACCAGTCTGGCCGAGTGCATGGTTGGCCTTTACTATGCTGGGGAAGGTCAGAGCCATTTTGTTTGTGTGTCTGGGAATGCGGTTTCAGGGAGCAGTGAAGACCAGCAAGAGGTTTTGTCTTGGCTCCTTCGGTGTGGGAGACATGGCCGAATGTTTGCAATGTGGGAGCTGGGCTCTGGCTGAAGTCACCAGTCTGGACGAGTACGTGGTTGGCCTTTACTATGCTGGGGAAGGTCAGAGCCATTTTGTTTGTGGGGCTGGGAATGCGGTTGCAGGGAGCAGTGAAGACCAGCAAGAGGTTTCCGTCTTGGCTCCTTCGGTGTGGGAGAAATGGCCGAATGTTTGCAATGTGGGAGCTGGGCTCTGGCTGAAGTCACCAATCTGGCTGAGTGCATGGTTGGCCTTTAGTATACTGGGAAAGCCCAGAGCCATTGTGTTTGTGGGGTTGGGAATGCGGTTGCAGGGAGCAGTGAAGACCAGCAAGAGGTTTCCATCCTGAAACATTGGGTGTGGGAGAAATCGCTGGACGTTTGCAATGTGGGAGCTGGGCTCTGGCATAAGTCACCAGTCTGGCTGAGGGCATGGTTGGCCTTTAGTATGCTGGGGAAGCCCAGATCCATTGTATGTTTGGGGCTGTGAATGCGGTTGCAGGGAGCAGTGAAGAGCAGCAAGAGGTTTCCATCCTGGCACCTTGGGTGTGGAAGACACTCCTGCATGTTTCCAGTTTGGGAGCTGGGCTTTGGCTGAGGTCACTTGTGTGGCCGAGTGCATGGTTGGACTTTAGTATGCTTTGGAAGCCCAGAGCCGTTTTGTTTTTGTGGGTTTGGGAAAGCGGTTGCAGGGACCAGTGAAGACCAGGAACAGGTTTCCGTCCTGGCACCTTGGGTGTGGGAGAAATTGCAGGACGTTTGCAATGTGGGAGCTGGGCTCTGGCTGAAGTCCCCAGTGTGGCCGAGTGCATGGTTGGCCTTTAGAACGCTGGGGAAGACCAGAGCCATTGTGTTTGTGTGTCTGGGAATGCGGTTGCAGGGAGCAGTGAAGACCAGCAAGAGGTTTCCATCCTGGCACCTTGGGTGTGGGAGAAATTGATGGACGTTTGCAATGTGGGAGCTGGGCTCTGGATGAAGTCACCAGTCTGGCTGAGGGCATGGTTGGCCTTTAGTATGCTGGGAAAGCCCAGAGCCATTCTGTTTGTGTGTCTGGGAATGCGGTTGCATGGAGCAGTGAAGACCAGCAAGAGGTTTCCATCCTGGCACCTTGGGTGTGGGAGAAATCGCTGGACGTTTCAATATGGGAGCTGGGCTCTGGCTGATTTCTCTCACAGCAAAGAATGACAGCACGTAAAGTTCTTGCTGGTCTTCACTGCTCCCTGCAACCGCATTCACAGCCCCAAAAAAAAAAAGCCTCTGGCATTCCCCAGCATACCAAAGGCCAACCATGCACTCGGCCACACTGGTGACGTAAGCCAGAGCACAGCTCCAAAAATGAAAACGTCCAGCGATTTCTCCCACACCAAGGGTGCCAGGACGGAAACCTGTTCCTGGTCTTCACTGCTCCCTGCAACCTCATTCCCAGACAGAAAAACACAATGGCTCTGGTCTTCTCCAGCATACTGAAGGCCAACAATGCACTCAGCCACACTGGTGACTTCAGCCAGAGCCCAGCTCCCACATTGCAAATGTCCTGCAATTTCTCCCACACCCAAGGTGCCAGGACGGAAACCTGTTCCTGGTCTTCACAGCTCCCTGCAACCGCATTCCCATCCCCACAAACAAAGCAGCTCTGGCCTTCCCCAGCATAGTAAAGGCCAAACATGCACTCGGCCACACTGGGGACTTCAGCCAGAGCCCAGCTCCCACATTGCAAACGTCCTGCAATTTCTCCCACAGCAAAGAATGACAGCATGTAAAGTTCTTGCTGGAATTCACTGCTCCCTGCAACCGCATTCCCAGACACACAAACACAATGGCTCTGGACTTCCACAGCATACTAAAGTCCAACTATGCACTCGGCCACACTGGTGACTTCAGCCAGAGCCCAGCTCCCACATTGCAAACATTCGGCGGTTTCTCCCACACCAAAGAATGCCAGGATGGAAACCTCTTGCTGGTCTTCACTGCTCCCTGCAACTGCTTTCCCAAACCCACAAAAAAAAAAAGGTTCTGGGCTTCCCCAGCATACTAAAGGCCAACCATGCACTCGGCCACACTAGTGACCTCAGCCAGAGCCCAGCTCCCAAACTGGAAACATGCAGGAGTGTCTTCCACACCCAAGGTGCCAGGATGGAAACCTCTTGCTGCTCTTCACTGCTCCCTGCAACCGCAGTCCCAGCCCCAGAAACACAACGGCTCTGGGCTTCCCCAGCATACTAAAGGCCAACCATGAACTCGGCCACACTGGTGACTTCAGCCAGAGCCAAGCTCCCACATTGAAACGTCCAGCAATTTCTCCCCCACCCAAGGTGCCAGGATGGAAAACTCTTGCTGGTCTTCACTGCTCCCTGCAACCGCATTCCCAGCCCCAAAAACAAAGCAGCTCTGGGCTTCCCCAGCATACTAAAGGCCAACCACGCACTCGGCCAGTCTGGGGACTTCAGCCATAGCCCAGCTCCCACATTGCAAACATTCGGCGGTTTCTCCCACACCAAAGAATGCCAGGATGGAAACCTCTTGCTGCTCTTCACTGCTCCCTGCAACCGCAGTCCCAGAGACAAAAACACAACGGCTCTGGGCTTCCCCAGCATACTAAAGGCCAACCATGCCCTCAGCCACACTGGTGACTTCAGCCAGAGCCCAGCTCCCACATTGCAAACGTCCAGCAATTTCTCCCACACCCAACGTGCCAGGATGGAAACCTCTTGCTGGTCTTCACTGCTCCCTGCAACCGCATTCCCAGCCCCACAAAAAAAACGGCTCTGGGCTTCCCCAGCATACTAAAGGCCAATCACGCACTCGGCCACACAGGGGACTTCAGCCAGAGCCCAGCTCCCACATTGCAAACGTCCAGCGATTTCTCTCACAGCAAAGAATGACAGCACGTAAAGTTCTTGCTGCTCTTCACTGCTCCCTGCAACCGCATTCACAGCCCCAAAACCAAAAAGCCTCTGGGATTCCCCAGCATACCAAAGGTCAACCATGCACCCGGCCAAACTGGTGACGTAAGCCAGAGCCCAGCTCCCACATTGAAACGTCCAACAATTTCTCCCACACCCAAGGTGCCAGGATGGAAACCTCTTGCTGGTCTTCACTGCTCCCTGCAACAGCATTCACAGCCCCAAACATACAATGGATCTGGGCCTCCCCGGCTTAGTAAAGGCCAACCATGCCCTCAGCCAGACTGGTGACTTATGCCAGAGCCCAGCTCCCACATTGAAACGTCCAGCAATTTCTCCCACACCCAAGGTGCCAGGACGGAAACCTCTTGCTGGTCTTCACTGCTCCCTGCAACCGCATTCCCAGCCCCGCAAAAAAACAGCTCTGGCCTTCCCCAGCATACTAAAGGCCAACCATGCACTCGGCCACACTGGAGACGTAAGCCAGAGCCCAGCTCCCACATTTCAAATGTCCAGCAATTTCTCCCACACCAAAGGTGCCAGGATGGAAACCTCTTGCTGGTCTTCACTGCTCCCTGCAACCGCATTCCCAGCCCCACAAACAAAGCAGCTCTGGCTTTCCCCAGCGTACTAAAGGCCAACCATGCACTAAGCCACACTGGTGACTTCAGCCAGAGCCCAGCTCCCATATTGCAAACGTCCAGCGATTTCTCCCACACCCAAGGTGCCAGGATGGAAACCTCTTGCTGGTCTTCACTGCTCCCTGCAACCGCAGTCCCAGACACAAAAACACAACGGCTCTGGGCTTCCCCAGCATACTAAAGGCCAACCATGCACTCGGCCACACTGGTGACTTCAGCCAGAGCCCAGCTCCCACATTGCAAACGTCCAGCAATTTCTCCCACACCCAAGGTGCCAGGATGGAAACCTCTTGCTGCTCTTCACTGCTCCCTGCAACCGCATTCGCAGCCCCACAAAAAAAACAGCTCTGGCCTTCCCCAGCATACTAAAGGCCAACCATGCACTCGGCCAGACTGGGGACTTCAGCCAGAGCCCAGCTCCCACATTGCAAACGTCCTGCAATTTCTCCCACACCCAAGGTGCCAGGATGGAAACCTCTTGCTGGTCTTCACTGCTCCCTGCAACCGCATTCCCAGCACCACAAACACAATGGCTCTGGGCTTCCCCAGTATACTAAAAGCCAACCATACACTCAGCCAGACTGGTGACTTTAGCCAGAGCCCAGCTCCCACATTGCAAACATTCGGCCATTTCTCCCACACCCAAGGTGCCAGGATGGAAACCTCTTGCTGCTCTTCACTGCTGCCTGCAACCGCAGTCCCAGACACAAAAACACAACGGCTCTTGGCTTCCCCAGCATACTAAAGGCCAACCATGCACTCGGCCAGACTGGTGACTTTTGCAAGAGCCCAGCTCCCACATTGAAACGTCCAGCAATTTCTCCCACACCCAAGGTGCCAGGATGGAAACCTCTTGCTGGTCTTCACTGCTCCCTGCAACCGCATTCCCAGACACACAAAAAAAACGGCTCTGGGCTTCCCCAGCATACTAAAGGCCAACCATGCACTCGGCCACACTGGTGACTTCAGCCAGAGCCCAGCTCCCACATTGCAAACGTCCAGCGATATCTCCCACAGCAAAGAATGACAGCACGTAAAGTTCTTGCTGGTCTTCACTGCTCCCTGCAACCCCATTCACAGCCCCAAAACCAAAAAGCCTCTGGGATTCCCCAGCATACCAAAGGTCAACCATGCACCCGGCCAAACTGGTGACGTAAGCCAGAGCCCAGCTCCCACATTGAAACATCCAACAATTTCTCCCACACCCAAGGTGCCAGGATGGAAACCTCTTGCTGGTCTTCACTGCTCCCTGCAACAGCATTCACAGCCCCAAACATACAATGGATCTGGGCCTCCCCGGCTTAGTAAAGGCCAACCATGCCCTCAGCCAGACTGGTGACTTATGCCAGAGCCCAGCTCCGACATTGAAACGTCCAGCAATTTCTCCCACACCCAAGGTGCCAGGACGGAAACCTCTTGCTGGTCTTCACTGCTCCCTGCAACCGCATTCCCAGCCCCGCAAAAAAACAGCTCTGGCCTTCCCCAGCATACTAAAGGCCAACCATGCACTCGGCCACACTGGAGACGTAAGCCAGAGCCCAGCTCCCACATTTCAAATGTCCAGCAATTTCTCCCACACCAAAGGTGCCAGGATGGAAACCTCTTGCTGGTCTTCACTGCTCCCTGCAACCGCATTCCCAGCCCCACAAACAAAGCAGCTCTGGCTTTCCCCAGCGTACTAAAGGCCAACCATGCACTAAGCCACACTGGTGACTTCAGCCAGAGCCCAGCTCCCATATTGCAAACGTCCAGCGATTTCTCCCACACCCAAGGTGCCAGGATGGAAACCTCTTGCTGGTCTTCACTGCTCCCTGCAACCGCAGTCCCAGACACAAAAACACAACGGCTCTGGGCTTCCCCAGCATACTAAAGGCCAACAATGCACTCGGCCACACTGGTGACTTCAGCCAGAGCCCAGCTCCCACATTGCAAACGTCCAGCAATTTCTCCCACACCCAAGGTGCCAGGATGGAAACCTCTTGCTGCTCTTCACTGCTCCCTGCAACCGCATTCGCAGCCCCACAAAAAAAACAGCTCTGGCCTTCCCCAGCATACTAAAGGCCAACCATGCACTCGGCCACACTGGGGACTTCAGCCAGAGCCCAGCTCCCACATTGCAAACGTCCTGCAATTTCTCCCACACCCAAGATGCCAGGATGGAAACCTCTTGCTGGTCTTCACTGCTCCCTGCAACCGCATTCCCAGACACAAAAACACAACGGCTCTGGGCTTCCCCAGCATACTAAAGGCCAACAATGCACTCGGCCAGACTGGTGACTTATGCAAGAGCCCAGCTCCCACATTGAAACGTCCAGCAATTTCTCCCACACCCAAGGTGCCAGGATGGAAACCTCTTGCTGGTCTTCACTGCTCCCTGCAACCGCATTCCCAGACACACAAAAAAAACGGCTCTGGGCTTCCCCAGCATACTAAAGGCCAACCATGCACTCGGCCACACTGGTGACTTCAGCCAGAGCCCAGCTCCCACATTGCAAACGTCCAGCGATATCTCCCACAGCAAAGAATGACAGCACGTAAAGTTCTTGCTGGTCTTCACTGCTCCCTGCAACCGCATTCACAGCCCCAAAAACAAAAAGCCTCTGGGATTCCCCAGCATACCAAAGGTCAACCATGCACTCGGCCACAGTGGAGACGTAAGCCAGAGCACAGCTCCAAAAATGAAAACGTCCAGCAATTTCTCCCACACCAAGGGTGCCAGGACGGAAACCTGTTCCTGGTCTTCACTGCTCCCTGCAACCTCATTCCCAGACAGAAAAACAAAATGGCACTGGTCTTCCCCGGCTTAGTAAAGGCCAACCATGCCCTCAGCCAGACTGGTGACTTCAGCCAGAGCCCAGCTCCCACATTGCAAACGTCCATCAATTTCTCCCACACCCAAGGTGCCAGGATGGAAACCTCTTGCTGGTCTTCACTGCTCCCTGCAACCGCATTCCCAGCACCACAAACACAATGGCTCTGGCCTTCCCCAGCGTAGTAAAGTCAACCCATGCACTCGGCCAAACTGGGGACTTCAGCCAGAGCCCAGCTCCCACATTGCAAACGTCCTGCAATTTCTCCCACACCCAAGGTGCCAGGACAGAAACCTCTTGCTGGTCTTCACTGCTCCTTGCAACCGCATTCCCAGACACACAAACAAAGCAGCTCTGGCCTTCCCCAGCATACTAAAGGCAAACCATGCACTCGGCCACACTGGTGACTTCAGCCAGAGTCCAGCTCCCAAAATGCAAACATTCGGCCATTTCTCCCACTCCAAAGGTGCCGGGACGGAAACCTCTTGCTGGTCTTCACTGCTCCCTGCAACCACATTCCCTGCCCCACAAAGAAAACAGTTCTGGCCTTCCCCAGCATACTAAAGGCCAACCATGCACTCACCACACAAGTGACCTCAGCCAGAGCCCAGCTCCCACATTGCAAACATCCAACGATTTCTCCCACACCAAAGAATGCCAGGACGGAAACCTGTTCCTGGTCTTCACTGCTCCCTGCAACCACATTCCCTGCCCAAAAAAAAAAAACAGTTCGGGGCTTCCCCAGCATACTAAAGGCCAACCAGTCACTCGGCCACACTGGTGACTTCAGCCAGAGCCCTGCTCCCACATTGCAAACATCCAGCGATTTCTCCCACACCCAAGGTGCCAGGACGAAAAACTCTTGCTGCTCTTCACTGCTCCCTGCAACCGCATTCCCAGCCCCACAAACACAATGGCTCTGGGCTTCCCCAGCATACTAAGGTCCAACCACGCACTCGGCCACACTGGTGACTTCAGCCAGAGCCCAGCTCCCGAAATGCAAACATTCGGCCATTTCTCCCACACCCAAGGTGCCAGGACGGAAACCTCTTGCTGGTCTTCACTGCTCCCTGCAACCGAATTCCCAGACCCATAGACACAATGGCTCTAGGCTTCCCCAGCGTAGTGAAGTCCAACCACACACTTGGCTACACTGGTGCCTTCAGCCAGAGCCCAGCTCCCACATTGCAAACATCCAACGATTTCTCCCACACCAAAGAATGCCAGGACGGAAACCTCTTGCTGGTCTTCACTGCTCCCTGCAACCGCATTCCCAACCCCACAAACACAATGGCTCTGGGCTTCCCCAGTGTAGTGAAGTCCAACCATGCACTTGGCCACACTGGTGCCTTCAGCAAGAGCCCAGCTCCCACATTGCAAACGTCCGGTTATTTCTCCCACACCCAAGGTGCCAGGAAGGAAACCTCTTGCTGCTCTTCACTGCTCCCTGCAACCGCATTTCCAGCCACGCAAGCAAAATCGCTCAGGCCTTCCCCAGTGTAGTAAAGTCCACACAAGTAGTCGGCCAGACTGGTGACTTCAGGCAGAGCCCAGCTCCCAAAATGAAAACGTCCAGCCATTTCTCCCACACAAAAAGTGCCAGGATGGAAACCTCTTGCTGCTCTTCACTGCTCCCTGCAACCGCATTCCCATACACGCAAACACAATGGCTCTGGGCTTCCCAGCTTAGTATAGTCCAACCACGCACTCTGCCACACTGGTGACTTCAGCCAGAGCCCAGCTCCAAAAATGCAAACATCCAACGATTTCTCCCACACCAAAGAATGCCAGGATGGAAACCTCTTGCTTGTCTTCACTGCTCCCTGCAACTGAACTCACAGCTCCAAAAACGGATTGGGTCTTGACTTCCCCAGCATACTAAAGGCCAAGAATGCACTCGGCCACACTGGTGACTTCAGCCAGAGCCCAGCTCCCAAACTGAAAACCTCCATCAATTTCTCCCACACCAAAGAATGCCAGGACGGAAACCTCTTGCTGGTCTTCACTGCTCCCTGCAACCGCATTCCCAGCCCCTCAAACACAATGGCTCTGTGCTGACGCGCAAGTCATGGACACAGCACACGATCAATATGATCAAGCAAAATGGCACTTTATTACATACACAGCTTAGTTAATATAGTTTCTTGCCTTCCTAATCATGCATAAACTTATCGCTAATTGGTTAACTATGTTTGGCAATATGCTGTTCATGCGCTACTAGCAATATTTTGATTCGTTCATAACAATAGTTGACACGCACCGCCCGCTTCTCCCATATCTTGCTTTCAACATTGCAAGCCAATAGTTTCTTCCTCTTAATCTGCTTGTTTCATGTCTTCCAAACCGCAGTCGACCTTTGCAGCATCCTTGAATTCCTCTTGTGTTAAATGCAGATTAAGCTTGCATAGTCCGAGTCTGGGTTGCTCACTACGTGTCCTTGGTTTTTCAGATATCCCAGAAATCCCCCTTTTTGTTTTTGAGCAATCCAGACTCCATTCATCATACGCTGCACGGCTTTCATGCAATATTTAAAAACACATCTTAATATAAGTATAGTTAATAATAATAATCCCAATAATAATATAAACCCATGGATAATTAGATCTTTTCCCCAACCTGAAATGCCTAACCCAGCTAACCATGAATTAAAACCTAAAGAGCTAGTCTTTCTACAATTGTTTTATCTGCTGTCCAGAAATCTAAATCTGACTTACAATCCTTTGAATATTTTTCAATACTTCTTCAAGATCTGTGGGGGTTTTTTTTTAATATTCAAAATCATTGACGTCGTTAGCTATATCTCTGCATGCATGCCTGATGGTGGAGGAGTTACAAACATACTCCCACTCTTTACCGCCAATCGGAGTCCCCACTAAACATGTCATAAATGGGTTGCCTGCATTTGCTGCCGCTAAACAGATCGAATCTTGCCCTGTTTTATTAGCTAGAGTTACCCAAACATTTGTACGTGGTTGTACTGAAATCCATGAGTGACCACTACCAATGATGGAGAGGAATGACGTGAGAAAACCTATCATGGTAACTCCTGTTGTGGTCCCGACTCTTCTCTCCATGGTTTCACCCAGCGGCTAGGCACCCACCTTGGACCTTCGTCTGTCAAAACACAAACATATCCTCGACCTGTCATCTTAATTTCTGCAGGACCCTTCCATTCTCCAGTTTTTAAGTCACGATATCGTACTTTTACCGATACTGAATCGATCTTCTGTATTCCCGATTGAAATGACATATGGTGTATAACAATTGGAGGAGATTCACGGTCCCCCGTTAACCGTAAACACTTTAAAACGTATATCGCTTTTGCAAGACGTTCAGCAGGGGCTATTTCTCCCCCCTTTTGTTTTTGCAACAGCGATTTTAACGTAGCCTGTGCGCGTTCTACGATCGCTTGTCCTGTAGGAGAGTGTGGTATGCCTGTGATTCTGCGAGTGCCCCACAAGTGGCAGAAATGTTCGAATGTTTTAGAGATATATGCAGGACCATTATCTGTTTTTATCTCTTGAGGAATCCCCAAAGCAGCGATGGCTGCACACAGATGTTTTACAACATGTTTGGCTGTTTCCCCTGTTTGAGCAGTGGCCCAGATTGCATGCGAATAAGTATCAATGCTAACGTGTACATATTTTTGCCGTCCAAACTCTGTGACGTGGGTGACATCCATTTGCCATAATTGTAGGGCTCCCAGACCTCGAGGGTTGACCCCAAGACCTAAACCGAATCCTGATTTTTGGCAGGCAGGACAGGATTGGACGATGCCTCGGGCATCTGATAGTTTTAAATCAAATTGTTTCGCCAATACTTTTGCAGATTGATGTAAAAATTCATGAGATAAACGGGCCTGCTCAAACAGGTTAATATTTTGATTTTTCCAGATGGTAGCAACCAACTTGTCGGCTATGTTGCTTCCAATCGACAAGCCTTGATCAAATTGATGGCTACGAATATGTGTCACAAAATGGTGTTTAGTGCGTTGATTCAATAAAAATAAAAGTTGCATTAATAACATATATAAGGTGTTATTCTTCAGTGATTTGATCATAGCGCGTTCCAGGCGCTGTACCGGTCCTACTACGTAGAGCGAATCTGAAATTACATTTAGAGGTTTGTCGGGCCAGCGTTGAAAGACCCATAACACCGCTCTCAGCTCGAGGGTTTGTAACGAGTCGGCGGTATGACCTGTAAGAAGTTGATGATTCCATTGATTATTGTCATACCAAGCAATAGCAGCTCGTTTCGATTTTCTACCAGCATCAGTAAATACTGTAAGCCCTTCAACTGGTACTTCTGATCTATAAGGGATGTCTTCAAAGTCCTGATTTTGTAAAAGCGGCAAAATTTTCGTGGAAGGATAGTTATTGGTTACAGTACCTGGATATTCGGCTAAAGCGATTTGAAACATTTCTGATGTTGCTAAAAGCCAATCTAAATAATTCTGTGCTATAGGTACAAACAGGGTTTCAGGTTCTTGTCCTGTCAGATCACAAATCCTTCTTCTACCTTTGATGATCATATTAGCTAATAGTTCAATCCGTGTACAGACGGTATTTTTTGGCTGATAGGATAAAAATACCCACTCTAAAATGTTGATGCTTGGGCTATCTATTTGGATTATCAGTCCTATTACGAGTTTTCGGTTGGGTGATGAGTTAACAATTAAAAATTGCAAAGGCAAATCACTAATTTTTCTTTGTACAACTGTTGTCAAAACCTTTTTTATAATGTGATCCAATGCCTGCTCTTGTTCCTTCGTCAGGCTTCGTCGTTCATTGGCTCTGGTTGAGGTTCCCAACAGAGGCATCAAGGGAGCTAGATCATCATTGGTTATTCCACTAACTGACCTTACCCACTGTAAATCTCCCATTGGTTTTTGAACATCTGAGAGCGTCTTAATGTCTGTTTTGAGTATGATCTTTTGTGGTCTGACTGTGCTCCCAGTTATTGTCCACCCTAAATATTGCCATGGATTTTGTCGTTGTACCTTTTCTGGAGCAATTTTAAGACCTTTCGGTTCTAAGGTTTCTATTAACCTTTGTAAAGTTCCTTCCACATCCATTTTTTCTCCAGCAATTAAGATATCATCCATATAGTGAAAAACTAGTAAAATTGGATGTTTCATTCGGAATGGTCGTAAGGCCCATGCTACAAAATTTTGACACAGAGTAGGTGAGTTTTTCATTCCTTGAGGTAGTACCACCCAATGGTATCTTTTTGCCGGTTCCTGTTTATTGATTGATGGTACTGTAAATGCAAATTTTTCTGCATCTTCAGGATGCAAAGGAATAGTAAAAAAACAATCCTTCAAATCAATGATGAGTAAGTCCCAATTTTCTGGGACCATCACAGGGGAGGGTAATCCTGGCTGTAATGCCCCCATATGTTGCATTACAGCATTCACCGCTCGTAAATCATGCAACAATCGGCCTTTTCCAGATTTTTTCGGGATGGTAAAAACGGGTGTGTTCCAAGGGCTTGTGGAAGGCACAATGTGACCTGCTTCTAGTTGTTCTTTAACTAAATTTTGTAAAATATGCAGCCTCTCCTGTTTCAGCGGCCACTGGTCTACCCACACTGGCGTTGTCGTAGTCCAGGTGAGTTTTAAGGTGGGCTGCTCAACCATGGCCGCTCCTAAAAATGCTGGGTTACAAGTTTGGCTCCCATTTGGGATAATAGATCCCGACCTATAAGAGCTAAAGGCAAGTGCATTACATATGGCCTTGTGGTAACAGTGGCACCGTCTTCAAAATTGAATGCTATCAGTAATTTGCTAATCATCGTGCATTGTGCCCCCCCGACTCCCACAACACTGGTAGCTGCAGGTACCAGTGGCCAATTACGAGGCCATTTTGTGACAGGGACAATAGTTACATCTGCCCCCGTGTCAATTAACATTGACAGTACTAAAGATTGTCCATTAGGATGTCTTAATGTTACCCTTTCTTCAGGTTTTCCCTTGGCAATATCTATTGCTAATAAAACATTTGGTACTCCTGTGGATCCAAAACCTCCATGCCCACGTACAATTGAATGCGCTTTAGGGACACACGCATGAAATGGTATTAATTGAGCTATTTTAGACTGTGCTGGTATCGTAAGTGGTGGCGTTAAGGTACATGCCATAAACTTTATGGTTCCACAGAAATCCGCATCGATGAGTCCTGGTACTATAAATATACCTTTTCGTGATATTGAAGAACGGCCTATGAGCAATGCACTCAACCCATGCCCTAGAGGTCCTTGTTGATCTGAATCATTTAATTTAACCTCAGACGTTGTTAAGGTTATGTCTACTGCTGTTGCCAGGTCCACTCCGGCGCTACCGGCTGTGGCGGCTGCGCAGCGGTCCAAGCACCCTGCACTTGTGTCTTCACGCGTGGGTGTGGCGCGCTCCGCACCGTGTTTCCCGAGTTTCGACATTCTTGGGTGTCGTGATTATCTTTTTTACAATTCCTACACCATTTTTCTTTCCAACCCTCAGTATTAATCGGACTCCTACATTCTTTTTTAAAATGGCCTAGTTTTCCACAATTAAAGCACTTCTTGTCCTTTTTTCCCCCCTTGCTTTTTTGATACCAACGGCTGCACCTACAGCTGCAGCCATAACCGTAGCCTTTTCTTGTTCTAACATTCGCTCAGCAGCCTCTAGCAACTGTCCTGTGCTGGATCCTCTTGGCAACACACTGAGTGCTCTTTTTGTTTTTTCATTAGCGTTATCAAAAGCAAGCATATCTAAGAACTTTACTTTCATTCCCTCATCCATATCTGGATGAGCCATAATTGCAGCGTGCAAACGATCAATAAACTTGCCGGACGATTCAGTGGGTCCCTGCCTTACAGCGGTAAAAGCAGGTCTAATTTTCTCATCATGCACGTTAATAAGAGCTTTATAAGCTAACTCCTGACTCAATTGCAATACCTCGGTAGCAAGCTGCGCTTGCCAATCAGGTTGCGTAAAAGGCCCTGCGCCCATTAACATTTGAGCCTGTATTCCGAATAACGGATCGCCTTGTTGTCGAGGTATTGAAGCTGCCCTATCACAGGCAGTTTGCCAATGTTGGAAAAACTGTAGTTGTTGCGATGGTGGTAATAGCATCTTGACAATCATTCTAGAATCATAAGGAGTTAATAACTGTGCTGAAAAAATGTGCTGTGATATAGATTGAGTATATGGTGATTTTAAACCATATTGCGTAACAGCGCTTTTCGCTTCTTTCAATATTTTCCAGTCCAGTGCTTCCCATACACCTCTCCCGTTATTACCAACTACAACAGGAAAAGCCATGGGTAAAACCTGTCCCTCTATCATGGCATCTCGGATAACACTTTTCCATCGCACTGACGGATCCCCAGCTCCTCCCACCAACATCCCTTGCCCGAATAACCCCTCCACCCCCGATGGTTGTTGTGGTGGCAAAGACGGAAAAGCACCAGTTTCCACCGGCGTCCTAGTTGGAGCAAAAACGTTGGGTGCTGACCGTCCTGGGTATAATGCGGACAGTGACGTTGGTGGGTTTTCTGGCGGGGCCGCCAATTGCGCTTCTAAAGTCTCTAGTCTTTTTATCAATTCCTGTAATTCAGCTTTCTCCTCCAGAACACCATTGGTTTCCTCCTCCTCTTCGCCACCTGGTGGCAAAGGAGGGTAAAGTGAGGTGGTCGCCACCGGTGAGGGAGGTCGATTTGGGGGATCGGCCTCATCGTAACTCGGAGGGCGGTCCGACTGTGGTACATCGGGCAATGGTGGAGTAGCCTCCGCAGCGTTTTTTTCTGGTGACTGCACTTCGGTGGCGGTGGGAGCTGCAGTAGCAGTCCCTGCTAGGATCCGAACCCCTCCTGCAACGCGGGCTGGGGTCGCTGCAGGGATTGTCGGACCCGAAAACAACATACTGGTTGCAGAGGTGGGCCCGCCCCCTGGAGTCAAAGCCGCGAATGCCGATGCAGCGACTTGCCGCTCCTCCCCCATGCTTTTTAAAGTTTCATGAATCAGTCTCCACACAGTGGGGAATTTGCTCGTCTCTTTGGATCCTTTACTTATTTCTTCCCACAGTTCTGCCCCTATTTTCTTCCATGTTATAGCATCAAAAGCAACTCCAACCGTGGGGATCAAATCCTTTCCTTTTGCCCAGAGCAATAATGCTTTCAGAGTAGATGAGTCACAACTTATACCTCTCGTTGAGAGGATATGTTGGAGGAGCTTAAACACCGCTGACTCTTCTTTTGTCATGGTAGCCCCCATCTCCTCCCCGGCCGCTATTGCAAGCCAATAGTTTCTTCCTCTTAATCTGCTTGTTTCATGTCTTCCAAACCGCAGTCGACCTTTGCAGCATCCTTGAATTCCTCTTGTGGTAAATGCAGATTAAGTCCGCATAGTCCGAGTCTGGGTTGCTCACTACGTGTCCTTGGTTTTTCAGATATCCCATAGCTCTGGGATTCCCCAGCATACTGAAGGCCAACCATGCACTCGGCCTCAGTGGTGACTTCAGCCATAGACCAGATCCCACACTGCAAACGTCTGGCTATTTCTCCCACACACAAGGTGCCAGGACGGATACCTCTTGCTAATCTTCACTGCTCCCTGCAACCGCAGTCCCAGCCCAACAAACACAATGGCTCTGGGCTTCCCCACCATACTAAAGGCCAACCATGCACTCGGCCACACTGGAGACTTCAGCCAGAGCGCAGCTCCCAAACTGAAAACCTCCATCAATTTCTCCGAAAGCAAAGGAGCCAGGACGGAAACCTCTTGCTGGTCTTCACTGCTCTACTGCAACCGCATTCCCAGACACACAAACACAATGGCTCTGGGCTTCCCCAGCTAACTAAAGGAAAACCATGCACTCGGCCACATTGGTGACTTCAGCCAGAGCCCACCTCCGACTTTGCAAATGACCGGCGATTTCTCCCACACCAAAGGTGCCACGATGAAAACTATTTGCTGCTCTTCACTGCTCCCTGCAACCGCAGTCCCAGACACACAAACACAATGGCTCAGGCCTTCCCCAGCATACTAAAGGCCAACCATGCACTCGGCCACACTGGTGACTTCAGGCAGAGCCCAGCTCCCAAACGGAAAACGTCCATCAATTTCTTCCACACGCAAGGTGCCAGGATGGAAACCTCTTGCTGGTCTTCACTGCTCCCTGCAACCGCATTCCCAGCCCCTCAAACACAATGGCTCTGGGATTCCCCATTATAGCGAATTCCAACCATGCACCCAGCCACACTGGTGACTTCAGCCAGAACCCAGCTCCCAAAGTGGAAATATGCAGTAGTGTTTCCCACAACAAAGAACGCCAGGATGGAAACCTCTTGCTGGTCTTCACTGCTCCCTGCAACCGCATTCCCAGCCCCACAAACACAATGGCTCTGGGCTTCCCCAGCATAGTGAAGGCCAACCATGCACTCGGCCACACTGGTAACTTCAGCCAGAGGCCAGCTCCCACATTGCAAATGACCGGCGATGTCTCTGACACCCAAGGTGACAGGACGGAAGCCTCTTGCTCGTACTCATTGCTCCCTGCAACCTCATTCCCAGCCGCACAAGCACAATGGCTCTGGGCTTCCTCAGCATACTAAAAGGCCAACCACGCACTTGGCCACACTGGTGACTTCAGCCAGAGCCCTGCTCCCACATTGCAAACATCCAGCGATTTCTCCCACAACAAAGAACGCCAGGATGGAAACCTCTTGCTGGTCTTCACTGCTCTACTGCAACCGCATTCCCAGACACACAAACACAATGGCTCTGGGCTTCCACAGCTAACTAAAGGAAAACCATGCACTCGGCCACATTGGTGACTTCAGCCAGAGCCCAGCTCCGACTTTGCAAATGACCGGCGATTTCTCCCACACCAAAGGTGCCAGGATGGAAACCTCTTGCTGGTCTTCAATGCTCCCTGCAACCGCATTCCCAGAAAGAAAAACACAATGGCTCTGTGCTTCCCCAGCATACTAAAGGCCAACCACGTACTCGGCCACACTGGTTACTTCATCCAGAGCCCAGCTCCCACATTGCAAACGTCCAGTGATTTCTCCCACACCAAAGAATGCCAGGACGGAAACCTCTTGCTGGTCTTCACTGCTCCCTGCAACTGCATACCCAAACCCACAAAAAAAAAAAAAAGTTTCTGGGCTTCCCCAGCATAGTAAAGTCCAACCATGCACTCGGCCACACTGGTGACTTCAGCCACAGCCCAGCTCCCACATTGCAAGCATTCGACCATTTCTCCCACACCCAAGGAGACAGGACGGAAACCTCTTGCTGGTCTTCACTGCTCCCTGCAACCGCTTTCCCAGACACAACAAACAAAACAGCTCTGGGGTTCTCCAGCATACTAAATGCCAACCATGCCCTGAGCCAGACTGGTGACTTCAGCCAGAGCCCAGCTCCCACATTGCAAATGTCCAACGATTTCAAGAAAACCTAAGGTGCGAAGACGGAACTGCTGTGTGGGAGAAATGTTTGCAACGAATGTTTGCAATGTGGGAGCTGGGCTCTGGCTTACGTCACCAGTGTGGCCGAGTGCGTGGTTGGCCTTTGGTATGCTGGGGAATCCCAGAGGCTTTTTGGTTTTGGGGCTGTGAATGCGGTTGCAGGGAGCAGTGAAGACCAGCAAGAACTGTACGTGCTGTCATTCTTTGCTGTGAGAGAAATCGCTGGACGTTTGCAATGTGGGAGCTGGGCTCTGGCTGAAGTCACCAGTGTGGCCGAGTGCGTGATTGGCCTTTATTATGCTGGGGAAGCCCAGAGCCATTTTGTTTGTGGGGCTGGGAATGCGGTTGCAGGGAGCAGTGAAGACCACGAACACGTTTCCGTCCTGGCACCTTGGGTGTGGGAGAAATCGCTGGACGTTTGCAATGTGGGAGCTGGGCTCTGGCTGAAGTCCCCAGTCTGGCCGAGAGCAAGGTTGGCCTTTACTATGCTGGGGAGGCCAGAGCCTTTGTGTTTGTGTGTCTGGGAATGCGGTTGCAGGGAGCAGTGAAGACCAGCAAGAGGTTTCCGTCCTGGCACCTTGGGTGTGGGAGAAATAACCGGACGTTTGCAATGTGGGTGCCGGGCTCTTGCTGAAGTCACCAGTGTGGCCGAGTGCATGGTTGGCCTTTAGTATTCTGGGGAAGGCCAGAGCTGTTTTGTCTATGGGGCTGGGAATGCGGTTGCAGGGAGCAGTGAAGGCTAGGAAGATCTTTCCGTCCTGGCACCTTTGGTGTGGGAGAAATCGCCGGACGTTTTAAATGTAGGAGCTGGGCTCTGTCTGAAGTCATCAGTGTGGCCGAGTGTATGGTTTGCCTTTAGTATGCTGGGGAAGCCCAGAGCCGTTGTGTTTGTGTGTCTGGGAATGCGGTTGCAGGGAGCAGTGAAGACCAGCAAGAGGTTTCCGTCCTGGCACCTTGGGTTTTGGACAAATCGCCGGACGTTTGAAATGTGGGAGCTGTGCTCTGGCTATAGTCACCAGTCTGGCCGAGTGCATGGTTGGCCTTTAGTATGCTGGGGAAGCCCAGAGCGATTGTGTTTGTGGGGCTGGGAATGCGGTTTCAGGGAGCAGTGAAGACCAGCAAGAGGTTTCCATCCTGGCACCTTTGGTGTGGGAGAAATGGCCGAATGTTTGGATTTTGGGAGCTGGGCTCTGGCTGAAGGCACCAGTGTAGCCATGTGTGTGGTTGGACTTCACCACGCTGGGGAAGCCCAGAGCCATTGTGTTTGTGTGTCTGGAAATGCGGTTGCAGGGAGCAGTGAAGACCAGCAAGAGTTTTCCATCCTGGCACCTTGGGTTTTGGACAAATCGCCGGACGTTTGAAATGTGGGAGCTGGGCTCTGGCTGTAGTCAGCAGTCTGGCCGAGTGCATGGTTGGCCTTTAGTATGCTGGGGAAGCCCAGAGCGATTGTGTTTGTGTGTCTGGGACTGCGGTTGCAGGGAGCAGTGAAGGCTAGGAAGATCTTTCCGTCCTGGCACCTTTGGTGTGGGAGAAATCGCCGAACGTTTTAAATGTAGGAGCTGGGCTCTGGCTGAAGTCACCAGTGTGGCCGAGTGCGTGGTTGGACCTTAGTATGCTGGGGAAGCCCAGAGCCGTTGTGTTTGTGTGTCTGGGAATGCTGTTACAGGGAGCAGTGAAGACCAGCAAGAGGTTTCTGTCCTGGCACCTTGGGTGTGGGAGAAATCACCGGACGTTTGCATTTTGGGATCTGGGCTCTTGCTGAAGGCACCAGTGTGGCCGACTACTTGTGTGGACTTTACTACACTGGGGAAGGCCTGAGCCATTTTGCTTGCGGGGCTGGAAATCCGGTTGCAGGGAGCAGTGAAGACCAGCAAGAGGTTTCCATCCTGGCACCTTGGGTGTGGGAGAAATCACCGGACGTTTGCATTTTGGGAGCTGGGCTCTGGCTGAAGTCACCAGTGTGGCCAAGTGCGTGGTTGGCCTTTAGTATGCTGGGGAATCCCAGAGACATTGTGTTTGTGGGGTTGGGAATGCGGTTGCAGGGAGCAGTGAAGACCAGCAAGAGGTTTCCATCCTGGCATTGTTTGGTGTGGGAGAAATAGCCGAATGTTTGCATTTTGGGACCTGGGCTCTGGCTGAAGGCACCAGTGTGGCCAAGTGCATGGTTGGCCTTTAGCATGCTGGGGAAGCCCAGAGACATTGTGTTTGTGGGGTTGGGAATGCGGTTGCAGGGAGCAGTGAAGACCAGCAAGAGGTTTCTGTCCTGCCATTCTTTGGTGTGGGAGAAATGGCCGGACGTTTGAAATGTGGGAGCTGGGCTCTGGCTGAAGGCACCAGTGTGGCCGAGTGCATGGTTGGACTTCACTACGCAAGGGAAGCCCAGAGCCATTGTGTTTGTGGGTCTGGGAATGCGGTTGCAGGGAGCAGTGAAGACCAGCAAGAGTTTTTCTTCCTGGCACCTTGGGTGTGGGAGAAATCGCTGGACGTTTGCAATGTGGGAGCTGGGCTCTGGATGAAGTCACCAGTGTGGCCGAGTGCATGGTTGGCCTTTAGCATGCTGGGGAAGCCCAGAGCCATTGTGTTTGTGGGGTTGGGAATGCGGTTGCAGGGAGCAGTGAAGACCAGCAAGAAGTTTCCATCCTGGCACCTTTGGTGTGGGAGAAATCGCCGAACGTTTTAAATGTAGGAGCTGGGCTCTGGCTGAAGTCACCAGTGTGGCCGAGTGTTTTGTTTGCCTTTAGTATGCTGGGGAAGCCCAGAGCCATTGTGTTTGTGGGGCTGGGAATGCTGTTACAGGGAGCAGTGAAGACCAGCAAGAGGTTTCTGTCCTGGCACCTTGGGTGTGGGAGAAATCACCGGACGTTTGCATTTTGGGAGCTGGGCTCTTGCTGAAGGCACCAGTGTGGCCGACTACTTGTGTGGACTTTACTACACTGGGGAAGGCCTGAGCCATTTTGCTTGCGGGGCTGGAAATCCGGTTGCAGGGAGCAGTGAAGACCAGCAAGAGGTTTCCATCCTGGCACCTTGGGTGTGGGAGAAATCACCGGACGTTTGCATTTTGGGAGCTGGGCTCTGGCTGAAGTCACCAGTGTGGCCAAGTGCGTGGTTGGCCTTTAGTATGCTGGGGAATCCCAGAGCCGTTGTGTTTGTGTGTCTGGGAATGCGGTTGCAGGGAGCAGTGAAGACCAGCAAGAGGTTTTCGTCCTGGCATTCTTGGGTGTGGGAGAAACTGTTGGATGTTTGCAATGTGGGACCTGGGCTCTGGCTGAAGGCACCAGTGAGGCCGAGTGCATGGGTTGACTTTACTACGCTGGGGAAGGCCAGAGCCATTGTGTTTGTGTGTCTGGGAATGCGGTTGCAGGGAGCAGTGAAGACCAGCAAGAGGTTTCCGTCCTGGAACCTTTGGTGTGGGAGAAATCGCTGGACGTTTGCAATGTGGGAGCTGGGCTCTGGCTAAAGTCACCAGTGTGGCCGTGTGCATGGTTGGCCTTTGGTATGCTGGGGAAGGCCAGAGCTGTTTTGTCTGTGGGGCTGGGAATGCGGTTGAAGGGAGCAGTGAAGGCTAGGAAGATCTTTCCGTCCTGGCACCTTTGGTGTGGGAGAAATCGCCGGACGTTTTAAATGTAGGAGCTGGGCTCTGGCTGAAGTCAGCAGTGTGGCCGAGTGAGTGGTTGGACCTTAGTATGCTGGGGAAGGCCAGAACTGTTTTCTTTGTGGGGCAGGGAATGCGGTTGCAGGGAGCAGTGAAAAGCAGCAAAAGGTTTCCGTCCTGGCACCTTGGGTGTGGGAGAAATGGCCGAATGTTTGCATTTCGGGAGCTGGGCTTTTGCTGAAGTCACCAGTGTGGCCGAGTGCATGGTTGGCCTTTAGCATGCCGAGGAACCCCAGAGCCATTGTGTTTGTATTTCTGGGAACGCTGTTGCAGGGAACAATGAGGACCAGCAAGAGGTTTCCATCCTGGCACCTTGGGTGTGGGAGAAATGGCCGAATGTTTACTTTTTGGGAGCTGGGCTCTTGCTGAAGTCACCAGTGTGGCCGAGTGCATGGTTGGCCTTTAGTATGCTGGGGAAGCCCAGAGCCATTGTGTTTGTGTGTCTGGGAATGCGGTTGCAGGGAGCAGTGAAGACCAGCAAGAGGTTTCCGTCCTGCCATTCTTTGGTGTGGGAGAAATGGCTGGATGTTTGGATTTTGGGAGCTGGGCTCTGGCTGAAGTCACCAGTGTGGCCTAGTGTGTGGTTGGACTTCACTACGCAACGGAAGACCAGAGCCATTGGGTCTGTGGGTCTGGGAATGCGGTTGCAGGGAGCAGTGAAGACCAGCAAGAGTTTTTCGTCCTGGCACCTTGGGTGTGGGAGAAATCGCTGGACGTTTGCAATGTGGGAGCTGGGCTCTGGATGAAGTCACCAGTGTGGCCGAGTGCATGGTTGGCCTTTAGTATGCTGGGGAAGGCCAGAACTGTTTTCTTTGTGGGGCTCGGACTGCGGTTGCAGGGAGCAGTGAAGACCAGCAAGAGGTTTCCATCCTGGCACCTTGGGTTTTGGACAAATCGCCGGACGTTTGAAATGTGGGAGCTGTGCTCTGGCTATAGTCACCAGTCTGGCCGAGTGCATGGTTGGCCTTTAGTATGCTGGGGAAGCCCAGAGCGATTGTGTTTGTGGGGCTGGGAATGCGGTTGCAGGGAGCAGTGAAGACCAGCAAGAGGTTTCCATCCTGGCACCTTTGGTGTGGGAGAAATGGCCGAATGTTTGGATTTTGGGAGCTGGGCTCTGGCTGAAGGCACCAGTGTAGCCATGTGTGTGGTTGGACTTCACCACGCTGGGGAAGCCCAGAGCCATTGTGTTTGTGTGTCTGGAAATGCGGTTGCAGGGAGCAGTGAAGACCAGCAAGAGTTTTCCATCCTGGCACCTTGGGTTTTGGACAAATCGCCGGACGTTTGAAATGTGGGAGCTGGGCTCTGGCTGTAGTCAGCAGTCTGGCCGAGTGCATGGTTGGCCTTTAGTATGCTGGGGAAGCCCAGAGCGATTGTGTTTGTGTGTCTGGGACTGCGGTTGCAGGGAGCAGTGAAGGCTAGGAAGATCTTTCCGTCCTGGCACCTTTGGTGTGGGAGAAATCGCCGAACGTTTTAAATGTAGGAGCTGGGCTCTGGCTGAAGTCACCAGTGTGGCCGAGTGTATTGTTTGCCTTTAGTATGCTGGGGAAGCCCAGAGCCGTTGTGTTTGTGTGTCTGGGAATGCGGTTGCAGGGAGCAGTGAAGACCAGCAAGAGGTTTTCGTCCTGGCATTCTTGGGTGTGGGAGAAACTGTTGGATGTTTGCAATGTGGGACCTGGGCTCTGGCTGAAGGCACCAGTGTGGCCGAGTGCATGGTTGGTCTTTACTATGTTGGGAAGGCCAGAACTGTTTTCTTTGTGGGGCAGGGAATGCGGTTGCAGGGAGCAGTGAAGACCAGCAAGAGGTTTCCATCCTGGCATTGTTTGGTGTGGGAGAAATAGCCGAATGTTTGCATTTTGGGAGCTGGGCTCTGGCTGAAGTCACCAGTATGGCCGAGTGCATGGTTGGCCTTTACTACGCTGGGGAAGGCCAGAGCCATTGTGTTTGTGTGTCTGGGACTGCGGTTGCAGGGAGCAGTGAAGACCAGCAAGAGGTTTCCGTCCTGGCACCTTGGGTGTGGGGGAAATGGCCGAATGTTTGCAGTTTGGGAGCTGGGCTCTGGCTGAAGTCACCTGTGTAGCCATGTGTGTGGTTGGACTTCACCACGCTGGGGAAGCCCAGAGCAATTGTGTTTGTGTGTCTGGAAATGCGGTTGCAGGGAGCAGTGAAGACCAGCAAGAGGTTTCCGTCCTGGCACCTTGGGTGTGGGAGAAATGGCCGAATGTTTGCATTTCGGGAGCTGGGCTCTGGCTGAAGTCACCAGTGTGGCCGAGTGCATTGTTGGCCTTTAGTATGCCGGGGAAGCCCAGAGCCATTGTGTTTGTATTTCTGGGAATGCTGTTGCAGGGAGCAGTGAAGACCAGGAAGAGATTTCTTTCCTGACGCCTTGTGTGTGGGAGAAATGGCCGAATGTTTGCATTTCGGGAGCTGGGCTCTGGCTAAAGTCACCAGTGTGGCCGAGTGCATTGTTGGCCTTTAGTATGCCGGGGAAGCCCAGAGCCATTGTGTTTGTATTTCTGGGAATGCTGTTGCAGGGAGCAGTGAGGACCAGCAAGAGGTTTCCATCCTGGCACCTTGGGTGTGGGAGAAATGGCCGAATGTTTGCTTTTTGGGAGCTGGGCTCTGGCTGAAGGCACCAGTGTGGCCAAGTGCATGGTTGGCCTTTAGCATGCTGGGGAAGCCCAGAGACATTGTGTTTGTGGGGTTGGGAATGCGGTTGCAGGGAGCAGTGAAGACCAGCAAGAGGTTTCCATCCTGGCACCTTGGGTGTGGGAGAAATCACCGGACGTTTGCATTTTGGGAGCTGGGCTCTGGCTGAAGTCACCAGTGTGGCCGAGTGCATGGTTGGCCTTTAGTATGCTGGAGAAGCCCAGAGACATTGTGTTTGTGGGGTTGGGAATGCGGTTGCAGGGAGCAGTGAAGACCAGCAAGAGGTTTCCATCTTGGCATTCTTTGGTGTGGGAGAAATAGCCGAATGTTTGCATTTTGGGAGCTGGGCTCTGGCTGAAGGCACCAGTGTGGCCAAGTGCATGGTTGGCCTTTAGCATGCTGGGGAAGCCCAGAGACATTGTGTTTGTGGGGTTGGGAATGCGGTTGCAGGGAGCAGTGAAGACCAGCAAGAGGTTTCTGTCCTGCCATTCTTTGGTGTGGGAGAAATGGCCGGACGTTTGAAATGTGGGAGCTGGGCTCTGGCTGAAGGCACCAGTGTGGCCGAGTGCATGGTTGGACTTCACTACGCAAGGGAAGCCCAGAGCCATTGTGTCTGTGGGTCTGGGAATGCGGTTGCAGGGAGCAGTGAAGACCAGCAAGAGTTTTTCTTCCTGGCACCTTGGGTGTGGGAGAAATCGCTGGACGTTTGCAATGTGGGAGCTGGGCTCTGGATGAAGTCACCAGTGTGGCCGAGTGCATGGTTGGCCTTTAGTATGCTGGGGAAGCCCAGAGCCATTGTGTTTTTCTGTCTGGGAATGCAGTTGCAGGGAGCAGTGAAGACCAGCAAGAGGTTTCCATCCTGGCACCTTGGGTTTTGGACAAATCGCCAGACGTTTGAAATGTGGGAGCTGGGCTCTGGCTGAAGTCACCAGTCTGGCCGAGTGCATGGTTGGCCTTTAGTATGCTGGGGAAGGCCTGAGCCATTGTGTTTGTGTGTCTGGGACTGTGGTTGCACGGAGCAGTGAAGACCAGCAAGAGGTTTCCTTCCTGGCACCTTTGGTGTGGGAGAAATTGCTGTATGTTTGCTGTTTGGGAGCTGGGCTCTGGCTGAAGTCACCTGTGTAGCCATGTGTGTGGTAGGACTTCACCACGCTGGGGAAGCCCAGAGCCATTGTGTTTGTGGGGCTGGGAATGCTGTTACAGGGAGCAGTGAAGACCAGCAAGAGGTTTCTGTCCTGGCACCTTGGGTGTGGGAGAAATCACCGGACGTTTGCATTTTGGGAGCTGGGCTCTTGCTGAAGGCACCAGTGTGGCCGACTACTTGTGTGGACTTTACTACACTGGGGAAGGCCTGAGCCATTTTGCTTGCGGGGCTGGAAATCCGGTTGCAGGGAGCAGTGAAGACCAGCAAGAGGTTTCCATCCTGGCACCTTGGGTGTGGGAGAAATCACCGGACGTTTGCATTTTGGGAGCTGGGCTCTGGCTGAAGTCACCAGTGTGGCCAAGTGCGTGGTTGGCCTTTAGTATGCTGGGGAATCCCAGAGACATTGTGTTTGTGGGGTTGGGAATGCGGTTGCAGGGAGCAGTGAAGACCAGCAAGAGGTTTCCATCCTGGCATTGTTTGGTGTGGGAGAAATAGCCGAATGTTTGCATTTTGGGACCTGGGCTCTGGCTGAAGGCACCAGTGTGGCCAAGTGCATGGTTGGCCTTTAGCATGCTGGGGAAGCCCAGAGACATTGTGTTTGTGGGGTTGGGAATGCGGTTGCAGGGAGCAGTGAAGACCAGCAAGAGGTTTCTGTCCTGCCATTCTTTGGTGTGGGAGAAATGGCCGGACGTTTGAAATGTGGGAGCTGGGCTCTGGCTGAAGGCACCAGTGTGGCCGAGTGCATGGTTGGACTTCACTACGCAAGGGAAGCCCAGAGCCATTGTGTTTGTGGGTCTGGGAATGCGGTTGCAGGGAGCAGTGAAGACCAGCAAGAGTTTTTCTTCCTGGCACCTTGGGTGTGGGAGAAATCGCTGGACGTTTGCAATGTGGGAGCTGGGCTCTGGATGAAGTCACCAGTGTGGCCGAGTGCATGGTTGGCCTTTAGCATGCTGGGGAAGCCCAGAGCCATTGTGTTTGTGGGGTTGGGAATGCGGTTGCAGGGAGCAGTGAAGACCAGCAAGAAGTTTCCATCCTGGCACCTTGGGTGTGGGAGAAATCACCGGACGTTTGCATTTTGGGAGCTGGGCTCTTGCTGAAGGCACCAGTGTTGCCAAGAGCATGGCTGGCCTGTAGTATGCTGGGGAAGCCCAGAGCCATTGTGTTTGTGGGGCTGGGAATGCGGTTGCAGGGAGCAGTGAAGACCAGCAAGAGGTTTCCGTCCTGGAACCTTTGGTGTGGGAGAAATCGCTGGACGTTTGCAATGTGGGAGCTGGGCTCTGGCTAAAGTCACCAGTGTGGCCGTGTGCATGGTTGGCCTTTGGTATGCTGGGGAAGGCCAGAGCTGTTTTTTCTGTGGGGCTGGGAATGCGGTTGAAGGGAGCAGTGAAGGCTAGGAAGATCTTTCCGTCCTGGAACCTTTGGTGTGGGAGAAATCGCCGGACGTTTTAAATGTAGGAGCTGGGCTCTGGCTGAAGTCAGCAGTGTGGCCGAGTGAGTGGTTGGACCTTAGTATGCTGGGGAAGGCCAGAACTGTTTTCTTTGTGGGGCAGGGAATGCGGTTGCAGGGAGCAGTGAAAAGCAGCAAAAGGTTTCCGTCCTGGCACCTTGGGTGTGGGAGAAATGGCCGAATGTTTGCATTTCGGGAGCTGGGCTTTTGCTGAAGTCACCAGTGTGGCCGAGTGCATGGTTGGCCTTTAGCATGCCGAGGAACCCCAGAGCCATTGTGTTTGTATTTCTGGGAACGCTGTTGCAGGGAACAATGAGGACCAGCAAGAGGTTTCCATCCTGGCACCTTGGGTGTGGGAGAAATGGCCGAATGTTTACTTTTTGGGAGCTGGGCTCTTGCTGAAGTCACCAGTGTGGCCGAGTGCATGGTTGGCCTTTAGTATGCTGGGGAAGCCCAGAGCCATTGTGTTTGTGTGTCTGGGAATGCGGTTGCAGGGAGCAGTGAAGACCAGCAAGAGGTTTCCGTCCTGCCATTCTTTGGTGTGGGAGAAATGGCTGGATGTTTGGATTTTGGGAGCTGGGCTCTGGCTGAAGTCACCAGTGTGGCGTAGTGTGTGGTTGGACTTCACTACGCAACGGAAGCCCAGAGCCATTGGGTCTGTGGGTCTGGGAATGCGGTTGCAGGGAGCAGTGAAGACCAGCAAGAGTTTTCCATCCTGGCACCTTGGGTTTTGGACAAATCGCCGGACGTTTGAAATGTGGGAGCTGGGCTCTGGCTATAGTCACCAGTCTGGCCGAGTGCATGGTTGGCCTTTAGTATGCTGGGGAAGCCCAGAGCGATTGTGTTTGTGGGGTTGGGAATGCGGTTTCAGGGAGCAGTGAAGACCAGCAAGAGGTTTCCATCCTGGCACCTTTGGTGTGGGAGAAATGGCCGAATGTTTGGATTTTGGGAGCTGGGCTCTGGCTGAAGGCACCAGTGTAGCCATGTGTGTGGTTGGACTTCACCACGCTGGGGAAGCCCAGAGCCATTGTGTTTGTGTGTCTGGAAATGCGGTTGCAGGGAGCAGTGAAGACCAGCAAGAGTTTTCCATCCTGGCACCTTGGGTTTTGGACAAATCGCCGGACGTTTGAAATGTGGGAGCTGGGCTCTGGCTGTAGTCAGCAGTCTGGCCGAGTGCATGGTTGGCCTTTAGTATGCTGGGGAAGCCCAGAGCGATTGTGTTTGTGTGTCTGGGACTGCGGTTGCAGGGAGCAGTGAAGGCTAGGAAGATCTTTCCGTCCTGGCACCTTTGGTGTGGGAGAAATCGCCGAACGTTTTAAATGTAGGAGCTGGGCTCTGGCTGAAGTCACCAGTGTGGCCGAGTGTATTGTTTGCCTTTAGTATGCTGGGGAAGCCCAGAGCCGTTGTGTTTGTGTGTCTGGGAATGCGGTTGCAGGGAGCAGTGAAGACCAGCAAGAGGTTTTCGTCCTGGCATTCTTGGGTGTGGGAGAAACTGTTGGATGTTTGCAATGTGGGACCTGGGCTCTGGCTGAAGGCACCAGTGTGGCCGAGTGCATGGTTGGTCTTTACTATGTTGGGAAGGCCAGAACTGTTTTCTTTGTGGGGCAGGGAATGCGGTTGCAGGGAGCAGTGAAGACCAGCAAGAGGTTTCCATCCTGGCACCTTGGGTGTGGGAGAAATCACCGGACGTTTGCATTTTGGGAGCTGGGCTCTGGCTGAAGTCACCAGTGTGGCCGAGTGCATGGTTGGCCTTTAGCATGCTGGGGAAGCCCAGAGACATTGTGTTTGTGGGGTTGGGAATGCGGTTGCAGGGAGCAGTGAAGACCAGCAAGAGGTTTCTGTCCTGCCATTCTTTGGTGTGGGAGAAATGGCCGGACGTTTGAAATGTGGGAGCTGGGCTCTGGCTGAAGGCACCAGTGTGGCCGAGTGCATGGTTGGACTTCACTACGCAAGGGAAGCCCAGAGCCATTGTGTCTGTGGGTCTGGGAATGCGGTTGCAGGGAGCAGTGAAGACCAGCAAGAGTTTTTCTTCCTGGCACCTTGGGTGTGGGAGAAATCGCTGGACGTTTGCAATGTGGGAGCTGGGCTCTGGATGAAGTCACCAGTGTGGCCGAGTGCATGGTTGACCTTTAGTATGCTGGGGAAGGCCAGAACTGTTTTCTTTGTGGGGCAGGGAATGCGGTTGCAGGGAGCACTGAAGACCAGCAAGAGGTTTCCGTCCTGGCACCTTGGGTGTGGGAGAAATCGCTGGACGTTTGCAATGTGGGAGCTGGGCTCTGGCTGAAGTCATCAGTGTTGCCAAATGCATGGTTTGCCTTTAGTATGCTGGGGAAGCCCAGAGCCATTTTTTTTGTGTGTCTGGGAATGCGGTTGCAGGGAGCAGTGAAGACCAGCAAGAGGTTTCCGTCCTGCCATTCTTTGGTGTAGGAGAAATGGCTGGATGTTTGGATTTTGGGAGCTGGGCTCTGGCTGAAGTCACCAGTGTGGCCAAGTGTTTGGTTGGACTTCACTACGCTGGGGAAGCCCAGAGCCATTGTGTTTGTGGGGCTGGGAATGCGGTTGCAGGGAGCAGTGAAGACCAGCAAGAGGTTTCTGTCCTGGCATTCTGTGGTGTGGGAGAAATCGCTGGACGTTTGCAATGTGGGAGCTGGGCTCTGGCTGAAGGCACCAGTGTGGCCGAGTGCATGGTTGGCCTTTAGTATGCTGGGGAAGGCCAGAGCCATTGTGTTTGTGGGGTTGGGAATGCGGTTGCAGGAAGCAGTGAAGACCAGCAAGAGGTTTCCGTCCTGTCTCCTTGGGTGTGGGAGAAATGGCCGAATGTTTGCAATGTGGGAGCTGGGCTCTGGCTGAAGTCACCAGTGTGGCCGAGTGCATGGTTGGCCTTTAGTATGCTGGGGAAGGCCTGAGCCATTGTGTTTGTGTGTCTGGGACTGTGGTTGCACGGAGCAGTGAAGACCAGCAAGAGGTTTCCTTCCTGGCACCTTTGGTGTGGGAGAAATTGCTGTATGTTTGCTGTTTGGGAGCTGGGCTCTGGCTGAAGTCACCTGTGTAGCCATGTGTGTGGTAGGACTTCACCACGCTGGGGAAGCCCAGAGCCATTGTGTTTGTGGGGCTGGGAATGCTGTTACAGGGAGCAGTGAAGACCAGCAAGAGGTTTCTGTCCTGGCACCTTGGGTGTGGGAGAAATCACCGGACGTTTGCATTTTGGGAGCTGGGCTCTTGCTGAAGGCACCAGTGTGGCCGACTACTTGTGTGGACTTTACTACACTGGGGAAGGCCTGAGCCATTTTGCTTGCGGGGCTGGAAATCCGGTTGCAGGGAGCAGTGAAGACCAGCAAGAGGTTTCCATCCTGGCACCTTGGGTGTGGGAGAAATCACCGGACGTTTGCATTTTGGGAGCTGGGCTCTGGCTGAAGTCACCAGTGTGGCCAAGTGCGTGGTTGGCCTTTAGTATGCTGGGGAATCCCAGAGACATTGTGTTTGTGGGGTTGGGAATGCGGTTGCAGGGAGCAGTGAAGACCAGCAAGAGGTTTCCATCCTGGCATTGTTTGGTGTGGGAGAAATAGCCGAATGTTTGCATTTTGGGACCTGGGCTCTGGCTGAAGGCACCAGTGTGGCCAAGTGCATGGTTGGCCTTTAGCATGCTGGGGAAGCCCAGAGACATTGTGTTTGTGGGGTTGGGAATGCGGTTGCAGGGAGCAGTGAAGACCAGCAAGAGGTTTCTGTCCTGCCATTCTTTGGTGTGGGAGAAATGGCCGGACGTTTGAAATGTGGGAGCTGGGCTCTGGCTGAAGGCACCAGTGTGGCCGAGTGCATGGTTGGACTTCACTACGCAAGGGAAGCCCAGAGCCATTGTGTTTGTGGGTCTGGGAATGCGGTTGCAGGGAGCAGTGAAGACCAGCAAGAGTTTTTCTTCCTGGCACCTTGGGTGTGGGAGAAATCGCTGGACGTTTGCAATGTGGGAGCTGGGCTCTGGATGAAGTCACCAGTGTGGCCGAGTGCATGGTTGGCCTTTAGCATGCTGGGGAAGCCCAGAGCCATTGTGTTTGTGGGGTTGGGAATGCGGTTGCAGGGAGCAGTGAAGACCAGCAAGAAGTTTCCATCCTGGCACCTTGGGTGTGGGAGAAATCACCGGACGTTTGCATTTTGGGAGCTGGGCTCTTGCTGAAGGCACCAGTGTTGCCAAGAGCATGGCTGGCCTGTAGTATGCTGGGGAAGCCCAGAGCCATTGTGTTTGTGGGGCTGGGAATGCGGTTGCAGGGAGCAGTGAAGACCAGCAAGAGGTTTCCGTCCTGGAACCTTTGGTGTGGGAGAAATCGCTGGACGTTTGCAATGTGGGAGCTGGGCTCTGGCTAAAGTCACCAGTGTGGCCGTGTGCATGGTTGGCCTTTGGTATGCTGGGGAAGGCCAGAGCTGTTTTTTCTGTGGGGCTGGGAATGCGGTTGAAGGGAGCAGTGAAGGCTAGGAAGATCTTTCCGTCCTGGAACCTTTGGTGTGGGAGAAATCGCCGGACGTTTTAAATGTAGGAGCTGGGCTCTGGCTGAAGTCAGCAGTGTGGCCGAGTGAGTGGTTGGACCTTAGTATGCTGGGGAAGGCCAGAACTGTTTTCTTTGTGGGGCAGGGAATGCGGTTGCAGGGAGCAGTGAAAAGCAGCAAAAGGTTTCCGTCCTGGCACCTTGGGTGTGGGAGAAATGGCCGAATGTTTGCATTTCGGGAGCTGGGCTTTTGCTGAAGTCACCAGTGTGGCCGAGTGCATGGTTGGCCTTTAGCATGCCGAGGAACCCCAGAGCCATTGTGTTTGTATTTCTGGGAACGCTGTTGCAGGGAACAATGAGGACCAGCAAGAGGTTTCCATCCTGGCACCTTGGGTGTGGGAGAAATGGCCGAATGTTTACTTTTTGGGAGCTGGGCTCTTGCTGAAGTCACCAGTGTGGCCGAGTGCATGGTTGGCCTTTAGTATGCTGGGGAAGCCCAGAGCCATTGTGTTTGTGTGTCTGGGAATGCGGTTGCAGGGAGCAGTGAAGACCAGCAAGAGGTTTCCGTCCTGCCATTTTTGGTGTGGGAGAAATGGCTGGATGTTTGGATTTTGGGAGCTGGGCTCTGGCTGAAGTCACCAGTGTGGCGTAGTGTGTGGTTGGACTTCACTACGCAACGGAAGCCCAGAGCCATTGGGTCTGTGGGTCTGGGAATGCGGTTGCAGGGAGCAGTGAAGACCAGCAAGAGTTTTCCATCCTGGCACCTTGGGTTTTGGACAAATCGCCGGACGTTTGAAATGTGGGAGCTGGGCTCTGGCTATAGTCACCAGTCTGGCCGAGTGCATGGTTGGCCTTTAGTATGCTGGGGAAGCCCAGAGCGATTGTGTTTGTGGGGTTGGGAATGCGGTTTCAGGGAGCAGTGAAGACCAGCAAGAGGTTTCCATCCTGGCACCTTTGGTGTGGGAGAAATGGCCGAATGTTTGGATTTTGGGAGCTGGGCTCTGGCTGAAGGCACCAGTGTAGCCATGTGTGTGGTTGGACTTCACCACGCTGGGGAAGCCCAGAGCCATTGTGTTTGTGTGTCTGGAAATGCGGTTGCAGGGAGCAGTGAAGACCAGCAAGAGTTTTCCATCCTGGCACCTTGGGTTTTGGACAAATCGCCGGACGTTTGAAATGTGGGAGCTGGGCTCTGGCTGTAGTCAGCAGTCTGGCCGAGTGCATGGTTGGCCTTTAGTATGCTGGGGAAGCCCAGAGCGATTGTGTTTGTGTGTCTGGGACTGCGGTTGCAGGGAGCAGTGAAGGCTAGGAAGATCTTTCCGTCCTGGCACCTTTGGTGTGGGAGAAATCGCCGAACGTTTTAAATGTAGGAGCTGGGCTCTGGCTGAAGTCACCAGTGTGGCCGAGTGTATTGTTTGCCTTTAGTATGCTGGGGAAGCCCAGAGCCGTTGTGTTTGTGTGTCTGGGAATGCGGTTGCAGGGAGCAGTGAAGACCAGCAAGAGGTTTTCGTCCTGGCATTCTTGGGTGTGGGAGAAACTGTTGGATGTTTGCAATGTGGGACCTGGGCTCTGGCTGAAGGCACCAGTGTGGCCGAGTGCATGGTTGGTCTTTACTATGTTGGGAAGGCCAGAACTGTTTTCTTTGTGGGGCAGGGAATGCGGTTGCAGGGAGCAGTGAAGACCAGCAAGAGGTTTCCATCCTGGCACCTTGGGTGTGGGAGAAATCACCGGACGTTTGCATTTTGGGAGCTGGGCTCTGGCTGAAGTCACCAGTGTGGCCGAGTGCATGGTTGGCCTTTAGCATGCTGGGGAAGCCCAGAGACATTGTGTTTGTGGGGTTGGGAATGCGGTTGCAGGGAGCAGTGAAGACCAGCAAGAGGTTTCTGTCCTGCCATTCTTTGGTGTGGGAGAAATGGCCGGACGTTTGAAATGTGGGAGCTGGGCTCTGGCTGAAGGCACCAGTGTGGCCGAGTGCATGGTTGGACTTCACTACGCAAGGGAAGCCCAGAGCCATTGTGTCTGTGGGTCTGGGAATGCGGTTGCAGGGAGCAGTGAAGACCAGCAAGAGTTTTTCTTCCTGGCACCTTGGGTGTGGGAGAAATCGCTGGACGTTTGCAATGTGGGAGCTGGGCTCTGGATGAAGTCACCAGTGTGGCCGAGTGCATGGTTGACCTTTAGTATGCTGGGGAAGGCCAGAACTGTTTTCTTTGTGGGGCAGGGAATGCGGTTGCAGGGAGCACTGAAGACCAGCAAGAGGTTTCCGTCCTGGCACCTTGGGTGTGGGAGAAATCGCTGGACGTTTGCAATGTGGGAGCTGGGCTCTGGCTGAAGTCATCAGTGTTGCCAAATGCATGGTTTGCCTTTAGTATGCTGGGGAAGCCCAGAGCCATTTTTTTTGTGTGTCTGGGAATGCGGTTGCAGGGAGCAGTGAAGACCAGCAAGAGGTTTCCGTCCTGCCATTCTTTGGTGTAGGAGAAATGGCTGGATGTTTGGATTTTGGGAGCTGGGCTCTGGCTGAAGTCACCAGTGTGGCCAAGTGTTTGGTTGGACTTCACTACGCTGGGGAAGCCCAGAGCCATTGTGTTTGTGGGGCTGGGAATGCGGTTGCAGGGAGCAGTGAAGACCAGCAAGAGGTTTCTGTCCTGGCATTCTGTGGTGTGGGAGAAATCGCTGGACGTTTGCAATGTGGGAGCTGGGCTCTGGCTGAAGGCACCAGTGTGGCCGAGTGCATGGTTGGCCTTTAGTATGCTGGGGAAGGCCAGAGCCATTGTGTTTGTGGGGTTGGGAATGCGGTTGCAGGAAGCAGTGAAGACCAGCAAGAGGTTTCCGTCCTGTCTCCTTGGGTGTGGGAGAAATGGCCGAATGTTTGCAATGTGGGAGCTGGGCTCTGGCTGAAGTCACCAGTGTGGCCGAGTGCATGGTTGGCCTTTACAACGCTGGGGATGGCCACAGCCATTGTGTTTGTGTGTCTGGGACTGCGGTTGCAGGGAGCAGTGAAGACCAGCAAGAGGTTTCCATCCTGGCATTGTTTGGTGTGGGAGAAATAGCCGAATGTTTGCATTTTGGGAGCTGGGCTCTGGCTGAAGGCACCAGTGTGGCCAAGTGCATGGTTGGCCTTTAGCATGCTGGGGAAGCCCAGAGCCATTGTGTTTGTGGGGCTGGGAATGCGGTTGAAGAGAGCAGTGAAGACCAGCAAGAGGTTTCCGTCCTGGCATTCTTTGGTGTGGGAGATATTGCCGGACGTTTGCAATGTGGGAGTTGGGCTCTGGCTGAAGTCACCAGTGTGGCCGAGTGCATGGTTGGACCTTAGTATGCTGGGGAAGCCCAGAGCCATTGTGTTTGTGTGTCTGGGACTGCGGTTGCAGGGAGCAGTGAAGACCAGCAAGAGGTTTCTGTCCTGGCACCTTTGGTGTGGGAGAAATCACCGGACGTTTGCAATGTGGGAGCTGGGCTCTGGCTGAAGTCACCAGTATGGCCGACTGCATGGTTGGCCTTTACAACGCTGGGGATGGCCAGAGCCATTGTGTTTGTGTGTCTGGGACTGCGGTTGCAGGGAGCAGTGAAGACCAGCAAGAGGTTTCCGTCCTGGCACCTTGGGTGTGGGGGAAATGGCCGAATGTTTGCAGTTTGGGAGCTGGGCTCTGGCTGAAGTCACCTGTGTGGCCGAGTGCATTGTTGGCCTTCAGTATGCCGGGGAAGCCCAGAGCCATTGTGTTTGTATTTCTGGGAATGCTGTTGCAGGGAGCAGTGAAGACCAGGAAGAGATTTCTTTCCTGACGCCTTGTGTGTGGGAGAAATTGCTGGAGGTTTGCAATGTGGGAGCTGGGCTCTGGCTGAAGGCACCAGTGTGGCCGAGTGCATGGCTGGCGTTTAGTATGCTGGGGAAGCCCAGAGCCATTGTGTTTGTGTGTCTGGGAATGCGGTTGCAGGGAGCAGTGAAGACCAGCAAGAGGTTTCCATCCTGGCATTCTTTGGTGTGGGAGAAATAGCCGAATGTTTGCATTTTGGGAGCTGGGCTCTGGCTGAAGGCACCAGTGTGGCCAAGTGCATGGTTGGCCTTTAGCATGCTGGGGAAGCCCAGAGCCATTGTGTTTGTGGGGTTGGGAATGCGGTTGCAGGGAGCAGTGAAGACCAGCAAGAGGTTTCTGTCCTGCCATTCTTTGGTGTGGGAGAAATGACCGGACGTTTGAAATGTGGGAGCTGGGCTCTGGCTGAAGGCACCAGTGTGGCCGAGTGCATGGTTGGACTTCACTACGCAAGGGAAGCCCAGAGCCATTGTGTCTGTGGGTCTGGGAATGCGGTTGCAGGGAGCAGTGAACACCAGCAAGAGTTTTTCTTCCTGGCACCTTGGGTGTGGGAGAAATCGCTGGACGTTTGCAATGTGGGAGCTGGGCTCTGGATGAAGTCACCAGTGCGGCCGAGTGCATGGTTGGCCTTTAGTATGCTGGGGAAGGCCAGAGCCATTGTGTTTGTGGGGTTGGGACTGCGGTTGCAGGCAGCAGTGAAGACCAGCAAGAGGTTTCCGTCCTGGCACCTTGGGTGTGGGAGAAATGGCCGAATGTTTGCAATGTGGGAGCTGGGCTCTGGCTGAAGTCACCAGTGTGGCCGAGTGCGTGGTTGGCCTTTAGTATGCTGGGGAAGCCCAGAGCCATTGTGTTTGTGTGTCTGGGAATGCGGTTGCAGGGAGCAGTGAAGACCAGCAAGAGGTTTCCATCCTGGCACCATTGGTGTGGGAGAAATGGCTGGATGTTTGGATTTTGGGAGCTGGGCTCTGGCTGAAGTCACCAGTGTGGCCAAGTGTTTGGTTGGACTTCACTACGCTGGGGAAGCCCAGAGCCATTGTGTTTGTGGGGCTGGGAATGCGGTTGCAGAGAGCAGTGAAGACCAGCAAGAGGTTTCCGTCCTGGCATTCTGTGGTGTGGGAGAAATCGCTGGACGTTTGCAATGTGGGAGCTGGGCTCTGGCTGAAGGCACCAGTGTGGCCGAGTGCATGGTTGGCCTTTAGTATGCTGGGGAAGGCCAGAGCCATTGTGTTTGTGGGGTTGGGACTGCGGTTGCAGAGAGCAGTGAAGACCAGCAAGAGGTTTCCGTCCTGTCTCCTTGGGTGTGGGAGAAATGGCCAAATGTTTGCAATGAGGGAGCTGGGCTCTGGCTGAAGTCACCAGTGTGGCCGAGTGCGTGGTTGGACCTTAGTATGCTGGGGAAGCCCAGAGCCATTGTGTTTGTGTGTCTGGGAATGCGGTTGCAGGGAGCAGTGAAGACCAGCAAGAGGTTTCCATCCTGGCATTGTTTGGTGTGGGAGAAATAGCCGAATGTTTGCATTTTGGGAGCTGGGCTCTGGCTGAAGTCACCAGTATGGCCGAGTGCATGGTTGGCCTTTACTACACTGGGGAAGGCCAGAGCCATTGTGTTTGTGTGTCTGGGACTGCGGTTGCAGGGAGCAGTGAAGACCAGCAAGAGGTTTCCGTCCTGGCACCTTGGGTGTGGGGGAAATGGCCGAATGTTTGCAGTTTGGGAGCTGGGCTCTGGCTGAAGTCACCTGTGTAGCCATGTGTGTGGTTGGACTTCACCACGCTGGGGAAGCCCAGAGCAATTGTGTTTGTGTGTCTGGAAATGCGGTTGCAGGGAGCAGTGAAGACCAGCAAGAGGTTTCCGTCCTGGCACCTTGGGTGTGGGAGAAATGGCCGAATGTTTGCATTTCGGGAGCTGGGCTCTGGCTGAAGTCACCAGTGTGGCCGAGTGCATTGTTGGCCTTTAGTATGCCGGGGAAGCCCAGAGCCATTGTGTTTGTATTTCTGGGAATGCTGTTGCAGGGAGCAGTGAAGACCAGGAAGAGATTTCTTTCCTGACGCCTTGTGTGTGGGAGAAATGGCCGAATGTTTGCATTTCGGGAGCTGGGCTCTGGCTAAAGTCACCAGTGTGGCCGAGTGCATTGTTGGCCTTTAGTATGCCGGGGAAGCCCAGAGCCATTGTGTTTGTATTTCTGGGAATGCTGTTGCAGGGAGCAGTGAGGACCAGCAAGAGGTTTCCATCCTGGCACCTTGGGTGTGGGAGAAATGGCCGAATGTTTGCTTTTTGGGAGCTGGGCTCTGGCTGAAGGCACCAGTGTGGCCAAGTGCATGGTTGGCCTTTAGCATGCTGGGGAAGCCCAGAGACATTGTGTTTGTGGGGTTGGGAATGCGGTTGCAGGGAGCAGTGAAGACCAGCAAGAGGTTTCCATCCTGGCACCTTGGGTGTGGGAGAAATCACCGGACGTTTGCATTTTGGGAGCTGGGCTCTGGCTGAAGTCACCAGTGTGGCCGAGTGCATGGTTGGCCTTTAGTATGCTGGGGAAGCCCAGAGACATTGTGTTTGTGGGGTTGGGAATGCGGTTGCAGGGAGCAGTGAAGACCAGCAAGAGGTTTCCATCTTGGCATTCTTTGGTGTGGGAGAAATAGCCGAATGTTTGCATTTTGGGAGCTGGGCTCTGGCTGAAGGCACCAGTGTGGCCAAGTGCATGGTTGGCCTTTAGCATGCTGGGGAAGCCCAGAGACATTGTGTTTGTGGGGTTGGGAATGCGGTTGCAGGGAGCAGTGAAGACCAGCAAGAGGTTTCTGTCCTGCCATTCTTTGGTGTGGGAGAAATGGCCGGACGTTTGAAATGTGGGAGCTGGGCTCTGGCTGAAGGCACCAGTGTGGCCGAGTGCATGGTTGGACTTCACTACGCAAGGGAAGCCCAGAGCCATTGTGTCTGTGGGTCTGGGAATGCGGTTGCAGGGAGCAGTGAAGACCAGCAAGAGTTTTTCTTCCTGGCACCTTGGGTGTGGGAGAAATCGCTGGACGTTTGCAATGTGGGAGCTGGGCTCTGGATGAAGTCACCAGTGTGGCCGAGTGCATGGTTGGCCTTTAGTATGCTGGGGAAGCCCAGAGCCATTGTGTTTTTCTGTCTGGGAATGCAGTTGCAGGGAGCAGTGAAGACCAGCAAGAGGTTTCCATCCTGGCACCTTGGGTTTTGGACAAATCGCCAGACGTTTGAAATGTGGGAGCTGGGCTCTGGCTGAAGTCACCAGTCTGGCCGAGTGCATGGTTGGCCTTTAGTATGCTGGGGAAGGCCTGAGCCATTGTGTTTGTGTGTCTGGGACTGTGGTTGCACGGAGCAGTGAAGACCAGCAAGAGGTTTCCTTCCTGGCACCTTTGGTGTGGGAGAAATTGCTGTATGTTTGCTGTTTGGGAGCTGGGCTCTGGCTGAAGTCACCTGTGTAGCCATGTGTGTGGTAGGACTTCACCACGCTGGGGAAGCCCAGAGCCATTGTGTTTGTGGGGCTGGGAATGCTGTTACAGGGAGCAGTGAAGACCAGCAAGAGGTTTCTGTCCTGGCACCTTGGGTGTGGGAGAAATCACCGGACGTTTGCATTTTGGGAGCTGGGCTCTTGCTGAAGGCACCAGTGTGGCCGACTACTTGTGTGGACTTTACTACACTGGGGAAGGCCTGAGCCATTTTGCTTGCGGGGCTGGAAATCCGGTTGCAGGGAGCAGTGAAGACCAGCAAGAGGTTTCCATCCTGGCACCTTGGGTGTGGGAGAAATCACCGGACGTTTGCATTTTGGGAGCTGGGCTCTGGCTGAAGGCACCAGTGTGGCCAAGTGCGTGGTTGGCCTTTAGTATGCTGGGGAATCCCAGAGACATTGTGTTTGTGGGGTTGGGAATGCGGTTGCAGGGAGCAGTGAAGACCAGCAAGAGGTTTCCATCCTGGCATTGTTTGGTGTGGGAGAAATAGCCGAATGTTTGCATTTTGGGACCTGGGCTCTGGCTGAAGGCACCAGTGTGGCCAAGTGCATGGTTGGCCTTTAGCATGCTGGGGAAGCCCAGAGACATTGTGTTTGTGGGGTTGGGAATGCGGTTGCAGGGAGCAGTGAAGACCACCAAGAGGTTTCTGTCCTGCCATTCTTTGGTGTGGGAGAAATGGCCGGACGTTTGAAATGTGGGAGCTGGGCTCTGGCTGAAGGCACCAGTGTGGCCGAGTGCATGGTTGGACTTCACTAGGCAAGGGAAGCCCAGAGCCATTGTGTTTGTGGGTCTGGGAATGCGGTTGCAGGGAGCAGTGAAGACCAGCAAGAGTTTTTCTTCCTGGCACCTTGGGTGTGGGAGAAATCGCTGGACGTTTGCAATGTGGGAGCTGGGCTCTGGATGAAGTCACCAGTGTGGCCGAGTGCATGGTTGGCCTTTAGTATGCTGGGGAAGGCCAGAACTGTTTTCTTTGTGGGGCAGGGAATGCGGTTGCAGGGAGCAGTGAAGACCAGCAAGAGGTTTCCGTCCTGCCATTCTTTGGTGTAGGAGAAATGGCTGGATGTTTGGATTTTGGGAACTGGGGTCTGGCTGAAGTCACCAGTGTGGCCAAGTGTTTGGTTGGACTTCACTACGCTGGGGAAGCCCAGAGCCATTGTGTTTGTGGGGCTGGGAATGCGGTTGCAGAGAGCAGTGAAGACCAGCAAGAGGTTTCCGTCCTGGCATTCTGTGGTGTGGGAGAAATCGCTGGACGTTTGCAATGTGGGAGCTGGGCTCTGGCTGAAGGCACCAGTGTGGCCGAGTGCATGGTTGGCCTTTAGTATGCTGGGGAAGGCCAGAGCCATTGTGTTTGTGGGGTTGGGACTGCGGTTGCAGGCAGCAGTGAAGACCAGCAAGAGGTTTCCGTCCTGTCTCCTTGGGTGTGGGAGAAATGGCCGAATGTTTGCAATGTGGGAGCTGGGCTCTGGCTGAAGTCACCAGTGTGGCCGAGTGCGTGGTTGGACCTTAGTATGCTGGGGAAGCACAGAGCCATTGTGTTTGTGTGTCTGGGAATGCGGTTGCAGGGAGCAGTGAAGACCAGCAAGAGGTTTCCGTCCTGGCACCTTTGGTGTGGGAGAAATCACCGGACGTTTGCAATGTGGGAGCTGGGCTCTGGCTGAAGTCACCAGTATGGCCGAGTGCATGGTTGGCCTTTACTACGCTGGGGAAGGCCAGAGCCATTGTGTTTGTGTGTCTGGGAATGCGGTTGCAGGGAGCAGTGAAGACCAGCAAGAGGTTTCCGTCCTGGCACCTTGGGTGTGGGGGAAATGGCCGAATGTTTGCAGTTTGGGAGCTGGGCTCTGGCTGAAGTCACCTGTGTAGCCATGTGTGTGGTTGGACTTCACCACGCTGGGGAAGCCCAGAGCAATTGTGTTTGTGTGTCTGGAAATGCGGTTGCAGGGAGCAGTGAAGACCAGCAAGAGGTTTCCGTCCTGGCACCTTGGGTGTGGGAGAAATCACCGGACGTTTGCAATGTGGGAGCTGGGCTCTGGCTGAAGTCACCAGTATGGCCGAGTGCATGGTTGGCCTTTACTACGCTGGGGAAGGCCAGAGCCATTGTGTTTGTGTGTCTGGGAATGCGGTTGCAGGGAGCAGTGAAGACCAGCAAGAGGTTTCCGTCCTGGCACCTTGGGTGTGGGGGAAATGGCCGAATGTTTGGATTTTGGGGGCTGGGCTCTGGCTGAAGGCACCAGTGTAGCCATGTGTGTGGTTGGACTTCACCACGCTGGGGAAGCCCAGAGCCATTGTGTTTGTGTGTCTGGAAATGCGGTTGCAGGGAGCAGTGAAGACCAGCAAGAGGTTTCCGTCCTGGCACCTTGGGTGTGGGAGAAATGGCCGAATGTTTGCATTTCGGGAGCTGGGCTCTGGCTGAAGTCACCAGTGTGGCCGAGTGCATTGTTGGCCTTTAGTATGCCGGGGAAGCCCAGAGCCATTGTGTTTGTATTTCTGGGAATGCTGTTGCAGGGAGCAGTGAAGACCAGGAAGAGATTTCTTTCCTGACGCCTTGTGTGTGGGAGAAATTGCTGGAGGTTTGCAATGTGGGAGCTGGGCTCTGGCTAAAGTCACCAGTGTGGCCGAGTGAGTGGTTGGACCTTAGTATGCTGGGGAAGCCCAGAGCCATTGTGTTTGTGTGTCTGGGAATGCGGTTGCAGGGAGCAGTGAAGTCCAGCAAGAGGTTTCCGTCCTGGCACCTTGGGTGTGGGAGAAATGGCCGAATGTTTGCATTTCGGGAGCTGGGCTCTTGCTGAAGTCACCAGTGTGGCCGAGTGCATGGTTGGCCTTTAGTATGCCGAGGAAGCCCAGAGCCATTGTGTTTGTATTTCTGGGAATGCTGTTGCAGGGAACAGTGAGGACCAGCAAGAGGTTTCCATCCTGGCACCTTGGGTGTGGGAGAAATGGCCGAATGTTTGCTTTTTGGGAGCTGGGCTCTTGCTGAAGTCACCAGTGTGGCCGAGTGCATGGCTGGCCTTTAGTATGCTGGGGAAGCCCAGAGCCATTGTGTTTGTGTGTCTGGGAATGCGGTTGCAGGGAGCAGTGAAGACCAGCAAGAGGTTTCCATCCTGGCACCTTGGGTGTGGGAGAAATCACCGGACGTTTGCATTTTGGGAGCTGGGCTCTGGCTGAAGTCACCAGTGTGGCCGAGTGCATGGTTGGCCTTTAGTATGCTGGGGAAGCCCAGAGACATTGTGTTTGTGGGGTTGGGAATGCGGTTGCAGGGAGCAGTGAAGACCAGCAAGAGGTTTCCATCCTGGCATTCTTTGGTGTGGGAGAAATAGCTGAATGTTTGCATTTTGGGAGCTGGGCTCTGGCTGAAGGCACCAGTGTGGCCAAGTGCATGGTTGGCCTTTAGCATGCTGGGGAAGCCCAGAGACATTGTGTTTGTGGGGTTGGGAATGCGGTTGCAGGGAGCAGTGAAGACCAGCAAGAGGTTTCTGTCCTGCCATTCTTTGGTGTGGGAGAAATGGCCGGACGTTTGAAATGTGGGAGCTGGGCTCTGGCTGAAGGCACCAGTGTGGCCGAGTGCATGGTTGGACTTCACTACGCAAGGGAAGCCCAGAGCCATTGTGTCTGTGGGTCTGGGAATGCGGTTGCAGGGAGCAGTGAACACCAGCAAGAGTTTTTCTTCCTGGCACCTTGGGTGTGGGAGAAATCGCTGGACATTTGCAATGTGGGAGCTGGGCTCTGGATGAAGTCACCAGTGTGGCCGAGTGCATGGTTGGCCTTTAGTATGCTGGGGAAGGCCAGAGCCATTGTGTTTGTGGGGTTGGGACTGCGGTTGCAGGCAGCAGTGAAGACCAGCAAGAGGTTTCCGTCCTGGCACCTTTGTTGTGGGAGAAATGGCCGAATGTTTGCAATGTGGGAGCTGGGCTCTGGCTGAAGTCACCAGTGTGGCCGAGTGCGTGGTTGGACCTTAGTATGCTGGGGAATCCCAGAGACATTGTGTTTGTGGGGTTGGGAATGCGGTTGCAGGGAGCAGTGAAGACCAGCAAGAGGTTTCCGTCCTGGCACCTTTGGTGTGGGAGAAATCACCGGACGTTTGCAATGTGGGAGCTGGGCTCTGGCTGAGGTCACCAGTATGGCCGAGTGCATGGTTGGCCTTTACTATGCTGGGGAAGGCCAGAGCCATTGTGTTTGTGTGTCTGGGACTGCGGTTGCAGGGAGCAGTGAAGACCAGCAAGAGGTTTCCGTCCTGGCACCTTTGGTGTGGGAGAAATGGCCGAATGTTTGGATTTTGGGAGCTGGGCTCTGGCTGAAGGCACCAGTGTAGCCATGTGTGTGGTTGGACTTCACCACGCTGGGGAAGCCCAGAGCAATTGTGTTTGTGTGTCTGGAAATGCGGTTGCAGGGAGCAGTGAAGACCAGCAAGAGGTTTCCGTCCTGGCACCTTGGGTGTGGGAGAAATGGCCGAATGTTTGCATTTCGGGAGCTGGGCTCTGGCTGAAGTCACCAGTGTGGCCGAGTGCATTGTTGGCCTTTAGTATGCCGGGGAAGCCCAGAGCCATTGTGTTTGTATTTCTGGGAATGCTGTTGCAGGGAGCAGTGAAGACCAGGAAGAGATTTCTTTCCTGACGCCTTGTGTGTGGGAGAAATTGCTGGAGGTTTGCAATGTGGGAGCTGGGCTCTGGCTAAAGTCACCAGTGTGGCCGAGTGAGTGGTTGGACCTTAGTATGCTGGGGAAGCCCAGAGCCATTGTGTTTGTGTGTCTGGGAATGCGGTTGCAGGGAGCAGTGAAGACCAGCAAGAGGTTTCCGTCCTGGCACCTTGGGTGTGGGAGAAATGGCTGAATGTTTGCACTTCGGGAGCTGGGCTCTTGCTGAAGTCACCAGTGTGGCCGAGTGCATGGTTGGCCTTTAGTATGCTGGGGAAGCCCAGAGCCATTGTGTTTGTATTTCTGGGAATGCTGTTGCAGGGAGCAGTGAAGACCAGCAAGAGGTTTCCGTCCTGGCACCTTGGGTGTGGGAGAAATGGCTGAATGTTTGCATTTCGGGAGCTGGGCTCTGGCTGAAGTCACCAGTGTGGCCGAGTGCATGGTTGGCCTTTAGTATGCCGAGGAAGCCCAGAGCCATTGTGTTTGTATTTCTGGGAATGCTGTTGCAGGGAACAGTGAGGACCAGCAAGAGGTTTCCATCCTGGCACCTTGGGTGTGGGAGAAATGGCCGAATGTTTGCTTTTTGGGAGCTGGGCTCTTGCTGAAGTCACCAGTGTGGCCGAGTGCATGGCTGGCCTTTAGTATGCTGGGGAAGCCCAGAGCCATTGTGTTTGTGTGTCTGGGAATGCGGTTGCAGGGAGCAGTGAAGACCAGCAAGAGGTTTCCATCCTGGCACCTTGGGTGTGGGAGAAATCACCGGATGTTTGCATTTTGGGAGCTGGGCTCTGGCTGAAGTCACCAGTGTGGCCGAGTGCATGGTTGGCCTTTAGTATGCTGGGGAATCCCAGAGACATTGTGTTTGTGGTGTTGGGAATGCGGTTGCAGGGAGCAGTGAAGACCAGCAAGAGGTTTCCATCCTGGCATTCTTTGGTGTGGGAGAAATAGCCGAATGTTTGCATTTTGGGAGCTGGGCTCTGGCTGAAGGCACCAGTGTGGCCAAGTGCATGGTTGGCCTTTAGCATGCTGGGGAAGCCCAGAGACATTGTGTTTGTGGGGTTGGGAATGCGGTTGCAGGGAGCAGTGAAGACCAGCAAGAGGTTTCTGTCCTGCCATTCTTTGGTGTGGGAGAAATGGCCGGACGTTTGAAATGTGGGAGCTGGGCTCTGGCTGAAGGCACCAGTGTGGCCGAGTGCATGGTTGGACTTCACTACGCAAGGGAAGCCCAGAGCCATTGTGTCTGTGGGTCTGGGAATGCGGTTGCAGGGAGCAGTGAAGACCAGCCAGAGTTTTTCTTCCTGGCACCTTGGGTGTGGGAGAAATCGCTGGACGTTTGCAATGTGGGAGCTGGGCTCTGGATGAAGTCACCAGTGTGGCCGAGTGCATGGTTGGCCTTTAGTATGCTGGGGAAGGCCAGAACTGTTTTCTTTGTGGGGCAGGGAATGCGGTTGCAGGGAGCAGTGAAGACCAGCAAGAGGTTTCCGTCCTGGCACCTTGGGTGTGGGAGAAATCGCTGGACGTTTGCAATGTGGGAGCTGGGCTCTGGCTGAAGTCATCAGTGTTGCCAAATGCATGGTTTGCCTTTAGTATGCTGGGGAAGCCCAGAGCCGTTTTTTTTGTGTGTCTGGGAATGCGGTTGCAGGGAGCAGTGAAGACCAGCAAGAGGTTTCCGTCCTGCCATTCTTTGGTGTAGGAGAAATGGCTGGATGTTTGGATTTTGGGAGCTGGGCTCTGGCTGTAGTCACCAGTGTGGCCGAGTGCAAGGTGTGCCTTTAGTATGCTGGGGAAGGCCTGAGCCATTGTGTTTGTGTGTCTGGGAATGAGGTTGCAGGGAGCAGTGAAGACCAGCAAGAAGTTTCCATCCTGGCACCTTGGGTGTGGGAGAAATCACCGGACGTTTGCATTTTGGGAGCTGGGCTCTTGCTGAAGGCACCAGTGTTGCCAAGTGCATGGCTGGCCTGTAGTATGCTGGGGAAGCCCAGAGCCATTGTGTTTGTGTGTCTGGGACTGCGGTTGCAGGGAGCAGTGAAGACCAGCAAGAGGTTTCCGTCCTGGCACCTTTGGTGTGGGAGAAATCACCGGACGTTTGCAATGTGGGAGCTGGGCTCTGGCTGAAGTCACCAGTATGGCCGAGTGCATGGTTGGCCTTTACTACGCTGGGGAAGGCCAGAGCCATTGTGTTTGTGTGTCTGGGACTGCGGTTGCAGGGAGCAGTGAAGACCAGCAAGAGGTTTCCGTCCTGGCACCTTTGGTGTGGGAGAAATGGCCGAATGTTTGCATTTCGGGAGCTGGGCTCTGGCTGAAATCACCAGTGTGGCCGAGTGCATTGTTGGCCTTTAGTATGCCGGGGAAGCCCAGAGCCATTGTGTTTGTATTTCTGGGAATGCTGTTGCAGGGAGCAGTGAAGACCAGGAAGAGATTTCTTTCCTGACGCCTTGTGTGTGGGAGAAATTGCTGGAGGTTTGCAATGTGGGAGCTGGGCTCTGGCTAAAGTCACCAGTGTGGCCGAGTGCATGGTTGGACCTTAGTATGCTGGGGAAGCCCAGAGCCATTGTGTTTGTGTGTCTGGGAATGCGGTTGCAGGGAGCAGTGAAGACCAGCAAGAGGTTTCCGTCCTGGCACCTTGGGTGTGGGAGAAATGGCCGAATGTTTGCATTTCGGGAGCTGGGCTCTGGCTGAAGTCACCAGTGTGGCCGAGTGCATGGTTGGCCTTTAGTATGCCGAGGAAGCCCAGAGCCATTGTGTTTGTATTTCTGGGAATGCTGTTGCAGGGAACAGTGAGGACCAGCAAGAGGTTTCCATCCTGGCACCTTGGGTGTGGGAGAAATGGCCGAATGTTTGCTTTTTGGGAGCTGGGCTCTTGCTGAAGTCACCAGTGTGGCCGAGTGCATGGCTGGCCTTTAGTATGCTGGGGAAGCCCAGAGCCATTGTGTTTGTGTGTCTGGGAATGCTGTTGCAGGGAGCAGTGAAGACCAGCAAGAGGTTTCCGTCCTGGCACCTTTGGTGTGGGAGAAATAGCCGAATGTTTGCAATGTGGGAGCTGGGCTCTGGCTGAAGGCACCAGTGTGGCCGAGTGCATGGTTGGCCTTTACTACGCTGGGGAAGGCCAGAGCCATTGTGTTTGTGGGGCTGGGACTGCGGTTGCAGGGAGCAGTGAAGACCAGCAAGAGGTTTCCGTCCTGGCACCTTTGGTGTGGGAGAAATAGCCGAATGTTTGCATTTTGGGAGCTGGGCTCTGGCTGAAGGCACCAGTGTGGCCAAGTGCATGGTTGGCCTTTAGCATGCTGGGGAAGCCCAGAGACATTGTGTTTGTGGGGTTGGGAATGCGGTTGCAGGGAGCAGTGAAGACCAGCAAGAGGTTTCTGTCCTGCCATTCTTTGGTGTGGGAGAAATGGCCGGACGTTTGAAATGTGGGAGCTGGGCTCTGGCTGAAGGCACCAGTGTGGCCGAGTGCATGGTTGGACTTCACTACGCAAGGGAAGCCCAGAGCCATTGTGTCTGTGGGTCTGGGAATGCGGTTGCAGGGAGCAGTGAAGACCAGCAAGAGTTTTTCTTCCTGGCACCTTGGGTGTGGGAGAAATCGCTGGACGTTTGCAATGTGGGAGCTGGGCTCTGGATGAAGTCACCAGTGTGGCCGAGTGCATGGTTGGCCTTTAGTATGCTGGGGAAGGCCAGAACTGTTTTCTTTGTGGGGCAGGGAATGCGGTTGCAGGGAGCAGTGAAGACCAGCAAGAGGTTTCCGTCCTGGCACCTTGGGTGTGGGAGAAATCGCTGGACGTTTGCAATGTGGGAGCTGGGCTCTGGCTGAAGTCATCAGTGTTGCCAAATGCATGGTTTGCCTTTAGTATGCTGGAGAAGCCCAGAGCCGTTTTTTTTGTGTGTCTGGGAATGCGGTTGCAGGGAGCAGTGAAGACCAGCAAGAGGTTTCCGTCCTGCCATTCTTTGGTGTAGGAGAAATGGCTGGATGTTTGGATTTTGGGAGCTGGGTTCTGGCTGAAGTCACCAGTGTGGCCAAGTGTTTGGTTGGACTTCACTACGCTGGGGAAGCCCAGAGCCATTGTGTTTGTGGGGCTGGGAATGCGGTTGCAGAGAGCAGTGAAGACCAGCAAGAGGTTTCCGTCCTGGCATTCTGTGGTGTGGGAGAAATCGCTGGACGTTTGCAATGTGGGAGCTGGGCTCTGGCTGAAGGCACCAGTGTGGCCGAGTGCATGGTTGGCCTTTAGTATGCTGGGGAAGGCCAGAGCCATTGTGTTTGTGGGGTTGGGACTGCGGTTGCAGGCAGCAGTGAAGACCAGCAAGAGGTTTCCGTCCTGTCTCCTTGGGTGTGGGAGAAATGGCCGAATGTTTGCAATGTGGGAGCTGGGCTCTGGCTGAAGTCACCAGTGTGGCCGAGTGCGTGGTTGGACCTTAGTATGCTGGGGAAGCCCAGAGCCATTGTGTTTGTGTGTCTGGGAATGCGGTTGCAGGGAGCAGTGAAGACCAGCAAGAGGTTTCCGTCCTGGCACCTTTGGTGTGGGAGAAATCACCGGACGTTTGCAATGTGGGAGCTGGGCTCTGGCTGAAGTCACCAGTATGGCCGAGTGCATGATTGGCCTTTACTACGCTGGGGAAGGCCAGAGCCATTGTGTTTGTGTGTCTGGGACTGCGGTTGCAGGGAGCAGTGAAGACCAGCAAGAGGTTTCCGTCCTGGCACCTTTGGTGTGGGAGAAATGGCCGAATGTTTGCATTTCGGGAGCTGGGCTCTGGCTGAAGTCACCAGTGTGGCCGAGTGCATGGTTGGCCTTTAGTATGCCGAGGAAGCCCAGAGCCATTGTGTTTGTATTTCTGGGAATGCTGTTGCAGGGAACAGTGAGGACCAGCAAGAGGTTTCCATCCTGGCACCTTGGGTGTGGGAGAAATGGCCGAATGTTTGCTTTTTGGGAGCTGGGCTCTTGCTGAAGTCACCAGTGTGGCCGAGTGCATGGTTGGCCTTTAGTATGCTGGGGAATCCCAGAGCCATTGTGTTTGTGGTGTTGGGAATGCGATTGCAGGGAGCAGTGAAGACCAGCAAGAGGTTTCCATCCTGGCATTCTTTGGTGTGGGAGAAATAGCCGAATGTTTGCATTTTGGGAGCTGGGCTCTGGCTGAAGGCACCAGTGTGGCCAAGTGCATGGTTGGCCTTTAGCATGCTGGGGAAGCCCAGAGACATTGTGTTTGTGGGGTTGGGAATGCGGTTGCAGGGAGCAGTGAAGACCAGCAAGAGGTTTCTGTCCTGCCATTCTTTGGTGTGGGAGAAATGGCCGGACGTTTGAAATGTGGGAGCTGGGCTCTGGCTGAAGGCACCAGTGTGGCCGAGTGCATGGTTGGACTTCACTAAGCAAGGGAAGCCCAGAGCCATTGTGTCTGTGGGTCTGGGAATGCGGTTGCAGGGAGCAGTGAAGACCAGCAAGAGTTTTTCTTCCTGGCACCTTGGGTGTGGGAGAAATCGCTGGACGTTTGCAATGTGGGAGCTGGGCTCTGGATGAAGTCACCAGTGTGGCCGAGTGCATGGTTGGCCTTTAGTATGCTGGGGAAGCCCAGAGCCATTGTGTTTTTCTGTCTGGGAATGCAGTTGCAGGGAGCAGTGAAGACCAGCAAGAGGTTTCCATCCTGGCACCTTGGGTTTTGGACAAATCGCCAGACGTTTGAAATGTGGGAGCTGGGCTCTGGCTGAAGTCACCAGTCTGGCCGAGTGCATGGTTGGCCTTTAGTATGCTGGGGAAGCCCAGAGCCATTGTGTTTGTGTGTCTGGGACTGTGGTTGCACGGAGCAGTGAAGACCAGCAAGAGGTTTCTGTCCTGGCACCTTGGGTGTGGGAGAAATCACCGGACGTTTGCATTTTGGGAGCTGGGCTCTTGCTGAAGGCACCAGTGTGGCCGACTACTTGTGTGGACTTTACTACACTGGGGAAGGCCTGAGCCATTTTGCTTGCGGGGCTGGAAATCCGGTTGCAGGGAGCAGTGAAGACCAGCAAGAGGTTTCCATCCTGGCACCTTGGGTGTGGGAGAAATCACCGGACGTTTGCATTTTGGGAGCTGGGCTCTGGCTGAAGTCACCAGTGTGGCCAAGTGCGTGGTTGGCCTTTAGTATGCTGGGGAATCCCAGAGACATTGTGTTTGTGGGGTTGGGAATGCGGTTGCAGGGAGCAGTGAAGACCAGCAAGAGGTTTCCATCCTGGCATTGTTTGGTGTGGGAGAAATAGCCGAATGTTTGCATTTTGGGACCTGGGCTCTGGCTGAAGGCACCAGTGTGGCCAAGTGCATGGTTGGCCTTTAGCATGCTGGGGAAGCCCAGAGACATTGTGTTTGTGGGGTTGGGAATGCGGTTGCAGGGAGCAGTGAAGACCAGCAAGAGGTTTCTGTCCTGCCATTCTTTGGTGTGGGAGAAATGGCCGGACGTTTGAAATGTGGGAGCTGGGCTCTGGCTGAAGGCACCAGTGTGGCCGAGTGCATGGTTGGACTTCACTACGCAAGGGAAGCCCAGAGCCATTGTGTTTGTGGGTCTGGGAATGCGGTTGCAGGGAGCAGTGAAGACCAGCAAGAGTTTTTCTTCCTGGCACCTTGGGTGTGGGAGAAATCGCTGGACGTTTGCAATGTGGGAGCTGGGCTCTGGATGAAGTCACCAGTGTGGCCGAGTGCATGGTTGGCCTTTAGTATGCTGGGGAAGGCCAGAACTGTTTTCTTTGTGGGGCAGGGAATGCGGTTGCAGGGAGCAGTGAAGACCAGCAAGAGGTTTCCGTCCTGCCATTCTTTGGTGTAGGAGAAATGGCTGGATGTTTGGATTTTGGGAACTGGGGTCTGGCTGAAGTCACCAGTGTGGCCAAGTGTTTGGTTGGACTTCACTACGCTGGGGAAGCCCAGAGCCATTGTGTTTGTGGGGCTGGGAATGCGGTTGCAGAGAGCAGTGAAGACCAGCAAGAGGTTTCCGTCCTGGCATTCTGTGGTGTGGGAGAAATCGCTGGACGTTTGCAATGTGGGAGCTGGGCTCTGGCTGAAGGCACCAGTGTGGCCGAGTGCATGGTTGGCCTTTAGTATGCTGGGGAAGGCCAGAGCCATTGTGTTTGTGGGGTTGGGACTGCGGTTGCAGGCAGCAGTGAAGACCAGCAAGAGGTTTCCGTCCTGTCTCCTTGGGTGTGGGAGAAATGGCCGAATGTTTGCAATGTGGGAGCTGGGCTCTGGCTGAAGTCACCAGTGTGGCCGAGTGCGTGGTTGGACCTTAGTATGCTGGGGAAGCACAGAGCCATTGTGTTTGTGTGTCTGGGAATGCGGTTGCAGGGAGCAGTGAAGACCAGCAAGAGGTTTCCGTCCTGGCACCTTTGGTGTGGGAGAAATCACCGGACGTTTGCAATGTGGGAGCTGGGCTCTGGCTGAAGTCACCAGTATGGCCGAGTGCATGGTTGGCCTTTACTACGCTGGGGAAGGCCAGAGCCATTGTGTTTGTGTGTCTGGGAATGCGGTTGCAGGGAGCAGTGAAGACCAGCAAGAGGTTTCCGTCCTGGCACCTTGGGTGTGGGGGAAATGGCCGAATGTTTGGATTTTGGGAGCTGGGCTCTTGCTGAAGTCACCAGTGTAGCCATGTGTGTGGTTGGACTTCACCACGCTGGGGAAGCCCAGAGCAATTGTGTTTGTGTGTCTGGAAATGCGGTTGCAGGGAGCAGTGAAGACCAGCAAGAGGTTTCCGTCCTGGCACCTTTGGTGTGGGAGAAATCACCGGACGTTTGCAATGTGGGAGCTGGGCTCTGGCTGAAGTCACCAGTATGGCCGAGTGCATGGTTGGCCTTTACTACGCTGGGGAAGGCCAGAGCCATTGTGTTTGTGTGTCTGGGAATGCGGTTGCAGGGAGCAGTGAAGACCAGCAAGAGGTTTCCGTCCTGGCACCTTGGGTGTGGGGGAAATGGCCGAATGTTTGGATTTTGGGGGCTGGGCTCTGGCTGAAGGCACCAGTGTAGCCATGTGTGTGGTTGGACTTCACCACGCTGGGGAAGCCCAGAGCCATTGTGTTTGTGTGTCTGGAAATGCGGTTGCAGGGAGCAGTGAAGACCAGCAAGAGGTTTCCGTCCTGGCACCTTGGGTGTGGGAGAAATGGCCGAATGTTTGCATTTCGGGAGCTGGGCTCTGGCTGAAGTCACCAGTGTGGCCGAGTGCATTGTTGGCCTTTAGTATGCCGGGGAAGCCCAGAGCCATTGTGTTTGTATTTCTGGGAATGCTGTTGCAGGGAGCAGTGAAGACCAGGAAGAGATTTCTTTCCTGACGCCTTGTGTGTGGGAGAAATTGCTGGAGGTTTGCAATGTGGGAGCTGGGCTCTGGCTAAAGTCACCAGTGTGGCCGAGTGAGTGGTTGGACCTTAGTATGCTGGGGAAGCCCAGAGCCATTGTGTTTGTGTGTCTGGGAATGCGGTTGCAGGGAGCAGTGAAGTCCAGCAAGAGGTTTCCGTCCTGGCACCTTGGGTGTGGGAGAAATGGCCGAATGTTTGCATTTCGGGAGCTGGGCTCTTGCTGAAGTCACCAGTGTGGCCGAGTGCATGGTTGGCCTTTAGTATGCCGAGGAAGCCCAGAGCCATTGTGTTTGTATTTCTGGGAATGCTGTTGCAGGGAACAGTGAGGACCAGCAAGAGGTTTCCATCCTGGCACCTTGGGTGTGGGAGAAATGGCCGAATGTTTGCTTTTTGGGAGCTGGGCTCTTGCTGAAGTCACCAGTGTGGCCGAGTGCATGGCTGGCCTTTAGTATGCTGGGGAAGCCCAGAGCCATTGTGTTTGTGTGTCTGGGAATGCGGTTGCAGGGAGCAGTGAAGACCAGCAAGAGGTTTCCATCCTGGCACCTTGGGTGTGGGAGAAATCACCGGACGTTTGCATTTTGGGAGCTGGGCTCTGGCTGAAGTCACCAGTGTGGCCGAGTGCATGGTTGGCCTTTAGTATGCTGGGGAAGCCCAGAGACATTGTGTTTGTGGGGTTGGGAATGCGGTTGCAGGGAGCAGTGAAGACCAGCAAGAGGTTTCCATCCTGGCATTCTTTGGTGTGGGAGAAATAGCTGAATGTTTGCATTTTGGGAGCTGGGCTCTGGCTGAAGGCACCAGTGTGGCCAAGTGCATGGTTGGCCTTTAGCATGCTGGGGAAGCCCAGAGACATTGTGTTTGTGGGGTTGGGAATGCGGTTGCAGGGAGCAGTGAAGACCAGCAAGAGGTTTCTGTCCTGCCATTCTTTGGTGTGGGAGAAATGGCCGGACGTTTGAAATGTGGGAGCTGGGCTCTGGCTGAAGGCACCAGTGTGGCCGAGTGCATGGTTGGACTTCACTACGCAAGGGAAGCCCAGAGCCATTGTGTCTGTGGGTCTGGGAATGCGGTTGCAGGGAGCAGTGAACACCAGCAAGAGTTTTTCTTCCTGGCACCTTGGGTGTGGGAGAAATCGCTGGACGTTTGCAATGTGGGAGCTGGGCTCTGGATGAAGTCACCAGTGTGGCCGAGTGCATGGTTGGCCTTTAGTATGCTGGGGAAGGCCAGAGCCATTGTGTTTGTGGGGTTGGGACTGCGGTTGCAGGCAGCAGTGAAGACCAGCAAGAGGTTTCCGTCCTGGCACCTTTGTTGTGGGAGAAATGGCCGAATGTTTGCAATGTGGGAGCTGGGCTCTGGCTGAAGTCACCAGTGTGGCCGAGTGCGTGGTTGGACCTTAGTATGCTGGGGAAGCCCAGAGCCATTGTGTTTGTGGGGTTGGGAATGCGGTTGCAGGGAGCAGTGAAGACCAGCAAGAGGTTTCCGTCCTGGCACCTTTGGTGTGGGAGAAATCACCGGACGTTTGCAATGTGGGAGCTGGGCTCTGGCTGAGGTCACCAGTATGGCCGAGTGCATGGTTGGCCTTTACTACGCTGGGGAAGGCCAGAGCCATTGTGTTTGTGTGTCTGGGACTGCGGTTGCAGGGAGCAGTGAAGACCAGCAAGAGGTTTCCGTCCTGGCACCTTTGGTGTGGGAGAAATGGCCGAATGTTTGGATTTTGGGAGCTGGGCTCTGGCTGAAGGCACCAGTGTAGCCATGTGTGTGGTTGGACTTCACCACGCTGGGGAAGCCCAGAGCAATTGTGTTTGTGTGTCTGGAAATGCGGTTGCAGGGAGCAGTGAAGACCAGCAAGAGGTTTCCGTCCTGGCACCTTGGGTGTGGGAGAAATGGCCGAATGTTTGCATTTCGGGAGCTGGGCTCTGGCTGAAGTCACCAGTGTGGCCGAGTGCATTGTTGGCCTTTAGTATGCCGGGGAAGCCCAGAGCCATTGTGTTTGTATTTCTGGGAATGCTGTTGCAGGGAGCAGTGAAGACCAGGAAGAGATTTCTTTCCTGACGCCTTGTGTGTGGGAGAAATTGCTGGAGGTTTGCAATGTGGGAGCTGGGCTCTGGCTAAAGTCACCAGTGTGGCCGAGTGAGTGGTTGGACCTTAGTATGCTGGGGAAGCCCAGAGCCATTGTGTTTGTGTGTCTGGGAATGCGGTTGCAGGGAGCAGTGAAGACCAGCAAGAGGTTTCCGTCCTGGCACCTTGGGTGTGGGAGAAATGGCTGAATGTTTGCATTTCGGGAGCTGGGCTCTTGCTGAAGTCACCAGTGTGGCTGAGTGCATGGTTGGCCTTTAGTATGCTGGGGAAGCCCAGAGCCATTGTGTTTGTATTTCTGGGAATGCTGTTGCAGGGAGCAGTGAAGACCAGCAAGAGGTTTCCGTCCTGGCACCTTGGGTGTGGGAGAAATGGCTGAATGTTTGCATTTCGGGAGCTGGGCTCTGGCTGAAGTCACCAGTGTGGCCGAGTGCATGGTTGGCCTTTAGTATGCCGAGGAAGCCCAGAGCCATTGTGTTTGTATTTCTGGGAATGCTGTTGCAGGGAACAGTGAGGACCAGCAAGAGGTTTCCATCCTGGCACCTTGGGTGTGGGAGAAATGGCCGAATGTTTGCTTTTTGGGAGCTGGGCTCTTGCTGAAGTCACCAGTGTGGCCGAGTGCATGGCTGGCCTTTAGTATGCTGGGGAAGCCCAGAGCCATTGTGTTTGTGTGTCTGGGAATGCGGTTGCAGGGAGCAGTGAAGACCAGCAAGAGGTTTCCGTCCTGGCACCTTGGGTGTGGCGGAAATCACCGGACGTTTGCAATGTGGGAGCTGGGCTCTGGCTGAAGGCACCAGTGTGGCCGAGTGCATGGTTGGCCTTTACTACGCTGGGGAAGGCCAGAGCCATTGTGTTTGTGGGGCTGGGACTGCGGTTGCAGGGAGCAGTGAAGACCAGCAAGAGGTTTCCATCTTGGCATTCTTTGGTGTGGGAGAAATAGCCGAATGTTTGCATTTTGGGAGCTGGGCTCTGGCTGAAGGCACCAGTGTGGCCAAGTGCATGGTTGGCCTTTAGCATGCTGGGGAAGCCCAGAGACATTGTGTTTGTGGGGTTGGGAATGCGGTTGCAGGGAGCAGTGAAGACCAGCAAGAGGTTTCTGTCCTGCCATTCTTTGGTGTGGGAGAAATGGCCGGACGTTTGAAATGTGGGAGCTGGGCTCTGGCTGAAGGCACCAGTGTGGCCGAGTGCATGGTTGGACTTCACTACGCAAGGGAAGCCCAGAGCCATTGTGTCTGTGGGTCTGGGAATGCGGTTGCAGGGAGCAGTGAAGACCAGCAAGAGTTTTTCTTCCTGGCACCTTGGGTGTGGGAGAAATCGCTGGACGTTTGCAATGTGGGAGCTGGGCTCTGGATGAAGTCACCAGTGTGGCCGAGTGCATGGTTGGCCTTTAGTATGCTGGGGAAGGCCAGAACTGTTTTCTTTGTGGGGCAGGGAATGCGGTTGCAGGGAGCAGTGAAGACCAGCAAGAGGTTTCCGTCCTGGCACCTTGGGTGTGGGAGAAATCGCTGGACGTTTGCAATGTGGGAGCTGGGCTCTGGCTGAAGTCATCAGTGTTGCCAAATGCATGGTTTGCCTTTAGTATGCTGGGGAAGCCCAGAGCCGTTTTTTTTGTGTGTCTGGGAATGCGGTTGCAGGGAGCAGTGAAGACCAGCAAGAGGTTTCCGTCCTGCCATTCTTTGGTGTAGGAGAAATGGCTGGATGTTTGGATTTTGGGAGCTGGGCTCTGGCTGAAGTCACCAGTGTGGCCAAGTGTTTGGTTGGACTTCACTACGCTGGGGAAGCCCAGAGCCATTGTGTTTGTGGGGCTGGGAATGCGGTTGCAGAGAGCAGTGAAGACCAGCAAGAGGTTTCCATCCTGGCATTCTGTGGTGTGGGAGAAATCGCTGGACGTTTGCAATGTGGGAGCTGGGCTCTGGCTGAAGGCACCAGTGTGGCCGAGTGCATGGTTGGCCTTTAGTATGCTGGGGAAGGCCAGAGCCATTGTGTTTGTGGGGTTGGGACTGCGGTTGCAGGCAGCAGTGAAGACCAGCAAGAGGTTTCCGTCCTGTCTCCTTGGGTGTGGGAGAAATGGCCAAATGTTTGCAATGAGGGAGCTGGGCTCTGGCTGAAGTCACCAGTGTGGCCGAGTGCGTGGTTGGACCTTAGTATGCTGGGGAAGCCCAGAGCCATTGTGTTTGTGTGTCTGGGAATGCGGTTGCAGGGAGCAGTGAAGACCAGCAAGAGGTTTCCATCCTGGCACCTTGGGTGTGGGAGAAATCACCGGACGTTTGCAATGTGGGAGCTGGGCTCTGGCTGAAGTCACCAGCATGGCCGAGTGCATGGTTGGCCTTTACTACGCTGGGGAAGGCCAGAGCCATTGTGTTTGTGTGTCTGGGACTGCGGTTGCAGGGAGCAGTGAAGACCAGCAAGAGGTTTCCGTCCTGGCACCTTTGGTGTGGGAGAAATGGCCGAATGTTTGGATTTTGGGAGCTGGGCTCTGGCTGAAGTCCCCAGTGTGGCCGAGTGCATTGTTGGCCTTTAGTATGCCGGGGAAGCCCAGAGCCATTGTGTTTGTATTTCTGGGAATGCTGTTGCAGGGAGCAGTGAAGACCAGGAAGAGATTTCTTTCCTGACGCCTTGTGTGTGGGAGAAATTGCTGGAGGTTTGCAATGTGGGAGCTGGGCTCTGGCTAAAGTCACCAGTGTGGCCGAGTGAGTGGTTGGACCTTAGTATGCTGGGGAAGCCCAGAGCCATTGTGTTTGTGTGTCTGGGAATGCGGTTGCAGGGAGCAGTGAAGACCAGCAAGAGGTTTCCGTCCTGGCACCTTGGGTGTGGGAGAAATGGCCGAATGTTTGCTTTTTGGGAGCTGGGCTCTTGCTGAAGTCACCAGTGTGGCCGAGTGCATGGCTGGCCTTTAGTATGCTGGGGAAGCCCAGAGCCATTGTGTTTGTGTGTCTGGGAATGCGGTTGCAGGGAGCAGTGAAGACCAGCAAGAGGTTTCCATCCTGGCACCTTGGGTGTGGGAGAAATCACCGGATGTTTGCATTTTGGGAGCTGGGCTCTGGCTGAAGTCACCAGTGTGGCCGAGTGCATGGTTGGCCTTTAGTATGCTGGGGAATCCCAGAGACATTGTGTTTGTGGTGTTGGGAATGCGGTTGCAGGGAGCAGTGAAGACCAGCAAGAGGTTTCCATCCTGGCATTCTTTGGTGTGGGAGAAATAGCCGAATGTTTGCATTTTGGGAGCTGGGCTCTGGCTGAAGGCACCAGTGTGGCCAAGTGCATGGTTGGCCTTTAGTATGCTGGGGAAGCCCAGAGCCATTGTGTTTGTGTGTCTGGGAATGCGGTTGCAGGGAGCAGTGAAGACCAGCAAGAGGTTTCCATCCTGGCACCTTGGGTGTGGGAGAAATCACCGGATGTTTGCATTTTGGGAGCTGGGCTCTGGCTGAAGTCACCAGTGTGGCCGAGTGCATGGTTGGCCTTTAGTATGCTGGGGAATCCCAGAGACATTGTGTTTGTGGTGTTGGGAATGCGGTTGCAGGGAGCAGTGAAGACCAGCAAGAGGTTTCTGTCCTGCCATTCTTTGGTGTGGGAGAAATGGCCGGACGTTTGAAATGTGGGAGCTGGGCTCTGGCTGAAGGCACCAGTGTGGCCGAGTGCATGGTTGGACTTCACTACGCAAGGGAAGCCCAGAGCCATTGTGTCTGTGGGTCTGGGAATGCGGTTGCAGGGAGCAGTGAAGACCAGCCAGAGTTTTTCTTCCTGGCACCTTGGGTGTGGGAGAAATCGCTGGACGTTTGCAATGTGGGAGCTGGGCTCTGGATGAAGTCACCAGTGTGGCCGAGTGCATGGTTGGCCTTCAGTATGCTGGGGAAGGCCAGAACTGTTTTCTTTGTGGGGCAGGGAATGCGGTTGCAGGGAGCAGTGAAGACCAGCAAGAGGTTTCCGTCCTGGCACCTTGGGTGTGGGAGAAATCGCTGGACGTTTGCAATGTGGGAGCTGGGCTCTGGCTGAAGTCATCAGTGTTGCCAAATGCATGGTTTGCCTTTAGTATGCTGGGGAAGCCCAGAGCCGTTTTTTTTGTGTGTCTGGGAATGCGGTTGCAGGGAGCAGTGAAGACCAGCAAGAGGTTTCCGTCCTGCCATTCTTTGGTGTAGGAGAAATGGCTGGATGTTTGGATTTTTGGGAGCTGGGCTCTGGCTGTAGTCACCAGTGTGGCCGAGTGCAAGGTGTGCCTTTAGTATGCTGGGGAAGGCCTGAGCCATTGTGTTTGTGTGTCTGGGAATGAGGTTGCAGGGAGCAGTGAAGACCAGCAAGAAGTTTCCATCCTGGCACCTTGGGTGTGGGAGAAATCACCGGACGTTTGCATTTTGGGAGCTGGGCTCTTGCTGAAGGCACCAGTGTTGCCAAGTGCATGGCTGGCCTGTAGTATGCTGGGGAAGCCCAGAGCCATTGTGTTTGTGTGTCTGGGAATGCGGTTGCAGGGAGCAGTGAAGACCAGCAAGAGGTTTCCGTCCTGGCACCTTTGGTGTGGGAGAAATCACCGGACGTTTGCAATGTGGGAGCTGGGCTCTGGCTGAAGTCACCAGTATGGCCGAGTGCATGGTTGGCCTTTACTACGCTGGGGAAGGCCAGAGCCATTGTGTTTGTGTGTCTGGGACTGCGGTTGCAGGGAGCAGTGAAGACCAGCAAGAGGTTTCCGTCCTGGCACCTTTGGTGTGGGAGAAATGGCCGAATGTTTGGATTTTGGGAGCTGGGCTCTGGCTGAAGTCACCAGTGTGGCCGAGTGCATTGTTGGCCTTTAGTATGCCGGGGAAGCCCAGAGCCATTGTGTTTGTATTTCTGGGAATGCTGTTGCAGGGAGCAGTGAAGACCAGGAAGAGATTTCTTTCCTGACGCCTTGTGTGTGGGAGAAATTGCTGGAGGTTTGCAATGTGGGAGCTGGGCTCTGGCTAAAGTCACCAGTGTGGCCGAGTGAGTGGTTGGACCTTAGTATGCTGGGGAAGCCCAGAGCCATTGTGTTTGTGTGTCTGGGAATGCGGTTGCAGGGAGCAGTGAAGACCAGCAAGAGGTTTCCGTCCTGGCACCTTGGGTGTGGGAGAAATGGCCGAATGTTTGCATTTCGGGAGCTGGGCTCTTGCTGAAGTCACCAGTGTGGCCGAGTGCATGGTTGGCCTTTAGTATGCCGAGGAAGCCCAGAGCCATTGTGTTTGTATTTCTGGGAATGCTGTTGCAGGGAACAGTGAGGACCAGCAAGAGGTTTCCATCCTGGCACCTTGGGTGTGGGAGAAATGGCCGAATGTTTGCTTTTTGGGAGCTGGGCTCTTGCTGAAGTCACCAGTGTGGCCGAGTGCATGGCTGGCCTTTAGTATGCTGGGGAAGCCCAGAGCCATTGTGTTTGTGTGTCTGGGAATGCTGTTGCAGGGAGCAGTGAAGACCAGCAAGAGGTTTCCGTCCTGGCACCTTTGGTGTGGGAGAAATAGCCGAATGTTTGCAATGTGGGAGCTGGGCTCTGGCTGAAGGCACCAGTGTGGCCGAGTGCATGGTTGGCCTTTACTACGCTGGGGAAGGCCAGAGCCATTGTGTTTGTGGGGCTGGGACTGCGGTTGCAGGGAGCAGTGAAGACCAGCAAGAGGTTTCCGTCCTGGCACCTTTGGTGTGGGAGAAATAGCCGAATGTTTGCATTTTGGGAGCTGGGCTCTGGCTGAAGGCACCAGTGTGGCCAAGTGCATGGTTGGCCTTTAGCATGCTGGGGAAGCCCAGAGACATTGTGTTTGTGGGGTTGGGAATGCGGTTGCAGGGAGCAGTGAAGACCAGCAAGAGGTTTCTGTCCTGCCATTCTTTGGTGTGGGAGAAATGGCCGGACGTTTGAAATGTGGGAGCTGGGCTCTGGCTGAAGGCACCAGTGTGGCCGAGTGCATGGTTGGACTTCACTACGCAAGGGAAGCCCAGAGCCATTGTGTCTGTGGGTCTGGGAATGCGGTTGCAGGGAGCAGTGAAGACCAGCAAGAGTTTTTCTTCCTGGCACCTTGGGTGTGGGAGAAATCGCTGGACGTTTGCAATGTGGGAGCTGGGCTCTGGATGAAGTCACCAGTGTGGCCGAGTGCATGGTTGGCCTTTAGTATGCTGGGGAAGGCCAGAACTGTTTTCTTTGTGGGGCAGGGAATGCGGTTGCAGGGAGCAGTGAAGACCAGCAAGAGGTTTCCGTCCTGGCACCTTGGGTGTGGGAGAAATCGCTGGACGTTTGCAATGTGGGAGCTGGGCTCTGGCTGAAGTCATCAGTGTTGCCAAATGCATGGTTTGCCTTTAGTATGCTGGAGAAGCCCAGAGCCGTTTTTTTTGTGTGTCTGGGAATGCGGTTGCAGGGAGCAGTGAAGACCAGCAAGAGGTTTCCGTCCTGCCATTCTTTGGTGTAGGAGAAATGGCTGGATGTTTGGATTTTGGGAGCTGGGTTCTGGCTGAAGTCACCAGTGTGGCCAAGTGTTTGGTTGGACTTCACTACGCTGGGGAAGCCCAGAGCCATTGTGTTTGTGGGGCTGGGAATGCGGTTGCAGAGAGCAGTGAAGACCAGCAAGAGGTTTCCGTCCTGGCATTCTGTGGTGTGGGAGAAATCGCTGGACGTTTGCAATGTGGGAGCTGGGCTCTGGCTGAAGGCACCAGTGTGGCCGAGTGCATGGTTGGCCTTTAGTATGCTGGGGAAGGCCAGAGCCATTGTGTTTGTGGGGTTGGGACTGCGGTTGCAGGCAGCAGTGAAGACCAGCAAGAGGTTTCCGTCCTGTCTCCTTGGGTGTGGGAGAAATGGCCGAATGTTTGCAATGTGGGAGCTGGGCTCTGGCTGAAGTCACCAGTGTGGCCGAGTGCGTGGTTGGACCTTAGTATGCTGGGGAAGCCCAGAGCCATTGTGTTTGTGTGTCTGGGAATGCGGTTGCAGGGAGCAGTGAAGACCAGCAAGAGGTTTCCGTCCTGGCACCTTTGGTGTGGGAGAAATCACCGGACGTTTGCAATGTGGGAGCTGGGCTCTGGCTGAAGTCACCAGTATGGCCGAGTGCATGGTTGGCCTTTACTACGCTGGGGAAGGCCAGAGCCATTGTGTTTGTGTGTCTGGGACTGCGGTTGCAGGGAGCAGTGAAGACCAGCAAGAGGTTTCCGTCCTGGCACCTTTGGTGTGGGAGAAATGGCCGAATGTTTGCATTTCGGGAGCTGGGCTCTGGCTGAAGTCACCAGTGTGGCCGAGTGCATGGTTGGCCTTTAGTATGCCGAGGAAGCCCAGAGCCATTGTGTTTGTATTTCTGGGAATGCTGTTGCAGGGAACAGTGAGGACCAGCAAGAGGTTTCCATCCTGGCACCTTGGGTGTGGGAGAAATGGCCGAATGTTTGCTTTTTGGGAGCTGGGCTCTTGCTGAAGTCACCAGTGTGGCCGAGTGCATGGCTGGCCTTTAGTATGCTGGGGAAGCCCAGAGCCATTGTGTTTGTGTGTCTGGGAATGCGGTTGCAGGGAGCAGTGAAGACCAGCAAGAGGTTTCCATCCTGGCACCTTGGGTGTGGGAGAAATCACCGGACGTTTGCATTTTGGGAGCTGGGCTCTGGCTGAAGTCACCAGTGTGGCCGAGTGCATGGTTGGCCTTTAGTATGCTGGGGAATCCCAGAGCCATTGTGTTTGTGGTGTTGGGAATGCGATTGCAGGGAGCAGTGAAGACCAGCAAGAGGTTTCCATCCTGGCATTCTTTGGTGTGGGAGAAATAGCCGAATGTTTGCATTTTGGGAGCTGGGCTCTGGCTGAAGGCACCAGTGTGGCCAAGTGCATGGTTGGCCTTTAGCATGCTGGGGAAGCCCAGAGACATTGTGTTTGTGGGGTTGGGAATGCGGTTGCAGGGAGCAGTGAAGACCAGCAAGAGGTTTCTGTCCTGCCATTCTTTGGTGTGGGAGAAATGGCCGGACGTTTGAAATGTGGGAGCTGGGCTCTGGCTGAAGGCACCAGTGTGGCCGAGTGCATGGTTGGACTTCACTACGCAAGGGAAGCCTAGAGCCATTGTGTCTGTGGGTCTGGGAATGCGGTTGCAGGGAGCAGTGAAGACCAGCAAGAGTTTTTCTTCCTGGCACCTTGGGTGTGGGAGAAATCGCTGGACGTTTGCAATGTGGGAGCTGGGCTCTGGATGAAGTCACCAGTGTGGCCGAGTGCATGGTTGGCCTTTAGTATGCTGGGGAAGGCCAGAACTGTTTTCTTTGTGGGGCAGGGAATGCGGTTGCAGGGAGCAGTGAAGACCAGCAAGAGGTTTCCGTCCTGGCACCTTGGGTGTGGGAGAAATCGCTGGACGTTTGCAATGTGGGAGCTGGGCTCTGGCTGAAGTCATCAGTGTTGCCAAATGCATGGTTTGCCTTTAGTATGCTGGGGAAGCCCAGAGCCGTTTTTTTTGTGTGTCTGGGAATGCGGTTGCAGGGAGCAGTGAAGACCAGCAAGAGGTTTCCGTCCTGCCATTCTTTGGTGTAGGAGAAATGGCTGGATGTTTGGATTTTGGGAGCTGGGCTCTGGCTGTAGTCACCAGTGTGGCCGAGTGCAAGGTGTGCCTTTAGTATGCTGGGGAAGGCCTGAGCCATTGTGTTTGTGTGTCTGGGAATGAGGTTGCAGGGAGCAGTGAAGACCAGCAAGAGGTTTCCGTCCTGGCACCTTGGGTGTGGCGGAAATCACCGGACGTTTGCAATGTGGGAGCTGGGCTCTGGCTGAAGGCACCAGTGTGGCCGAGTGCATGGTTGGCCTTTACTACGCTGGGGAAGGCCAGAGCCATTGTGTTTGTGGGGCTGGGACTGCGGTTGCAGGGAGCAGTGAAGACCAGCAAGAGGTTTCCGTCCTGGCACCTTTGGTGTGGGAGAAATAGCCGAATGTTTGCATTTTGGGAGCTGGGCTCTGGCTGAAGGCACCAGTGTGGCCAAGTGCATGGTTGGCCTTTAGCATGCTGGGGAAGCCCAGAGACATTGTGTTTGTGGGGTTGGGAATGCGGTTGCAGGGAGCAGTGAAGACCAGCAAGAGGTTTCTGTCCTGCCATTCTTTGGTGTGGGAGAAATGGCCGGACGTTTGAAATGTGGGAGCTGGGCTCTGGCTGAAGGCACCAGTGTGGCCGAGTGCATGGTTGGACTTCACTACGCAAGGGAAGCCCAGAGCCATTGTGTCTGTGGGTCTGGGAATGCGGTTGCAGGGAGCAGTGAAGACCAGCAAGAGTTTTTCTTCCTGGCACCTTGGGTGTGGGAGAAATCGCTGGACGTTTGCAATGTGGGAGCTGGGCTCTGGATGAAGTCACCAGTGTGGCCGAGTGCATGGTTGGCCTTTAGTATGCTGGGGAAGGCCAGAACTGTTTTCTTTGTGGGGCAGGGAATGCGGTTGCAGGGAGCAGTGAAGACCAGCAAGAGGTTTCCGTCCTGGCACCTTGGGTGTGGGAGAAATCGCTGGACGTTTGCAATGTGGGATCTGGGCTCTGGCTGAAGTCATCAGTGTTGCCAAATGCATGGTTTGCCTTTAGTATGCTGGGGAAGCCCAGAGCCGTTTTTTTTGTGTGTCTGGGAATGCGGTTGCAGGGAGCAGTGAAGACCAGCAAGAGGTTTCCGTCCTGCCATTCTTTGGTGTAGGAGAAATGGCTGGATGTTTGGATTTTGGGAGCTGGGCTCTGGCTGAAGTCACCAGTGTGGCCAAGTGTTTGGTTGGACTTCACTACGCTGGGGAAGCCCAGAGCCATTGTGTTTGTGGGGCTGGGAATGCGGTTGCAGAGAGCAGTGAAGACCAGCAAGAGGTTTCCGTCCTGGCATTCTGTGGTGTGGGAGAAATCGCTGGACGTTTGCAATGTGGGAGCTGGGCTCTGGCTGAAGGCACCAGTGTGGCCGAGTGCATGGTTGGCCTTTAGTATGCTGGGGAAGGCCAGAGCCATTGTGTTTGTGGGGTTGGGACTGCGGTTGCAGGCAGCAGTGAAGACCAGCAAGAGGTTTCCGTCCTGTCTCCTTGGGTGTGGGAGAAATGGCCAAATGTTTGCAATGTGGGAGCTGGGCTCTGGCTGAAGTCACCAGTGTGGCCGAGTGCGTGGTTGGACCTTAGTATGCTGGGGAAGCCCAGAGCCATTGTGTTTGTGTGTCTGGGAATGCGGTTGCAGGGAGCAGTGAAGACCAGCAAGAGGTTTCCGTCCTGGCACCTTTGGTGTGGGAGAAATCACCGGACGTTTGCAATGTGGGAGCTGGGCTCTGGCTGAAGTCACCAGTATGGCCGAGTGCATGGTTGGCCTTTACTACGCTGGGGAAGGCCAGAGCCATTGTGTTTGTGTGTCTGGGACTGCGGTTGCAGGGAGCAGTGAAGACCAGCAAGAGGTTTCCGTCCTGGCACCTTTGGTGTGGGAGAAATGGCCGAATGTTTGGATTTTGGGAGCTGGGCTCTGGCTGAAGGCACCAGTGTAGCCATGTGTGTGGTTGGACTTCACCACGCTGGGGAAGCCCAGAGCAATTGTGTTTGTGTGTCTGGAAATGCGGTTGCAGGGAGCAGTGAAGACCAGCAAGAGGTTTCCGTCCTGGCACCTTGGGTGTGGGAGAAATGGCCGAATGTTTGCATTTCGGGAGCTGGGCTCTGGCTGAAGTCACCAGTGTGGCCGAGTGCATTGTTGGCCTTTAGTATGCCGGGGAAGCCCAGAGCCATTGTGTTTGTATTTCTGGGAATGCTGTTGCAGGGAGCAGTGAAGACCAGGAAGAGATTTCTTTCCTGACGCCTTGTGTGTGGGAGAAATTGCTGGAGGTTTGCAATGTGGGAGCTGGGCTCTGGCTAAAGTCACCAGTGTGGCCGAGTGAGTGGTTGGACCTTAGTATGCTGGGGAAGCCCAGAGCCATTGTGTTTGTGTGTCTGGGAATGCGGTTGCAGGGAGCAGTGAAGACCAGCAAGAGGTTTCCGTCCTGGCACCTTGGGTGTGGGAGAAATGGCTGAATGTTTGCATTTCGGGAGCTGGGCTCTTGCTGAAGTCACCAGTGTGGCCGAGTGCATGGTTGGCCTTTAGTATGCTGGGGAAGCCCAGAGCCATTGTGTTTGTATTTCTGGGAATGCTGTTGCAGGGAGCAGTGAAGACCAGCAAGAGGTTTCCGTCCTGGCACCTTGGGTGTGGGAGAAATGGCTGAATGTTTGCATTTCGGGAGCTGGGCTCTGGCTGAAGTCACCAGTGTGGCCGAGTGCATGGTTGGCCTTTAGTATGCCGAGGAAGCCCAGAGCCATTGTGTTTGTATTTCTGGGAATGCTGTTGCAGGGAACAGTGAGGACCAGCAAGAGGTTTCCATCCTGGCACCTTGGGTGTGGGAGAAATGGCCGAATGTTTGCTTTTTGGGAGCTGGGCTCTTGCTGAAGTCACCAGTGTGGCCGAGTGCATGGCTGGCCTTTAGTATGCTGGGGAAGCCCAGAGCCATTGTGTTTGTGTGTCTGGGAATGCGGTTGCAGGGAGCAGTGAAGACCAGCAAGAGGTTTCCGTCCTGGCACCTTGGGTGTGGCGGAAATCACCGGACGTTTGCAATGTGGGAGCTGGGCTCTGGCTGAAGGCACCAGTGTGGCCGAGTGCATGGTTGGCCTTTACTACGCTGGGGAAGGCCAGAGCCATTGTGTTTGTGGGGCTGGGACTGCGGTTGCAGGGAGCAGTGAAGACCAGCAAGAGGTTTCCATCTTGGCATTCTTTGGTGTGGGAGAAATAGCCGAATGTTTGCATTTTGGGAGCTGGGCTCTGGCTGAAGGCACCAGTGTGGCCAAGTGCATGGTTGGCCTTTAGCATGCTGGGGAAGCCCAGAGACATTGTGTTTGTGGGGTTGGGAATGCGGTTGCAGGGAGCAGTGAAGACCAGCAAGAGGTTTCTGTCCTGCCATTCTTTGGTGTGGGAGAAATGGCCGGACGTTTGAAATGTGGGAGCTGGGCTCTGGCTGAAGGCACCAGTGTGGCCGAGTGCATGGTTGGACTTCACTACGCAAGGGAAGCCCAGAGCCATTGTGTCTGTGGGTCTGGGAATGCGGTTGCAGGGAGCAGTGAAGACCAGCAAGAGTTTTTCTTCCTGGCACCTTGGGTGTGGGAGAAATCGCTGGACGTTTGCAATGTGGGAGCTGGGCTCTGGATGAAGTCACCAGTGTTGCCAAATGCATGGTTTGCCTTTAGTATGCTGGGGAAGCCCAGAGCCGTTTTTTTTGTGTGTCTGGGAATGCGGTTGCAGGGAGCAGTGAAGACCAGCAAGAGGTTTCCGTCCTGCCATTCTTTGGTGTAGGAGAAATGGCTGGATGTTTGGATTTTGGGAGCTGGGCTCTGGCTGAAGTCACCAGTGTGGCCAAGTGTTTGGTTGGACTTCACTACGCTGGGGAAGCCCAGAGCCATTGTGTTTGTGGGGCTGGGAATGCGGTTGCAGAGAGCAGTGAAGACCAGCAAGAGGTTTCCATCCTGGCATTCTGTGGTGTGGGAGAAATCGCTGGACGTTTGCAATGTGGGAGCTGGGCTCTGGCTGAAGGCACCAGTGTGGCCGAGTGCATGGTTGGCCTTTAGTATGCTGGGGAAGGCCAGAGCCATTGTGTTTGTGGGGTTGGGACTGCGGTTGCAGGCAGCAGTGAAGACCAGCAAGAGGTTTCCGTCCTGTCTCCTTGGGTGTGGGAGAAATGGCCAAATGTTTGCAATGAGGGAGCTGGGCTCTGGCTGAAGTCACCAGTGTGGCCGAGTGCGTGGTTGGACCTTAGTATGCTGGGGAAGCCCAGAGCCATTGTGTTTGTGTGTCTGGGAATGCGGTTGCAGGGAGCAGTGAAGACCAGCAAGAGGTTTCCATCCTGGCACCTTGGGTGTGGGAGAAATCACCGGACGTTTGCAATGTGGGAGCTGGGCTCTGGCTGAAGTCACCAGCATGGCCGAGTGCATGGTTGGCCTTTACTACGCTGGGGAAGGCCAGAGCCATTGTGTTTGTGTGTCTGGGACTGCGGTTGCAGGGAGCAGTGAAGACCAGCAAGAGGTTTCCGTCCTGGCACCTTGGGTGTGGGAGAAATGGCCGAATGTTTGCTTTTTGGGAGCTGGGCTCTGGCTGAAGTCACCAGTGTGGCCGAGTGCATTGTTGGCCTTTAGTATGCCGGGGAAGCCCAGAGCCATTGTGTTTGTATTTCTGGGAATGCTGTTGCAGGGAGCAGTGAAGACCAGGAAGAGATTTCTTTCCTGACGCCTTGTGTGTGGGAGAAATTGCTGGAGGTTTGCAATGTGGGAGCTGGGCTCTGGCTAAAGTCACCAGTGTGGCCGAGTGAGTGGTTGGACCTTAGTATGCTGGGGAAGCCCAGAGCCATTGTGTTTGTGTGTCTGGGAATGCGGTTGCAGGGAGCAGTGAAGACCAGCAAGAGGTTTCCGTCCTGGCACCTTGGGTGTGGGAGAAATGGCCGAATGTTTGCTTTTTGGGAGCTGGGCTCTTGCTGAAGTCACCAGTGTGGCCGAGTGCATGGCTGGCCTTTAGTATGCTGGGGAAGCCCAGAGCCATTGTGTTTGTGTGTCTGGGAATGCGGTTGCAGGGAGCAGTGAAGACCAGCAAGAGGTTTCCATCCTGGCACCTTGGGTGTGGGAGAAATCACCGGATGTTTGCATTTTGGGAGCTGGGCTCTGGCTGAAGTCACCAGTGTGGCCGAGTGCATGGTTGGCCTTTAGTATGCTGGGGAATCCCAGAGACATTGTGTTTGTGGTGTTGGGAATGCGGTTGCAGGGAGCAGTGAAGACCAGCAAGAGGTTTCCATCCTGGCATTCTTTGGTGTGGGAGAAATAGCCGAATGTTTGCATTTTGGGAGCTGGGCTCTGGCTGAAGGCACCAGTGTGGCCAAGTGCATGGTTGGCCTTTAGTATGCTGGGGAAGCCCAGAGCCATTGTGTTTGTGTGTCTGGGAATGCGGTTGCAGGGAGCAGTGAAGACCAGCAAGAGGTTTCCATCCTGGCACCTTGGGTGTGGGAGAAATCACCGGATGTTTGCATTTTGGGAGCTGGGCTCTGGCTGAAGTCACCAGTGTGGCCGAGTGCATGGTTGGCCTTTAGTATGCTGGGGAATCCCAGAGACATTGTGTTTGTGGTGTTGGGAATGCGGTTGCAGGGAGCAGTGAAGACCAGCAAGAGGTTTCTGTCCTGCCATTCTTTGGTGTGGGAGAAATGGCCGGACGTTTGAAATGTGGGAGCTGGGCTCTGGCTGAAGGCACCAGTGTGGCCGAGTGCATGGTTGGACTTCACTACGCAAGGGAAGCCCAGAGCCATTGTGTCTGTGGGTCTGGGAATGCGGTTGCAGGGAGCAGTGAAGACCAGCAAGAGGTTTCCGTCCTGGCACCTTGGGTGTGGGAGAAATCGCTGGACGTTTGCAATGTGGGAGCTGGGCTCTGGCTGAAGTCATCAGTGTTGCCAAATGCATGGTTTGCCTTTTGTATGCTGGGGAAGCCCAGAGCCGTTTTTTTTGTGTGTCTGGGAATGCGGTTGCAGGGAGCAGTGAAGACCAGCAAGAGGTTTCCGTCCTGCCATTCTTTGGTGTAGGAGAAATGGCTGGATGTTTGGATTTTGGGAGCTGGGCTCTGGCTGTAGTCACCAGTGTGGCCGAGTGCAAGGTGTGCCTTTAGTATGCTGGGGAAGGCCTGAGCCATTGTGTTTGTGTGTCTGGGAATGAGGTTGCAGGGAGCAGTGAAGACCAGCAAGAAGTTTCCATCCTGGCACCTTGGGTGTGGGAGAAATCACCGGACGTTTGCATTTTGGGAGCTGGGCTCTTGCTGAAGGCACCAGTGTTGCCAAGTGCATGGCTGGCCTGTAGTATGCTGGGGAAGCCCAGAGCCATTGTGTTTGTGTGTCTGGGAATGCGGTTGCAGGGAGCAGTGAAGACCAGCAAGAGGTTTCCGTCCTGGCACCTTTGGTGTGGGAGAAATCACCGGACGTTTGCAATGTGGGAGCTGGGCTCTGGCTGAAGTCACCAGTATGGCCGAGTGCATGGTTGGCCTTTACTACGCTGGGGAAGGCCAGAGCCATTGTGTTTGTGTGTCTGGGACTGCGGTTGCAGGGAGCAGTGAAGACCAGCAAGAGGTTTCCGTCCTGGCACCTTTGGTGTGGGAGAAATGGCCGAATGTTTGGATTTTGGGAGCTGGGCTCTGGCTGAAGGCACCAGTGTAGCCATGTGTGTGGTTGGACTTCACCACGCTGGGGAAGCCCAGAGCAATTGTGTTTGTGTGTCTGGAAATGCGGTTGCAGGGAGCAGTGAAGACCAGCAAGAGGTTTCCGTCCTGGCACCTTGGGTGTGGGAGAAATGGCCGAATGTTTGCATTTCGGGAGCTGGGCTCTGGCTGAAGTCACCAGTGTGGCCGAGTGCATTGTTGGCCTTTAGTATGCCGGGGAAGCCCAGAGCCATTGTGTTTGTATTTCTGGGAATGCTGTTGCAGGGAGCAGTGAAGACCAGGAAGAGATTTCTTTCCTGACGCCTTGTGTGTGGGAGAAATTGCTGGAGGTTTGCAATGTGGGAGCTGGGCTCTGGCTAAAGTCACCAGTGTGGCCGAGTGAGTGGTTGGACCTTAGTATGCTGGGGAAGCCCAGAGCCATTGTGTTTGTGTGTCTGGGAATGCGGTTGCAGGGAGCAGTGAAGACCAGCAAGAGGTTTCCGTCCTGGCACCTTGGGTGTGGGAGAAATGGCCGAATGTTTGCATTTCGGGAGCTGGGCTCTTGCTGAAGTCACCAGTGTGGCCGAGTGCATGGTTGGCCTTTAGTATGCCGAGGAAGCCCAGAGCCATTGTGTTTGTATTTCTGGGAATGCTGTTGCAGGGAACAGTGAGGACCAGCAAGAGGTTTCCATCCTGGCACCTTGGGTGTGGGAGAAATGGCCGAATGTTTGCTTTTTGGGAGCTGGGCTCTTGCTGAAGTCACCAGTGTGGCCGAGTGCATGGCTGGCCTTTAGTATGCTGGGGAAGCCCAGAGCCATTGTGTTTTCTGTGTCTGGGAATGCTGTTGCAGGGAGCAGTGAAGACCAGCAAGAGGTTTCCGTCCTGGCACCTTTGGTGTGGGAGAAATAGCCGAATGTTTGCAAAGTGGGAGCTGGGCTCTGGCTGAAGGCACCAGTGTGGCCGAGTGCATGGTTGGCCTTTACTACGCTGGGGAAGGCCAGAGCCATTGTGTTTGTGGGGCTGGGACTGCGGTTGCAGGGAGCAGTGAAGACCAGCAAGAGGTTTCCGTCCTGGCACCTTTGGTGTGGGAGAAATAGCCGAATGTTTGCATTTTGGGAGCTGGGCTCTGGCTGAAGGCACCAGTGTGGCCAAGTGCATGGTTGGCCTTTAGCATGCTGGGGAAGCCCAGAGACATTGTGTTTGTGGGGTTGGGAATGCGGTTGCAGGGAGCAGTGAAGACCAGCAAGAGGTTTCTGTCCTGCCATTCTTTGGTGTGGGAGAAATGGCCGGACGTTTGAAATGTGGGAGCTGGGCTCTGGCTGAAGGCACCAGTGTGGCCGAGTGCATGGTTGGACTTCACTACGCAAGGGAAGCCCAGAGCCATTGTGTCTGTGGGTCTGGGAATGCGGTTGCAGGGAGCAGTGAAGACCAGCAAGAGTTTTTCTTCCTGGCACCTTGGGTGTGGGAGAAATCGCTGGACGTTTGCAATGTGGGAGCTGGGCTCTGGATGAAGTCACCAGTGTGGCCGAGTGCATGGTTGGCCTTTAGTATGCTGGGGAAGGCCAGAACTGTTTTCTTTGTGGGGCAGGGAATGCGGTTGCAGGGAGCAGTGAAGACCAGCAAGAGGTTTCCGTCCTGGCACCTTGGGTGTGGGAGAAATCGCTGGACGTTTGCAATGTGGGAGCTGGGCTCTGGCTGAAGTCATCAGTGTTGCCAAATGCATGGTTTGCCTTTAGTATGCTGGAGAAGCCCAGAGCCGTTTTTTTTGTGTGTCTGGGAATGCGGTTGCAGGGAGCAGTGAAGACCAGCAAGAGGTTTCCGTCCTGCCATTCTTTGGTGTAGGAGAAATGGCTGGATGTTTGGATTTTGGGAGCTGGGTTCTGGCTGAAGTCACCAGTGTGGCCAAGTGTTTGGTTGGACTTCACTACGCTGGGGAAGCCCAGAGCCATTGTGTTTGTGGGGCTGGGAATGCGGTTGCAGAGAGCAGTGAAGACCAGCAAGAGGTTTCCGTCCTGGCATTCTGTGGTGTGGGAGAAATCGCTGGACGTTTGCAATGTGGGAGCTGGGCTCTGGCTGAAGGCACCAGTGTGGCCGAGTGCATGGTTGGCCTTTAGTATGCTGGGGAAGGCCAGAGCCATTGTGTTTGTGGGGTTGGGACTGCGGTTGCAGGCAGCAGTGAAGACCAGCAAGAGGTTTCCGTCCTGTCTCCTTGGGTGTGGGAGAAATGGCCGAATGTTTGCAATGTGGGAGCTGGGCTCTGGCTGAAGTCACCAGTGTGGCCGAGTGCGTGGTTGGACCTTAGTATGCTGGGGAAGCCCAGAGCCATTGTGTTTGTGTGTCTGGGAATGCGGTTGCAGGGAGCAGTGAAGACCAGCAAGAGGTTTCCGTCCTGGCACCTTTGGTGTGGGAGAAATCACCGGACGTTTGCAATGTGGGAGCTGGGCTCTGGCTGAAGTCACCAGTATGGCCGAGTGCATGGTTGGCCTTTACTACGCTGGGGAAGGCCAGAGCCATTGTGTTTGTGTGTCTGGGACTGCGGTTGCAGGGAGCAGTGAAGACCAGCAAGAGGTTTCCGTCCTGGCACCTTTGGTGTGGGAGAAATGGCCGAATGTTTGCATTTTGGGAGCTGGGCTCTGGCTGAAGTCACCAGTGTGGCCGAGTGCATGGTTGGCCTTTAGTATGCCGAGGAAGCCCAGAGCCATTGTGTTTGTATTTCTGGGAATGCTGTTGCAGGGAACAGTGAGGACCAGCAAGAGGTTTCCATCCTGGCACCTTGGGTGTGGGAGAAATGGCCGAATGTTTGCTTTTTGGGAGCTGGGCTCTTGCTGAAGTCACCAGTGTGGCCGAGTGCATGGCTGGCCTTTAGTATGCTGGGGAAGCCCAGAGCCATTGTGTTTGTGTGTCTGGGAATGCGGTTGCAGGGAGCAGTGAAGACCAGCAAGAGGTTTCCATCCTGGCACCTTGGGTGTGGGAGAAATCACCGGACGTTTGCATTTTGGGAGCTGGGCTCTGGCTGAAGTCACCAGTGTGGCCGAGTGCATGGTTGGCCTTTAGTATGCTGGGGAATCCCAGAGCCATTGTGTTTGTGGTGTTGGGAATGCGATTGCAGGGAGCAGTGAAGACCAGCAAGAGGTTTCCATCCTGGCATTCTTTGGTGTGGGAGAAATAGCCGAATGTTTGCATTTTGGGAGCTGGGCTCTGGCTGAAGGCACCAGTGTGGCCAAGTGCATGGTTGGCCTTTAGCATGCTGGGGAAGCCCAGAGACATTGTGTTTGTGGGGTTGGGAATGCGGTTGCAGGGAGCAGTGAAGACCAGCAAGAGGTTTCTGTCCTGCCATTCTTTGGTGTGGGAGAAATGGCCGGACGTTTGAAATGTGGGAGCTGGGCTCTGGCTGAAGGCACCAGTGTGGCCGAGTGCATGGTTGGACTTCACTACGCAAGGGAAGCCTAGAGCCATTGTGTCTGTGGGTCTGGGAATGCGGTTGCAGGGAGCAGTGAAGACCAGCAAGAGTTTTTCTTCCTGGCACCTTGGGTGTGGGAGAAATCGCTGGACGTTTGCAATGTGGGAGCTGGGCTCTGGATGAAGTCACCAGTGTGGCCGAGTGCATGGTTGGCCTTTAGTATGCTGGGGAAGGCCAGAACTGTTTTCTTTGTGGGGCAGGGAATGCGGTTGCAGGGAGCAGTGAAGACCAGCAAGAGGTTTCCGTCCTGGCACCTTGGGTGTGGGAGAAATCGCTGGACGTTTGCAATGTGGGAGCTGGGCTCTGGCTGAAGTCATCAGTGTTGCCAAATGCATGGTTTGCCTTTAGTATGCTGGGGAAGCCCAGAGCCGTTTTTTTTGTGTGTCTGGGAATGCGGTTGCAGGGAGCAGTGAAGACCAGCAAGAGGTTTCCGTCCTGCCATTCTTTGGTGTAGGAGAAATGGCTGGATGTTTGGATTTTGGGAGCTGGGCTCTGGCTGTAGTCACCAGTGTGGCCGAGTGCAAGGTGTGCCTTTAGTATGCTGGGGAAGGCCTGAGCCATTGTGTTTGTGTGTCTGGGAATGAGGTTGCAGGGAGCAGTGAAGACCAGCAAGAGGTTTCCGTCCTGGCACCTTGGGTGTGGCGGAAATCACCGGACGTTTGCAATGTGGGAGCTGGGCTCTGGCTGAAGGCACCAGTGTGGCCGAGTGCATGGTTGGCCTTTACTACGCTGGGGAAGGCCAGAGCCATTGTGTTTGTGGGGCTGGGACTGCGGTTGCAGGGAGCAGTGAAGACCAGCAAGAGGTTTCCGTCCTGGCACCTTTGGTGTGGGAGAAATAGCCGAATGTTTGCATTTTGGGAGCTGGGCTCTGGCTGAAGGCACCAGTGTGGCCAAGTGCATTGTTGGCCTTTAGCATGCTGGGGAAGCCCAGAGACATTGTGTTTGTGGGGTTGGGAATGCGGTTGCAGGGAGCAGTGAAGACCAGCAAGAGGTTTCTGTCCTGCCATTCTTTGGTGTGGGAGAAATGGCCGGACGTTTGAAATGTGGGAGCTGGGCTCTGGCTGAAGGCACCAGTGTGGCCGAGTGCATGGTTGGACTTCACTACGCAAGGGAAGCCCAGAGCCATTGTGTCTGTGGGTCTGGGAATGCGGTTGCAGGGAGCAGTGAAGACCAGCAAGAGTTTTTCTTCCTGGCACCTTGGGTGTGGGAGAAATCGCTGGACGTTTGCAATGTGGGAGCTGGGCTCTGGATGAAGTCACCAGTGTGGCCGAGTGCATGGTTGGCCTTTAGTATGCTGGGGAAGGCCAGAACTGTTTTCTTTGTGGGGCAGGGAATGCGGTTGCAGGGAGCAGTGAAGACCAGCAAGAGGTTTCCGTCCTGGCACCTTGGGTGTGGGAGAAATCGCTGGACGTTTGCAATGTGGGATCTGGGCTCTGGCTGAAGTCATCAGTGTTGCCAAATGCATGGTTTGCCTTTAGTATGCTGGGGAAGCCCAGAGCCGTTTTTTTTGTGTGTCTGGGAATGCGGTTGCAGGGAGCAGTGAAGACCAGCAAGAGGTTTCCGTCCTGCCATTCTTTGGTGTAGGAGAAATGGCTGGATGTTTGGATTTTGGGAGCTGGGCTCTGGCTGAAGTCACCAGTGTGGCCAAGTGTTTGGTTGGACTTCACTACGCTGGGGAAGCCCAGAGCCATTGTGTTTGTGGGGCTGGGAATGCGGTTGCAGAGAGCAGTGAAGACCAGCAAGAGGTTTCCGTCCTGGCATTCTGTGGTGTGGGAGAAATCGCTGGACGTTTGCAATGTGGGAGCTGGGCTCTGGCTGAAGGCACCAGTGTGGCCGAGTGCATGGTTGGCCTTTAGTATGCTGGGGAAGGCCAGAGCCATTGTGTTTGTGGGGTTGGGACTGCGGTTGCAGGCAGCAGTGAAGACCAGCAAGAGGTTTCCGTCCTGTCTCCTTGGGTGTGGGAGAAATGGCCAAATGTTTGCAATGTGGGAGCTGGGCTCTGGCTGAAGTCACCAGTGTGGCCGAGTGCGTGGTTGGACCTTAGTATGCTGGGGAAGCCCAGAGCCATTGTGTTTGTGTGTCTGGGAATGCGGTTGCAGGGAGCAGTGAAGACCAGCAAGAGGTTTCCGTCCTGGCACCTTTGGTGTGGGAGAAATCACCGGACGTTTGCAATGTGGGAGCTGGGCTCTGGCTGAAGTCACCAGTATGGCCGAGTGCATGGTTGGCCTTTACTACGCTGGGGAAGGCCAGAGCCATTGTGTTTGTGTGTCTGGGACTGCGGTTGCAGGGAGCAGTGAAGACCAGCAAGAGGTTTCCGTCCTGGCACCTTTGGTGTGGGAGAAATGGCCGAATGTTTGGATTTTGGGAGCTGGGCTCTGGCTGAAGGCACCAGTGTAGCCATGTGTGTGGTTGGACTTCACCACGCTGGGGAAGCCCAGAGCAATTGTGTTTGTGTGTCTGGAAATGCGGTTGCAGGGAGCAGTGAAGACCAGCAAGAGGTTTCCGTCCTGGCACCTTGGGTGTGGGAGAAATGGCCGAATGTTTGCATTTCGGGAGCTGGGCTCTGGCTGAAGTCACCAGTGTGGCCGAGTGCATTGTTGGCCTTTAGTATGCCGGGGAAGCCCAGAGCCATTGTGTTTGTGTGTCTGGGAATGCGGTTGCAGGGAGCAGTGAAGACCAGCAAGAGGTTTCCGTCCTGGCACCTTGGGTGTGGGAGAAATGGCTGAATGTTTGCATTTCGGGAGCTGGGCTCTTGCTGAAGTCACCAGTGTGGCCGAGTGCATGGTTGGCCTTTAGTATGCCGAGGAAGCCCAGAGCCATTGTGTTTGTATTTCTGGGAATGCTGTTGCAGGGAACAGTGAGGACCAGCAAGAGGTTTCCATCCTGGCACCTTGGGTGTGGGAGAAATGGCCGAATGTTTGCTTTTTGGGAGCTGGGCTCTTGCTGAAGTCACCAGTGTGGCCGAGTGCATGGCTGGCCTTTAGTATGCTGGGGAAGCCCAGAGCCATTGTGTTTGTGTGTCTGGGAATGCGGTTGCAGGGAGCAGTGAAGACCAGCAAGAGGTTTCCATCCTGGCACCTTGGGTGTGGGAGAAATCACCGGACGTTTGCATTTTGGGAGCTGGGCTCTGGCTGAAGTCACCAGTGTGGCCGAGTGCATGGTTGGCCTTTAGTATGCTGGGGAATCCCAGAGCCATTGTGTTTGTGGTGTTGGGAATGCGGTTGCAGGGAGCAGTGAAGACCAGCAAGAGGTTTCCATCCTGGCATTCTTTGGTGTGGGAGAAATAGCCGAATGTTTGCATTTTGGGAGCTGGGCTCTGGCTGAAGGCACCAGTGTGGCCAAGTGCATGGTTGGCCTTTAGCATGCTGGGGAAGCCCAGAGACATTGTGTTTGTGGGGTTGGGAATGCGGTTGCAGGGAGCAGTGAAGACCAGCAAGAGGTTTCTGTCCTGCCATTCTTTGGTGTGGGAGAAATGGCCGGACGTTTGAAATGTGGGAGCTGGGCTCTGGCTGAAGGCACCAGTGTGGCCGAGTGCATGGTTGGACTTCACTACGCAAGGGAAGCCTAGAGCCATTGTGTCTGTGGGTCTGGGAATGCGGTTGCAGGGAGCAGTGAAGACCAGCAAGAGGTTTCCGTCCTGGCACCTTGGGTGTGGGAGAAATCGCTGGACGTTTGCAATGTGGGAGCTGGGCTCTGGCTGAAGTCATCAGTGTTGCCAAATGCATGGTTTGCCTTTAGTATGCTGGGGAAGCCCAGAGCCGTTTTTTTTGTGTGTCTGGGAATGCGGTTGCAGGGAGCAGTGAAGACCAGCAAGAGGTTTCCGTCCTGCCATTCTTTGGTGTAGGAGAAATGGCTGGATGTTTGGATTTTGGGAGCTGGGCTCTGGCTGTAGTCACCAGTGTGGCCGAGTGCAAGGTGTGCCTTTAGTATGCTGGGGAAGGCCTGAGCCATTGTGTTTGTGTGTCTGGGAATGAGGTTGCAGGGAGCAGTGAAGACCAGCAAGAAGTTTCCATCCTGGCACCTTGGGTGTGGGAGAAATCACCGGACGTTTGCATTTTGGGAGCTGGGCTCTTGCTGAAGGCACCAGTGTTGCCAAGTGCATGGCTGGCCTGTAGTATGCTGGGGAAGCCCAGAGCCATTGTGTTTGTGTGTCTGGGAATGCGGTTGCAGGGAGCAGTGAAGACCAGCAAGAGGTTTCCGTCCTGGCACCTTTGGTGTGGGAGAAATCACCGGACGTTTGCAATGTGGGAGCTGGGCTCTGGCTGAAGTCACCAGTATGGCCGAGTGCATGGTTGGCCTTTACTACGCTGGGGAAGGCCAGAGCCATTGTGTTTGTGTGTCTGGGACTGCGGTTGCAGGGAGCAGTGAAGACCAGCAAGAGGTTTCCGTCCTGGCACCTTTGGTGTGGGAGAAATGGCCGAATGTTTGGATTTTGGGAGCTGGGCTCTGGCTGAAGGCACCAGTGTAGCCATGTGTGTGGTTGGACTTCACCACGCTGGGGAAGCCCAGAGCAATTGTGTTTGTGTGTCTGGAAATGCGGTTGCAGGGAGCAGTGAAGACCAGCAAGAGGTTTCCGTCCTGGCACCTTGGGTGTGGGAGAAATGGCCGAATGTTTGCATTTTGGGAGCTGGGCTCTGGCTGAAGTCACCAGTGTGGCCGAGTGCATTGTTGGCCTTTAGTATGCCGGGGAAGCCCAGAGCCATTGTGTTTGTATTTCTGGGAATGCTGTTGCAGGGAGCAGTGAAGACCAGGAAGAGATTTCTTTCCTGACGCCTTGTGTGTGGGAGAAATTGCTGGAGGTTTGCAATGTGGGAGCTGGGCTCTGGCTAAAGTCACCAGTGTGGCCGAGTGAGTGGTTGGACCTTAGTATGCTGGGGAAGCCCAGAGCCCTTGTGTTTGTGTGTCTGGGAATGCGGTTGCAGGGAGCAGTGAAGACCAGCAAGAGGTTTCCGTCCTGGCACCTTGGGTGTGGGAGAAATGGCCGAATGTTTTCATTTCGGGAGCTGGGCTCTTGCTGAAGTCACCAGTGTGGCCGAGTGCATGGTTGGCCTTTAGTATGCCGAGGAAGCCCAGAGCCATTGTGTTTGTATTTCTGGGAATGCTGTTGCAGGGAACAGTGAGGACCAGCAAGAGGTTTCCATCCTGGCACCTTGGGTGTGGGAGAAATGGCCGAATGTTTGCTTTTTGGGAGCTGGGCTCTTGCTGAAGTCACCAGTGTGGCCGAGTGCATGGCTGGCCTTTAGTATGCTGGGGAAGCCCAGAGCCATTGTGTTTGTGTGTCTGGGAATGCGGTTGCAGGGAGCAGTGAAGACCAGCAAGAGGTTTCCGTCCTGGCACCTTGGGTGTGGCGGAAATCACCGGACGTTTGCAATGTGGGAGCTGGGCTCTGGCTGAAGGCACCAGTGTGGCCGAGTGCATGGTTGGCCTTTACTACGCTGGGGAAGGCCAGAGCCATTGTGTTTGTGGGGCTGGGACTGCGGTTGCAGGGAGCAGTGAAGACCAGCAAGAGGTTTCCATCTTGGCATTCTTTGGTGTGGGAGAAATAGCCGAATGTTTGCATTTTGGGAGCTGGGCTCTGGCTGAAGGCACCAGTGTGGCCAAGTGCATGGTTGGCCTTTAGCATGCTGGGGAAGCCCAGAGACATTGTGTTTGTGGGGTTGGGAATGCGGTTGCAGGGAGCAGTGAAGACCAGCAAGAGGTTTCTGTCCTGCCATTCTTTGGTGTGGGAGAAATGGCCGGACGTTTGAAATGTGGGAGCTGGGCTCTGGCTGAAGGCACCAGTGTGGCCGAGTGCATGGTTGGACTTCACTACGCAAGGGAAGCCCAGAGCCATTGTGTCTGTGGGTCTGGGAATGCGGTTGCAGGGAGCAGTGAAGACCAGCAAGAGTTTTTCTTCCTGGCACCTTGGGTGTGGGAGAAATCGCTGGACGTTTGCAATGTGGGAGCTGGGCTCTGGATGAAGTCACCAGTGTGGCCGAGTGCATGGTTGGCCTTTAGTATGCTGGGGAAGGCCAGAACTGTTTTCTTTGTGGGGCAGGGAATGCGGTTGCAGGGAGCAGTGAAGACCAGCAAGAGGTTTCCGTCCTGGCACCTTGGGTGTGGGAGAAATCGCTGGACGTTTGCAATGTGGGAGCTGGGCTCTGGCTGAAGTCATCAGTGTTGCCAAATGCATGGTTTGCCTTTAGTATGCTGGGGAAGCCCAGAGCCGTTTTTTTTGTGTGTCTGGGAATGCGGTTGCAGGGAGCAGTGAAGACCAGCAAGAGGTTTCCGTCCTGCCATTCTTTGGTGTAGGAGAAATGGCTGGATGTTTGGATTTTGGGAGCTGGGCTCTGGCTGAAGTCACCAGTGTGGCCAAGTGTTTGGTTGGACTTCACTACGCTGGGGAAGCCCAGAGCCATTGTGTTTGTGGGGCTGGGAATGCGGTTGCAGAGAGCAGTGAAGACCAGCAAGAGGTTTCCGTCCTGGCATTCTGTGGTGTGGGAGAAATCGCTGGACGTTTGCAATGTGGGAGCTGGGCTCTGGCTGAAGGCACCAGTGTGGCCGAGTGCATGGTTGGACTTCACTACGCAAGGGAAGCCTAGAGCCATTGTGTCTGTGGGTCTGGGAATGCGGTTGCAGGGAGCAGTGAAGACCAGCAAGAGTTTTTCTTCCTGGCACCTTGGGTGTGGGAGAAATCGCTGGACGTTTGCAATGTGGGAGCTGGGCTCTGGATGAAGTCACCAGTGTGGCCGAGTGCATGGTTGGCCTTTAGTATGCTGGGGAAGGCCAGAACTGTTTTCTTTGTGGGGCAGGGAATGCGGTTGCAGGGAGCAGTGAAGACCAGCAAGAGGTTTCCGTCCTGGCACCTTGGGTGTGGGAGAAATCGCTGGACGTTTGCAATGTGGGAGCTGGGCTCTGGCTGAAGTCATCAGTGTTGCCAAATGCATGGTTTGCCTTTAGTATGCTGGGGAAGCCCAGAGCCGTTTTTTTTGTGTGTCTGGGAATGCGGTTGCAGGGAGCAGTGAAGACCAGCAAGAGGTTTCCGTCCTGCCATTCTTTGGTGTAGGAGAAATGGCTGGATGTTTGGATTTTGGGAGCTGGGCTCTGGCTGTAGTCACCAGTGTGGCCGAGTGCAAGGTGTGCCTTTAGTATGCTGGGGAAGGCCTGAGCCATTGTGTTTGTGTGTCTGGGAATGAGGTTGCAGGGAGCAGTGAAGACCAGCAAGAGGTTTCCGTCCTGGCACCTTGGGTGTGGCGGAAATCACCGGACGTTTGCAATGTGGGAGCTGGGCTCTGGCTGAAGGCACCAGTGTGGCCGAGTGCATGGTTGGCCTTTACTACGCTGGGGAAGGCCAGAGCCATTGTGTTTGTGGGGCTGGGACTGCGGTTGCAGGGAGCAGTGAAGACCAGCAAGAGGTTTCCGTCCTGGCACCTTTGGTGTGGGAGAAATAGCCGAATGTTTGCATTTTGGGAGCTGGGCTCTGGCTGAAGGCACCAGTGTGGCCAAGTGCATGGTTGGCCTTTAGCATGCTGGGGAAGCCCAGAGACATTGTGTTTGTGGGGTTGGGAATGCGGTTGCAGGGAGCAGTGAAGACCAGCAAGAGGTTTCTGTCCTGCCATTCTTTGGTGTGGGAGAAATGGCCGGACGTTTGAAATGTGGGAGCTGGGCTCTGGCTGAAGGCACCAGTGTGGCCGAGTGCATGGTTGGACTTCACTACGCAAGGGAAGCCCAGAGCCATTGTGTCTGTGGGTCTGGGAATGCGGTTGCAGGGAGCAGTGAAGACCAGCAAGAGTTTTTCTTCCTGGCACCTTGGGTGTGGGAGAAATCGCTGGACGTTTGCAATGTGGGAGCTGGGCTCTGGATGAAGTCACCAGTGTGGCCGAGTGCATGGTTGGCCTTTAGTATGCTGGGGAAGGCCAGAACTGTTTTCTTTGTGGGGCAGGGAATGCGGTTGCAGGGAGCAGTGAAGACCAGCAAGAGGTTTCCGTCCTGGCACCTTGGGTGTGGGAGAAATCGCTGGACGTTTGCAATGTGGGATCTGGGCTCTGGCTGAAGTCATCAGTGTTGCCAAATGCATGGTTTGCCTTTAGTATGCTGGGGAAGCCCAGAGCCGTTTTTTTTGTGTGTCTGGGAATGCGGTTGCAGGGAGCAGTGAAGACCAGCAAGAGGTTTCCGTCCTGCCATTCTTTGGTGTAGGAGAAATGGCTGGATGTTTGGATTTTGGGAGCTGGGCTCTGGCTGAAGTCACCAGTGTGGCCAAGTGTTTGGTTGGACTTCACTACGCTGGGGAAGCCCAGAGCCATTGTGTTTGTGGGGCTGGGAATGCGGTTGCAGAGAGCAGTGAAGACCAGCAAGAGGTTTCCGTCCTGGCATTCTGTGGTGTGGGAGAAATCGCTGGACGTTTGCAATGTGGGAGCTGGGCTCTGGCTGAAGGCACCAGTGTGGCCGAGTGCATGGTTGGCCTTTAGTATGCTGGGGAAGGCCAGAGCCATTGTGTTTGTGGGGTTGGGACTGCGGTTGCAGGCAGCAGTGAAGACCAGCAAGAGGTTTCCGTCCTGTCTCCTTGGGTGTGGGAGAAATGGCCAAATGTTTGCAATGTGGGAGCTGGGCTCTGGCTGAAGTCACCAGTGTGGCCGAGTGCGTGGTTGGACCTTAGTATGCTGGGGAAGCCCAGAGCCATTGTGTTTGTGTGTCTGGGAATGCGGTTGCAGGGAGCAGTGAAGACCAGCAAGAGGTTTCCGTCCTGGCACCTTTGGTGTGGGAGAAATCACCGGACGTTTGCAATGTGGGAGCTGGGCTCTGGCTGAAGTCACCAGTATGGCCGAGTGCATGGTTGGCCTTTACTACGCTGGGGAAGGCCAGAGCCATTGTGTTTGTGTGTCTGGGACTGCGGTTGCAGGGAGCAGTGAAGACCAGCAAGAGGTTTCCGTCCTGGCACCTTTGGTGTGGGAGAAATGGCCGAATGTTTGGATTTTGGGAGCTGGGCTCTGGCTGAAGGCACCAGTGTAGCCATGTGTGTGGTTGGACTTCACCACGCTGGGGAAGCCCAGAGCAATTGTGTTTGTGTGTCTGGAAATGCGGTTGCAGGGAGCAGTGAAGACCAGCAAGAGGTTTCCGTCCTGGCACCTTGGGTGTGGGAGAAATGGCCGAATGTTTGCATTTCGGGAGCTGGGCTCTGGCTGAAGTCACCAGTGTGGCCGAGTGCATTGTTGGCCTTTAGTATGCCGGGGAAGCCCAGAGCCATTGTGTTTGTGTGTCTGGGAATGCGGTTGCAGGGAGCAGTGAAGACCAGCAAGAGGTTTCCGTCCTGGCACCTTGGGTGTGGGAGAAATGGCTGAATGTTTGCATTTCGGGAGCTGGGCTCTTGCTGAAGTCACCAGTGTGGCCGAGTGCATGGTTGGCCTTTAGTATGCCGAGGAAGCCCAGAGCCATTGTGTTTGTATTTCTGGGAATGCTGTTGCAGGGAACAGTGAGGACCAGCAAGAGGTTTCCATCCTGGCACCTTGGGTGTGGGAGAAATGGCCGAATGTTTGCTTTTTGGGAGCTGGGCTCTTGCTGAAGTCACCAGTGTGGCCGAGTGCATGGCTGGCCTTTAGTATGCTGGGGAAGCCCAGAGCCATTGTGTTTGTGTGTCTGGGAATGCGGTTGCAGGGAGCAGTGAAGACCAGCAAGAGGTTTCCATCCTGGCACCTTGGGTGTGGGAGAAATCACCGGACGTTTGCATTTTGGGAGCTGGGCTCTGGCTGAAGTCACCAGTGTGGCCGAGTGCATGGTTGGCCTTTAGTATGCTGGGGAATCCCAGAGCCATTGTGTTTGTGGTGTTGGGAATGCGGTTGCAGGGAGCAGTGAAGACCAGCAAGAGGTTTCCATCCTGGCATTCTTTGGTGTGGGAGAAATAGCCGAATGTTTGCATTTTGGGAGCTGGGCTCTGGCTGAAGGCACCAGTGTGGCCAAGTGCATGGTTGGCCTTTAGCATGCTGGGGAAGCCCAGAGACATTGTGTTTGTGGGGTTGGGAATGCGGTTGCAGGGAGCAGTGAAGACCAGCAAGAGGTTTCTGTCCTGCCATTCTTTGGTGTGGGAGAAATGGCCGGACGTTTGAAATGTGGGAGCTGGGCTCTGGCTGAAGGCACCAGTGTGGCCGAGTGCATGGTTGGACTTCACTACGCAAGGGAAGCCTAGAGCCATTGTGTCTGTGGGTCTGGGAATGCGGTTGCAGGGAGCAGTGAAGACCAGCAAGAGTTTTTCTTCCTGGCACCTTGGGTGTGGGAGAAATCGCTGGACGTTTGCAATGTGGGAGCTGGGCTCTGGATGAAGTCACCAGTGTGGCCGAGTGCATGGTTGGCCTTTAGTATGCTGGGGAAGGCCAGAACTGTTTTCTTTGTGGGGCAGGGAATGCGGTTGCAGGGAGCAGTGAAGACCAGCAAGAGGTTTCCGTCCTGGCACCTTGGGTGTGGGAGAAATCGCTGGACGTTTGCAATGTGGGAGCTGGGCTCTGGCTGAAGTCATCAGTGTTGCCAAATGCATGGTTTGCCTTTAGTATGCTGGGGAAGCCCAGAGCCGTTTTTTTTGTGTGTCTGGGAATGCGGTTGCAGGGAGCAGTGAAGACCAGCAAGAGGTTTCCGTCCTGCCATTCTTTGGTGTAGGAGAAATGGCTGGATGTTTGGATTTTGGGAGCTGGGCTCTGGCTGTAGTCACCAGTGTGGCCGAGTGCAAGGTGTGCCTTTAGTATGCTGGGGAAGGCCTGAGCCATTGTGTTTGTGTGTCTGGGAATGAGGTTGCAGGGAGCAGTGAAGACCAGCAAGAAGTTTCCATCCTGGCACCTTGGGTGTGGGAGAAATCACCGGACGTTTGCATTTTGGGAGCTGGGCTCTTGCTGAAGGCACCAGTGTTGCCAAGTGCATGGCTGGCCTGTAGTATGCTGGGGAAGCCCAGAGCCATTGTGTTTGTGTGTCTGGGAATGCGGTTGCAGGGAGCAGTGAAGACCAGCAAGAGGTTTCCGTCCTGGCACCTTTGGTGTGGGAGAAATCACCGGACGTTTGCAATGTGGGAGCTGGGCTCTGGCTGAAGTCACCAGTATGGCCGAGTGCATGGTTGGCCTTTACTACGCTGGGGAAGGCCAGAGCCATTGTGTTTGTGTGTCTGGGACTGCGGTTGCAGGGAGCAGTGAAGACCAGCAAGAGGTTTCCGTCCTGGCACCTTTGGTGTGGGAGAAATGGCCGAATGTTTGGATTTTGGGAGCTGGGCTCTGGCTGAAGGCACCAGTGTAGCCATGTGTGTGGTTGGACTTCACCACGCTGGGGAAGCCCAGAGCAATTGTGTTTGTGTGTCTGGAAATGCGGTTGCAGGGAGCAGTGAAGACCAGCAAGAGGTTTCCGTCCTGGCACCTTGGGTGTGGGAGAAATGGCCGAATGTTTGCATTTTGGGAGCTGGGCTCTGGCTGAAGTCACCAGTGTGGCCGAGTGCATTGTTGGCCTTTAGTATGCCGGGGAAGCCCAGAGCCATTGTGTTTGTATTTCTGGGAATGCTGTTGCAGGGAGCAGTGAAGACCAGGAAGAGATTTCTTTCCTGACGCCTTGTGTGTGGGAGAAATTGCTGGAGGTTTGCAATGTGGGAGCTGGGCTCTGGCTAAAGTCACCAGTGTGGCCGAGTGAGTGGTTGGACCTTAGTATGCTGGGGAAGCCCAGAGCCCTTGTGTTTGTGTGTCTGGGAATGCGGTTGCAGGGAGCAGTGAAGACCAGCAAGAGGTTTCCGTCCTGGCACCTTGGGTGTGGGAGAAATGGCCGAATGTTTGCATTTCGGGAGCTGGGCTCTTGCTGAAGTCACCAGTGTGGCCGAGTGCATGGTTGGCCTTTAGTATGCCGAGGAAGCCCAGAGCCATTGTGTTTGTATTTCTGGGAATGCTGTTGCAGGGAACAGTGAGGACCAGCAAGAGGTTTCCATCCTGGCACCTTGGGTGTGGGAGAAATGGCCGAATGTTTGCTTTTTGGGAGCTGGGCTCTTGCTGAAGTCACCAGTGTGGCCGAGTGCATGGCTGGCCTTTAGTATGCTGGGGAAGCCCAGAGCCATTGTGTTTGTGTGTCTGGGAATGCGGTTGCAGGGAGCAGTGAAGACCAGCAAGAGGTTTCCGTCCTGGCACCTTGGGTGTGGCGGAAATCACCGGACGTTTGCAATGTGGGAGCTGGGCTCTGGCTGAAGGCACCAGTGTGGCCGAGTGCATGGTTGGCCTTTACTACGCTGGGGAAGGCCAGAGCCATTGTGTTTGTGGGGCTGGGACTGCGGTTGCAGGGAGCAGTGAAGACCAGCAAGAGGTTTCCATCTTGGCATTCTTTGGTGTGGGAGAAATAGCCGAATGTTTGCATTTTGGGAGCTGGGCTCTGGCTGAAGGCACCAGTGTGGCCAAGTGCATGGTTGGCCTTTAGCATGCTGGGGAAGCCCAGAGACATTGTGTTTGTGGGGTTGGGAATGCGGTTGCAGGGAGCAGTGAAGACCAGCAAGAGGTTTCTGTCCTGCCATTCTTTGGTGTGGGAGAAATGGCCGGACGTTTGAAATGTGGGAGCTGGGCTCTGGCTGAAGGCACCAGTGTGGCCGAGTGCATGGTTGGACTTCACTACGCAAGGGAAGCCCAGAGCCATTGTGTCTGTGGGTCTGGGAATGCGGTTGCAGGGAGCAGTGAAGACCAGCAAGAGTTTTTCTTCCTGGCACCTTGGGTGTGGGAGAAATCGCTGGACGTTTGCAATGTGGGAGCTGGGCTCTGGATGAAGTCACCAGTGTGGCCGAGTGCATGGTTGGCCTTTAGTATGCTGGGGAAGGCCAGAACTGTTTTCTTTGTGGGGCAGGGAATGCGGTTGCAGGGAGCAGTGAAGACCAGCAAGAGGTTTCCGTCCTGGCACCTTGGGTGTGGGAGAAATCGCTGGACGTTTGCAATGTGGGAGCTGGGCTCTGGCTGAAGTCATCAGTGTTGCCAAATGCATGGTTTGCCTTTAGTATGCTGGGGAAGCCCAGAGCCGTTTTTTTTGTGTGTCTGGGAATGCGGTTGCAGGGAGCAGTGAAGACCAGCAAGAGGTTTCCGTCCTGCCATTCTTTGGTGTAGGAGAAATGGCTGGATGTTTGGATTTTGGGAGCTGGGCTCTGGCTGAAGTCACCAGTGTGGCCAAGTGTTTGGTTGGACTTCACTACGCTGGGGAAGCCCAGAGCCATTGTGTTTGTGGGGCTGGGAATGCGGTTGCAGAGAGCAGTGAAGACCAGCAAGAGGTTTCCGTCCTGGCATTCTGTGGTGTGGGAGAAATCGCTGGACGTTTGCAATGTGGGAGCTGGGCTCTGGCTGAAGGCACCAGTGTGGCCGAGTGCATGGTTGGCCTTTAGTATGCTGGGGAAGGCCAGAGCCATTGTGTTTGTGGGGTTGGGACTGCGGTTGCAGGCAGCAGTGAAGACCAGCAAGAGGTTTCCGTCCTGTCTCCTTGGGTGTGGGAGAAATGGCCGAATGTTTGCAATGTGGGAGCTGGGCTCTGGCTGAAGTCACCAGTGTGGCCGAGTGCGTGGTTGGACCTTAGTATGCTGGGGAAGCCCAGAGCCATTGTGTTTGTGTGTCTGGGAATGCGGTTGCAGGGAGCAGTGAAGACCAGCAAGAGGTTTCCGTCCTGGCACCTTTGGTGTGGGAGAAATCACCGGACGTTTGCAATGTGGGAGCTGGGCTCTGGCTGAAGTCACCAGTATGGCCGAGTGCATGGTTGGCCTTTACTACGCTGGGGAAGGCCAGAGCCATTGTGTTTGTGTGTCTGGGACTGCGGTTGCAGGGAGCAGTGAAGACCAGCAAGAGGTTTCCGTCCTGGCACCTTGGGTGTGGGGGAAATGGCCGAATGTTTGCAGTTTGGGAGCTGGGCTCTGGCTGAAGTCACCTGTGTAGCCATGTGTGTGGTTGGACTTCACCACGCTGGGGAAGCCCAGAGCAATTGTGTTTGTGTGTCTGGAAATGCGGTTGCAGGGAGCAGTGAAGACCAGCAAGAGGTTTCCGTCCTGGCACCTTGGGTGTGGGAGAAATGGCCGAATGTTTGCATTTCGGGAGCTGGGCTCTGGCTGAAGTCACCAGTGTGGCCGAGTGCATTGTTGGCCTTTAGTATGCCGGGGAAGCCCAGAGCCATTGTGTTTGTATTTCTGGGAATGCTGTTGCAGGGAGCAGTGAAGACCAGGAAGAGATTTCTTTCCTGACGCCTTGTGTGTGGGAGAAATTGCTGGAGGTTTGCAATGTGGGAGCTGGGCTCTGGCTAAAGTCACCAGTGTGGCCGAGTGAGTGGTTGGACCTTAGTATGCTGGGGAAGCCCAGAGCCATTGTGTTTGTGTGTCTGGGAATGCGGTTGCAGGGAGCAGTGAAGACCAGCAAGAGGTTTCCGTCCTGGCACCTTGGGTGTGGGAGAAATGGCCGAATGTTTGCATTTCGGGAGCTGGGCTCTTGCTGAAGTCACCAGTGTGGCCGAGTGCATGGTTGGCCTTTAGTATGCCGAGGAAGCCCAGAGCCATTGTGTTTGTATTTCTGGGAATGCTGTTGCAGGGAACAGTGAGGACCAGCAAGAGGTTTCCATCCTGGCACCTTGGGTGTGGGAGAAATGGCCGAATGTTTGCTTTTTGGGAGCTGGGCTCTTGCTGAAGTCACCAGTGTGGCCGAGTGCATGGCTGGCCTTTAGTATGCTGGGGAAGCCCAGAGCCATTGTGTTTGTGTGTCTGGGAATGCGGTTGCAGGGAGCAGTGAAGACCAGCAAGAGGTTTCCATCCTGGCACCTTGGGTGTGGGAGAAATCACCGGACGTTTGCATTTTGGGAGCTGGGCTCTGGCTGAAGGCACCAGTGTGGCCAAGTGCATGGTTGGCCTTTAGCATGCTGGGGAAGCCTAGAGACATTGTGTTTGTGGGGTTGGGAATGCGGTTGCAGGGAGCAGTGAAGACCAGCAAGAGGTTTCTGTCCTGCCATTCTTTGGTGTGGGAGAAATGGCCGGACGTTTGAAATGTGGGAGCTGGGCTCTGGCTGAAGGCACCAGTGTGGCCGAGTGCATGGTTGGACTTCACTACGCAAGGGAAGCCCAGAGCCATTGTGTCTGTGGGTCTGGGAATGCGGTTGCAGGGAGCAGTGAAGACCAGCAAGAGTTTTTCTTCCTGGCACCTTGGGTGTGGGAGAAATCGCTGGACGTTTGCAATGTGGGAGCTGGGCTCTGGATGAAGTCACCAGTGTGGCCGAGTGCATGGTTGGCCTTTAGTATGCTGGGGAAGGCCAGAACTGTTTTCTTTGTGGGGCAGGGAATGCGGTTGCAGGGAGCAGTGAAGACCAGCAAGAGGTTTCCGTCCTGGCACCTTGGGTGTGGGAGAAATCGCTGGACGTTTGCAATGTGGGAGCTGGGCTCTGGCTGAAGTCATCAGTGTTGCCAAATGCATGGTTTGCCTTTAGTATGCTGGGGAAGCCCAGAGCCGTTTTTTTTGTGTGTCTGGGAATGCGGTTGCAGGGAGCAGTGAAGACCAGCAAGAGGTTTCCGTCCTGCCATTCTTTGGTGTAGGAGAAATGGCTGGATGTTTGGATTTTGGGAGCTGGGCTCTGGCTGAAGTCACCAGTGTGGCCAAGTGTTTGGTTGGACTTCACTACGCTGGGGAAGCCCAGAGCCATTGTGTTTGTGGGGCTGGGAATGCGGTTGCAGAGAGCAGTGAAGACCAGCAAGAGGTTTCCGTCCTGGCATTCTGTGGTGTGGGAGAAATCGCTGGACGTTTGCAATGTGGGAGCTGGGCTCTGGCTGAAGGCACCAGTGTGGCCGAGTGCAAGGTGTGCCTTTAGTATGCTGGGGAAGGCCTGAGCCATTGTGTTTGTGTGTCTGGGAATGAGGTTGCAGGGAGCAGTGAAGACCAGCAAGAAGTTTCCATCCTGGCACCTTGGGTGTGGGAGAAATCACCGGACGTTTGCATTTTGGGAGCTGGGCTCTTGCTGAAGGCACCAGTGTTGCCAAGTGCATGGCTGGCCTGTAGTATGCTGGGGAAGCCCAGAGCCATTGTGTTTGTGTGTCTGGGAATGCGGTTGCAGGGAGCAGTGAAGACCAGCAAGAGGTTTCCGTCCTGGCACCTTTGGTGTGGGAGAAATCACCGGACGTTTGCAATGTGGGAGCTGGGCTCTGGCTGAAGTCACCAGTATGGCCGAGTGCATGGTTGGCCTTTACTACGCTGGGGAAGGCCAGAGCCATTGTGTTTGTGTGTCTGGGACTGCGGTTGCAGGGAGCAGTGAAGACCAGCAAGAGGTTTCCGTCCTGGCACCTTTGGTGTGGGAGAAATGGCCGAATGTTTGGATTTTGGGAGCTGGGCTCTGGCTGAAGGCACCAGTGTAGCCATGTGTGTGGTTGGACTTCACCACGCTGGGGAAGCCCAGAGCAATTGTGTTTGTGTGTCTGGGACTGCGGTTGCAGGGAGCAGTGAAGACCAGCAAGAGGTTTCCGTCCTGGCACCTTGGGTGTGGGAGAAATGGCCGAATGTTTGCATTTCGGGAGCTGGGCTCTGGCTGAAGTCACCAGTGTGGCCGAGTGCATTGTTGGCCTTTAGTATGCCGGGGAAGCCCAGAGCCATTGTGTTTGTATTTCTGGGAATGCTGTTGCAGGGAGCAGTGAAGACCAGGAAGAGATTTCTTTCCTGACGCCTTGTGTGTGGGAGAAATTGCTGGAGGTTTGCAATGTGGGAGCTGGGCTCTGGCTAAAGTCACCAGTGTGGCCGAGTGAGTGGTTGGACCTTAGTATGCTGGGGAAGCCCAGAGCCATTGTGTTTGTGTGTCTGGGAATGCGGTTGCAGGGAGCAGTGAAGACCAGCAAGAGGTTTCCGTCCTGGCACCTTGGGTGTGGGAGAAATGGCCGAATGTTTGCATTTCGGGAGCTGGGCTCTTGCTGAAGTCACCAGTGTGGCCGAGTGCATGGTTGGCCTTTAGTATGCCGAGGAAGCCCAGAGCCATTGTGTTTGTATTTCTGGGAATGCTGTTGCAGGGAACAGTGAGGACCAGCAAGAGGTTTCCATCCTGGCACCTTGGGTGTGGGAGAAATGGCCGAATGTTTGCTTTTTGGGAGCTGGGCTCTTGCTGAAGTCACCAGTGTGGCCGAGTGCATGGCTGGCCTTTAGTATGCTGGGGAAGCCCAGAGCCATTGTGTTTGTGTGTCTGGGAATGCGGTTGCAGGGAGCAGTGAAGACCAGCAAGAGGTTTCCGTCCTGGCACCTTGGGTGTGGCGGAAATCACCGGACGTTTGCAATGTGGGAGCTGGGCTCTGGCTGAAGGCACCAGTGTGGCCGAGTGCATGGTTGGCCTTTACTACGCTGGGGAAGGCCAGAGCCATTGTGTTTGTGGGGCTGGGACTGCGGTTGCAGGGAGCAGTGAAGACCAGCAAGAGGTTTCCATCTTGGCATTCTTTGGTGTGGGAGAAATAGCCGAATGTTTGCATTTTGGGAGCTGGGCTCTGGCTGAAGGCACCAGTGTGGCCAAGTGCATGGTTGGCCTTTAGCATGCTGGGGAAGCCCAGAGACATTGTGTTTGTGGGGTTGGGAATGCGGTTGCAGGGAGCAGTGAAGACCAGCAAGAGGTTTCTGTCCTGCCATTCTTTGGTGTGGGAGAAATCACCGGACGTTTGAAATGTGGGAGCTGGGCTCTGGCTGAAGGCACCAGTGTGGCCGAGTGCATGGTTGGACTTCACTACGCAAGGGAAGCCCAGAGCCATTGTGTCTGTGGGTCTGGGAATGCGGTTGCAGGGAGCAGTGAAGACCAGCAAGAGTTTTTCTTCCTGGCACCTTGGGTGTGGGAGAAATCGCTGGACGTTTGCAATGTGGGAGCTGGGCTCTGGATGAAGTCACCAGTGTGGCCGAGTGCATGGTTGGCCTTTAGTATGCTGGGGAAGGCCAGAACTGTTTTCTTTGTGGGGCAGGGAATGCGGTTGCAGGGAGCAGTGAAGACCAGCAAGAGGTTTCCGTCCTGGCACCTTGGGTGTGGGAGAAATCGCTGGACGTTTGCAATGTGGGAGCTGGGCTCTGGCTGAAGTCATCAGTGTTGCCAAATGCATGGTTTGCCTTTAGTATGCTGGGGAAGCCCAGAGCCGTTTTTTTTGTGTGTCTGGGAATGCGGTTGCAGGGAGCAGTGAAGACCAGCAAGAGGTTTCCGTCCTGCCATTCTTTGGTGTAGGAGAAATGGCTGGATGTTTGGATTTTGGGAGCTGGGCTCTGGCTGAAGTCACCAGTGTGGCCAAGTGTTTGGTTGGACTTCACTACGCTGGGGAAGCCCAGAGCCATTGTGTTTGTGGGGCTGGGAATGCGGTTGCAGAGAGCAGTGAAGACCAGCAAGAGGTTTCCGTCCTGGCATTCTGTGGTGTGGGAGAAATCGCTGGACGTTTGCAATGTGGGAGCTGGGCTCTGGCTGAAGGCACCAGTGTGGCCGAGTGCATGGTTGGCCTTTAGTATGCTGGGGAAGGCCAGAGCCATTGTGTTTGTGGGGTTGGGACTGCGGTTGCAGGCAGCAGTGAAGACCAGCAAGAGGTTTCCGTCCTGTCTCCTTGGGTGTGGGAGAAATGGCCGAATGTTTGCAATGTGGGAGCTGGGCTCTGGCTGAAGTCACCAGTGTGGCCGAGTGCGTGGTTGGACCTTAGTATGCTGGGGAAGCCCAGAGCCATTGTGTTTGTGTGTCTGGGAATGCGGTTGCAGGGAGCAGTGAAGACCAGCAAGAGGTTTCCGTCCTGGCACCTTTGGTGTGGGAGAAATCACCGGACGTTTGCAATGTGGGAGCTGGGCTCTGGCTGAAGTCACCAGTATGGCCGAGTGCATGGTTGGCCTTTACTACGCTGGGGAAGGCCAGAGCCATTGTGTTTGTGTGTCTGGGACTGCGGTTGCAGGGAGCAGTGAAGACCAGCAAGAGGTTTCCGTCCTGGCACCTTGGGTGTGGGGGAAATGGCCGAATGTTTGCAGTTTGGGAGCTGGGCTCTGGCTGAAGTCACCTGTGTAGCCATGTGTGTGGTTGGACTTCACCACGCTGGGGAAGCCCAAAGCAATTGTGTTTGTGTGTCTGGAAATGCGGTTGCAGGGAGCAGTGAAGACCAGCAAGAGGTTTCCGTCCTGGCACCTTGGGTGTGGGAGAAATGGCCGAATGTTTGCATTTCGGGAGCTGGGCTCTGGCTGAAGTCACCAGTGTGGCCGAGTGCATTGTTGGCCTTTAGTATGCCGGGGAAGCCCAGAGCCATTGTGTTTGTATTTCTGGGAATGCTGTTGCAGGGAGCAGTGAAGACCAGGAAGAGATTTCTTTCCTGACGCCTTGTGTGTGGGAGAAATTGCTGGAGGTTTGCAATGTGGGAGCTGGGCTCTGGCTAAAGTCACCAGTGTGGCCGAGTGAGTGGTTGGACCTTAGTATGCTGGGGAAGCCCAGAGCCATTGTGTTTGTGTGTCTGGGAATGCGGTTGCAGGGAGCAGTGAAGACCAGCAAGAGGTTTCCGTCCTGGCACCTTGGGTGTGGGAGAAATGGCCGAATGTTTGCATTTCGGGAGCTGGGCTCTTGCTGAAGTCACCAGTGTGGCCGAGTGCATGGTTGGCCTTTAGTATGCCGAGGAAGCCCAGAGCCATTGTGTTTGTATTTCTGGGAATGCTGTTGCAGGGAACAGTGAGGACCAGCAAGAGGTTTCCATCCTGGCACCTTGGGTGTGGGAGAAATGGCCGAATGTTTGCTTTTTGGGAGCTGGGCTCTTGCTGAAGTCACCAGTGTGGCCGAGTGCATGGCTGGCCTTTAGTATGCTGGGGAAGCCCAGAGCCATTGTGTTTGTGTGTCTGGGAATGCGGTTGCAGGGAGCAGTGAAGACCAGCAAGAGGTTTCCGTCCTGGCACCTTGGGTGTGGGAGAAATCACCGGACGTTTGCATTTTGGGAGCTGGGCTCTGGCTGAAGGCACCAGTGTGGCCAAGTGCATGGTTGGCCTTTAGCATGCTGGGGAAGCCCAGAGACATTGTGTTTGTGGGGTTGGGAATGCGGTTGCAGGGAGCAGTGAAGACCAGCAAGAGGTTTCTGTCCTGCCATTCTTTGGTGTGGGAGAAATGGCCGGACGTTTGAAATGTGGGAGCTGGGCTCTGGCTGAAGGCACCAGTGTGGCCGAGTGCATGGTTGGACTTCACTACGCAAGGGAAGCCCAGAGCCATTGTGTCTGTGGGTCTGGGAATGCGGTTGCAGGGAGCAGTGAAGACCAGCAAGAGTTTTTCTTCCTGGCACCTTGGGTGTGGGAGAAATCGCTGGACGTTTGCAATGTGGGAGCTGGGCTCTGGATGAAGTCACCAGTGTGGCCGAGTGCATGGTTGGCCTTTAGTATGCTGGGGAAGGCCAGAACTGTTTTCTTTGTGGGGCAGGGAATGCGGTTGCAGGGAGCAGTGAAGACCAGCAAGAGGTTTCCGTCCTGGCACCTTGGGTGTGGGAGAAATCGCTGGACGTTTGCAATGTGGGAGCTGGGCTCTGGCTGAAGTCATCAGTGTTGCCAAATGCATGGTTTGCCTTTAGTATGCTGGGGAAGCCCAGAGCCGTTTTTTTTGTGTGTCTGGGAATGCGGTTGCAGGGAGCAGTGAAGACCAGCAAGAGGTTTCCGTCCTGGCATTCTGTGGTGTGGGAGAAATCGCTGGACGTTTGCAATGTGGGAGCTGGGCTCTGGCTGAAGGCACCAGTGTGGCCGAGTGCATGGTTGGCCTTTAGTATGCTGGAGAAGGCCAGAGCCATTGTGTTTGTGGGGTTGGGACTGCGGTTGCAGGCAGCAGTGAAGACCAGCAAGAGGTTTCCGTCCTGGCACCTTTGTTGTGGGAGAAATGGCCGAATGTTTGCAATGTGGGAGCTGGGCTCTGGCTGAAGTCACCAGTGTGGCCGAGTGCGTGGTTGGACCTTAGTATGCTGGGGAAGCCCAGAGCCATTGTGTTTGTGTGTCTGGGACTGCGGTTGCAGGGAGCAGTGAAGACCAGCAAGAGGTTTCCGTCCTGGCACCTTTGGTGTGGGAGAAATGGCCGAATGTTTGGATTTTGGGAGCTGGGCTCTGGCTGAAGGCACCAGTGTAGCCATGTGTGTGGTTGGACTTCACCAGCTGGGGAAGCCCAAAGCAATTGTGTTTGTGTGTCTGGAAATGCGGTTGCAGGGAGCAGTGAAGACCAGCAAGAGGTTTCCGTCCTGGCACCTTGGGTGTGGGAGAAATGGCCGAATGTTTGCATTTCGGGAGCTGGGCTCTGGCTGAAGTCACCAGTGTGGCCGAGTGCATTGTTGGCCTTTAGTATGCCGGGGAAGCCCAGAGCCATTGTGTTTGTATTTCTGGGAATGCTGTTGCAGGGAGCAGTGAAGACCAGGAAGAGATTTCTTTCCTGACGCCTTGTGTGTGGGAGAAATTGCTGGAGGTTTGCAATGTGGGAGCTGGGCTCTGGCTAAAGTCACCAGTGTGGCCGAGTGAGTGGTTGGCCTTTAGTATGCCGAGGAAGCCCAGAGCTATTGTGTTTGTATTTCTGGGAATGCTGTTGCAGGGAACAGTGAGGACCAGCAAGAGGTTTCCATCCTGGCACCTTGGGTGTGGGAGAAATGGCCGAATGTTTGCTTTTTGGGAGCTGGGCTCTTGCTGAAGTCACCAGTGTGGCCGAGTGCATGGCTGGCCTTTAGTATGCTGGGGAAGCCCAGAGCCATTGTGTTTGTGGGGTTGGGAATGCGGTTGCAGGGAGCAGTGAAGACCAGCAAGAGGTTTCCATCCTGGCATTCTTTGGTGTGGGAGAAATAGCCGAATGTTTGCATTTTGGGAGCTGGGCTCTGGCTGAAGGCACCAGTGTGGCCAAGTGCATGGTTGGCCTTTAGCATGCTGGGGAAGCCCAGAGACATTGTGTTTGTGGGGTTGGGAATGCGGTTGCAGGGAGCAGTGAAGACCAGCAAGAGGTTTCTGTCCTGCCATTCTTTGGTGTGGGAGAAATGGCCGGACGTTTGAAATGTGGGAGCTGGGCTCTGGCTGAAGGCACCAGTGTGGCCGAGTGCATGGTTGGACTTCACTACGCAAGGGAAGCCCAGAGCCATTGTGTCTGTGGGTCTGGGAATGCGGTTGCAGGGAGCAGTGAAGACCAGCAAGAGTTTTTCTTCCTGGCACCTTGGGTGTGGGAGAAATCGCTGGACGTTTGCAATGTGGGAGCTGGGCTCTGGATGAAGTCACCAGTGTGGCCGAGTGCATGGTTGGCCTTTAGTATGCTGGGGAAGGCCAGAACTGTTTTCTTTGTGGGGCAGGGAATGCGGTTGCAGGGAGCAGTGAAGACCAGCAAGAGGTTTCCGTCCTGGCACCTTGGGTGTGGGAGAAATCGCTGGACGTTTGCAATGTGGGATCTGGGCTCTGGCTGAAGTCATCAGTGTTGCCAAATGCATGGTTTGCCTTTAGTATGCTGGGGAAGCCCAGAGCCGTTTTTTTTGTGTGTCTGGGAATGCGGTTGCAGGGAGCAGTGAAGACCAGCAAGAGGTTTCCGTCCTGCCATTCTTTGGTGTAGGAGAAATGGCTGGATGTTTGGATTTTGGGAGCTGGGCTCTGGCTGAAGTCACCAGTGTGGCCAAGTGTTTGGTTGGACTTCACTACGCTGGGGAAGCCCAGAGCCATTGTGTTTGTGGGGCTGGGAATGCGGTTGCAGAGAGCAGTGAAGACCAGCAAGAGGTTTCCGTCCTGGCATTCTGTGGTGTGGGAGAAATCGCTGGACGTTTGCAATGTGGGAGCTGGGCTCTGGCTGAAGGCACCAGTGTGGCCGAGTGCATGGTTGGCCTTTAGTATGCTGGAGAAGGCCAGAGCCATTGTGTTTGTGGGGTTGGGACTGCGGTTGCAGGCAGCAGTGAAGACCAGCAAGAGGTTTCCGTCCTGGCACCTTTGTTGTGGGAGAAATGGCCGAATGTTTGCAATGTGGGAGCTGGGCTCTGGCTGAAGTCACCAGTGTGGCCGAGTGCGTGGTTGGACCTTAGTATGCTGGGGAAGCCCAGAGCCATTGTGTTTGTGTGTCTGGGACTGCGGTTGCAGGGAGCAGTGAAGACCAGCAAGAGGTTTCCGTCCTGGCACCTTTGGTGTGGGAGAAATGGCCGAATGTTTGGATTTTGGGAGCTGGGCTCTGGCTGAAGGCACCAGTGTAGCCATGTGTGTGGTTGGACTTCACCAGCTGGGGAAGCCCAAAGCAATTGTGTTTGTGTGTCTGGAAATGCGGTTGCAGGGAGCAGTGAAGACCAGCAAGAGGTTTCCGTCCTGGCACCTTGGGTGTGGGAGAAATGGCCGAATGTTTGCATTTCGGGAGCTGGGCTCTGGCTGAAGTCACCAGTGTGGCCGAGTGCATTGTTGGCCTTTAGTATGCCGGGGAAGCCCAGAGCCATTGTGTTTGTATTTCTGGGAATGCTGTTGCAGGGAGCAGTGAAGACCAGGAAGAGATTTCTTTCCTGACGCCTTGTGTGTGGGAGAAATTGCTGGAGGTTTGCAATGTGGGAGCTGGGCTCTGGCTAAAGTCACCAGTGTGGCCGAGTGAGTGGTTGGCCTTTAGTATGCCGAGGAAGCCCAGAGCCATTGTGTTTGTATTTCTGGGAATGCTGTTGCAGGGAACAGTGAGGACCAGCAAGAGGTTTCCATCCTGGCACCTTGGGTGTGGGAGAAATGGCCGAATGTTTGCTTTTTGGGAGCTGGGCTCTTGCTGAAGTCACCAGTGTGGCCGAGTGCATGGCTGGCCTTTAGTATGCTGGGGAAGCCCAGAGACATTGTGTTTGTGGGGTTGGGAATGCGGTTGCAGGGAGCAGTGAAGACCAGCAAGAGGTTTCCATCCTGGCATTCTTTGGTGTGGGAGAAATAGCCGAATGTTTGCATTTTGGGAGCTGGGCTCTGGCTGAAGGCACCAGTGTGGCCAAGTGCATGGTTGGCCTTTAGCATGCTGGGGAAGCCCAGAGACATTGTGTTTGTGGGGTTGGGAATGCGGTTGCAGGGAGCAGTGAAGACCAGCAAGAGGTTTCTGTCCTGCCATTCTTTGGTGTGGGAGAAATGGCCGGACGTTTGAAATGTGGGAGCTGGGCTCTGGCTGAAGGCACCAGTGTGGCCGAGTGCATGGTTGGACTTCACTACGCAAGGGAAGCCCAGAGCCATTGTGTCTGTGGGTCTGGGAATGCGGTTGCAGGGAGCAGTGAAGACCAGCAAGAGTTTTTCTTCCTGGCACCTTGGGTGTGGGAGAAATCGCTGGACGTTTGCAATTAGGGAGCTGGGCTCTGGATGAAGTCACCAGTGTGGCCGAGTGCATGGTTGGCCTTTAGTATGCTGGGGAAGGCCAGAACTGTTTTCTTTGTGGGGCAGGGAATGCGGTTGCAGGGAGCAGTGAAGACCAGCAAGAGGTTTCCGTCCTGGCACCTTGGGTGTGGGAGAAATCGCCGAATGTTTGCAATGTGGGAGCTGGGCTCTGGCTGAAGTCACCAGTGTGGCCGAGTGCGTGGTTGGACCTTAGTATGCTGGGGAAGCCCAGAGCCATTGTGTTTGTGTGTCTGGGAATGCGGTTGCAGGGAGCAGTGAAGACCAGCAAGAGGTTTCCGTCCTGGCACCTTTGGTGTGGGAGAAATCACCGGATGTTTGCAATGTGGGAGCTGGGCTCTGGCTGAAGTCACCAGTATGGCCGAGTGCATTGTTGGCCTTTACTACGCTGGGGAAGGCCAGAGCCATTGTGTTTGTGTGTCTGGGACTGCGGTTGCAGGGAGCAGTGAAGACCAGCAAGAGGTTTCCGTCCTGGCACCTTTGGTGTGGGAGAAATGGCCGAATGATTGGATTTTGGGAGCTGGGCTCTTGCTGAAGTCACCAGTGTGGCCGAGTGCATGGTTGGCCTTTAGTATGCCGAGGAAGCCCAGAGCCATTGTGTTTGTATTTCTGGGAATGCTGTTGCAGGGAACAGTGAGGACCAGCAAGAGGTTTCCATCCTGGCACCTTGGGTGTGGGAGAAATGGCCGAATGTTTGCTTTTTGGGAGCTGGGCTCTTGCTGAAGTCACCAGTCTGGCCGAGTGCATGGCTGGCCTTTAGTATGCTGGGGAAGCCCAGAGCCATTGTGTTTGTGTGTCTGGGAATGCGGTTGCAGGGAGCAGTGAAGACCAGCAAGAGGTTTCCATCCTGGCACCTTGGGTGTGGGAGAAATCACCGGACGTTTGCATTTTGGGAGCTGGGCTCTGGCTGAAGTCAGCAGTGTGGCCGAGTGCATGGTTGGCCTTTAGTATGCTGGGGAATCCCAGAGACATTGTGTTTGTGGGGTTGGGAATGCGGTTGCAGGGAGCAGTGAAGACCAGCCAGGTTTCCATCCTGGCATTCTTTGGTGTGGGAGAAATAGCCGAATGTTTGCATTTTGGGAGCTGGGCTCTGGCTGAAGGCACCAGTGTGGCCAAGTGCATGGTTGGCCTTTAGCATGCTGGGGAAGCCCAGAGACATTGTGTTTGTGGGGTTGGGAATGCGGTTGCAGGGAGCAGTGAAGACCAGCAAGAGGTTTCTGTCCTGCCATTCTTTGGTGTGGGAGAAATGGCCGGACGTTTGAAATGTGGGAGCTGGGCTCTGGCTGAAGGCACCAGTGTGGCCGAGTGCATGGTTGGACTTCACTACGCAAGGGAAGCCCAGAGCCATTGTGTCTGTGGGTCTGGGAATGCGGTTGCAGGGAGCAGTGAAGACCAGCAAGAGGTTTCCGTCCTGGCACCTTGGGTGTGGGAGAAATCACCGGACGTTTGCAATGTGGGAGCTGGGCTCTGGATGAAGTCACCAGTGTGGCCGAGTGCATGGTTGGCCTTTAGTATGCTGGGGAAGGCCAGAACTGTTTTCTTTGTGGGGCAGGGAATGCGGTTGCAGGGAGCAGTGAAGACCAGCAAGAGGTTTCCGTCCTGGCACCTTGGGTGTGGGAGAAATCGCTGGACGTTTGCAATGTGGGATCTGGGCTCTGGCTGAAGTCATCAGTGTTGCCAAATGCATGGTTTGCCTTTAGTATGCTGGGGAAGCCCAGAGCCGTTTTTTTTGTGTGTCTGGGAATGCGGTTGCAGGGAGCAGTGAAGACCAGCAAGAGGTTTCCGTCCTGCCATTCTTTGGTGTAGGAGAAATGGCTGGATGTTTGGATTTTGGGAGCTGGGCTCTGGCTGAAGTCACCAGTGTGTCCAAGTGTTTGGTTGGACTTCACTACGCTGGGGAAGCCCAGAGCCATTGTGTTTGTGGGGCTGGGAATGCGGTTGCAGAGAGCAGTGAAGACCAGCAAGAGGTTTCCGTCCTGGCATTCTGTGGTGTGGGAGAAATCGCTGGACGTTTGCAATGTGGGAGCTGGGCTCTGGCTGAAGGCACCAGTGTGGCCGAGTGCATGGTTGGCCTTTAGTATGCTGGGGAAGGCCAGAGCCATTGTGTTTGTGGGGTTGGGACTGCGGTTGCAGGCAGCAGTGAAGACCAGCAAGAGGTTTCCGTCCTGGCACCTTTGTTGTGGGAGAAATGGCCGAATGTTTGCAATGTGGGAGCTGGGCTCTGGCTGAAGTCACCAGTGTGGCCGAGTGCGTGGTTGGACCTTAGTATGCTGGGGAAGCCCAGAGCCATTGTGTTTGTGTGTCTGGAAATGCGGTTGCAGGGAGCAGTGAAGACCAGCAAGAGGTTTCCGTCCTGGCACCTTGGGTGTGGGAGAAATGGCCGAATGTTTGCATTTCGGGAGCTGGGCTCTGGCTGAAGTCACCAGTGTGGCCGAGTGCATTGTTGGCCTTTAGTATGCCGAGGAAGCCCAGAGCCATTGTGTTTGTATTTCTGGGAATGCTGTTGCAGGGAACAGTGAGGACCAGCAAGAGGTTTCCATCCTGGCACCTTGGGTGTGGGAGAAATGGCCGAATGTTTGCTTTTTGGGAGCTGGGCTCTTGCTGAAGTCACCAGTGTGGCCGAGTGCATGGCTGGCCTTTAGTATGCTGGGGAAGCCCAGAGCCATTGTGTTTGTGTGTCTGGGAATGCGGTTGCAGGGAGCAGTGAAGACCAGCAAGAGGTTTCCATCCTGGCACCTTGGGTGTGGGAGAAATCACCGGACGTTTGCATTTTGGGAGCTGGGCTCTGGCTGAAGTCACCAGTGTGGCCGAGTGCATGGTTGGCCTTTAGTATGCTGGGGAATCCCAGAGACATTGTGTTTGTGGTGTTGGGAATGCGGTTGCAGGGAGCAGTGAAGACCAGCAAGAGGTTTCCATCCTGGCATTCTTTGGTGTGGGAGAAATAGCCGAATGTTTGCATTTTGGGAGCTGGGCTCTGGCTGAAGGCACCAGTGTGGCCAAGTGCATGGTTGGCCTTTAGCATGCTGGGGAAGCCCAGAGACATTGTGTTTGTGGGGTTGGGAATGCGGTTGCAGGGAGCAGTGAAGACCAGCAAGAGGTTTCTGTCCTGCCATTCTTTGGTGTGGGAGAAATGGCCGGACGTTTGAAATGTGGGAGCTGGGCTCTGGCTGAAGGCACCAGTGTGGCCGAGTGCATGGTTGGACTTCACTACGCAAGGGAAGCCCAGAGCCATTGTGTCTGTGGGTCTGGGAATGCGGTTGCAGGGAGCAGTGAAGACCAGCAAGAGGTTTCCGTCCTGGCACCTTGGGTGTGGGAGAAATCACCGGACGTTTGCAATGTGGGAGCTGGGCTCTGGATGAAGTCACCAGTGTGGCCGAGTGCATGGTTGGCCTTTAGTATGCTGGGGAAGGCCAGAACTGTTTTCTTTGTGGGGCAGGGAATGCGGTTGCAGGGAGCAGTGAAGACCAGCAAGAGGTTTCCGTCCTGGCACCTTGGGTGTGGGAGAAATCGCTGGACGTTTGCAATGTGGGAGCTGGGCTCTGGCTGAAGTCATCAGTGTTGCCAAATGCATGGTTTGCCTTTAGTATGCTGGGGAAGCCCAGAGCCGTTTTTTTTGTGTGTCTGGGAATGCGGTTGCAGGGAGCAGTGAAGACCAGCAAGAGGTTTCCGTCCTGGCACCTTGGGTGTGGGAGAAATGGCCGAATGTTTGCATTTCGGGAGCTGGGCTCTGGCTGAAGTCACCAGTGTGGCCGAGTGCATTGTTGGCCTTTAGTATGCCGGGGAAGCCCAGAGCCATTGTGTTTGTATTTCTGGGAATGCTGTTGCAGGGAGCAGTGAAGACCAGGAAGAGATTTCTTTCCTGGCACCTTGGGTGTGGGAGAAATTGCTGGAGGTTTGCAATGTGGGAGCTGGGCTCTGGCTAAAGTCACCAGTGTGGCCGAGTGAGTGGTTGGACCTTAGTATGCTGGGGAAGCCCAGAGCCATTGTGTTTGTGTGTCTGGGAATGCGGTTGCAGGGAGCAGTGAAGACCAGCAAGAGGTTTCCGTCCTGGCACCTTGGGTGTGGGAGAAATGGCCGAATGTTTGCTTTTTGGGAGCTGGGCTCTTGCTGAAGTCACCAGTGTGGCCGAGTGCATGGCTGGCCTTTAGTATGCTGGGGAAGCCCAGAGCCATTGTGTTTGTGTGTCTGGGAATGCGGTTGCAGGGAGCAGTGAAGACCAGCAAGAGGTTTCCGTCCTGGCACCTTGGGTGTGGCGGAAATCACCGGACGTTTGCAATGTGGGAGCTGGGCTCTGGCTGAAGTCACCAGTGTGGCCGAGTGCATGGTTGGCCTTTACTACGCTGGGGAAGGCCAGAGCCATTGTGTTTGTGGGGCTGGGACTGCGGTTGCAGGGAGCAGTGAAGACCAGCAAGAGGTTTCCGTCCTGGCACCTTGGGTGTGGGAGAAATCACCGGACGTTTGCAATGTGGGAGCTGGGCTCTGGCTGTAGTCACCAGTGTGGCCGAGTGCATGGTGTGCCTTTAGTATGCTGGGGAAGGCCTGAGCCATTGTGTTTGTGTGTCTGGGAATGAGGTTGCAGGGAGCAGTGAAGACCAGCAAGAAGTTTCCATCCTGGCACCTTTGGTGTGGGAGAAATGGCCGAATGTTTGGATTTTGGGAGCTGGGCTCTTGCTGAAGGCACCAGTGTTGCCAAGTGCATGGCTGGCCTGTAGTATGCTGGGGAAGCCCAGAGCCATTGTGTTTGTGTGTCTGGGAATGCGGTTGCAGGGAGCAGTGAAGACCAGCAAGAGGTTTTCGTCCTGGCACCTTGGGTGTGGGAGAAATGGCCGAATGTTTGCAAAGTGGGAGCTGGGCTCTGGCTGAAGGCACCAGTGTGGCCGAGTGCATGGTTTGCCTTTAGTATGCTGGGGAAGCCCAGAGCCGTTGTGTTTGTGTGTCTGGGAATGCGGTTGCAGGGAGCAGTGAAGACCAGCAAGAGGTTTCCGTCCTGGCACCTTTGGTGTGGGAGAAATCGCCGGACGTTTGCATTTCGGGAGCTGGGGTCTTGCTGAAGGCACCAGTGTTGCCAAGTGCATGGCTGGCCTTTAGTATGCTGGGGAAGCCCAGAGCCATTGTGTTTGTGTGTCTGGGAATGCGTTTGCAGGGAGCAGTGAAGAGCAGCAAAAGGTTTCCGTCCTGGCACCTTGGGTGTGGGAGAAATGGCCGAATGTTTGCATTTTGGGAGCTGGGCTCTGGCTGAAGTCACCAGTGTGGCCGAGTGCATGGTTGGCCTTTAGCATGCCGAGGAAGCCCAGAGCCATTGTGTTTGTATTTCTGGGAATGCTGTTGCAGGGAGCAGTGAGGATCAGCAAGAGGTTTCCGTCCTGGCACCTTGGGTGTGGGAGAAATCGCCGGACGTTTTAAATGTAGGAGCTGGGCTCTGGCTGAAGTCACCAGTGTGGCCGAGTGCATGGTTGGCCTTTAGTATGCTGGGGAAGCCCAGAGCCATTGTGTTTTTCTGTCTGGGAATGCAGTTGCAGGGAGCAGTGAAGACCAGCAAGAGGTTTCCATCCTGGCACCTTGGGTTTTGGACAAATCGCCAGACGTTTGAAATGTGGGAGCTGGGCTCTGGCTGAAGTCACCAGTCTGGCCGAGTGCATGGTTGGCCTTTAGTATGCTGGGGAAGGCCTGAGCCATTGTGTTTGTGTGTCTGGGACTGTGGTTGCAGGGAGCAGTGAAGACCAGCAAGAGGTTTCCTTCCTGGCACCTTTGGTGTGGGAGAAATTGCTGTATGTTTGCCGTTTGGGAGCTGGGGTCTTGCTGAAGTCACCTGTGTAGCCATGTGTGTGGTAGGACTTCACCACGCTGGGGAAGCCCAGAGCCATTGTGTTTGTGGGGCTGGGAATGCGGTTACAGGGAGCAGTGAAGACCAGCAAGAGGTTTCTGTCCTGGCACCTTGGGTGTGGGAGAAATCACCGGACGTTTGCATTTTGGGAGCTGGGCTCTTGCTGAAGGCACCAGTGTGGCCGACTACTTGTGTGGACTTTACTACACTGGGGAAGGCCTGAGCCATTTTGCTTGCGGGGCTGGAAATCCGGTTGCAGGGAGCAGTGAAGACCAGCAAGAGGTTTCCATCCTGGCACCTTGGGTGTGGGAGAAATCACCGGACGTTTGCATTTTGGGAGCTGGGCTCTGGCTGAAGTCACCAGTGTGGCCGAGTGCATGGTTGGCCTTTAGTATGCTGGGGAATCCCAGAGACATTGTGTTTGTGGGGTTGGGAATGCGGTTGCAGGGAGCAGTGAAGACCAGCAAGAGGTTTCCATCCTGGCATTCTTTGGTGTGGGAGAAATAGCCGAATGTTTGCATTTTGGGAGCTGGGCTCTGGCTGAAGGCACCAGTGTGGCCAAGTGCATGGTTGGCCTTTAGCATGCTGGGGAAGCCCAGAGACATTGTGTTTGTGGGGTTGGGAATGCGGTTGCAGGGAGCAGTGAAGACCAGCAAGAGGTTTCTGTCCTGCCATTCTTTGGTGTGGGAGAAATGGCCGGACGTTTGAAATGTGGGAGCTGGGCTCTGGCTGAAGGCACCAGTGTGGCCGAGTGCATGGTTGGACTTCACTACGCAAGGGAAGCCCAGAGCCATTGTGTCTGTGGGTCTGGGAATGCGGTTGCAGGGAGCAGTGAAGACCAGCAAGAGTTTTTCTTCCTGGCACCTTGGGTGTGGGAGAAATCGCTGGACGTTTGCAATGTGGGAGCTGGGCTCTGGATGAAGTCACCAGTGTGGCCGAGTGCATGGTTGGCCTTTAGTATGCTGGGGAAGGCCAGAACTGTTTTCTTTGTGGGGCAGGGAATGCGGTTGCAGGGAGCAGTGAAGACCAGCAAGAGGTTTCCGTCCTGGCACCTTGGGTGTGGGAGAAATCGCTGGACGTTTGCAATGTGGGAGCTGGGCTCTGGCTGAAGTCATCAGTGTTGCCAAATGCATGGTTTGCCTTTAGTATGCTGGGGAAGCCCAGAGCCGTTTTTTTTGTGTGTCTGGGAATGCGGTTGCAGGGAGCAGTGAAGACCAGCAAGAGGTTTCCATCCTGCCATTCTTTGGTGTAGGAGAAATGGCTGGATGTTTGGATTTTGGGAGCTGGACTCTGGCTGAAGTCACCAGTGTGGCCAAGTGTTTGGTTGGACTTCACTACGCTGGGGAAGCCCAGAGCCATTGTGTTTGTGGGGCTGGGAATGCGGTTGCAGAGAGCAGTGAAGACCAGCAAGAGGTTTCCGTCCTGGCATTCTGTGGTGTGGGAGAAATCGCTGGACGTTTGCAATGTGGGAGCTGGGCTCTGGCTGAAGGCACCAGTGTGGCCGAGTGCATGGTTGGCCTTTAGTATGCTGGGGAAGGCCAGAGCCATTGTGTTTGTGGGGTTGGGACTGCGGTTGCAGGCAGCAGTGAAGACCAGCAAGAGGTTTCCATCCTGGCACCTTTGTTGTGGGAGAAATGGCCGAATGTTTGCAATGTGGGAGCTGGGCTCTGGCTGAAGTCACCAGTGTGGCCGAGTGCGTGGTTGGACCTTAGTATGCTGGGGAAGCCCAGAGCCATTGTGTTTGTGTGTCTGGGAATGCGGTTGCAGGGAGCAGTGAAGTCCAGCAAGAGGTTTCCGTCCTGGCACCTTTGGTGTGGGAGAAATCACCGGACGTTTGCAATGTGGGAGCTGGGCTCTGGCTGAAGTCACCAGTATGGCCGAGTGCATGGTTGGCCTTTACTACGCTGGGGAAGGCCAGAGCCATTGTGTTTGTGTGTCTGGGACTGCGGTTGCAGGGAGCAGTGAAGACCAGCAAGAGGTTTCCGTCCTGGCACCTTTGGTGTGGGAGAAATGGCCGAATGTTTGGATTTTGGGAGCTGGGCTCTGGCTGAAGGCACCAGTGTAGCCATGTGTGTGGTTTGACTTCACCACGCTGGGGAAGCCCAGAGCAATTGTGTTTGTGTGTCTGGAAATGCGGTTGCAGGGAGCAGTGAAGACCAGCAAGAGGTTTCCGTCCTGGCACCTTGGGTGTGGGAGAAATGGCCGAATGTTTGCATTTTGGGAGCTGGGCTCTGGCTGAAGTCACCAGTGTGGCCGAGTGCATTGTTGGCCTTTAGTATGCCGGGGAAGCCCAGAGCCATTGTGTTTGTATTTCTGGGAATGCTGTTGCAGGGAGCAGTGAAGACCAGGAAGAGATTTCTTTCCTGACGCCTTGTGTGTGGGAGAAATTGCTGGAGGTTTGCAATGTGGGAGCTGGGCTCTGGCTAAAGTCACCAGTGTGGCCGAGTGAGTGGTTGGACCTTAGTATGCTGGGGAAGCCCAGAGCCATTGTGTTTGTGTGTCTGGGAATGCGGTTGCAGGGAGCAGTGAAGACCAGCAAGAGGTTTCCGTCCTGGCACCTTGGGTGTGGGAGAAATGGCCGAATGTTTGCATTGCGGGAGCTGGGCTCTTGCTGAAGTCACCAGTGTGGCCGAGTGCATGGTTGGCCTTTAGTATGCCGAGGAAGCCCAGAGCCATTGTGTTTGTATTTCTGGGAATGCTGTTGCAGGGAACAGTGAGGACCAGCAAGAGGTTTCCGTCCTGGCACCTTGGGTGTGGGAGAAATGGCCGAATGTTTGCTTTTTGGGAGCTGGGCTCTTGCTGAAGTCACCAGTCTGGCCGAGTGCATGGCTGGCCTTTAGTATGCTGGGGAAGCCCAGAGCCATTGTGTTTGTGTGTCTGGGAATGCGGTTGCAGGGAGCAGTGAAGACCAGCAAGAGGTTTCCATCCTGGCACCTTGGGTGTGGCGGAAATCACCGGACGTTTGCAATGTGGGAGCTGGGCTCTGGCTGAAGTCCCCAGTGTGGCCGAGTGCATGGTTGGCCTTTACTACGCTGGGGAAGGCCAGAGCCATTGTGTTTGTGGGGCTGGGACTGCGGTTGCAGGGAGCAGTGAAGACCAGCAAGAGGTTTCCGTCCTGGCACCTTGGGTGTGGGAGAAATCGCTGGACGTTTGCAATGTGGGAGCTGGGCTCTGGCTGTAGTCACCAGTGTGGCCGAGTGCATGGTGTGCCTTTAGTATGCTGGGGAAGGCCTGAGCCATTGTGTTTGTGTGTCTGGGAATGAGGTTGCAGGGAGCAGTGAAGACCAGCAAGAGGTTTCCTTCCTGGCACCTTGGGTGTGGGAGAAATCACCGGACGTTTGCATTTTGGGAGCTGGGCTCTTGCTGAAGGCACCAGTGTTGCCAAGTGCATGGCTGGCCTGTAGTATGCTGGGGAAGCCCAGAGCCATTGTGTTTGTGTGTCTGGGAATGCGGTTGCAGGGAGCAGTGAAGACCAGCAAGAGGTTTTCGTCCTGGCACCTTGGGTGTCGGAGAAATTGCTGGAGGTTTGCAATGTGGGAGCTGGGCTCTGGCTGAAGTCACCAGTCTGGCCGAGTGCATGGTTGGCCTTCAGTATGCTGGGGAAGGCCTGAGCCATTGTGTTTGTGTGTCTGGGACTGTGGTTGCAGGGAGCAGTGAAGACCAGCAAGAGGTTTCCTTCCTGGCACCTTTGGTGTGGGAGAAATTGCTGTATGTTTGCAGTTTGGGAGCTGGGCTCTGGCTGAAGTCACCTGTGTAGCCATGTGTGTGGTAGGACTTCACCACGCTGGGGAAGCCCAGAGCCATTGTGTTTGTGGGGCTGGGAATGCGGTTACAGGGAGCAGTGAAGACCAGCAAGAGGTTTCTGTCCTGGCACCTTGGGTGTGGGAGAAATCACCGGACGTTTGCATTTTGGGAGCTGGGCTCTTGCTGAAGGCACCAGTGTGGCCGACTACTTGTGTGGACTTTACTACACTGGGGAAGGCCTGAGCCATTTTGCTTGCGGGGCTGGAAATCCGGTTGCAGGGAGCAGTGAAGACCAGCAAGAGGTTTCCATCCTGGCACCTTGGGTGTGGGAGAAATCACCGGACGTTTGCATTTTGGGAGCTGGGATCTGGCTGAAGTCACCAGTGTGGCCGAGTGCATGGTTGGCCTTTAGTATGCTGGGGAATCCCAGAGACATTGTGTTTGTGGGGTTGGGAATGCGGTTGCAGGGAGCAGTGAAGACCAGCAAGAGGTTTCTGTCCTGCCATTCTTTGGTGTGGGAGAAATGGCCGGACGTTTGAAATGTGGGAGCTGGGCTCTGGCTGAAGGCACCAGTGTGGACGAGTGCATGGTTGGACTTCACTACGCAAGGGAAGCCCAGAGCCATTGTGTCTGTGGGTCTGGGAATGCGGTTGCAGGGAGCAGTGAAGACCAGCAAGAGTTTTTCTTCCTGGCACCTTGGGTGTGGGAGAAATCGCTGGACGTTTGCAATGTGGGAGCTGGGCTCTGGATGAAGTCACCAGTGTGGCCGAGTGCATGGTTGGCCTTTAGTATGCTGGGGAAGGCCAGAACTGTTTTCTTTGTGGGGCAGGGAATGCGGTTGCAGGGAGCAGTGAAGACCAGGAAGAGGTTTCCGTCCTGGCACCTTGGGTGTGGCGGAAATCACCGGACGTTTGCAATGTGGGAGCTGGGCTCTGGCTGTAGTCACCAGTGTGGCCGAGTGCATGGTGTGCCTTTAGTATGCTGGGGAAGGCCTGAGCCATTGTGTTTGTGTGTCTGGGAATGAGGTTGCAGGGAGCAGTGAAGACCAGCAAGAAGTTTCCGTCCTGGCACCTTGGGTGTGGTAGAAATCACCGGACGTTTGCATTTTTGGAGCTGGGCTCTTGCTGAAGGCACCAGTGTTGCCAAGTGCATGGCTGGCCTTTAGTATGCTGGGGAAGCCCAGAGCCATTGTGTTTGTGTGTCTGGGAATGCGGTTGCAGGGAGCAGTGAAGACCAGCAAGAGGTTTCCGTCCTGGCACCTTGGGTGTGGGAGAAATCGCCGGACGTTTGCAATGTGGGAGCTGGGCTCTGGCTGAAGTCACCAGTGTGGCCGAGTGCATTGTTGGCCTTTAGTATGCCGGGGAAGCCCAGAGCCATTGTGTTAGTATTTCTGGGAATGCTGTTGCAGGGAGCAGTGAAGACCAGGAAGAGATTTCTTTCCTGACGCCTTGTGTGTGGGAGAAATTGCTGGACGTTTGCAATGTGGGAGCTGGGCTCTGGCTAAAGTCACCAGTGTGGCCGTGTGCATGGTTGGCCTTTGGTATGCTGGGGAAGGCCAGAGCTGTTTTGTCTGTGGGGCTGGGAATGCGGTTGCAGGGAGCAGTGAAGGCTAGGAAGATCTTTCCGTCCTGGCACCTTTGGTGTGGGAGAAATCGCCGGAGGTTTTAAATGTAGGAGCTGGGCTCTGGCTGAAGTCACCAGTGTGGCCGAGTGAGTGGTTGGACCTTAGTATGCTGGGGAATCCCAGAGCCATTGCGTTTGTGGGGTTGGGAATGCGGTTGCAGGGAGCAGTGAAGACCAGCAAGAGGTTTTCGTCCTGGCATTCTTTGGTGTGGGAGAAATCGTTGGATGGTTGCAATGTGGGAGCTGGGCTCTGGCTGAAGGCACCAGTGTGGCCGAGTGTATGGTTTGCCTTTAGTATGCTGGGGAAGCCCAGAGCCATTGTGTTTGTGGGGTTGGGAATGCGGTTGCAGGGAGCAGTGAAGACCAGCAAGAGGTTTCCATCCTGGCACCTTGGGTGTGGGAGAAATGGCTGAATGTTTGCATTTTGGGAGCTGGGCTCTGGCTGAAGTCACCAGTGTGGCCGAGTGCATGGTTGGTCTTTAGTATGCTGGGGAAGCCCAGAGGAATTGTGTTTGTGGGGCTGGGAATGCGGTTGCAGGGAGCAGTGAAGACCAGCAAGAGGTTTCCGTCCTGTCTCCTTGGGTGTGGGAGAAATGGCCGAATGTTTGCAATGTGGGAGCTGGGCTCTGGCTGAAGTCCCCAGTCTGGCCGAGTGCATGGTTGGCCTTCAGTATGCTGGGGAAGACCAGAGCCATTGTGTTTTTCTGTCTGGGACTGCGGTTGCAGGGAGCAGTGAAGACCAGCAAGAGGTTTCCGTCCTGGCACCTTGGGTGTGGGAGAAATGGCCGAATGTTTGGATTTTGGGAGCTGGGCTCTGGCTGAAGGCACCTGTGTAGCCATGTGTGTGGTTGGACTTCACCACGCTGGGGAAGCCCAGAGCCATTGTGTTTGTGGGGCTGGAAATGCGGTTGCAGGGAGCAGTGAAGACCAGCAAGAGGTTTCCGTCCTGGCACCTTGGGTGTGGGAGAAATCACCGGACGTTTGCAATGTGGGAGCTGGGCTCTGGCTGAAGTCACCAGTGTGGCCGAGTGCATGGTTGGCCTTTAGTATGCTGGGGAAGCCCAGAGCCATTGTGTTGTGTGTCTGGGAATGCGGTTGCAGGGAGCAGTGAAGACCAGCAAGAGGTTTCCTTCCTGGCACCTTGGGTGTGGGGGAAATGGCCGAATGTTTGCAGTTTGGGAGCTGGGCTCTGGCTGAAGTCACCTGTGTAGCCATGTGTGTGGTTGGACTTCACCACGCTGGGGAAGCTCAGAGCCATTTTCCTTGCGGGGCTGGAAATGCGGTTGCAGGGAGCAGTGAAGACCAGCAAGAGGTTTCCGTCCTGGCACCTTGGGTGTGGGAGAAATCACCGGACGTTTGCAATGTGGGAGCTGGGCTCTGGCTGAAGTCACCAGTGTGGCCAAGTGCATGGCTGGCCTTTAGTATGCTGGGGAAGCGCAGAGCCATTGTGTTTGTGGGGTTGGGAATGCGGTTGCAGGGAGCAGTGAAGACCAGCAAGAGGTTTGCGTCCTGGCACCTTGGGTGTGGGAGAAATGGCCGAATGTTTGCTTTTTGGGAGCTGGGCTCTGGCTGAAGTCACCAGTGTGGCCGAGTGAGTGGTTGGACCTTAGTATGCTGGGGAAGCCCCGAACAGTTTTCTTTGTGGGGCTGGGAATGTGGTTGCAGGGAGCAGTGAAGACCAGCAAGAGGTTTCCGTCCCGGCACCTTTGGTGTGGGAGAAATGGCCGAATGTTTGCATTTCGGGAGCTGGGCTCTGGCTGAAGTCACCAGTGTGGCCGAGTGCATGGTTTGCCTTTAGTATGCCGGGGAAGCCCAGAGCGATTGTGTTTGTGGGGCTGGGACTGCGGTTGCAGGGAGCAGTGAAGACCAGCAAGAGGTTTCCGTCCTGGCACCTTGGGTGTGGGAGAAATGGCCGAATGTTTGCATTTCGGGAGCTGGGCTCTGGCTGAAGTCACCAGTGTGGCCGAGTGCATGGTTTGCCTTTAGTATGCCGGGGAAGCCCAGAGCCATTTTGCTTGCGGGGCTGGAAATGCGGTTGCAGGGAGCAGTGAAGACCAGCAAGAGGTTTCCGTCCTGGCACCTTGGGTGTGGGAGAAATCACCGGATGTTTGCAATGTGGGAGCTGGGCTCTGGCTGTAGTCACCAGTGTGGCCGAGTGCATGGTTGTCCTTTAGTATGCTGGGGAAGGCCAGAGCCATTGTGTTGTGTGTCTGGGAATGCGGTTGCAGGGAGCAGTGAAGACCAGCAAGAGGTTTCCTTCCTGGCAACTTGGGTTTGGGGGAAATGGCCGAATGTTTGCAAAGTGGGAGCTGGGCTCTGGCTGAAGGCACCAGTGTGGCCGAGTGCATGGGTTGACTTTACTACGCTGGGGAACGCCAGAGCCATTGTGTTTGTGGGGCTGGGAATGCGGTTGCAGGGAGCAGTGAAGACCAGCAAGAGGTTTCCGTCCTGGCTCCTTTGGTGTGGGAGAAATTGCTGTATGTTTGCAGTTTGGGAGCTGGGCTCTGGCTGAAGTCACCTGTGTAGCCATGTGTGTGGTTGGACTTCACTATGCTGGGGAAGCCCAGAGCCATTTTGCTTGCGGGACTGGAAATGTGGTTGCAGGGAGCAGTGAATACCAGCAAGAGGTTTCCATCCTGGCACCTTGGGTGTGGGAGAAATCACCGGACGTTTGCATTTTGGGAGCTGGGCTCTGGCTGAAGTCACCAGTGTGGCCGAGTGAGAGGTTGGACCTTAGTATGCTGGGGAAGCCCAGAGCCGTTGTGTTTGTGTGTCTGGGAATGCGGTTGCAGGGAGCAGTGAAGACCAGCAAGAGGTTTCCGTCCTGGCATTCTGTGGTGTGGGAGAAATCGCTGGACGTTTGCAGTTTGGGAGCTGGGCTCTGGCTGAAGGCACCAGTGTGGCCGAGTGCATGGTTGGCCTTTAGTATGCTGGGGAAGCCCAGAGCCATTGTGTTTGTGGGGTTGGGAATGCGGTTGCAGGGAGCAGTGAAGACCAGCAAGAGGTTTCCGTCCTGGCATTCTTTGGTGTGAGAGAAATCGTTGGACGTTTGCATTTCAGGAGCTGGGCTCTGGCTGAAGTCACCAGTGTGGCCGACTACTTGTGTGGACTTTACTACACTGGGGAAGGCCTGAGCCATTTTGCTTGCGGGGCTGGAAATGCGGTTGCAGGGAGCAGTGAAGACCAGCAAGAGGTTTCGATCCTGGCACCTTGGGTGTAGGAGAAATCACCGGACGTTTGCAATGTGGGAGCTGGGCTCTTGCTGAAGGCACCAGTGTGGCCAAGTGCATGGTTGGCCTTTAGCATGCTGGGGAAGCCCAGAGACATTGTGTTTGTGGGGTTGGCAATGCGGTTGCAGGGAGCAGTGAAGACCAGCAAGAGGTTTCTGTCCTGCCATTCTTTGGTGTGGGAGAAATGGCCGGACGTTTGAAATGTGGGAGCTGGGCTCTGGCTGAAGGCACCAGTGTGGCCGAGTGCATGGTTGGACTTCACCACGCTGGGGAAGGCCTGAGCCATTGTTTTTGTGTGTCTGGGAATGCGGTTGCAGGGAGCAGTGAAAACCAGCAAGAGGTTTCTGTCCTGGCACCTTGGGTGTGGGAGAAATCGCTGGACGTTTGCAATGTGGGAGCTGGGCTCTGGCTGTAGTCACCAGTGTGGCCGAGTGCATGGTTGGCCTTTAGTATGTTGGGGAAGCACAGAACTGTTTTCTTTGTGGGGCAGGGAATGCCGTTGCAGGGAGCAGTGAAGACCAGCAAGAGGTTTCCGTCCTGGCACCATTGGTGTGGGAGAAATGGCCGAATGTTTGCATTTTGGGAGCTGGGCTCTGGCTAAAGTCACCAGTGTGGCCGAGTGCGTGGTTCGCCTTTACTACGCTGGGGAAGCCCACAGCCATTGTGTTTTTCTGTCTGGCGATGCGGTTGCAGGGAGCAGTGAAGACCAGCAAGAGGTTTCAATCCGGGCATTCTTTGGTGTGGGACAAATCGCCGGATGTTTGCATTCTGAGAGCTGGGCTCTGGCCGAAGTCACCAGTGTGGCTGAATACATGCTTGGACTTCACTACGCTGGGGAAGGCCAGAGCCATTGTGTTTGTGTGTCTGGGAATGCGGTTGCAGGGAGCAGTGAAGACCAGCAAGAGGTTTCTATCCTGGCACCTTGGGTGTCGGAGAAATCGCTGGACGTTTTCATTTTGTGAGCTGGGCTCTGGCTGAAGTCACCAGTGTGGCCGAGTGCATGGTTGGCCTTTACTACGCTGGGGAAGGCCAGAGCCATTGTGTTTGTGTGTCTGGGACTGCGGTTGCAGGGAGCAGTGAAGACCAGCAAGAGGTTTGCGTCCTGGCACCTTGGGTGTGGGAGGAATTGGCCGAATGTTTGCATTTTGGGAGCTGGGCTCTGGCTGAAGTCACCAGTGTGGCTGACTGCATTGTTGGCCTTTAGTATGCTGGGGAAGACCAGAGCCATTGTGTTTTTGGGGCTGGGAATGCGGTTGCAGGGAGCAGTGAAGACCAGCAAGAGGTTTCCGTCCTGGCATTCTTTGGTGTGGGAGAAATCGTTGGATGTTTGCAATGTGGGAGCTGGGCTCTGGCTGAAGTCACCAGTCCGGACGAGTGCGTTGTTGGCCTTTACTATGCTGGGGAAGGTCAGAACTGTTTTCTTTGTGGGGCTGGGAATGCGGTTGCAGGGAGCAGTGAAGACCAGCAAGAGGTTTCCGTCCTGGCACCTTGGGTGTGGGAGAAATCGCTGGACGTTTGCATTTTGGGAGCTGGGCTCTGGCTGAAGTCACCAGTGTGGCCGAGTGCATGGTTGGCCTTTAGTATGCTGGGGAAGCCCAGAGCCATTGTGTTTGTGTGTCTGGGAATGCGGTTGCAGGGAGCAGTGAAGACCAGCAAGAGGTTTCCGTCCTGCCATTCTTTGGTGTGGGAGAAATCATTGGAAGTTTGCATTTCGGGAGCTGGGCTCTGGCTGAAGTCACCAGTGTGGCCAAGTGTGTGGTTGGACTTCACTATGCTGGGGAAGCCCAGAGCCATTGTGTTTGTGGGGCTGGGAATGCGGTTGCAGGGAGCAGTGAAGACCAGCAAGAGGTTTTCGTCCTGGCACCTTGGGTGTGGGAGAAATGGCTGAATGTTTGGATTTTGGGAGCTGGGCTCTGGCTGAAGTCACCAGTGTGGCCGAGTGCATGGTTGGATCTTAGTATGCTGGGGAAGCCCAGAGCCGTTGTGTTTGTGGTGCTGGGAATGCGGTTGCAGGGAGCAGTGAAGACCAGCAAGAGGTTTCCGTCCTGGCACCTTTTGTGTGGGAGAAATGGCCGAATGTTTGCAATGTGGGAGCTGGGCTCTTGCTGAAGTCACCAGTGTGGCCGAGTGCATGGTTGGCCTTTAGTATGCTGGGGAAGCCCAGAGCCATTGTGATTGTGGGGCTGGGAATGCGGTTGCAGGGAGCAGTGAAGACCAGCAAGAGGTTGCCGTCCTGGCATTCTTTGGTGTGGGAGAAATCATTGGAAGTTTGCATTTCGGGAGCTGGGCTCTGGCTGAAGTCACCAGTGTGGCCGAGTGCATTGTTGGCCTTTAGTATGCCGAGGAAGCCCAGAGCCATTGTGTTTGTATTTCTGGGAATGCTGTTGCAGGGAACAGTGAGGACCAGCAAGAGGTTTCCATCCTGGCACCTTGGGTGTGGGAGAAATGGCCGAATGTTTGCTTTTTGGGAGCTGGGCTCTTGCTGAAGTCACCAGTGTGGCCGAGTGCATGGCTGGCCTTTAGTATGCTGGGGAAGCCCAGAGCCATTGTGTTTGTGTGTCTGGGAATGCGGTTGCAGGGAGCAGTGAAGACCAGCAAGAGGTTTCCATCCTGGCACCTTGGGTGTGGGAGAAATCACCGGACGTTTGCATTTTGGGAGCTGGGCTCTGGCTGAAGTCACCAGTGTGGCCGAGTGCATGGTTGGCCTTTAGTATGCTGGGGAATCCCAGAGACATTGTGTTTGTGGTGTTGGGAATGCGGTTGCAGGGAGCAGTGAAGACCAGCAAGAGGTTTCCATCCTGGCATTCTTTGGTGTGGGAGAAATAGCCGAATGTTTGCATTTTGGGAGCTGGGCTCTGGCTGAAGGCACCAGTGTGGCCAAGTGCATGGTTGGCCTTTAGCATGCTGGGGAAGCCCAGAGACATTGTGTTTGTGGGGTTGGGAATGCGGTTGCAGGGAGCAGTGAAGACCAGCAAGAGGTTTCTGTCCTGCCATTCTTTGGTGTGGGAGAAATGGCCGGACGTTTGAAATGTGGGAGCTGGGCTCTGGCTGAAGGCACCAGTGTGGCCGAGTGCATGGTTGGACTTCACTACGCAAGGGAAGCCCAGAGCCATTGTGTCTGTGGGTCTGGGAATGCGGTTGCAGGGAGCAGTGAAGACCAGCAAGAGGTTTCCGTCCTGGCACCTTGGGTGTGGGAGAAATCACCGGACGTTTGCAATGTGGGAGCTGGGCTCTGGATGAAGTCACCAGTGTGGCCGAGTGCATGGTTGGCCTTTAGTATGCTGGGGAAGGCCAGAACTGTTTTCTTTGTGGGGCAGGGAATGCGGTTGCAGGGAGCAGTGAAGACCAGCAAGAGGTTTCCGTCCTGGCACCTTGGGTGTGGGAGAAATCGCTGGACGTTTGCAATGTGGGAGCTGGGCTCTGGCTGAAGTCATCAGTGTTGCCAAATGCATGGTTTGCCTTTAGTATGCTGGGGAAGCCCAGAGCCGTTTTTTTTGTGTGTCTGGGAATGCGGTTGCAGGGAGCAGTGAAGACCAGCAAGAGGTTTCCGTCCTGGCACCTTGGGTGTGGGAGAAATGGCCGAATGTTTGCATTTCGGGAGCTGGGCTCTGGCTGAAGTCACCAGTGTGGCCGAGTGCATTGTTGGCCTTTAGTATGCCGGGGAAGCCCAGAGCCATTGTGTTTGTATTTCTGGGAATGCTGTTGCAGGGAGCAGTGAAGACCAGGAAGAGATTTCTTTCCTGGCACCTTGGGTGTGGGAGAAATTGCTGGAGGTTTGCAATGTGGGAGCTGGGCTCTGGCTAAAGTCACCAGTGTGGCCGAGTGAGTGGTTGGACCTTAGTATGCTGGGGAAGCCCAGAGCCATTGTGTTTGTGTGTCTGGGAATGCGGTTGCAGGGAGCAGTGAAGACCAGCAAGAGGTTTCCGTCCTGGCACCTTGGGTGTGGGAGAAATGGCCGAATGTTTGCTTTTTGGGAGCTGGGCTCTTGCTGAAGTCACCAGTGTGGCCGAGTGCATGGCTGGCCTTTAGTATGCTGGGGAAGCCCAGAGCCATTGTGTTTGTGTGTCTGGGAATGCGGTTGCAGGGAGCAGTGAAGACCAGCAAGAGGTTTCCGTCCTGGCACCTTGGGTGTGGCGGAAATCACCGGACGTTTGCAATGTGGGAGCTGGGCTCTGGCTGAAGTCACCAGTGTGGCCGAGTGCATGGTTGGCCTTTACTACGCTGGGGAAGGCCAGAGCCATTGTGTTTGTGGGGCTGGGACTGCGGTTGCAGGGAGCAGTGAAGACCAGCAAGAGGTTTCCGTCCTGGCACCTTGGGTGTGGGAGAAATCACCGGACGTTTGCAATGTGGGAGCTGGGCTCTGGCTGTAGTCACCAGTGTGGCCGAGTGCATGGTGTGCCTTTAGTATGCTGGGGAAGGCCTGAGCCATTGTGTTTGTGTGTCTGGGAATGAGGTTGCAGGGAGCAGTGAAGACCAGCAAGAAGTTTCCATCCTGGCACCTTGGGTGTGGGAGAAATCACCGGACGTTTGCATTTTGGGAGCTGGGCTCTTGCTGAAGGCACCAGTGTTGCCAAGTGCATGGCTGGCCTGTAGTATGCTGGGGAAGCCCAGAGCCATTGTGTTTGTGTGTCTGGGAATGCGGTTGCAGGGAGCAGTGAAGACCAGCAAGAGGTTTTCGTCCTGGCACCTTGGGTGTGGGAGAAATGGCCGAATGTTTGCAAAGTGGGAGCTGGGCTCTGGCTGAAGGCACCAGTGTGGCCGAGTGCATGGTTTGCCTTTAGTATGCTGGGGAAGCCCAGAGCCGTTGTGTTTGTGTGTCTGGGAATGCGGTTGCAGGGAGCAGTGAAGACCAGCAAGAGGTTTCCGTCCTGGCACCTTTGGTGTGGGAGAAATCGCCGGACGTTTGCATTTCGGGAGCTGGGGTCTTGCTGAAGGCACCAGTGTTGCCAAGTGCATGGCTGGCCTTTAGTATGCTGGGGAAGCCCAGAGCCATTGTGTTTGTGTGTCTGGGAATGCGTTTGCAGGGAGCAGTGAAGAGCAGCAAAAGGTTTCCGTCCTGGCACCTTGGGTGTGGGAGAAATGGCCGAATGTTTGCATTTTGGGAGCTGGGCTCTGGCTGAAGTCACCAGTGTGGCCGAGTGCATGGTTGGCCTTTAGCATGCCGAGGAAGCCCAGAGCCATTGTGTTTGTATTTCTGGGAATGCTGTTGCAGGGAGCAGTGAGGATCAGCAAGAGGTTTCCGTCCTGGCACCTTGGGTGTGGGAGAAATCGCCGGACGTTTTAAATGTAGGAGCTGGGCTCTGGCTGAAGTCACCAGTGTGGCCGAGTGCATGGTTGGCCTTTAGTATGCTGGGGAAGCCCAGAGCCATTGTGTTTTTCTGTCTGGGAATGCAGTTGCAGGGAGCAGTGAAGACCAGCAAGAGGTTTCCATCCTGGCACCTTGGGTTTTGGACAAATCGCCAGACGTTTGAAATGTGGGAGCTGGGCTCTGGCTGAAGTCACCAGTCTGGCCGAGTGCATGGTTGGCCTTTAGTATGCTGGGGAAGGCCTGAGCCATTGTGTTTGTGTGTCTGGGACTGTGGTTGCAGGGAGCAGTGAAGACCAGCAAGAGGTTTCCTTCCTGGCACCTTTGGTGTGGGAGAAATTGCTGTATGTTTGCCGTTTGGGAGCTGGGGTCTTGCTGAAGTCACCTGTGTAGCCATGTGTGTGGTAGGACTTCACCACGCTGGGGAAGCCCAGAGCCATTGTGTTTGTGGGGCTGGGAATGCGGTTACAGGGAGCAGTGAAGACCAGCAAGAGGTTTCTGTCCTGGCACCTTGGGTGTGGGAGAAATCACCGGACGTTTGCATTTTGGGAGCTGGGCTCTTGCTGAAGGCACCAGTGTGGCCGACTACTTGTGTGGACTTTACTACACTGGGGAAGGCCTGAGCCATTTTGCTTGCGGGGCTGGAAATCCGGTTGCAGGGAGCAGTGAAGACCAGCAAGAGGTTTCCATCCTGGCACCTTGGGTGTGGGAGAAATCACCGGACGTTTGCATTTTGGGAGCTGGGCTCTGGCTGAAGTCACCAGTGTGGCCGAGTGCATGGTTGGCCTTTAGTATGCTGGGGAATCCCAGAGACATTGTGTTTGTGGGGTTGGGAATGCGGTTGCAGGGAGCAGTGAAGACCAGCAAGAGGTTTCCATCCTGGCATTCTTTGGTGTGGGAGAAATAGCCGAATGTTTGCATTTTGGGAGCTGGGCTCTGGCTGAAGGCACCAGTGTGGCCAAGTGCATGGTTGGCCTTTAGCATGCTGGGGAAGCCCAGAGACATTGTGTTTGTGGGGTTGGGAATGCGGTTGCAGGGAGCAGTGAAGACCAGCAAGAGGTTTCTGTCCTGCCATTCTTTGGTGTGGGAGAAATGGCCGGACGTTTGAAATGTGGGAGCTGGGCTCTGGCTGAAGGCACCAGTGTGGCCGAGTGCATGGTTGGACTTCACTACGCAAGGGAAGCCCAGAGCCATTGTGTCTGTGGGTCTGGGAATGCGGTTGCAGGGAGCAGTGAAGACCAGCAAGAGTTTTTCTTCCTGGCACCTTGGGTGTGGGAGAAATCGCTGGACGTTTGCAATGTGGGAGCTGGGCTCTGGATGAAGTCACCAGTGTGGCCGAGTGCATGGTTGGCCTTTAGTATGCTGGGGAAGGCCAGAACTGTTTTCTTTGTGGGGCAGGGAATGCGGTTGCAGGGAGCAGTGAAGACCAGCAAGAGGTTTCCGTCCTGGCACCTTGGGTGTGGGAGAAATCGCTGGACGTTTGCAATGTGGGAGCTGGGCTCTGGCTGAAGTCATCAGTGTTGCCAAATGCATGGTTTGCCTTTAGTATGCTGGGGAAGCCCAGAGCCGTTTTTTTTGTGTGTCTGGGAATGCGGTTGCAGGGAGCAGTGAAGACCAGCAAGAGGTTTCCATCCTGCCATTCTTTGGTGTAGGAGAAATGGCTGGATGTTTGGATTTTGGGAGCTGGACTCTGGCTGAAGTCACCAGTGTGGCCAAGTGTTTGGTTGGACTTCACTACGCTGGGGAAGCCCAGAGCCATTGTGTTTGTGGGGCTGGGAATGCGGTTGCAGAGAGCAGTGAAGACCAGCAAGAGGTTTCCGTCCTGGCATTCTGTGGTGTGGGAGAAATCGCTGGACGTTTGCAATGTGGGAGCTGGGCTCTGGCTGAAGGCACCAGTGTGGCCGAGTGCATGGTTGGCCTTTAGTATGCTGGGGAAGGCCAGAGCCATTGTGTTTGTGGGGTTGGGACTGCGGTTGCAGGCAGCAGTGAAGACCAGCAAGAGGTTTCCATCCTGGCACCTTTGTTGTGGGAGAAATGGCCGAATGTTTGCAATGTGGGAGCTGGGCTCTGGCTGAAGTCACCAGTGTGGCCGAGTGCGTGGTTGGACCTTAGTATGCTGGGGAAGCCCAGAGCCATTGTGTTTGTGTGTCTGGGAATGCGGTTGCAGGGAGCAGTGAAGTCCAGCAAGAGGTTTCCGTCCTGGCACCTTTGGTGTGGGAGAAATCACCGGACGTTTGCAATGTGGGAGCTGGGCTCTGGCTGAAGTCACCAGTATGGCCGAGTGCATGGTTGGCCTTTACTACGCTGGGGAAGGCCAGAGCCATTGTGTTTGTGTGTCTGGGACTGCGGTTGCAGGGAGCAGTGAAGACCAGCAAGAGGTTTCCGTCCTGGCACCTTTGGTGTGGGAGAAATGGCCGAATGTTTGGATTTTGGGAGCTGGGCTCTGGCTGAAGGCACCAGTGTAGCCATGTGTGTGGTTTGACTTCACCACGCTGGGGAAGCCCAGAGCAATTGTGTTTGTGTGTCTGGAAATGCGGTTGCAGGGAGCAGTGAAGACCAGCAAGAGGTTTCCGTCCTGGCACCTTGGGTGTGGGAGAAATGGCCGAATGTTTGCATTTTGGGAGCTGGGCTCTGGCTGAAGTCACCAGTGTGGCCGAGTGCATTGTTGGCCTTTAGTATGCCGGGGAAGCCCAGAGCCATTGTGTTTGTATTTCTGGGAATGCTGTTGCAGGGAGCAGTGAAGACCAGGAAGAGATTTCTTTCCTGACGCCTTGTGTGTGGGAGAAATTGCTGGAGGTTTGCAATGTGGGAGCTGGGCTCTGGCTAAAGTCACCAGTGTGGCCGAGTGAGTGGTTGGACCTTAGTATGCTGGGGAAGCCCAGAGCCATTGTGTTTGTGTGTCTGGGAATGCGGTTGCAGGGAGCAGTGAAGACCAGCAAGAGGTTTCCGTCCTGGCACCTTGGGTGTGGGAGAAATGGCCGAATGTTTGCATTGCGGGAGCTGGGCTCTTGCTGAAGTCACCAGTGTGGCCGAGTGCATGGTTGGCCTTTAGTATGCCGAGGAAGCCCAGAGCCATTGTGTTTGTATTTCTGGGAATGCTGTTGCAGGGAACAGTGAGGACCAGCAAGAGGTTTCCGTCCTGGCACCTTGGGTGTGGGAGAAATGGCCGAATGTTTGCTTTTTGGGAGCTGGGCTCTTGCTGAAGTCACCAGTCTGGCCGAGTGCATGGCTGGCCTTTAGTATGCTGGGGAAGCCCAGAGCCATTGTGTTTGTGTGTCTGGGAATGCGGTTGCAGGGAGCAGTGAAGACCAGCAAGAGGTTTCCATCCTGGCACCTTGGGTGTGGCGGAAATCACCGGACGTTTGCAATGTGGGAGCTGGGCTCTGGCTGAAGTCCCCAGTGTGGCCGAGTGCATGGTTGGCCTTTACTACGCTGGGGAAGGCCAGAGCCATTGTGTTTGTGGGGCTGGGACTGCGGTTGCAGGGAGCAGTGAAGACCAGCAAGAGGTTTCCGTCCTGGCACCTTGGGTGTGGGAGAAATCGCTGGACGTTTGCAATGTGGGAGCTGGGCTCTGGCTGTAGTCACCAGTGTGGCCGAGTGCATGGTGTGCCTTTAGTATGCTGGGGAAGGCCTGAGCCATTGTGTTTGTGTGTCTGGGAATGAGGTTGCAGGGAGCAGTGAAGACCAGCAAGAGGTTTCCTTCCTGGCACCTTGGGTGTGGGAGAAATCACCGGACGTTTGCATTTTGGGAGCTGGGCTCTTGCTGAAGGCACCAGTGTTGCCAAGTGCATGGCTGGCCTGTAGTATGCTGGGGAAGCCCAGAGCCATTGTGTTTGTGTGTCTGGGAATGCGGTTGCAGGGAGCAGTGAAGACCAGCAAGAGGTTTTCGTCCTGGCACCTTGGGTGTCGGAGAAATTGCTGGAGGTTTGCAATGTGGGAGCTGGGCTCTGGCTGAAGTCACCAGTCTGGCCGAGTGCATGGTTGGCCTTCAGTATGCTGGGGAAGGCCTGAGCCATTGTGTTTGTGTGTCTGGGACTGTGGTTGCAGGGAGCAGTGAAGACCAGCAAGAGGTTTCCTTCCTGGCACCTTTGGTGTGGGAGAAATTGCTGTATGTTTGCAGTTTGGGAGCTGGGCTCTGGCTGAAGTCACCTGTGTAGCCATGTGTGTGGTAGGACTTCACCACGCTGGGGAAGCCCAGAGCCATTGTGTTTGTGGGGCTGGGAATGCGGTTACAGGGAGCAGTGAAGACCAGCAAGAGGTTTCTGTCCTGGCACCTTGGGTGTGGGAGAAATCACCGGACGTTTGCATTTTGGGAGCTGGGCTCTTGCTGAAGGCACCAGTGTGGCCGACTACTTGTGTGGACTTTACTACACTGGGGAAGGCCTGAGCCATTTTGCTTGCGGGGCTGGAAATCCGGTTGCAGGGAGCAGTGAAGACCAGCAAGAGGTTTCCATCCTGGCACCTTGGGTGTGGGAGAAATCACCGGACGTTTGCATTTTGGGAGCTGGGATCTGGCTGAAGTCACCAGTGTGGCCGAGTGCATGGTTGGCCTTTAGTATGCTGGGGAATCCCAGAGACATTGTGTTTGTGGGGTTGGGAATGCGGTTGCAGGGAGCAGTGAAGACCAGCAAGAGGTTTCTGTCCTGCCATTCTTTGGTGTGGGAGAAATGGCCGGACGTTTGAAATGTGGGAGCTGGGCTCTGGCTGAAGGCACCAGTGTGGACGAGTGCATGGTTGGACTTCACTACGCAAGGGAAGCCCAGAGCCATTGTGTCTGTGGGTCTGGGAATGCGGTTGCAGGGAGCAGTGAAGACCAGCAAGAGTTTTTCTTCCTGGCACCTTGGGTGTGGGAGAAATCGCTGGACGTTTGCAATGTGGGAGCTGGGCTCTGGATGAAGTCACCAGTGTGGCCGAGTGCATGGTTGGCCTTTAGTATGCTGGGGAAGGCCAGAACTGTTTTCTTTGTGGGGCAGGGAATGCGGTTGCAGGGAGCAGTGAAGACCAGGAAGAGGTTTCCGTCCTGGCACCTTGGGTGTGGCGGAAATCACCGGACGTTTGCAATGTGGGAGCTGGGCTCTGGCTGTAGTCACCAGTGTGGCCGAGTGCATGGTGTGCCTTTAGTATGCTGGGGAAGGCCTGAGCCATTGTGTTTGTGTGTCTGGGAATGAGGTTGCAGGGAGCAGTGAAGACCAGCAAGAAGTTTCCGTCCTGGCACCTTGGGTGTGGTAGAAATCACCGGACGTTTGCATTTTTGGAGCTGGGCTCTTGCTGAAGGCACCAGTGTTGCCAAGTGCATGGCTGGCCTTTAGTATGCTGGGGAAGCCCAGAGCCATTGTGTTTGTGTGTCTGGGAATGCGGTTGCAGGGAGCAGTGAAGACCAGCAAGAGGTTTCCGTCCTGGCACCTTGGGTGTGGGAGAAATCGCCGGACGTTTGCAATGTGGGAGCTGGGCTCTGGCTGAAGTCACCAGTGTGGCCGAGTGCATTGTTGGCCTTTAGTATGCCGGGGAAGCCCAGAGCCATTGTGTTAGTATTTCTGGGAATGCTGTTGCAGGGAGCAGTGAAGACCAGGAAGAGATTTCTTTCCTGACGCCTTGTGTGTGGGAGAAATTGCTGGACGTTTGCAATGTGGGAGCTGGGCTCTGGCTAAAGTCACCAGTGTGGCCGTGTGCATGGTTGGCCTTTGGTATGCTGGGGAAGGCCAGAGCTGTTTTGTCTGTGGGGCTGGGAATGCGGTTGCAGGGAGCAGTGAAGGCTAGGAAGATCTTTCCGTCCTGGCACCTTTGGTGTGGGAGAAATCGCCGGAGGTTTTAAATGTAGGAGCTGGGCTCTGGCTGAAGTCACCAGTGTGGCCGAGTGAGTGGTTGGACCTTAGTATGCTGGGGAATCCCAGAGCCATTGCGTTTGTGGGGTTGGGAATGCGGTTGCAGGGAGCAGTGAAGACCAGCAAGAGGTTTTCGTCCTGGCATTCTTTGGTGTGGGAGAAATCGTTGGATGGTTGCAATGTGGGAGCTGGGCTCTGGCTGAAGGCACCAGTGTGGCCGAGTGTATGGTTTGCCTTTAGTATGCTGGGGAAGCCCAGAGCCATTGTGTTTGTGGGGTTGGGAATGCGGTTGCAGGGAGCAGTGAAGACCAGCAAGAGGTTTCCATCCTGGCACCTTGGGTGTGGGAGAAATGGCTGAATGTTTGCATTTTGGGAGCTGGGCTCTGGCTGAAGTCACCAGTGTGGCCGAGTGCATGGTTGGTCTTTAGTATGCTGGGGAAGCCCAGAGGAATTGTGTTTGTGGGGCTGGGAATGCGGTTGCAGGGAGCAGTGAAGACCAGCAAGAGGTTTCCGTCCTGTCTCCTTGGGTGTGGGAGAAATGGCCGAATGTTTGCAATGTGGGAGCTGGGCTCTGGCTGAAGTCCCCAGTCTGGCCGAGTGCATGGTTGGCCTTCAGTATGCTGGGGAAGACCAGAGCCATTGTGTTTTTCTGTCTGGGACTGCGGTTGCAGGGAGCAGTGAAGACCAGCAAGAGGTTTCCGTCCTGGCACCTTGGGTGTGGGAGAAATGGCCGAATGTTTGGATTTTGGGAGCTGGGCTCTGGCTGAAGGCACCTGTGTAGCCATGTGTGTGGTTGGACTTCACCACGCTGGGGAAGCCCAGAGCCATTGTGTTTGTGGGGCTGGAAATGCGGTTGCAGGGAGCAGTGAAGACCAGCAAGAGGTTTCCGTCCTGGCACCTTGGGTGTGGGAGAAATCACCGGACGTTTGCAATGTGGGAGCTGGGCTCTGGCTGAAGTCACCAGTGTGGCCGAGTGCATGGTTGGCCTTTAGTATGCTGGGGAAGCCCAGAGCCATTGTGTTGTGTGTCTGGGAATGCGGTTGCAGGGAGCAGTGAAGACCAGCAAGAGGTTTCCTTCCTGGCACCTTGGGTGTGGGGGAAATGGCCGAATGTTTGCAGTTTGGGAGCTGGGCTCTGGCTGAAGTCACCTGTGTAGCCATGTGTGTGGTTGGACTTCACCACGCTGGGGAAGCTCAGAGCCATTTTCCTTGCGGGGCTGGAAATGCGGTTGCAGGGAGCAGTGAAGACCAGCAAGAGGTTTCCGTCCTGGCACCTTGGGTGTGGGAGAAATCACCGGACGTTTGCAATGTGGGAGCTGGGCTCTGGCTGAAGTCACCAGTGTGGCCAAGTGCATGGCTGGCCTTTAGTATGCTGGGGAAGCGCAGAGCCATTGTGTTTGTGGGGTTGGGAATGCGGTTGCAGGGAGCAGTGAAGACCAGCAAGAGGTTTGCGTCCTGGCACCTTGGGTGTGGGAGAAATGGCCGAATGTTTGCTTTTTGGGAGCTGGGCTCTGGCTGAAGTCACCAGTGTGGCCGAGTGAGTGGTTGGACCTTAGTATGCTGGGGAAGCCCCGAACAGTTTTCTTTGTGGGGCTGGGAATGTGGTTGCAGGGAGCAGTGAAGACCAGCAAGAGGTTTCCGTCCCGGCACCTTTGGTGTGGGAGAAATGGCCGAATGTTTGCATTTCGGGAGCTGGGCTCTGGCTGAAGTCACCAGTGTGGCCGAGTGCATGGTTTGCCTTTAGTATGCCGGGGAAGCCCAGAGCGATTGTGTTTGTGGGGCTGGGACTGCGGTTGCAGGGAGCAGTGAAGACCAGCAAGAGGTTTCCGTCCTGGCACCTTGGGTGTGGGAGAAATGGCCGAATGTTTGCATTTCGGGAGCTGGGCTCTGGCTGAAGTCACCAGTGTGGCCGAGTGCATGGTTTGCCTTTAGTATGCCGGGGAAGCCCAGAGCCATTTTGCTTGCGGGGCTGGAAATGCGGTTGCAGGGAGCAGTGAAGACCAGCAAGAGGTTTCCGTCCTGGCACCTTGGGTGTGGGAGAAATCACCGGATGTTTGCAATGTGGGAGCTGGGCTCTGGCTGTAGTCACCAGTGTGGCCGAGTGCATGGTTGTCCTTTAGTATGCTGGGGAAGGCCAGAGCCATTGTGTTGTGTGTCTGGGAATGCGGTTGCAGGGAGCAGTGAAGACCAGCAAGAGGTTTCCTTCCTGGCAACTTGGGTTTGGGGGAAATGGCCGAATGTTTGCAAAGTGGGAGCTGGGCTCTGGCTGAAGGCACCAGTGTGGCCGAGTGCATGGGTTGACTTTACTACGCTGGGGAACGCCAGAGCCATTGTGTTTGTGGGGCTGGGAATGCGGTTGCAGGGAGCAGTGAAGACCAGCAAGAGGTTTCCGTCCTGGCTCCTTTGGTGTGGGAGAAATTGCTGTATGTTTGCAGTTTGGGAGCTGGGCTCTGGCTGAAGTCACCTGTGTAGCCATGTGTGTGGTTGGACTTCACTATGCTGGGGAAGCCCAGAGCCATTTTGCTTGCGGGACTGGAAATGTGGTTGCAGGGAGCAGTGAATACCAGCAAGAGGTTTCCATCCTGGCACCTTGGGTGTGGGAGAAATCACCGGACGTTTGCATTTTGGGAGCTGGGCTCTGGCTGAAGTCACCAGTGTGGCCGAGTGAGAGGTTGGACCTTAGTATGCTGGGGAAGCCCAGAGCCGTTGTGTTTGTGTGTCTGGGAATGCGGTTGCAGGGAGCAGTGAAGACCAGCAAGAGGTTTCCGTCCTGGCATTCTGTGGTGTGGGAGAAATCGCTGGACGTTTGCAGTTTGGGAGCTGGGCTCTGGCTGAAGGCACCAGTGTGGCCGAGTGCATGGTTGGCCTTTAGTATGCTGGGGAAGCCCAGAGCCATTGTGTTTGTGGGGTTGGGAATGCGGTTGCAGGGAGCAGTGAAGACCAGCAAGAGGTTTCCGTCCTGGCATTCTTTGGTGTGAGAGAAATCGTTGGACGTTTGCATTTCAGGAGCTGGGCTCTGGCTGAAGTCACCAGTGTGGCCGACTACTTGTGTGGACTTTACTACACTGGGGAAGGCCTGAGCCATTTTGCTTGCGGGGCTGGAAATGCGGTTGCAGGGAGCAGTGAAGACCAGCAAGAGGTTTCGATCCTGGCACCTTGGGTGTAGGAGAAATCACCGGACGTTTGCAATGTGGGAGCTGGGCTCTTGCTGAAGGCACCAGTGTGGCCAAGTGCATGGTTGGCCTTTAGCATGCTGGGGAAGCCCAGAGACATTGTGTTTGTGGGGTTGGCAATGCGGTTGCAGGGAGCAGTGAAGACCAGCAAGAGGTTTCTGTCCTGCCATTCTTTGGTGTGGGAGAAATGGCCGGACGTTTGAAATGTGGGAGCTGGGCTCTGGCTGAAGGCACCAGTGTGGCCGAGTGCATGGTTGGACTTCACCACGCTGGGGAAGGCCTGAGCCATTGTTTTTGTGTGTCTGGGAATGCGGTTGCAGGGAGCAGTGAAAACCAGCAAGAGGTTTCTGTCCTGGCACCTTGGGTGTGGGAGAAATCGCTGGACGTTTGCAATGTGGGAGCTGGGCTCTGGCTGTAGTCACCAGTGTGGCCGAGTGCATGGTTGGCCTTTAGTATGTTGGGGAAGCACAGAACTGTTTTCTTTGTGGGGCAGGGAATGCCGTTGCAGGGAGCAGTGAAGACCAGCAAGAGGTTTCCGTCCTGGCACCATTGGTGTGGGAGAAATGGCCGAATGTTTGCATTTTGGGAGCTGGGCTCTGGCTAAAGTCACCAGTGTGGCCGAGTGCGTGGTTCGCCTTTACTACGCTGGGGAAGCCCACAGCCATTGTGTTTTTCTGTCTGGCGATGCGGTTGCAGGGAGCAGTGAAGACCAGCAAGAGGTTTCAATCCGGGCATTCTTTGGTGTGGGACAAATCGCCGGATGTTTGCATTCTGAGAGCTGGGCTCTGGCCGAAGTCACCAGTGTGGCTGAATACATGCTTGGACTTCACTACGCTGGGGAAGGCCAGAGCCATTGTGTTTGTGTGTCTGGGAATGCGGTTGCAGGGAGCAGTGAAGACCAGCAAGAGGTTTCTATCCTGGCACCTTGGGTGTCGGAGAAATCGCTGGACGTTTTCATTTTGTGAGCTGGGCTCTGGCTGAAGTCACCAGTGTGGCCGAGTGCATGGTTGGCCTTTACTACGCTGGGGAAGGCCAGAGCCATTGTGTTTGTGTGTCTGGGACTGCGGTTGCAGGGAGCAGTGAAGACCAGCAAGAGGTTTGCGTCCTGGCACCTTGGGTGTGGGAGGAATTGGCCGAATGTTTGCATTTTGGGAGCTGGGCTCTGGCTGAAGTCACCAGTGTGGCTGACTGCATTGTTGGCCTTTAGTATGCTGGGGAAGACCAGAGCCATTGTGTTTTTGGGGCTGGGAATGCGGTTGCAGGGAGCAGTGAAGACCAGCAAGAGGTTTCCGTCCTGGCATTCTTTGGTGTGGGAGAAATCGTTGGATGTTTGCAATGTGGGAGCTGGGCTCTGGCTGAAGTCACCAGTCCGGACGAGTGCGTTGTTGGCCTTTACTATGCTGGGGAAGGTCAGAACTGTTTTCTTTGTGGGGCTGGGAATGCGGTTGCAGGGAGCAGTGAAGACCAGCAAGAGGTTTCCGTCCTGGCACCTTGGGTGTGGGAGAAATCGCTGGACGTTTGCATTTTGGGAGCTGGGCTCTGGCTGAAGTCACCAGTGTGGCCGAGTGCATGGTTGGCCTTTAGTATGCTGGGGAAGCCCAGAGCCATTGTGTTTGTGTGTCTGGGAATGCGGTTGCAGGGAGCAGTGAAGACCAGCAAGAGGTTTCCGTCCTGCCATTCTTTGGTGTGGGAGAAATCATTGGAAGTTTGCATTTCGGGAGCTGGGCTCTGGCTGAAGTCACCAGTGTGGCCAAGTGTGTGGTTGGACTTCACTATGCTGGGGAAGCCCAGAGCCATTGTGTTTGTGGGGCTGGGAATGCGGTTGCAGGGAGCAGTGAAGACCAGCAAGAGGTTTTCGTCCTGGCACCTTGGGTGTGGGAGAAATGGCTGAATGTTTGGATTTTGGGAGCTGGGCTCTGGCTGAAGTCACCAGTGTGGCCGAGTGCATGGTTGGATCTTAGTATGCTGGGGAAGCCCAGAGCCGTTGTGTTTGTGGTGCTGGGAATGCGGTTGCAGGGAGCAGTGAAGACCAGCAAGAGGTTTCCGTCCTGGCACCTTTTGTGTGGGAGAAATGGCCGAATGTTTGCAATGTGGGAGCTGGGCTCTTGCTGAAGTCACCAGTGTGGCCGAGTGCATGGTTGGCCTTTAGTATGCTGGGGAAGCCCAGAGCCATTGTGATTGTGGGGCTGGGAATGCGGTTGCAGGGAGCAGTGAAGACCAGCAAGAGGTTGCCGTCCTGGCATTCTTTGGTGTGGGAGAAATCATTGGAAGTTTGCATTTCGGGAGCTGGGCTCTGGCTGAAGTCACCACTGTGGCCGACTACTTGTGTGGACTTTACTACACTGGGGAAGGCCTGAGCCATTTTGCTTGCGAGGCTGGAAATGTGGTTGCAGGGAGCAGCGAAGACCAGGAAGATGTTTCCATCGTGGCACCTTGGGTTTGGGAAAAATTGCCAGACGTTTGAAATGTGGAAGCTGGGCTCTGGCTGAAGTCACCAATGTGGCCGAGTGCATGGTTGGCCTTTAGTATACTGGGGAAGCCCAGAGCCATTGTGTCTGTGGTGCTGGGAATGTGGTTGCAGGGAGCAGTGAAGACCAGCAAGAGGTTTCCATCCTGGCACCTTGGGTGTGGGAGAAATCACCGGACGTTTGCAATGTGGGAGCTGGGCTCTTGCTGAAGGCACCAGTGTGGCCGAGTGCATGGTTGGCCTTTAGTATGCTGGGGAAGCCCAGAGCCATTGTGTTTGTGGGGCTGGGAATGCGGTTGCAGGGAGCAGTGAAGACCAGCAAGAGGTTTCTGTCCTGCCATTCTTTGGTGTGGGAGAAATGGCTGGATGTTTGCAATGTGGGAGCTGGGCTCTGGCTGAAGGCACCAGTGTAGCCGAGTGCATGGTTGGACTTCACCACGCTGGGGAAGGCCTGAGCCATTGTGTTTGTGTGTCTGGGAATGCGGTTGCAGGGAGCAGTGAAGACCAGCAAGAGGTTTCCATCCTTGCACCTTGGGTGTGGGAGAAATTGATGGACATTTGCAATGTGGGAGCTGGGCTCTGGCTGAAGTCACCAGTGTGGCTGAGTGCATTGTTGGCCTTTAGTATGCTGGGGAAGACCAGAGCCATTGTGTTTTTCTGTCTGGGAATGAGGTTGCAGGGAGCAGTGAAGACCAGGAACAGGTTTCCGTCCTGGCACCCTTGGTGTGGGAGAAATCGCTGGATGTTTTCATTTTTGGAGCTGTGCTCTGGCTGAAGTCACCAGTGTGGCCGAGTGCATGGTTGGCCTTTGGTATGCTGGGGAATCCCAGAGGCTTTTTGTTTTTGGGGCTGGGAATGCGGTTGCAGGGAGCAGTGAAGACCAGCAAGAACTTTACGTGCTGTCATTCTTTGCTGTGAGAGAAATCGCTGGACGTTTGCAATGTGGGAGCTGGGCTCTGGCTGAAGTCACCAGTGCGGCCGAGTGCGTTGTTGGCCTTTACTATGCTGGGGAAGGTCAGAGCCGTTTTGTTTGTGGGGCTGGGAATGCGGTTGCAGGGAGCAGTGAAGAGCAGCAAGAGGTTTCCGTCCTGGCACCTCGGGTGTGGGAGAAATCGCTGGACGTTTGCAATGTGGGAGCTGGGCTCTGGCTGAAGTCACCAGTGTGGCCGAGTGCGTGGTTGGCCTTTAGTATGCTGGGGAAGCCCAGAGCCGTTTTTTTTTGGGGCTGGGAATGCGGTTGCAGGGAGCAGTGAAGACCAGGAACAGGTTTCCGTCCTGGCACCTTGGGTGTGGGAGAAATTGCTGGACGTTTGCAATGTCGGAGCTGGGCTCTGGCTGAAGTCACCAGTGTGGCTGAGTGCATTGTTGGCCTTTAGCATGCTGGGGAAGACCAGAGCCATTGTGTTTTTCTGTCTGGGAATGCGGTTGCAGGGAGCAGTGAAGACCAGGAACAGGTTTCCGTCCTGGCACCCTTGGTGTGGGAGAAATCGCTGGACGTTTTCATTTTTGGAGCTGTGCTCTGGCTTACGTCACCAGTGTGGCCGAGTGCATGGTTGGCCTTTGGTATGCTGGGGAATCCCAGAGGCTTTTTGGTTTTGGGGCTGTGAATGCGGTTGCAGGGAGCAGTGAAGACCAGCAAGAACTTTACGTGCTGTCATTCTTTGCTGTGAGAGAAATCGCTGGACGTTTGCAATGTGGGAGCTGGGCTCTGGCTGAAGGCACCAGTCCGGCCGAGTGCGTGGTTGGCCTTTAGTATGCTGGGGAAGACCAGAGCTGTTTTTTTTGTGGGGCTGGGAATGCGGTTGCAGGGAGCAGTGAAGACCAGGAACAGGTTTCCGTCCTGGCACCTTGGGTGTGGGAGAAATTGCTGGACGTTTGCAATGTGGGAGCTGGGCTCTGGCTGAAGTCCCTAGTCTGGCCGAGTGCATGGTTGGCCTTTACTATGCTGGGGAAGCCCAGAGCCGTTTTGTTTTTGTGTCTGGGACTGCAGTTGCAGGGAGAAGTGAAGAGCAGCAAGAGGTTTCCATCCTGGCACCTTGGGTGTGGGAGAAATTGCTGGACGTTTGCAATGTGGGAGCTGGGCTCTGGCTGAAGTCACCAGTGTGGCCGAGTGCATGGTTGGCCTTTACTATGCTGGGGAAGGTCAGAGCCGTTTTGTTTGTGTGGCTTGGAATGTGGTTGCAGGGAGCAGTGAAGACCAGCAAGAGGTTTCCGTCCTGGCACCTTGGGTGTGGGAGAAATGGCCGAATGTTTGCAATGTGGGAGCTGGGCTGTGGCTGAAGTCACCAGCCTGGCTGAGTGCATGGTTGGCCTTTAGTATACTGGGGAAGAACAGAGCCGTTGTGTTTGTGGTGCTGGGAATGCGGTTGCAGGGAGCAGTGAAGACCAGCAAGAGATTTCCATCCTGGCACCTTGGGTGTGGGAAAAAATTGCTGGATGTTTGCAATGTGGGAGCTGGGCTCTGTCTGAAGTCCCCAGTGTGGCCGAGTGCATGGTTGGCCTTTAGTATGCTGGGGAAGCCCAGAGCCCTTGTGTTTGTGTGTCTGGGAATGCGGTTTCAGGGAGCAGTGAAGACCAGCAAGAACTTTATGTGCTGGCAATCTTTGGTGTAGGAGAAATCGCTGGACGTTTTCATATTTGGAGGTGGGCTCTGGCTGAAGTCACCAGTCTGGCTGAGGGCATGGTTGGCCTTTACTATGCTGCGGGAAAGCCAGATCCATTGTGTTTGTGTGTCTGGGAATGCAGTTGCAGGGAGCAGTGAAGACTAGTTAGAGGTTTCCATCCTGGCACCTTGGGTGTGGAAGACACTCCTGCATGTTTCCAGTTTGGGAGCTGGGCTCTGGCTGAGGTCACTAGTGTGGCCGAGTGCATGGTTGGACTTTAGTATGCTGGGGAAGCTCAGAACCTTTTTTTTTTGTGGGTTTGGGAAAGCGGTTGCAGGGAGCAGTGAAGACCAGCAAGAGGATTCCGTCCTGGCATTCTTTGGTGTGGGTGAAATCGTTGGATGTTTGCAATGTGGGAGCTGGGCTCTGGCTGAAGTCACCAGTGTGGCCGAGTGCATGGTTGGCCTTTAGTATGCTGGGGAAGGCCCGAGCCCTTGTGTTTGTGGGGCTGGGAATGCGGTTTCAGGGAGCAGTGAAGACCAGCAAGAGGTTTCCATCCTGGCACCTTGGGCGTGGGAGAAATTGATGGACATTTGCAATGTGGGAGCTGGGCTCTGGCTGCTTTCTCTCACAGCAAAGAATGACAGCACGTAAAGTTCTTGCTGGTCTTCACTGCTCCCTGCAACCGCATTCACAGCCCCAAAAACAAAAAGCCTCTGGCATTCCCCAGCATACCAAAGGCCAACCATGCACTCGGCCACACTGGTGACGTAAGCCAGAGCACAGCTCCAAAAATGAAAACATCCAGCGATTTCTCCCACACCAAGGGTGCCAGGACGGAAACCTGTTCCTGGTCTTCACTGCTCCCTGCAACCTCATTCCCAGACAGAAAAACACAATGGCTCTGGTATTCCCCAGCATATTGAAGGCCAACAATGCACTCGGTCACACTGGTGACTTCAGCCAGAGCCCAGCTCCCACATTGCAAACGTCCAGCAATTTCTCCCACACCCAAGGTGCCAGGACGGAAACCTGTTCCTGGTCTTCACTGCTCCCTGCAACCGCATTCCCAGCCCCACTAAAAAAACAGCTCTGGCCTCCCCAGCATAGTAAAGGCCAACCATGCACTCGGCCAGAGTGGGGACTTCAGCCAGAGCCCAGCTCCCACATTGCAAACGTCCAGCAATTTCTCCCACACCCAAGGTGCCAGGACGGAAACCTCTTGCTGGTCTTCACTGCTCCCTGCAACCGCATTCCCAGCCCCACAAACAAAACGGCTCTGGGCTTCCCCAGCATACTAAAGGCCAACCACGCACTCGGCCACACTGGTGACTTCATCCAGAGCCCAGCTCCCACATTGCAAACGTCCAGCGATTTCTCTCACAGCAAAGAATGACAGCACGTAAAGTTCTTGCTGGTCTTCACTGCTCCCTGCAACCGCATTCACAGCCCCAAAAACAAAAAGCCTCTGGTCTTCCCCAGCGTACCAAAGGCCAACCATGCACTCGGCCACACTGGTGACTTCAGCCAGAGCACAGCTCCAAAAATGAAAACGTCCTGGGATTTCTCCCACACCAAGGGTGCCAGGACGGAAACCTGTTCCTGGTCTTCACTGCTCCCTGCAACCTCATTCCCAGACAGAAAAACACAATGGCTCTGGTCTTCCCCAGCATACTAAAGGCCAACAATGCACTCAGCCACACTGGTGACTTCAGCCAGAGCCCAGCTCCCACATTGCAAATGTCCATCAATTTCTCCCACACCCAAGGTGCCAGGATGGAAACCTCTTGCTGGTCTTCACTGCTCCCTGCAACCGCATTCCCAGACACACAAACACAATGGCTCTGGGCTTCCCCAGCCTAGTGAAGTCCAACTATGCACTCGGCCACGCTGGTTACTTCATCCAGAGCCCAGCTGCCAAACTGAAAACGTCCAGTGATTTCTCCCACAGCAAAGAATGACAGGACGGAAACCTCTTGCTGGTCTTCACTGCTCCCTGCAACCGCTTTCCCAAACCCACAAAAAAAAAAGGTTCTGGGCTTCCCCAGCATACTAAAGGCCAACCATGCACTCTGCCAGATTGGTGACTTCAGCCAGAGCCCAGCTCCCACATTGCAAACGTCCAGCGATTTCTCCCACACCCAATGTTTCAGGATGGAAACCTCTTGCTGGTCTTCACTGCTCCCTGCCACCGCATTCCCAACTCCAGAAACACAATGGCTCTGGGCTTCCCCAGCATACTAAAGGCCAACCATGCCCTCTGCCAGATTGGTGACTTCAGCCAGAGCCCAGCTCCCACATTGCAAACATTCGACCATTTCTCCCACACCCAAGGAGACAGGACGGAAACCTCTTGCTGGTCTTCACTGCTCCCTGCAACCGCATTCCCAGCCCCACAAACAAAATGGCTCTGACCTTCCCCAGCATAGTAAAGGCCAACCACGCACTCGGCCAGACTGGTGACTTCAGCCAGAGCCCAGCTCCCACTTTGCAAACGTCCAGCAATTTCTCCCACACCCAAGGTGCCAGGACGGAAACCTGTTCCTGGTCTTCACTGCTCCCTGCAACCGCATTCCCAGCCCCACTAAAAAAACAGCTCTGGCCTCCCCAGCATAGTAAAGGCCAACCATGCACTCGGCCAGACTGGGGACTTCAGCCAGAGCCCAGCTCCCACATTGCAAACGTCCAGCGATTTCTCCCACACCCAAGGTGCCAGGACGGAAACCTCTTGCTGGTCTTCACTGCTCCCTGCAACCGCATTCCCAGCCCCACAAACAAAATGGCTCTGGGCTTCCCCAGCATACTAAAGGCCAACCACGCACTCGGCCACACTGGTGACTTCAGCCAGAGCCCAGCTCCCACATTGCAAACGTCCAGCGATTTCTCTCACAGCAAAGAATGACAGCACGTAAAGTTCTTGCTGGTCTTCACTGCTCCCTGCAACCGCATTCACAGCCCCAAAACCAAAAAGCCTCTGGGATTCCCCAGCATACCAAAGGCCAACCATGCACTCGGCCACACTGGTGACGTAAGCCAGAGCACAGCTCCAAAAATGAAAACGTCCAGGGATTTCTCCCACACCAAAAGTGCCAGGACGGAAACCTGTTCCTGGTCTTCACTGCTCCCTGCAACCGCATTCCCAGACAGAAAAACACAATGGCTCTGGTCTTCCCCAGCATACTAAAGGCCAACAATGCACTCAGCCAGACTGGTGACTTCAGCCAGAGCCCAGCTCCCACATTGCAAACGTCCAGCAATTTCTCCCACACCCAAGGTGCCAGGACGGAAACCTCTTGCTGGTCTTCACTGCTCCCTGCAACCGCATTCCCAGCCCCACAAACAAAACGGCTCTGGGCTTCCCCAGCATACTAAAGGCCAACCACGCACTCGGCCACACTGGTGACTTCAGCCAGAGCCCAGCTCCCACATTGCAAACGTCCAGCGATTTCTCTCACAGCAAAGAATGACAGCACGTAAAGTTCTTGCTGGTCTTCACTGCTCCCTGCAACCGCATTCACAGCCCCAAAAACAAAAAGCCTCTGGCATTCCCCAGCATACCAAAGGCCAACCATGCACTCGGCCACACTGGTGACGTAAGCCAGAGCACTGCTCCAAAAATGAAAACGTCCTGGGATTTCTCCCACACCAAGGGTGCCAGGACGGAAACCTGTTCCTGGTCTTCACTGCTCCCTGCAACCGCATTCCCAGACAGAAAAACACAATGGCTCTGGTCTTCCCCAGCATACTAAAGGCCAACAATGCACTCAGCCACACTGCTGACTTCAGCCAGAGCCCAGCTCCCACATTGCAAATGTCCATCAATTTCTCCCACACCCAAGGGTGCCAGGACGGAAACCTCTTGCTGCTCTTCACTGCTCCCTGCAATCTCATTCCCAGACCGAAAAACACAATGGCTCTGGTCTTCCCCAGCATACTAAAGGCCAACAATGCACTCAGCCACACTGGTGACTTCAGCCAGAGCCCAGCTCCCACATTGCAAATGTCCATCAATTTCTCCCACACCCAAGGTGCCAGGACGGAAACCTGTTCCTGGTCTTCACTGCTCCCTGCAACCGCATTCCCAGACACACAAACAAAACGGCTCTGGGCTTCCCCAGCATACTAAAGGCCAACCACGCACTCGGCCAGACTGGGGACTTCATCCAGAGCCCAGCTCCCACATTGCAAACGTCCAGCGATTTCTCTCACAGCAAAGAATGACAGCACGTAAAGTTCTTGCTGGTCTTCACTGCTCCCTGCAACCGCATTCACAGCCCCAAAACCAAAAAGCCTCTGGGATTCCCCAGCATACCAAAGGCCAACCATGCACTCGGCCAGACTGGTGACTTCAGCCAGAGCCCAGCTCCCACATTGCAAACATTTGGCGATTTCTCCCACACCCAAGGTGCCAGGATGGAAACCTGTTCCTGGTCTTCACTGCTCCCTGCAACCGCTTTCCCAAACCCACAAAAAAAAAAAGGTTCTGGGCTTCCCCAGCATACTAAAGTCCAACCATGCACTCGGCCACACAAGTGACCTCAGGCAGAGCCCAGCTCCCAAACTGGAAACATGCAGGAGTGTCTTCCACACCCAAGGTGCCAGGATGGAAACCTCTTGCTGGTCTTCACTGCTCCCTGCAACTGCATTCCCAGCCCCAAACATACAATGGATCTGGGCCTCCCCGGCTTAGTAAAGGCCAACCATGCCCTCAGCCAGACTGGTGACTTCTGCCAGAGCCCAGCTCCCACATTGCAAACGTCCAGCGATTTCTCCCACACCCAATGTTTCAGGATGGAAACCTCTTGCTGGTCTTCACTGCTCCCTGCCACCGCATTCCCAACTCCACAAACACAATGGCTCTGGGCTTCCCCAGCATACTAAAGGCCAACCATGCCCTCTGCCAGATTGGTGACTTCAGCCAGAGCCCAGCTCCCACATTGCAAACATTCGACCATTTCTCCCACACCCAAGGAGACAGGACGGAAACCTCTTGCTGGTCTTCACTGCTCCCTGCAACCGCATTCCCAGCCCCACAAACAAAATGGCTCTGACCTTCCCCAGCATAGTAAAGGCCAACCACGCACTCGGCCAGACTGGTGACTTCAGCCAGAGCCCAGCTCCCACTTTGCAAACGTCCAGCAATTTCTCCCACACCCAAGGTGCCAGGACGGAAACCTGTTCCTGGTCTTCACTGCTCCCTGCAACCGCATTCCCAGCCCCACTAAAAAAACAGCTCTGGCCTCCCCAGCATAGTAAAGGCCAACCATGCACTCGGCCAGACTGGGGACTTCAGCCAGAGCCCAGCTCCCACATTGCAAACGTCCAGCGATTTCTCCCACACCCAAGGTGCCAGGACGGAAACCTCTTGCTGGTCTTCACTGCTCCCTGCAACCGCATTCCCAGCCCCACAAACAAAATGGCTCTGGCCTTCCCCAGCATACTAAAGGCCAACCACGCACTCGGCCACACTGGTGACTTCAGCCAGAGCCCAGCTCCCACATTGCAAACGTCCAGCGATTTCTCTCACAGCAAAGAATGACAGCACGTAAAGTTCTTGCTGGTCTTCACTGCTCCCTGCAACCGCATTCACAGCCCCAAAACCAAAAAGCCTCTGGGCTTCCCCAGCATACCAAAGGCCAACCATGCACTCGGCCACACTGGTGACGTAAGCCAGAGCACAGCTCCAAAAATGAAAACGTCCAGGGATTTCTCCCACACCAAAAGTGCCAGGACGGAAACCTGTTCCTGGTCTTCACTGCTCCCTGCAACCGCTTTCCCAAACCCACAAAAAAAAAAAGGTTCTGGGCTTCCCCAGCATACTAAAGTCCAACCATGCACTCGGCCACACAAGTGACCTCAGGCAGAGCCCTGCTCCCAAACTGGAAACATGCAGGAGTGTCTTCCACACCCAAGGTGCCAGGATGGAAACCTCTTGCTGGTCTTCACTGCTCCCTGCAACCGCATTCCCAGCCCCAAACATACAATGGATCTGGGCCTCCCCGGCTTAGTAAAGGCCAACCATGCCCTCAGCCAGACTGGTGACTTCTGCCAGAGCCCAGCTCCCACATTGCAAACGTCCAGCGATTTCTCCCACACCCAATGTTTCAGGATGGAAACCTCTTGCTGGTCTTCACTGCTCCCTGCCACCGCATTCCCAACTCCAGAAACACAATGGCTCTGGGCTTCCCCAGCATACTAAAGGCCAACCATGCCCTCTGCCAGATTGGTGACTTCAGCCAGAGCCCAGCTCCCACATTGCAAACATTCGACCATTTCTCCCACACCCAAGGAGACAGGACGGAAACCTCTTGCTGGTCTTCACTGCTCCCTGCAACCGCATTCCCAGCCCCACAAACAAAATGGCTCTGACCTTCCCCAGCATAGTAAAGGCCAACCACGCACTCGGCCAGACTGGTGACTTCAGCCAGAGCCCAGCTCCCACTTTGCAAACGTCCAGCAATTTCTCCCACACCCAAGGTGCCAGGACGGAAACCTGTTCCTGGTCTTCACTGCTCCCTGCAACCGCATTCCCAGCCCCACTAAAAAAACAGCTCTGGCCTCCCCAGCATAGTAAAGGCCAACCATGCACTCGGCCAGACTGGGGACTTCAGCCAGAGCCCAGCTCCCACATTGCAAACGTCCAGCGATTTCTCCCACACCCAAGGTGCCAGGACGGAAACCTCTTGCTGGTCTTCACTGCTCCCTGCAACCGCATTCCCAGCCCCACAAACAAAATGGCTCTGGGCTTCCCCAGCATACTAAAGGCCAACCACGCACTCGGCCACACTGGTGACTTCAGCCAGAGCCCAGCTCCCACATTGCAAACGTCCAGCGATTTCTCTCACAGCAAAGAATGACAGCACGTAAAGTTCTTGCTGGTCTTCACTGCTCCCTGCAACCGCATTCACAGCCCCAAAAACAAAAAGCCTCTGGCATTCCCCAGCATACCAAAGGCCAACCATGCACTCGGCCACACTGGTGACGTAAGCCAGAGCACAGCTCCAAAAATGAAAACGTCCAGGGATTTCTCCCACACCAAAAGTGCCAGGACGGAAACCTGTTCCTGGTCTTCACTGCTCCCTGCAACCGCATTCCCAGACAGAAAAACACAATGGCTCTGGTCTTCCCCAGCATACTAAAGGCCAACAATGCACTCAGCCAGACTGGTGACTTCAGCCAGAGCCCAGCTCCCACATTGCAAACGTCCAGCAATTTCTCCCACACCCAAGGTGCCAGGACGGAAACCTCTTGCTGGTCTTCACTGCTCCCTGCAACCGCATTCCCAGCCCCACAAACAAAACGGCTCTGGGCTTCCCCAGCATACTAAAGGCCAACCACGCACTCGGCCACACTGGTGACTTCAGCCAGAGCCCAGCTCCCACATTGCAAACGTCCAGCGATTTCTCTCACAGCAAAGAATGACAGCACGTAAAGTTCTTGCTGGTCTTCACTGCTCCCTGCAACCGCATTCACAGCCCCAAAAACAAAAAGCCTCTGGCATTCCCCAGCATACCAAAGGCCAACCATGCACTCGGCCACACTGGTGACGTAAGCCAGAGCACTGCTCCAAAAATGAAAACGTCCTGGGATTTCTCCCACACCAAGGGTGCCAGGACGGAAACCTGTTCCTGGTCTTCACTGCTCCCTGCAACCGCATTCCCAGACAGAAAAACACAATGGCTCTGGTCTTCCCCAGCATACTAAAGGCCAACAATGCACTCAGCCACACTGCTGACTTCAGCCAGAGCCCAGCTCCCACATTGCAAATGTCCATCAATTTCTCCCACACCCAAGGGTGCCAGGACGGAAACCTCTTGCTGCTCTTCACTGCTCCCTGCAACCTCATTCCCAGACAGAAAAACACAATGGCTCTGGTCTTCCCCAGCATACTAAAGGCCAACAATGCACTCAGCCACACTGGTGACTTCAGCCAGAGCCCAGCTCCCACATTGCAAATGTCCATCAATTTCTCCCACACCCAAGGTGCCAGGACGGAAACCTGTTCCTGGTCTTCACTGCTCCCTGCAACCGCATTCCCAGACACACAAACAAAACGGCTCTGGGCTTCCCCAGCATACTAAAGGCCAACCACGCACTCGGCCAGACTGGGGACTTCATCCAGAGCCCAGCTCCCACATTGCAAACGTCCAGCGATTTCTCTCACAGCAAAGAATGACAGCACGTAAAGTTCTTGCTGGTCTTCACTGCTCCCTGCAACCGCATTCACAGCCCCAAAACCAAAAAGCCTCTGGGATTCCCCAGCATACCAAAGGCCAACCATGCACTCGGCCAGACTGGTGACTTCAGCCAGAGCCCAGCTCCCACATTGCAAACATTTGGCGATTTCTCCCACACCCAAGGTGCCAGGATGGAAACCTGTTCCTGGTCTTCACTGCTCCCTGCAACCGCTTTCCCAAACCCACAAAAAAAAAAAGGTTCTGGGCTTCCCCAGCATACTAAAGTCCAACCATGCACTCGGCCACACAAGTGACCTCAGGCAGAGCCCAGCTCCCAAACTGGAAACATGCAGGAGTGTCTTCCACACCCAAGGTGCCAGGATGGAAACCTCTTGCTGGTCTTCACTGCTCCCTGCAACCGCATTCCCAGCCCCAAACATACAATGGATCTGGGCCTCCCCGGCTTAGTAAAGGCCAACCATGCCCTCAGCCAGACTGGTGACTTCTGCCAGAGCCCAGCTCCCACATTGCAAACGTCCAGCGATTTCTCCCACACCCAATGTTTCAGGATGGAAACCTCTTGCTGGTCTTCACTGCTCCCTGCCACCGCATTCCCAACTCCAGAAACACAATGGCTCTGGGCTTCCCCAGCATACTAAAGGCCAACCATGCCCTCTGCCAGATTGGTGACTTCAGCCAGAGCCCAGCTCCCACATTGCAAACATTCGACCATTTCTCCCACACCCAAGGAGACAGGACGGAAACCTCTTGCTGGTCTTCACTGCTCCCTGCAACCGCATTCCCAGCCCCACAAACAAAATGGCTCTGACCTTCCCCAGCATAGTAAAGGCCAACCACGCACTCGGCCAGACTGGTGACTTCAGCCAGAGCCCAGCTCCCACTTTGCAAACGTCCAGCAATTTCTCCCACACCCAAGGTGCCAGGACGGAAACCTGTTCCTGGTCTTCACTGCTCCCTGCAACCGCATTCCCAGCCCCACTAAAAAAACAGCTCTGGCCTCCCCAGCATAGTAAAGGCCAACCATGCACTCGGCCAGACTGGGGACTTCAGCCAGAGCCCAGCTCCCACATTGCAAACGTCCAGCGATTTCTCCCACACCCAAGGTGCCAGGACGGAAACCTCTTGCTGGTCTTCACTGCTCCCTGCAACCGCATTCCCAGCCCCACAAACAAAATGGCTCTGGCCTTCCCCAGCATACTAAAGGCCAACCACGCACTCGGCCACACTGGTGACTTCAGCCAGAGCCCAGCTCCCACATTGCAAACGTCCAGCGATTTCTCTCACAGCAAAGAATGACAGCACGTAAAGTTCTTGCTGGTCTTCACTGCTCCCTGCAACCGCATTCACAGCCCCAAAACCAAAAAGCCTCTGGGATTCCCCAGCATACCAAAGGCCAACCATGCACTCGGCCACACTGGTGACGTAAGCCAGAGCACAGCTCCAAAAATGAAAACGTCCAGGGATTTCTCCCACACCAAAAGTGCCAGGACGGAAACCTGTTCCTGGTCTTCACTGCTCCCTGCAACCGCTTTCCCAAACCCACAAAAAAAAAAAGGTTCTGGGCTTCCCCAGCATACTAAAGTCCAACCATGCACTCGGCCACACAAGTGACCTCAGGCAGAGCCCAGCTCCCAAACTGGAAACATGCAGGAGTGTCTTCCACACCCAAGGTGCCAGGATGGAAACCTCTTGCTGGTCTTCACTGCTCCCTGCAACCGCATTCCCAGCCCCAAACATACAATGGATCTGGGCCTCCCCGGCTTAGTAAAGGCCAACCATGCCCTCAGCCAGACTGGTGACTTCTGCCAGAGCCCAGCTCCCACATTGCAAACGTCCAGCGATTTCTCCCACACCCAATGTTTCAGGATGGAAACCTCTTGCTGGTCTTCACTGCTCCCTGCCACCGCATTCCCAACTCCAGAAACACAATGGCTCTGGGCTTCCCCAGCATACTAAAGGCCAACCATGCCCTCTGCCAGATTGGTGACTTCAGCCAGAGCCCAGCTCCCACATTGCAAACATTCGACCATTTCTCCCACACCCAAGGAGACAGGACGGAAACCTCTTGCTGGTCTTCACTGCTCCCTGCAACCGCATTCCCAGCCCCACAAACAAAATGGCTCTGACCTTCCCCAGCATAGTAAAGGCCAACCACGCACTCGGCCAGACTGGTGACTTCAGCCAGAGCCCAGCTCCCACATTGCAAACGTCCAGCAATTTCTCCCACACCCAAGGTGCCAGGACGGAAACCTGTTCCTGGTCTTCACTGCTCCCTGCAACCGCATTCCCAGCCCCACTAAAAAAACAGCTCTGGCCTCCCCAGCATAGTAAAGGCCAACCATGCACTCGGCCAGACTGGGGACTTCAGCCAGAGCCCAGCTCCCACATTGCAAATGTCCATCAATTTCTCCCACACCCAAGGTGCCAGGATGGAAACCTCTTGCTGGTCTTCACTGCTCCCTGCAACCGCATTCCCAGACACACAAACACAATGGCTCTGGGCTTCCCCAGCCTAGTGAAGTCCAACTATGCACTCGGCCACGCTGGTTACTTCATCCAGAGCCCAGCTGCCAAACTGAAAACGTCCAGTGATTTCTCCCACAGCAAAGAATGACAGGACGGAAACCTCTTGCTAGTCTTCACTGCTCCCTGCAACCGCTTTCCCAAACCCACAAAAAAAAAAGGTTCTGGGCTTCCGCAGCATACTAAAGGCCAACCATGCACTCGGCCAGACTGGTGACGTAAGCCAGAGCACTGCTCCAAAAATGAAAACGTCCAGCGATTTCTCCCACACCAAGGGTGCCAGGACGGAAACCTGTTCCTGGTCTTCACTGCTCCCTGCAACCGCATTCCCAGACAGAAAAACACAATGGCTCTGGTCTTCCCCAGCATACTAAAGGCCAACAATGCACTCAGCCACACTGCTGACTTCAGCCAGAGCCCAGCTCCCACATTGCAAATGTCCATCAATTTCTCCCACACCCAAGGTGCCAGGACGGAAACCTCTTGCTGCTCTTCACTGCTCCCTGCAACCTCATTCCCAGACAGAAAAACACAATGGCTCTGGGCTTCCCCAGCATACTAAAGGCCAACCACGCACTCGGCCACACTGGTGACTTCAGCCAGAGCCCAGCTCCCACATTGCAAATGTCCATCAATTTCTCCCACACCCAAGGTGCCAGGACGGAAACCTGTTCCTGGTCTTCACTGCTCCCTGCAACCGCATTCCCAGCCCCAAAAACAAAACGGCTCTGGGCTTCCCCAGCATACTAAAGGCCAACCACGCACTCGGCCACACTGGTGACTTCATCCAGAGCCCAGCTCCCACATTGCAAACGTCCAGCGATTTCTCTCACAGCAAAGAATGACAGCACGTAAAGTTCTTGCTGGTCTTCACTGCTCCCTGCAACCGCATTCACAGCCCCAAAAACAAAAAGCCTCTGGCATTCCCCAGCATACCAAAGGCCAACCATGCACTCGGCCACACTGGTGACGTAAGCCAGAGCACAGCTCCAAAAATGAAAACGTCCAGCGATTTCTCCCACACCAAGGGTGCCAGGACGGAAACCTGTTCCTGGTCTTCACTGCTCCCTGCAACCGCATTCCCAGACAGAAAAACACAATGGCTCTGGTCTTCCCCAGCATACTAAAGGCCAACAATGCACTCAGCCACACTGGTGACTTCAGCCAGAGCCCAGCTCCCACATTGCAAATGTCCATCAATTTCTCCCACACCCAAGGTGCCAGGACGGAAACCTCTTGCTGGTCTTCACTGCTCCCTGCAACCGCATTCCCAGCCCCAAAAACAAAACGGCTCTGGGCTTCCCCAGCATACTAAAGGCCAACCACGCACTCGGCCACACTGGTGACTTCAGCCAGAGCCCAGCTCCCACATTGCAAACGTCCAGCGATTTCTCTCACAGCAAAGAATGACAGCACGTAAAGTTCTTGCTGGTCTTCACTGCTCCCTGCAACCGCATTCACAGCCCCAAAACCAAAAAGCCTCTGGGATTCCCCAGCATACCAAAGGCCAACCATGCACTCGGCCACACTGGTGACTTAAGCCAGAGCACAGCTCCAAAAATGAAAACGTCCAGCGATTTCTCCCACACCAAGGGTGCCAGGACGGAAACCTGTTCCTGGTCTTCACTGCTCCCTGCAACCGCATTCCCAGACAGAAAAACACAATGGCTCTGGTCTTCCCCAGCATACTAAAGGCCAACAATGCACTCAGCCACACTGGTGACTTCAGCCAGAGCCCAGCTCCCACATTGCAAATGTCCATCAATTTCTCCCACACCCAAGGTGCCAGGATGGAAACCTCTTGCTGGTCTTCACTGCTCCCTGCAACCGCATTCCCAGAGACACAAACACAATGGCTCTGGGCTTCCCCAGCCTAGTGAAGTCCAACTATGCACTCGGCCACGCTGGTTACTTCATCCAGAGCCCAGCTGCCAAACTGAAAACGTCCAGTGATTTCTCCCACAGCAAAGAATGACAGGACGGAAACCTCTTGCTGGTCTTCACTGCTCCCTGCAACCGCTTTCCCAAACCCACAAAAAAAAAAGGTTCTGGGCTTCCGCAGCATACTAAAGGCCAACCATGCACTCGGCCAGACTGGGGACTTCAGCCAGAGCCCACCTCCAAATATGAAAACATCCAGCGATTTCTCCCACACCAAAGATTGCGCAGCACATAAAGTTCTTGCTGGTCTTCACTGCTCCCTGAAACCTCATTCCCAGACACACAAACACAAGGGCTCCTGGCTTCCCCAGCATACTAAAGGCCAACCATGCACTCGGCCAGACTGGTGACTTCAGCCAGAGCCCAGCTCCCAAAATGCAAACATTCGGCGATTTCTCCCACACCCAAGGTGCCAGGATGGAATCCTGTTCCTGGTCTTCACTGCTCCCTGCAACCGCATTCCCAGCCCCACTAAAAAAACAGCTCTGGCCTCCCCAGCATAGTAAAGGCCAACCATGCACTCGGCCAGACTGGGGACTTCAGCCAGAGCCCAGCTCCCACATTGGAAACGTCCAGCGATTTCTTCCACAGCAAAGAATGAGAGCATGTAAAGTTCTTGCTGGAATTCTCTGCTCCCTGCAACCGCATTCCCAGGCCCACAAACAAAGCAGCTCTGGCCTTCCCCAGCATACTAAAGGCCAACAATGCACTCAGCCACACTGGTGACTTCAGCCAGAGCCCAGCTCCCACATTGCAAATGTCCATCAATTTCTCCCACACCCAAGGTGCCAGGATGGAAACCTCTTGCTGGTCTTCACTGCTCCCTGCAACCGCATTCCCAGACACACAAACACAATGGCTCTGGGCTTCCCCAGCCTAGTGAAGTCCAAATATGCACTCGGCCACGCTGGTTACTTCATCCAGAGCCCAGCTGCCAAACTGAAAACGTCTGCCAAACTGAAAACGACCAGCTCCCACATTGGAAACGTCCAGCGATTTCTCCCACAGCAAAGAACGACAGGACGGAAACCTCTTGCTGGTCTTCACTGCTCCCTGCAACCGCTTTCCCAAACCCACAAAAAAAAAAGGTTCTGGGCTTCCCCAGCATACTAAAGGCCAACCATGCACTTGGCCAGACTGGTGACTTCAGCCAGAGCCCAGGTCCCACATTGCAAACATTCGACCATTTCTCCCACACCCAAGGTGCCAGGACGGAAACCTCTTGCTGGTCTTCACTGCTCCCTGCAACCGCATTCCCAGCCCCACTAAAAAAACAGCTCTGGCCTCCCCAGCATAGTAAAGGCCAACCATGCACTCGGCCAGACTGGGGACTTCAGCCAGAGCCCAGCTCCCACATTGGAAACGTCCAGCGATTTCTCCCATAGCAAAGAATGACAGCATGTAAAGTTCTTGCTGGAATTCTCTGCTCCCTGCAACCGCATTCCCAGCCCCAGAAACACAATGGCTCTGGTCTTCCCCAGCATACTAAAGGCCAACAATGCACTCAGCCACACTGGTGACTTCAGCCAGAGCCCAGCTCCCACATTGCAAATGTCCATCAATTTCTCCCACACCCAAGGGTGCCAGGATGGAAACCTGTTCCTGGTCTTCACTGCTCCCTGCAACCGCATTCACAGCCCCAAACATACAATGGATCTGGGCCTCCCCGGCTTAGTAAAGGCCAACCGTGCCCTCAGCCAGACTGGTGACTCCTGCCAGAGCCCAGCTCCCACATTGCAAACGTCCAGCAATTTCTCCCACACCCAAGGTGCCAGGACGGAAACCTCTTGCTGGTCTTCACTGCTCCCTGCAACCGCATTCCCAGCCCCACAAACACAATGGCTCTGGGCTTCCCCAGCATACTAAAGGCCAACCATGCACTCAGCCAGATTGGTGACTTCAGCCAGAGCCCAGCTCCCACATTGCAAACATTCGGCCATTCCTCCCACACCCAAGGAGCCAGGACGGAAACCTCTTGCTGGTCTTCACTGCTCCCTGCAACCGCATTCCCAGCCCCACAAACAAAATGGCTCTGACCTTCCCCAGCATAGTAAAGGCCAACCACGCACTCGGCCAGACTGGTGACTTCAGCCAGAGCACAGCTCCAAAAATGAAAACGTCCAGCGATTTCTCCCACACCAAGGGTGCCAGGACGGAAACCTGTTCCTGGTCTTCACTGCTCCCTGCAACCGCATTCCCAGACAGAAAAACACAATGGCTCTGATCTTCCCCAGCATAATAAAGGCCAACAATGCACTCAGCCACACTGGTGACTTCAGCCAGAGCCCAGCTCCCACATTGCAAATGTCCATCAATTTCTCCCACACCCAAGGTGCCAGGATGGAAACCTCTTGCTGGTCTTCACTGCTCCCTGCAACCGCATTCCCAGACAGAAAAACACAATGGCTCTGGGCTTCCCCAGCATACTAAAGGCCAACAATGGACTCAGCCACACTGGTGACTTCAGCCAGAGCCCAGCTCCCACATTGCAAATGTCCATCAATTTCTCCCACACCCAAGGTTCCAGGATGGAAACCTCTTGCTGGTCTTCACAGCTCCCTGCAACCGCATTCCCAGCCCCACAAACAAAACGGCTCTGGGCTTCCCCAGCATACTAAAGGCCAACCACGCACTCGGCCACACTGGTGACTTCAGCCAGAGCCCAGCTCCCACATTGCAAATGTCCAGCGATTTCTCTCACAGCAAAGAATGACAGCACGTAAAGTTCTTGCTGGTCTTCACTGCTCCCTGCAACCGCATTCACAGCCCCAAAAACAAAAAGCCTCTGGGATTCCCCAGCATACCAAAGGCCAACCATGCACTCGGCCACACTGGTGACGTAAGCCAGAGCACAGCTCCAAAAATGAAAACGTCCAGCGATTTCTCCCACACCAAGGGTGCCAGGACGGAAACCTCTTGCTGGTCTTCACTGCTCCCTGCAACCTCATTCCCAGACAGAAAAACACAATGGCTCTGGTCTTCCCCAGCATACTAAAGGCCAACAATGCACTCAGCCACACTGGTGACTTCAGCCAGAGCCCAGCTCCCACATTGCAAATGTCCATCAATTTCTCCCACACCCAAGGTGCCAGGATGGAAACCTCTTGCTGGTCTTCACTGCTCCCTGCAACCGCATTCCCAGGCACACAAACACAATGGCTCTGGGCTTCCCCAGCCTAGTGAAGTCCAACTATGCACTCGGCCACGCTGGTTACTTCATCCAGAGCCCAGCTGCCAAACTGAAAACGTCCAGTGATTTCTCCCACAGCAAAGAATGACAGGACGGAAACCTCTTGCTGGTCTTCACTGCTCCCTGCAACCGCTTTCCCAAACCCACAAAAAAAAAAGGTTCTGGGCTTCCCCAGCATACTAAAGGCCAACCATGCACTCGGCCAGACTGGGGACTTCAGCCAGAGCCCACCTCCAAATATGAAAACATCCAGCGATTTCTCCCACACCAAAGATTGCCAGCACATAAAGTTCTTGCTGGTCTTCACTGCTCCCTGAAACCGCATTCCCAGACACACAAACACAAGGGCTCTGGGCTTCCCCAGCATACTAAAGGCCAACCATGCACTCGGCCAGACTGGTGACTTCAGCCAGAGCCCAGCTCCCACATTGCAAACATTCGGCGATTTCTCCCACACCCAAGGTGCCAGGACGAAAACCTCTTGCTGGTCTTCACTGCTCCCTGCAACCGCTTTCCCAAACCCACAAAAAAAAAAAGGTTCTGGGCTTCCCCAGCATACTAAAGGCCAACCATGCAATCGGCCACACAAGTGACCTCAGGCAGAGCCCAGCTCCCAAACTGGAAACATGCAGGAGTGTCTTCCACACCCAAGGTGCCAGGATGGAAACCTCTTGCTGGTCTTCACTGCTCCCTGCAACCGCATTCCCAACCCCACAAACACAATGGCTCTGGGCTTCCCCAGCATACTGAAGGCCAACCATGCACTCAGCCAGATTGGTGACTTCAGCCAGAGCCCAGCTCCCACATTGCAAACATTCGGCCATTTCTCCCACACCCAAGGAGACAGGACGGAAACCTCTTGCTGGTCTTCACTGCTCCCTGCAACCGCATTCCCAGCCCCACAAACAAAATGGCTCTGACCTTCCCCAGCATAGTAAAGGCCAACCACACACTCAGCCACACTGGTGACTTCAGCCAGAGCCCAGCTCCCACATTGCAAATGTCCATCAATTTCTCCCACACCCAAGGTGCCAGGATGGAAACCTCTTGCTGGTCTTCACTGCTCCCTGCAACCGCATTCCCAGACAGAAAAACACAATGGCTCTGGTCTTCCCCAGCATACTAAAGGCCAACAATGCACTCAGCCACACTGGTGACTTCAGCCAGAGCCCAGCTCCCACATTGCAAACGTCCAGCGATTTCTCCCACACCCAAGGTGCCAGGATGGAAACCTCTTGCTGCTCTTCACTGCTCCCTGCAACCGCATTCCCAGAGACACAAACACAATGGCTCTGGGCTTCCCCAGCCTAGTGAAGTCCAACTATGCACTCGGCCACGCTGGTTACTTCATCCAGAGCCCAGCTGCCAAACTGAAAACGTCCAGTGATTTCTCCCACAGCAAAGAATGACAGGACGGAAACCTCTTGCTGGTCTTCACTGCTCCCTGCAACCGCTTTCCCAAACCCACAAAAAAAAAAGGTTCTGGGCTTCCCCAGCATACTAAAGGCCAACCATGCACTCGGCCAGACTGGGGACTTCAGCCAGAGCCCACCTCCAAATATGAAAACATCCAGCGATTTCTCCCACACCAAAGATTGCGCAGCACATAAAGTTCTTGCTGGTCTTCACTGCTCCCTGCAACCGCATTCCCAGACACACAAACACAAGGGCTCTGGGCTTCCCCAGCATACTAAAGGCCAACCATGCACTCGGCCAGACTGGTGACTTCAGCCAGAGCCCAGCTCCCACATTGGAAACATTTGGCGATTTCTCCCACACCCAAGGTGCCAGGATGGAAACCTGTTCCTGGTCTTCACTGCTCCCTGCAACCTCATTCCCAAACACACAAAAAAAAAAAGGTTCTGGGCTTCCCCAGCATACTAAAGTCCAACCATGCACTCGGCCACACAAGTGACCTCAGGCAGAGCCCAGCTCCCAAACTGGAAACATGCAGGAGTGTCTTCCACACCCAAGGTGCCAGGATGGAAACCTCTTGCTGGTCTTCACTGCTCCCTGCAACTGCATTCACAGCCCCAAACATACAATAGATCTGGGCCTCCCCGGCTTAGTAAAGGCCAACCATGCCCTCAGCCAGACTGGTGACTTCTGCCAGAGCCCAGCTCCCACATTGCAAACGTCCGGTGATTTCTCCCACACCCAATGTTTCAGGATGGAAACCTCTTGCTGGTCTTCACTGCTCCCTGTAACCGCATTCCCAACTCCACAAACACAATGGCTCTGGGCTTCCCCAGTATACTAAAGGCCAACCATGCACTCAGCCAGATTGGTGACTTCAGCCAGAGCCCAGCTCCCACATTGCAAACATTCGACCATTTCTCCCACACCCAAGGAGACAGGATGGAAACCTCTTGCTGGTCTTCACTGCTCCCTGCAACCGCATTCCCAGCCCCACAAACAAAATGGCTCTGACCTTCCCCAGCATAGTAAAGGCCAACCACGCACTCGGCCAGACTGGTGACTTCAGCCAGAGCCCAGCTCCCACTTTGCAAACGTCCAGCAATTTCTCCCACACCCAAGGTGCCAGGACGGAAACCTGTTCCTGGTCTTCACTGCTCCCTGCAACCGCATTCCCAGCCCCACTAAAAAAACAGCTCTGGCCTCCCCAGCATAGTAAAGGCCAACCATGCACTCGGCCAGACTGGGGACTTCAGCCAGAGCCCAGCTCCCACATTGCAAACGTCCAGCGTTTTCTCCCACACCCAAGGTGCCAGGACGGAAACCTCTTGCTGGTCTTCACTGCTCCCTGCAACCGCATTCCCAGCCCCACAAACAAAACGGCTCTGGGCTTCCCCAGCATACTAAAGGCCAACCACGCACTCGGCCACACTGGTGACTTCAGCCAGAGCCCAGCTCCAACATTGCAAACGTCCAGCGATTTCTCTCACAGCAAAGAATGACAGCACGTAAAGTTCTTGCTGGTCTTCACTGCTCCCTGCAACCGCATTCACAGCCCCAAAAACAAAAAGCCTCTGGGATTCCCCAGCATACCAAAGGCCAACCATGCACTCGGCCACACTGGTGACGTAAGCCAGAGCACAGCTCCAAAAATGAAAACGTCCTGCAATTTCTCCCACACCAAAGAATGCCAAGACGGAAACCTCTTGCTGGTCTTCACTGCTCCCTGCAACCGCATTCCCAGACAGAAAAACACAATGGCTCTGGTCTTCCCCAGCATACTAAAGGCCAACAATGCACTCAGCCACACTGGTGACTTCAGCCAGAGCCCAGCTCCCACATTGCAAATGTCCATCAATTTCTCCCACACCCAAGGTGCCAGGACGGAAACCTGTTCCTGGTCTTCACTGCTCCCTGCAACCGCATTCCCAGACAGAAAAACACAATGGCTCTGGCCTTTGCCAGCATACTAAAGGCCAACAATGCACTCAGCCACACTGGTGACTTCAGCCAGAGCCCAGCTCCCACATTGCAAATGTCCATCAATTTCTCCCACACCCAAGGTGCCAGGATGGAAACCTCTTGCTGGTCTTCACTGCTCCCTGCAACCGCATTCCCAGGCACACAAACACAATGGCTCTGGGCTTCCCCAGCCTAGTGAAGTCCAACTATGCACTCGGCCACGCTGGTTACTTCATCCAGAGCCCAGCTGCCAAACTGAAAACGTCCAGTGATTTCTCCCACAGCAAAGAATGACAGGACGGAAACCTCTTGCTGGTCTTCACTGCTCCCTGCAACCGCTTTCCCAAACCCACAAAAAAAAAGGTTCTGGGCTTCCCCAGCATACTAAAGGCCAACCATGCACTCGGCCAGACTGGGGACTTCAGCCAGAGCCCACCTCCAAATATGAAAACATCCAGCGATTTCTCCCACACCAAAGATTGCGCAGCACATAAAGTTCTTGCTGGTCTTCACTGCTCCCTGAAACCGCATTCCCAGACACACAAACACAAGGGCTCCTGGCTTCCCCAGCATACTAAAGGCCAACCATGCACTCGGCCAGACTGGTGACTTCAGCCAGAGCCCAGCTCCCACATTGCAAACATTCGGCCATTTCTCCCACACCCAAGGTGCCAGGATGGAAACCTGTTCCTGGTCTTCACTGCTCCCTGCAACCGCATTCCCAGCCCCACTAAAAAAACAGCTCTGGCCTCCCCAGCATAGTAAAGGCCAACCATGCACTCGGCCAGACTGGGGACTTCAGCCAGAGCCCAGCTCCCACATTGGAAACGTCCAGCGATTTCTCTCACAGCAAAGAATGACAGCATGTAAAGTTCTTGCTGGAATTCTCTGCTCCCTGCAACCGCATTCCCAGCCCCAGAAACACAATGGCTCTGGTCTTCCCCAGCATACTAAAGGCCAACAATGCACTCAGCCACACTGGTGACTTCAGCCAGAGCCCAGCTCCCACATTGCAAATGTCCATCAATTTCTCCCACACCCAAGGTGCCAGGATGGAAACCTCTTGCTGGTCTTCACTGCTCCCTGCAACCGCATTCACAGCCCCAAACATACAATGGATCTGGGCCTCCCCGGCTTAGTAAAGGCCAACCATGCCCTCAGCCAGACTGGGGACTTCTGCCAGAGCCCAGCTCCCACATTGCAAACGTCCAGCGATTTCTCCCACACCCAACGTTTCAGGATGGAAACCTCTTGCTGGTCTTCACTCCTCCCTGCAACCGCATTCCCAGCCCCAAAAACAAAACGGCTCTGGGCTTCCCCAGCATACGAAAGGACAACCATGCACTCGGCCAGATTGGTGACTTCAGCCAGAGCCCAGCTCCCACATTGCAAACATTCGACCATTTCTCCCACACCCAAGGAGACAGGACGGAAACCTCTTGCTGGTCTTCACTGCTCCCTGCAACCGCATTCCCAGCCCCACAAACAAAATGGCTCTGACCTTCCCCAGCATAGTAAAGGCCAACCACGCACTCGGCCAGACTGGTGACTTCAGCCAGAGCCCAGCTCCCAAATTGCAAATGTCCATCAATTTCTCCCACACCCAAGGTGCCAGGACGGAAACGTGTTCCTGGTCTTCACTGCTCCCTGCAACCGCATTCCCAGCCCCACTAAAAAAACAGCTCTGGCCTCCCCAGCATAGTAAAGGCCAACCATGCACTCGGCCAGACTGGGGACTTCAGCCAGAGCCCAGCTCCCACATTGCAAACGTCCAGCGATTTCTCCCACAGCAAAGAATGACAGCATGTAAAGTTCTTGCTGGAATTCTCTGCTCCCTGCAACCGCATTCCCAGCCCCAGAAACACAATGGCTCTGGGCTTCCCCAGCATACTAAAGGCCAACAATGCACTCAGCCACACTGGTGACTTCAGCCAGAGCCCAGCTCCCACATTGCAAACGTCCAGCAATTTCTCCCACACCCAAGGTGCCAGGACGGAAACCTCTTGCTGGTCTTCACTGCTCCCTGCAACCGCATTCCCAGCCCCAAAAACAAAACGGCTCTGGGCTTCCCCAGCATACTAAAGGCCAACCATGCACTCGGCCACACTGGTGACTTCAGCCAGAGCCCAGCTCCCACATTGCAAACGTCCAGCGATTTCTCTCACAGCAAAGAATGACAGCACGTAAAGTTCTTGCTGGTCTTCACTGCTCCCTGCAACCGCATTCCCAGACAGAAAAACACAATGGCTCTGGTCTTCCCCAGCATTCTAAAGGCCAACAATGCACTCAGCCACACTGGTGACTTCAGCCAGAGCCCAGCTCCCACATTGCAAATGTCCATCAATTTCTCCCACACCCAAGGTGCCAGGATGGAAACCTCTTGCTGGTCTTCACTGCTCCCTGCAACCGCATTCCCAGACAGAAAAACACAACGGCTCTGGGCTTCCCCAGCATACTAAAGGCCAACAATGCACTCAGCCACACTGGTGACTTCAGCCAGAGCCCAGCTCCCACATTGCAAATGTCCATCAATTTCTCCCACACCCAAGGTGCCAGGACGGAAACCTCTTGCTGGTCTTCACTGCTCTCTGCAACCGCATTCCCAGCCCCACAAACAAAATGGCTCTGACCTTCCCCAGCATAGTAAAGGCCAACCACACACTCAGCCACACTGGTGACTTCAGCCAGAGCCCAGCTCCCACATTGCAAATGTCCATCAATTTCTCCCACACCCAAGGTGCCAGGATGGAAACCTCTTGCTGGTCTTCACTGCTCCCTGCAACCGCATTCCCAGACAGAAAAACACAATGGCTCTGGTCTTCCCCAGCATACTAAAGGCCAACAATGCACTCAGCCACACTGGTGACTTCAGCCAGAGCCCAGCTCCCACATTGCAAACGTCCAGCGATTTCTCCCACACCCAAGGTGCCAGGATGGAAACCTCTTGCTGCTCTTCACTGCTCCCTGCAACCGCATTCCCAGAGACACAAACACAATGGCTCTGGGCTTCCCCAGCCTAGTGAAGTCCAACTATGCACTCGGCCACGCTGGTTACTTCATCCAGAGCCCAGCTGCCAAACTGAAAACGTCCAGTGATTTCTCCCACAGCAAAGAATGACAGGACGGAAACCTCTTGCTGGTCTTCACTGCTCCCTGCAACCGCTTTCCCAAACCCACAAAAAAAAAAGGTTCTGGGCTTCCCCAGCATACTAAAGGCCAACCATGCACTCGGCCAGACTGGGGACTTCAGCCAGAGCCCAACTCCAAATATGAAAACATCCAGCGATTTCTCCCACACCAAAGATTGCGCAGCACATAAAGTTCTTGCTGGTCTTCACTGCTCCCTGCAACCGCATTCCCAGACACACAAACACAAGGGCTCTGGGCTTCCCCAGCATACTAAAGGCCAACCATGCACTCGGCCAGACTGGTGACTTCAGCCAGAGCCCAGCTCCCACATTGCAAACATTTGGCGATTTCTCCCACACCCAAGGTGCCAGGATGGAAACCTGTTCCTGGTCTTCACTGCTCCCTGCAACCTCATTCCCAAACACACAAAAAAAAAAAGGTTCTGGGCTTCCCCAGCATACTAAAGTCCAACCATGCACTCGGCCACACAAGTGACCTCAGGCAGAGCCCAGCTCCCAAACTGGAAACATGCAGGAGTGTCTTCCACACCCAAGGTGCCAGGATGGAAACCTCTTGCTGGTCTTCACTGCTCCCTGCAACTGCATTCACAGCCCCAAACATACAATAGATCTGGGCCTTCCCGGCTTAGTAAAGGCCAACCATGCCCTCAGCCAGACTGGTGACTTCTGCCAGAGCCCAGCTCCCACATTGCAAACGTCCGGTGATTTCTCCCACACCCAATGTTTCAGGATGGAAACCTCTTGCTGGTCTTCACTGCTCCCTGTAACCGCATTCCCAACTCCACAAACACAATGGCTCTGGGCTTCCCCAGTATACTAAAGGCCAACCATGCACTCAGCCAGATTGGTGACTTCAGCCAGAGCCCAGCTCCCACATTGCAAACATTCGACCATTTCTCCCACACCCAAGGAGACAGGATGGAAACCTCTTGCTGGTCTTCACTGCTCCCTGCAACCGCATTCCCAGCCCCACAAACAAAATGGCTCTGACCTTCCCCAGCATAGTAAAGGCCAACCACGCACTCGGCCAGACTGGTGACTTCAGCCAGAGCCCAGCTCCCACTTTGCAAACGTCCAGCAATTTCTCCCACACCCAAGGTGCCAGGACGGAAACCTGTTCCTGGTCTTCACTGCTCCCTGCAACCGCATTCCCAGCCCCACTAAAAAAACAGCTCTGGCCTCCCCAGCATAGTAAAGGCCAACCATGCACTCGGCCAGACTGGGGACTTCAGCCAGAGCCCAGCTCCCACATTGCAAACGTCCAGCGTTTTCTCCCACACCCAAGGTGCCAGGACGGAAACCTCTTGCTGGTCTTCACTGCTCCCTGCAACCGCATTCCCAGCCCCACAAACAAAACGGCTCTGGGCTTCCCCAGCATACTAAAGGCCAACCACGCACTCGGCCACACTGGTGACTTCAGCCAGAGCCCAGCTCCAACATTGCAAACGTCCAGCGATTTCTCTCACAGCAAAGAATGACAGCACGTAAAGTTCTTGCTGGTCTTCACTGCTCCCTGCAACCGCATTCACAGCCCCAAAAACAAAAAGCCTCTGGGATTCCCCAGCATACCAAAGGCCAACCATGCACTCGGCCACACTGGTGACGTAAGCCAGAGCACAGCTCCAAAAATGAAAACGTCCTGCAATTTCTCCCACACCAAAGAATGCCAAGACGGAAACCTCTTGCTGGTCTTCACTGCTCCCTGCAACCGCATTCCCAGACAGAAAAACACAATGGCTCTGGTCTTCCCCAGCATACTAAAGGCCAACAATGCACTCAGCCACACTGGTGACTTCAGCCAGAGCCCAGCTCCCACATTGCAAATGTCCATCAATTTCTCCCACACCCAAGGTGCCAGGACGGAAACCTGTTCCTGGTCTTCACTGCTCCCTGCAACCGCATTCCCAGACAGAAAAACACAATGGCTCTGGCCTTTGCCAGCATACTAAAGGCCAACAATGCACTCAGCCACACTGGTGACTTCAGCCAGAGCCCAGCTCCCACATTGCAAATGTCCATCAATTTCTCCCACACCCAAGGTGCCAGGATGGAAACCTCTTGCTGGTCTTCACTGCTCCCTGCAACCGCATTCCCAGGCACACAAACACAATGGCTCTGGGCTTCCCCAGCCTAGTGAAGTCCAACTATGCACTCGGCCACGCTGGTTACTTCATCCAGAGCCCAGCTGCCAAACTGAAAACGTCCAGTGATTTCTCCCACAGCAAAGAATGACAGGACGGAAACCTCTTGCTGGTCTTCACTGCTCCCTGCAACCGCTTTCCCAAACCCACAAAAAAAAAAGGTTCTGGGCTTCCCCAGCATACTAAAGGCCAACCATGCACTCGGCCAGACTGGGGACTTCAGCCAGAGCCCACCTCCAAATATGAAAACATCCAGCGATTTCTCCCACACCAAAGATTGCGCAGCACATAAAGTTCTTGCTGGTCTTCACTGCTCCCTGAAACCGCATTCCCAGACACACAAACACAAGGGCTCCTGGCTTCCCCAGCATACTAAAGGCCAACCATGCACTCGGCCAGACTGGTGACTTCAGCCAGAGCCCAGCTCCCACATTGCAAACATTCGGCCATTTCTCCCACACCCAAGGTGCCAGGATGGAAACCTGTTCCTGGTCTTCACTGCTCCCTGCAACCGCATTCCCAGCCCCACTAAAAAAACAGCTCTGGCCTCCCCAGCATAGTAAAGGCCAACCATGCACTCGGCCACACTGCTGACTTCAGCCAGAGCCCAGCTCCCACATTGGAAACGTCCAGCGATTTCTCTCACAGCAAAGAATGACAGCATGTAAAGTTCTTGCTGGAATTCTCTGCTCCCTGCAACCGCATTCCCAGCCCCAGAAACACAATGGCTCTGGTCTTCCCCAGCATACTAAAGGCCAACAATGCACTCAGCCACACTGGTGACTTCAGCCAGAGCCCAGCTCCCACATTGCAAATGTCCATCAATTTCTCCCACACCCAAGGTGCCAGGATGGAAACCTCTTGCTGGTCTTCACTGCTCCCTGCAACCGCATTCACAGCCCCAAACATACAATGGATCTGGGCCTCCCCGGCTTAGTAAAGGCCAACCATGCCCTCAGCCAGACTGGGGACTTCTGCCAGAGCCCAGCTCCCACATTGCAAACGTCCAGCGATTTCTCCCACACCCAACGTTTCAGGATGGAAACCTCTTGCTGGTCTTCACTCCTCCCTGCAACCGCATTCCCAGCCCCAAAAACAAAACGGCTCTGGGCTTCCCCAGCATACGAAAGGACAACCATGCACTCGGCCAGATTGGTGACTTCAGCCAGAGCCCAGCTCCCACATTGCAAACATTCGACCATTTCTCCCACACCCAAGGAGACAGGACGGAAACCTCTTGCTGGTCTTCACTGCTCCCTGCAACCGCATTCCCAGCCCCACAAACAAAATGGCTCTGACCTTCCCCAGCATAGTAAAGGCCAACCACGCACTCGGCCAGACTGGTGACTTCAGCCAGAGCCCAGCTCCCAAATTGCAAATGTCCATCAATTTCTCCCACACCCAAGGTGCCAGGACGGAAACGTGTTCCTGGTCTTCACTGCTCCCTGCAACCGCATTCCCAGCCCCACTAAAAAAACAGCTCTGGCCTCCCCAGCATAGTAAAGGCCAACCATGCACTCGGCCAGACTGGGGACTTCAGCCAGAGCCCAGCTCCCACATTGCAAACGTCCAGCGATTTCTCCCACAGCAAAGAATGACAGCATGTAAAGTTCTTGCTGGAATTCTCTGCTCCCTGCAACCGCATTCCCAGCCCCAGAAACACAATGGCTCTGGGCTTCCCCAGCATACTAAAGGCCAACAATGCACTCAGCCACACTGGTGACTTCAGCCAGAGCCCAGCTCCCACATTGCAAACGTCCAGCAATTTCTCCCACACCCAAGGTGCCAGGACGGAAACCTCTTGCTGGTCTTCACTGCTCCCTGCAACCGCATTCCCAGCCCCAAAAACAAAACGGCTCTGGGCTTCCCCAGCATACTAAAGGCCAACCATGCACTCGGCCACACTGGTGACTTCAGCCAGAGCCCAGCTCCCACATTGCAAACGTCCAGCGATTTCTCTCACAGCAAAGAATGACAGCACGTAAAGTTCTTGCTGGTCTTCACTGCTCCCTGCAACCGCATTCCCAGACAGAAAAACACAATGGCTCTGGTCTTCCCCAGCATTCTAAAGGCCAACAATGCACTCAGCCACACTGGTGACTTCAGCCAGAGCCCAGCTCCCACATTGCAAATGTCCATCAATTTCTCCCACACCCAAGGTGCCAGGATGGAAACCTCTTGCTGGTCTTCACTGCTCCCTGCAACCGCATTCCCAGACAGAAAAACACAACGGCTCTGGGCTTCCCCAGCATACTAAAGGCCAACAATGCACTCAGCCACACTGGTGACTTCAGCCAGAGCCCAGCTCCCACATTGCAAATGTCCATCAATTTCTCCCACACCCAAGGTGCCAGGACGGAAACCTCTTGCTGGTCTTCACTGCTCTCTGCAACCGCATTCCCAGCCCCACAAACAAAATGGCTCTGACCTTCCCCAGCATAGTAAAGGCCAACCACACACTCAGCCACACTGGTGACTTCAGCCAGAGCCCAGCTCCCACATTGCAAATGTCCATCAATTTCTCCCACACCCAAGGTGCCAGGATGGAAACCTCTTGCTGGTCTTCACTGCTCCCTGCAACCGCATTCCCAGACAGAAAAACACAATGGCTCTGGTCTTCCCCAGCATACTAAAGGCCAACAATGCACTCAGCCACACTGGTGACTTCAGCCAGAGCCCAGCTCCCACATTGCAAACGTCCAGCGATTTCTCCCACACCCAAGGTGCCAGGATGGAAACCTCTTGCTGCTCTTCACTGCTCCCTGCAACCGCATTCCCAGAGACACAAACACAATGGCTCTGGGCTTCCCCAGCCTAGTGAAGTCCAACTATGCACTCGGCCACGCTGGTTACTTCATCCAGAGCCCAGCTGCCAAACTGAAAACGTCCAGTGATTTCTCCCACAGCAAAGAATGACAGGACGGAAACCTCTTGCTGGTCTTCACTGCTCCCTGCAACCGCTTTCCCAAACCCACAAAAAAAAAAGGTTCTGGGCTTCCCCAGCATACTAAAGGCCAACCATGCACTCGGCCAGACTGGGGACTTCAGCCAGAGCCCACCTCCAAATATGAAAACATCCAGCGATTTCTCCCACACCAAAGATTGCGCAGCACATAAAGTTCTTGCTGGTCTTCACTGCTCCCTGCAACCGCATTCCCAGACACACAAACACAAGGGCTCTGGGCTTCCCCAGCATACTAAAGGCCAACCATGCACTCGGCCAGACTGGTGACTTCAGCCAGAGCCCAGCTCCCACATTGCAAACATTTGGCGATTTCTCCCACACCCAAGGTGCCAGGATGGAAACCTGTTCCTGGTCTTCACTGCTCCCTGCAACCTCATTCCCAAACACACAAAAAAAAAAAGGTTCTGGGCTTCCCCAGCATACTAAAGTCCAACCATGCACTCGGCCACACAAGTGACCTCAGGCAGAGCCCAGCTCCCAAACTGGAAACATGCAGGAGTGTCTTCCACACCCAAGGTGCCAGGATGGAAACCTCTTGCTGGTCTTCACTGCTCCCTGCAACTGCATTCACAGCCCCAAACATACAATAGATCTGGGCCTCCCCGGCTTAGTAAAGGCCAACCATGCCCTCAGCCAGACTGGTGACTTCTGCCAGAGCCCAGCTCCCACATTGCAAACGTCCGGTGATTTCTCCCACACCCAATGTTTCAGGATGGAAACCTCTTGCTGGTCTTCACTGCTCCCTGTAACCGCATTCCCAACTCCACAAACACAATGGCTCTGGGCTTCCCCAGTATACTAAAGGCCAACCATGCACTCAGCCAGATTGGTGACTTCAGCCAGAGCCCAGCTCCCACATTGCAAACATTCGACCATTTCTCCCACACCCAAGGAGACAGGATGGAAACCTCTTGCTGGTCTTCACTGCTCCCTGCAACCGCATTCCCAGCCCCACAAACAAAATGGCTCTGACCTTCCCCAGCATAGTAAAGGCCAACCACGCACTCGGCCAGACTGGTGACTTCAGCCAGAGCCCAGCTCCCACTTTGCAAACGTCCAGCAATTTCTCCCACACCCAAGGTGCCAGGACGGAAACCTGTTCCTGGTCTTCACTGCTCCCTGCAACCGCATTCCCAGCCCCACTAAAAAAACAGCTCTGGCCTCCCCAGCATAGTAAAGGCCAACCATGCACTCGGCCAGACTGGGGACTTCAGCCAGAGCCCAGCTCCCACATTGCAAACGTCCAGCGTTTTCTCCCACACCCAAGGTGCCAGGACGGAAACCTCTTGCTGGTCTTCACTGCTCCCTGCAACCGCATTCCCAGCCCCACAAACAAAACGGCTCTGGGCTTCCCCAGCATACTAAAGGCCAACCACGCACTCGGCCACACTGGTGACTTCAGCCAGAGCCCAGCTCCAACATTGCAAACGTCCAGCGATTTCTCTCACAGCAAAGAATGACAGCACGTAAAGTTCTTGCTGGTCTTCACTGCTCCCTGCAACCGCATTCACAGCCCCAAAAACAAAAAGCCTCTGGGATTCCCCAGCATACCAAAGGCCAACCATGCACTCGGCCACACTGGTGACGTAAGCCAGAGCACAGCTCCAAAAATGAAAACGTCCTGCAATTTCTCCCACACCAAAGAATGCCAAGACGGAAACCTCTTGCTGGTCTTCACTGCTCCCTGCAACCGCATTCCCAGACAGAAAAACACAATGGCTCTGGTCTTCCCCAGCATACTAAAGGCCAACAATGCACTCAGCCACACTGGTGACTTCAGCCAGAGCCCAGCTCCCACATTGCAAATGTCCATCAATTTCTCCCACACCCAAGGTGCCAGGACGGAAACCTGTTCCTGGTCTTCACTGCTCCCTGCAACCGCATTCCCAGACAGAAAAACACAATGGCTCTGGCCTTTGCCAGCATACTAAAGGCCAACAATGCACTCAGCCACACTGGTGACTTCAGCCAGAGCCCAGCTCCCACATTGCAAATGTCCATCAATTTCTCCCACACCCAAGGTGCCAGGATGGAAACCTCTTGCTGGTCTTCACTGCTCCCTGCAACCGCATTCCCAGGCACACAAACACAATGGCTCTGGGCTTCCCCAGCCTAGTGAAGTCCAACTATGCACTCGGCCACGCTGGTTACTTCATCCAGAGCCCAGCTGCCAAACTGAAAACGTCCAGTGATTTCTCCCACAGCAAAGAATGACAGGACGGAAACCTCTTGCTGGTCTTCACTGCTCCCTGCAACCGCTTTCCCAAACCCACAAAAAAAAAAGGTTCTGGGCTTCCCCAGCATACTAAAGGCCAACCATGCACTCGGCCAGACTGGGGACTTCAGCCAGAGCCCACCTCCAAATATGAAAACATCCAGCGATTTCTCCCACACCAAAGATTGCGCAGCACATAAAGTTCTTGCTGGTCTTCACTGCTCCCTGAAACCGCATTCCCAGACACACAAACACAAGGGCTCCTGGCTTCCCCAGCATACTAAAGGCCAACCATGCACTCGGCCAGACTGGTGACTTCAGCCAGAGCCCAGCTCCCACATTGCAAACATTCGGCGATTTCTCCCACACCCAAGGTGCCAGGATGGAAACCTGTTCCTGGTCTTCACTGCTCCCTGCAACCGCATTCCCAGCCCCACTAAAAAAACAGCTCTGGCCTCCCCAGCATAGTAAAGGCCAACCATGCACTCGGCCAGACTGGGGACTTCAGCCAGAGCCCAGCTCCCACATTGGAAACGTCCAGCGATTTCTCTCACAGCAAAGAATGACAGCATGTAAAGTTCTTGCTGGAATTCTCTGCTCCCTGCAACCGCATTCCCAGCCCCAGAAACACAATGGCTCTGGTCTTCCCCAGCATACTAAAGGCCAACAATGCACTCAGCCACACTGGTGACTTCAGCCAGAGCCCAGCTCCCACATTGCAAATGTCCATCAATTTCTCCCACACCCAAGGTGCCAGGATGGAAACCTCTTGCTGGTCTTCACTGCTCCCTGCAACCGCATTCACAGCCCCAAACATACAATGGATCTGGGCCTCCCCGGCTTAGTAAAGGCCAACCATGCCCTCAGCCAGACTGGGGACTTCTGCCAGAGCCCAGCTCCCACATTGCAAACGTCCAGCGATTTCTCCCACACCCAACGTTTCAGGATGGAAACCTCTTGCTGGTCTTCACTCCTCCCTGCAACCGCATTCCCAGCCCCAAAAACAAAACGGCTCTGGGCTTCCCCAGCATACGAAAGGACAACCATGCACTCGGCCAGATTGGTGACTTCAGCCAGAGCCCAGCTCCCACATTGCAAACATTCGACCATTTCTCCCACACCCAAGGAGACAGGACGGAAACCTCTTGCTGGTCTTCACTGCTCCCTGCAACCGCATTCCCAGCCCCACAAACAAAATGGCTCTGACCTTCCCCAGCATAGTAAAGGCCAACCACGCACTCGGCCAGACTGGTGACTTCAGCCAGAGCCCAGCTCCCAAATTGCAAATGTCCATCAATTTCTCCCACACCCAAGGTGCCAGGACGGAAACGTGTTCCTGGTCTTCACTGCTCCCTGCAACCGCATTCCCAGCCCCACTAAAAAAACAGCTCTGGCCTCCCCAGCATAGTAAAGGCCAACCATGCACTCGGCCAGACTGGGGACTTCAGCCAGAGCCCAGCTCCCACATTGCAAACGTCCAGCGATTTCTCCCACAGCAAAGAATGACAGCATGTAAAGTTCTTGCTGGAATTCTCTGCTCCCTGCAACCGCATTCCCAGCCCCAGAAACACAATGGCTCTGGGCTTCCCCAGCATACTAAAGGCCAACAATGCACTCAGCCACACTGGTGACTTCAGCCAGAGCCCAGCTCCCACATTGCAAACGTCCAGCAATTTCTCCCACACCCAAGGTGCCAGGACGGAAACCTCTTGCTGGTCTTCACTGCTCCCTGCAACCGCATTCCCAGCCCCAAAAATAAAACGGCTCTGGGCTTCCCCAGCATACTAAAGGCCAACCATGCACTCGGCCACACTGGTGACTTCAGCCAGAGCCCAGCTCCCACATTGCAAACGTCCAGCGATTTCTCTCACAGCAAAGAATGACAGCACGTAAAGTTCTTGCTGGTCTTCACTGCTCCCTGCAACCGCATTCCCAGACACAAAAACACAACGGCTCTGGGCTTCCCCAGCATACTAAAGGCCAACAATGCACTCAGCCACACTGGTGACTTCAGCCAGAGCCCAGCTCCCACATTGCAAATGTCCATCAATTTCTCCCACACCCAAGGTGCCAGGACGGAAACCTCTTGCTGGTCTTCACAGCTCCCTGAAACCGCATTCCCAGACACACAAACAAAACGGCTCTGGGCTTCCCCAGCATACTAAAGGCCAACCACGCACTCGGCCACACTGGTGACTTCAGCCAGAGCCCAGCTCCCACATTGCAAACGTCCAGCGATTTCTCTCACAGCAAAGAATGACAGCACGTAAAGTTCTTGCTGGTCTTCACTGCTCCCTGCAACCGCATTCACAGCCCCAAAAACAAAAAGCCTCTGGGATTCCCCAGCATACCAAAGACCAACCATGCACTCGGCCACACTGGTGACGTAAGCCAGAGCACAGCTCCAAAAATGAAAACGTCCAGCGATTTCTCCCACACCACGGGTGCCAGGATGGAAACCTGTTCCTGGTCTTCACTGCTCCCTGCAACCGCATTCCCAGACAGAAAAACACAACGGCTCTGGTCTTCCCCAGCATACTAAAGGCCAACAATGCACTCAGCCAGACTGGTGACTTCAGCCAGAGCCCAGCTCCCACATTGCAAATGTCCATCAATTTCTCCCACACCCAAGGTGCCAGGATGGAAACCTCTTGCTGGTCTTCACTGCTCCCTGCAACCGCATTCCCAGGCACACAAACACAATGGCTCTGGGCTTCCCCAGCCTAGTGAAGTCCAACTATGCACTCGGCCACGCTGGTTACTTCATCCAGAGCCCAGCTGCCAAACTGAAAACGTCCAGTGATTTCTCCCACAGCAAAGAATGAAAGGACAGAAACCTCTTGCTGGTCTTCACTGCTCCCTGCAACCGCTTTCCCAAACCCACAAAAAAAAAAAGGTTCTGGGCATCCCCAGCATACTAAAGGCCAACCATGCACTCGGCCAGACTGGGGACTTCAGCCAGAGCCCACCTCCAAATATGAAAACATCCAGCGATTTCTCCCACACCAAAGATTGCCAGCACATAAAGTTCTTGCTGGTCTTCACTGCTCCCTGAAACCGCATTCCCAGACACACAAACACAAGGGCTCCTGGCTTCCCCAGCATACTAAAGGCCAACCATGCACTCGGCCAGACTGGTGACTTCAGCCAGAGCCCAGCTCCCACATTGCAAACATTCGGCGATTTCTCCCACACCCAAGGTGCCAGGATGGAAACCTGTTCCTGGTCTTCACTGCTCCCTGCAACCGCTTTCCCAAACCCACAAAAAAAAAAAGGTTCTGGGCTTCCCCAGCATACTAAAGTCCAACCATGCACTCGGCCACACAAGTGACCTCAGGCAGAGCCCAGCTCCCAAACTGGAAACATGCAGGAGTGTCTTCCACACCCAAGGTGCCAGGATGGAAACCTCTTGCTGGTCTTCACTGCTCCCTGCAACCGCATTCCCAACCCCACAAACACAATGGCTCTGGGCTTCCCCAGCATACTAAAGGCCAACCATGCACTCAGCCAGATTGGTGACTTCAGCCAGAGCCCAGCTCCCACATTGCAAACATTCGGCCATTTCTCCCACACCCAAGGAGACAGGATGGAAACCTCTTGCTGGTCTTCACAGCTCCCTGCAACCGCATTCCCAGACAGAAAAACACAATGGCTCTGGGCTTCCCCAGCATACTAAAGGCCAACAATGCACTCAGCCACGCTGGTTACTTCATCCAGAGCCCAGCTGCCAAACTGAAAACGTCCAGTGATTTCTCCCACAGCAAAGAATGACAGGACGGAAACCTCTTGCTGGTCTTCACTGCTCCCTGCAACCGCTTTCCCAAACCCACAAAAAAAAAAGGTTCTGGGCTTCCCCAGCATACTAAAGGCCAACCATGCACTCGGCCAGACTGGGGACTTCAGCCAGAGCCCACCTCCAAATATGAAAACATCCAGCGATTTCTCCCACACCAAAGATTGCGCAGCACATAAAGTTCTTGCTGGTCTTCACTGCTCCCTGAAACCGCATTCCCAGACACACAAACACAAGGGCTCCTGGCTTCCCCAGCATACTAAAGGCCAACCATGCACTCGGCCAGACTGGTGACTTCAGCCAGAGCCCAGCTCCCACATTGCAAACATTCGGCGATTTCTCCCACACCCAAGGTGCCAGGATGGAAACCTGTTCCTGGTCTTCACTGCTCCCTGCAACCGCATTCCCAGCCCCACTAAAAAAACAGCTCTGGCCTCCCCAGCATAGTAAAGGCCAACCATGCACTCGGCCAGACTGGGGACTTCAGCCAGAGCCCAGCTCCCACATTGGAAACGTCCAGCGATTTCTCTCACAGCAAAGAATGACAGCATGTAAAGTTCTTGCTGGAATTCTCTGCTCCCTGCAACCGCATTCCCAGCCCCAGAAACACAATGGCTCTGGTCTTCCCCAGCATACTAAAGGCCAACAATGCACTCAGCCACACTGGTGACTTCAGCCAGAGCCCAGCTCCCACATTGCAAATGTCCATCAATTTCTCCCACACCCAAGGTGCCAGGATGGAAACCTCTTGCTGGTCTTCACTGCTCCCTGCAACCGCATTCACAGCCCCAAACATACAATGGATCTGGGCCTCCCCGGCTCAGTAAAGGCCAACCATGCCCTCAGCCAGACTGGGGACTTCTGCCAGAGCCCAGCTCCCACATTGCAAACGTCCAGCGATTTCTCCCACACCCAACGTTTCAGGATGGAAACCTCTTGCTGGTCTTCACTCCTCCCTGCAACCGCATTCCCAGCCCCAAAAACAAAACGGCTCTGGGCTTCCCCAGCATACGAAAGGACAACCATGCACTCGGCCAGATTGGTGACTTCAGCCAGAGCCCAGCTCCCACATTGCAAACATTCGACCATTTCTCCCACACCCAAGGAGACAGGACGGAAACCTCTTGCTGGTCTTCACTGCTCCCTGCAACCGCATTCCCAGCCCCACAAACAAAATGGCTCTGACCTTCCCCAGCATAGTAAAGGCCAACCACGCACTCGGCCAGACTGGTGACTTCAGCCAGAGCCCAGCTCCCAAATTGCAAATGTCCATCAATTTCTCCCACACCCAAGGTGCCAGGACGGAAACGTGTTCCTGGTCTTCACTGCTCCCTGCAACCGCATTCCCAGCCCCACTAAAAAAACAGCTCTGGCCTCCCCAGCATAGTAAAGGCCAACCATGCACTCGGCCAGACTGGGGACTTCAGCCAGAGCCCAGCTCCCACATTGCAAACGTCCAGCGATTTCTCCCACAGCAAAGAATGACAGCATGTAAAGTTCTTGCTGGAATTCTCTGCTCCCTGCAACCGCATTCCCAGCCCCAGAAACACAATGGCTCTGGGCTTCCCCAGCATACTAAAGGCCAACAATGCACTCAGCCACACTGGTGACTTCAGCCAGAGCCCAGCTCCCACATTGCAAACGTCCAGCAATTTCTCCCACACCCAAGGTGCCAGGACGGAAACCTCTTGCTGGTCTTCACTGCTCCCTGCAACCGCATTCCCAGCCCCAAAAATAAAACGGCTCTGGGCTTCCCCAGCATACTAAAGGCCAACCATGCACTCGGCCACACTGGTGACTTCAGCCAGAGCCCAGCTCCCACATTGCAAACGTCCAGCGATTTCTCTCACAGCAAAGAATGACAGCACGTAAAGTTCTTGCTGGTCTTCACTGCTCCCTGCAACCGCATTCCCAGACAGAAAAACACAATGGCTCTGGTCTTCCCCAGCATTCTAAAGGCCAACAATGCACTCAGCCACACTGGTGACTTCAGCCAGAGCCCAGCTCCCACATTGCAAATGTCCATCAATTTCTCCCACACCCAAGGTGCCAGGATGGAAACCTCTTGCTGGTCTTCACTGCTCCCTGCAACCGCATTCCCAGACAGAAAAACACAACGGCTCTGGGCTTCCCCAGCATACTAAAGGCCAACAATGCACTCAGCCACACTGGTGACTTCAGCCAGAGCCCAGCTCCCACATTGCAAATGTCCATCAATTTCTCCCACACCCAAGGTGCCAGGACGGAAACCTCTTGCTGGTCTTCACAGCTCCCTGAAACCGCATTCCCAGACACACAAACAAAACGGCTCTGGGCTTCCCCAGCATACTAAAGGCCAACCACGCACTCGGCCACACTGGTGACTTCAGCCAGAGCCCAGCTCCCACATTGCAAACGTCCAGCGATTTCTCTCACAGCAAAGAATGACAGCACGTAAAGTTCTTGCTGGTCTTCACTGCTCCCTGCAACCGCATTCACAGCCCCAAAAACAAAAAGCCTCTGGGATTCCCCAGCATACCAAAGACCAACCATGCACTCGGCCACACTGGTGACGTAAGCCAGAGCACAGCTCCAAAAATGAAAACGTCCAGCGATTTCTCCCACACCACGGGTGCCAGGATGGAAACCTGTTCCTGGTCTTCACTGCTCCCTGCAACCGCATTCCCAGACAGAAAAACACAACGGCTCTGGTCTTCCCCAGCATACTAAAGGCCAACAATGCACTCAGCCAGACTGGTGACTTCAGCCAGAGCCCAGCTCCCACATTGCAAATGTCCATCAATTTCTCCCACACCCAAGGTGCCAGGATGGAAACCTCTTGCTGGTCTTCACTGCTCCCTGCAACCGCATTCCCAGGCACACAAACACAATGGCTCTGGGCTTCCCCAGCCTAGTGAAGTCCAACTATGCACTCGGCCACGCTGGTTACTTCATCCAGAGCCCAGCTGCCAAACTGAAAACGTCCAGTGATTTCTCCCACAGCAAAGAATGAAAGGACAGAAACCTCTTGCTGGTCTTCACTGCTCCCTGCAACCGCTTTCCCAAACCCACAAAAAAAAAAAGGTTCTGGGCATCCCCAGCATACTAAAGGCCAACCATGCACTCGGCCAGACTGGGGACTTCAGCCAGAGCCCACCTCCAAATATGAAAACATCCAGCGATTTCTCCCACACCAAAGATTGCCAGCACATAAAGTTCTTGCTGGTCTTCACTGCTCCCTGCAACCGCATTCCCAGACACACAAACACAAGGGCTCTGGGCTTCCCCAGCATACTAAAGGCCAACCATGCACTCGGCCAGACTGGTGACTTCAGCCAGAGCCCAGCTCCCACATTGCAAACATTCGGCGATTTCTCCCACACCCAAGGTGCCAGGATGGAAACCTGTTCCTGGTCTTCACTGCTCCCTGCAACCGCTTTCCCAAACCCACAAAAAAAAAAAGGTTCTGGGCTTCCCCAGCATACTAAAGTCCAACCATGCACTCGGCCACACAAGTGACCTCAGGCAGAGCCCAGCTCCCAAACTGGAAACATGCAGGAGTGTCTTCCACACCCAAGGTGCCAGGATGGAAACCTCTTGCTGGTCTTCACTGCTCCCTGCAACCGCATTCCCAACCCCACAAACACAATGGCTCTGGGCTTCCCCAGCATACTAAAGGCCAACCATGCACTCAGCCAGATTGGTGACTTCAGCCAGAGCCCAGCTCCCACATTGCAAACATTCGGCCATTTCTCCCACACCCAAGGAGACAGGATGGAAACCTCTTGCTGGTCTTCACTGCTCCCTGCAACCGCATTCCCAGACAGAAAAACACAATGGCTCTGGGCTTCCCCAGCATACTAAAGGCCAACAATGCACTCAGCCACACTGGTGACTTCAGCCAGAGCCCAGCTCCCACATTGCAAATGTCCATCAATTTCTCCCACACCCAAGGTGCCAGGATGGAAACCTGTTCCTGGTCTTCACTGCTCCCTGCAACCGCATTCCCAGCCCCACTAAAAAAACAGCTCTGGCCTCCCCAGCATAGTAAAGGCCAACCATGCACTCGGCCAGACTGGGGACTTCAGCCAGAGCCCAGCTCCCACATTGCAAATGTCCAGCAATTTCTCTCACAGCAAAGAATGACAGCACGTAAAGTTCTTGCTGGTCTTCACTGCTCCCTGCAACCGCATTCACAGCCCCAAAAACAAAAAGCCTCTGGGATTCCCCAGCATACCAAAGGCCAACCATGCACTCGGCCACACTGGTGACGTAAGCCAGAGCACAGCTCCAAAAATGAAAACGTCCAGCGATTTCTCCCACACCAAGGGTGCCAGGACGGAAAGCTGTTCCTGGTCTTCACTGCTCCCTGCAACCGCATTCCCAGACAGAAAAACACAACGGCTCTGGTCTTCCCCAGCATACTAAAGGCCAACAATGCACTCAGCCACACTGGTGACTTCAGCCAGAGCCCAGCTCCCACATTGCAAATGTCCATCAATTTCTCCCACACCCAAGGTGCCAGGATGGAAACCTCTTGCTGCTCTTCACTGCTCCCTGCAACCGCATTCCCAGCCCCAAAAAAAAACGGCTCTGGGCTTCCCCAGCATACTAAAGGCCAACCACGCACTCGGCCACACTGGTGACTTCAGCCAGAGCCCAGCTCCCACATTGCAAACGTCCAGCAATTTCTCTCACAGCAAAGAATGACAGCACGTAAAGTTCTTGCTGGTCTTCACTGCTCCCTGCAACCGCATTCACAGCCCCAAAAACAAAAAGCCTCTGGGATTCCCCAGCATACCAAAGGCCAACCATGCACTCGGCCACACTGGTGACTTCAGCCAGAGCACAGCTCCAAAAATGAAAACGTCCAGCGATTTCTCCCACACCAAGGGTGCCAGGACGGAAACCTGTTCCTGGTCTTCACTGCTTCCTGCAACCTCATTCCCAGACAGAAAAACACAACGGCTCTGGTCTTCCCCAGCATACTAAAGGCCAACAATGCACTCAGCCACACTGGTGACTTCAGCCAGAGCCCAGCTCCCACATTGCAAATGTCCATCAATTTCTCCCACACCCAAGGTGCCAGGATGGAAACCTCTTGCTGGTCTTCACTGCTCCCTGCAACCGCATTCCCAGACACACAAACACAATGGCTCTGGGCTTCCCCAGCCTAGTGAAGTCCAACTATGCACTCGGCCACGCTGGTTACTTCATCCAGAGCCCAGCTGCCAAACTGAAAACGTCCAGTGATTTCTCCCACAGCAAAGAATGACAGGACGGAAACCTCTTGCTGGTCTTCACTGCTCCCTGCAACCGCTTTCCCAAACCCACAAAAAAAAAAGGTTCTGGGCTTCCCCAGCATACTAAAGGCCAACCATGCACTCGGCCAGACTGGGGACTTCAGCCAGAGCCCACCTCCAAATATGAAAACATCCAGCGATTTCTCCCACACCAAAGATTGCGCAGCACATAAAGTTCTTGCTGGTCTTCACTGCTCCCTGAAACCGCATTCCCAGACACACAAACACAAGGGCTCCTGGCTTCCCCAGCATACTAAAGGCCAACCATGCACTCGGCCAGACTGGTGACTTCAGCCAGAGCCCAGCTCCCACATTGCAAACATTCGGCGATTTCTCCCACACCCAAGGTGCCAGGATGGAAACCTGTTCCTGGTCTTCACTGCTCCCTGCAACCGCATTCCCAGCCCCACTAAAAAAACAGCTCTGGCCTCCCCAGCATAGTAAAGGCCAACCATGCACTCGGCCAGACTGGGGACTTCAGCCAGAGCCCAGCTCCCACATTGCAAACGTCCAGCGATTTCTCCCACAGCAAAGAATGACAGCATGTAAAGTTCTTGCTGGAATTCTCTGCTCCCTGCAACCGCATTCCCAGCCCCAGAAACACAATGGCTCTGGGCTTCCCCAGCATACTAAAGGCCAACAATGCACTCAGCCACACTGGTGACTTCAGCCAGAGCCCAGCTCCCACATTGCAAACGTCCAGCAATTTCTCCCACACCCAAGGTGCCAGGACGGAAACCTCTTGCTGGTCTTCACTGCTCCCTGCAACCGCATTCCCAGCCCCAAAAATAAAACGGCTCTGGGCTTCCCCAGCATACTAAAGGCCAACCATGCACTCGGCCACACTGGTGACTTCAGCCAGAGCCCAGCTCCCACATTGCAAACGTCCAGCGATTTCTCTCACAGCAAAGAATGACAGCACGTAAAGTTCTTGCTGGTCTTCACTGCTCCCTGCAACCGCATTCCCAGACAGAAAAACACAATGGCTCTGGTCTTCCCCAGCATTCTAAAGGCCAACAATGCACTCAGCCACACTGGTGACTTCAGCCAGAGCCCAGCTCCCACATTGCAAATGTCCATCAATTTCTCCCACACCCAAGGTGCCAGGATGGAAACCTCTTGCTGGTCTTCACTGCTCCCTGCAACCGCATTCCCAGACAGAAAAACACAACGGCTCTGGGCTTCCCCAGCATACTAAAGGCCAACAATGCACTCAGCCACACTGGTGACTTCAGCCAGAGCCCAGCTCCCACATTGCAAATGTCCATCAATTTCTCCCACACCCAAGGTGCCAGGACGGAAACCTCTTGCTGGTCTTCACAGCTCCCTGAAACCGCATTCCCAGACACACAAACAAAACGGCTCTGGGCTTCCCCAGCATACTAAAGGCCAACCACGCACTCGGCCACACTGGTGACTTCAGCCAGAGCCCAGCTCCCACATTGCAAACGTCCAGCGATTTCTCTCACAGCAAAGAATGACAGCACGTAAAGTTCTTGCTGGTCTTCACTGCTCCCTGCAACCGCATTCACAGCCCCAAAAACAAAAAGCCTCTGGGATTCCCCAGCATACCAAAGACCAACCATGCACTCGGCCACACTGGTGACGTAAGCCAGAGCACAGCTCCAAAAATGAAAACGTCCAGCGATTTCTCCCACACCACGGGTGCCAGGATGGAAACCTGTTCCTGGTCTTCACTGCTCCCTGCAACCGCATTCCCAGACAGAAAAACACAACGGCTCTGGTCTTCCCCAGCATACTAAAGGCCAACAATGCACTCAGCCAGACTGGTGACTTCAGCCAGAGCCCAGCTCCCACATTGCAAATGTCCATCAATTTCTCCCACACCCAAGGTGCCAGGATGGAAACCTCTTGCTGGTCTTCACTGCTCCCTGCAACCGCATTCCCAGGCACACAAACACAATGGCTCTGGGCTTCCCCAGCCTAGTGAAGTCCAACTATGCACTCGGCCACGCTGGTTACTTCATCCAGAGCCCAGCTGCCAAACTGAAAACGTCCAGTGATTTCTCCCACAGCAAAGAATGAAAGGACAGAAACCTCTTGCTGGTCTTCACTGCTCCCTGCAACCGCTTTCCCAAACCCACAAAAAAAAAAAGGTTCTGGGCATCCCCAGCATACTAAAGGCCAACCATGCACTCGGCCAGACTGGGGACTTCAGCCAGAGCCCACCTCCAAATATGAAAACATCCAGCGATTTCTCCCACACCAAAGATTGCCAGCACATAAAGTTCTTGCTGGTCTTCACTGCTCCCTGAAACCGCATTCCCAGACACACAAACACAAGGGCTCTGGGCTTCCCCAGCATACTAAAGGCCAACCATGCACTCGGCCAGACTGGTGACTTCAGCCAGAGCCCAGCTCCCACATTGCAAACATTCGGCGATTTCTCCCACACCCAAGGTGCCAGGATGGAAACCTGTTCCTGGTCTTCACTGCTCCCTGCAACCGCTTTCCCAAACCCACAAAAAAAAAAAGGTTCTGGGCTTCCCCAGCATACTAAAGTCCAACCATGCACTCGGCCACACAAGTGACCTCAGGCAGAGCCCAGCTCCCAAACTGGAAACATGCAGGAGTGTCTTCCACACCCAAGGTGCCAGGATGGAAACCTCTTGCTGGTCTTCACTGCTCCCTGCAACCGCATTCCCAACCCCACAAACACAATGGCTCTGGGCTTCCCCAGCATACTAAAGGCCAACCATGCACTCAGCCAGATTGGTGACTTCAGCCAGAGCCCAGCTCCCACATTGCAAACATTCGGCCATTTCTCCCACACCCAAGGAGACAGGATGGAAACCTCTTGCTGGTCTTCACTGCTCCCTGCAACCGCATTCCCAGACAGAAAAACACAATGGCTCTGGGCTTCCCCAGCATACTAAAGGCCAACAATGCACTCAGCCACACTGGTGACTTCAGCCAGAGCCCAGCTCCCACATTGCAAATGTCCATCAATTTCTCCCACACCCAAGGTGCCAGGATGGAAACCTGTTCCTGGTCTTCACTGCTCCCTGCAACCGCATTCCCAGCCCCACTAAAAAAACAGCTCTGGCCTCCCCAGCATAGTAAAGGCCAACCATGCACTCGGCCAGACTGGGGACTTCAGCCAGAGCCCAGCTCCCACATTGCAAATGTCCAGCAATTTCTCTCACAGCAAAGAATGACAGCACGTAAAGTTCTTGCTGGTCTTCACTGCTCCCTGCAACCGCATTCACAGCCCCAAAAACAAAAAGCCTCTGGGATTCCCCAGCATACCAAAGGCCAACCATGCACTCGGCCACACTGGTGACGTAAGCCAGAGCACAGCTCCAAAAATGAAAACGTCCAGCGATTTCTCCCACACCAAGGGTGCCAGGACGGAAAGCTGTTCCTGGTCTTCACTGCTCCCTGCAACCGCATTCCCAGACAGAAAAACACAACGGCTCTGGTCTTCCCCAGCATACTAAAGGCCAACAATGCACTCAGCCACACTGGTGACTTCAGCCAGAGCCCAGCTCCCACATTGCAAATGTCCATCAATTTCTCCCACACCCAAGGTGCCAGGATGGAAACCTCTTGCTGCTCTTCACTGCTCCCTGCAACCGCATTCCCAGCCCCAAAAAAAAAACGGCTCTGGGCTTCCCCAGCATACTAAAGGCCAACCACGCACTCGGCCACACTGGTGACTTCAGCCAGAGCCCAGCTCCCACATTGCAAACGTCCAGCAATTTCTCTCACAGCAAAGAATGACAGCACGTAAAGTTCTTGCTGGTCTTCACTGCTCCCTGCAACCGCATTCACAGCCCCAAAAACAAAAAGCCTCTGGGATTCCCCAGCATACCAAAGGCCAACCATGCACTCGGCCACACTGGTGACTTCAGCCAGAGCACAGCTCCAAAAATGAAAACGTCCAGCGATTTCTCCCACACCAAGGGTGCCAGGACGGAAACCTGTTCCTGGTCTTCACTGCTTCCTGCAACCTCATTCCCAGACAGAAAAACACAACGGCTCTGGTCTTCCCCAGCATACTAAAGGCCAACAATGCACTCAGCCACACTGGTGACTTCAGCCAGAGCCCAGCTCCCACATTGCAAATGTCCATCAATTTCTCCCACACCCAAGGTGCCAGGATGGAAACCTCTTGCTGGTCTTCACTGCTCCCTGCAACCGCATTCCCAGACACACAAACACAATGGCTCTGGGCTTCCCCAGCCTAGTGAAGTCCAACTATGCACTCGGCCACGCTGGTTACTTCATCCAGAGCCCAGCTGCCAAACTGAAAACGTCCAGTGATTTCTCCCACAGCAAAGAATGACAGGACGGAAACCTCTTGCTGGTCTTCACTGCTCCCTGCAACCGCTTTCCCAAACCCACAAAAAAAAAAGGTTCTGGGCTTCCCCAGCATACTAAAGGCCAACCATGCACTCGGCCAGACTGGGGACTTCAGCCAGAGCCCACCTCCAAATATGAAAACATCCAGCGATTTCTCCCACACCAAAGATTGCGCAGCACATAAAGTTCTTGCTGGTCTTCACTGCTCCCTGAAACCGCATTCCCAGACACACAAACACAAGGGCTCCTGGCTTCCCCAGCATACTAAAGGCCAACCATGCACTCGGCCAGACTGGTGACTTCAGCCAGAGCCCAGCTCCCACATTGCAAACATTCGGCGATTTCTCCCACACCCAAGGTGCCAGGATGGAAACCTGTTCCTGGTCTTCACTGCTCCCTGCAACCGCATTCCCAGCCCCACTAAAAAAACAGCTCTGGCCTCCCCAGCATAGTAAAGGCCAACCATGCACTCGGCCAGACTGGGGACTTCAGCCAGAGCCCAGCTCCCACATTGGAAACGTCCAGCGATTTCTCTCACAGCAAAGAATGACAGCATGTAAAGTTCTTGCTGGAATTCTCTGCTCCCTGCAACCGCATTCCCAGCCCCAGAAACACAATGGCTCTGGTCTTCCCCAGCATACTAAAGGCCAACAATGCACTCAGCCACACTGGTGACTTCAGCCAGAGCCCAGCTCCCACATTGCAAATGTCCATCAATTTCTCCCACACCCAAGGTGCCAGGATGGAAACCTCTTGCTGGTCTTCACTGCTCCCTGCAACCGCATTCACAGCCCCAAACATACAATGGATCTGGGCCTCCCCGGCTTAGTAAAGGCCAACCATGCCCTCAGCCAGACTGGGGACTTCTGCCAGAGCCCAGCTCCCACATTGCAAACGTCCAGCGATTTCTCCCACACCCAACGTTTCAGGATGGAAACCTCTTGCTGGTCTTCACTCCTCCCTGCAACCGCATTCCCAGCCCCAAAAACAAAACGGCTCTGGGCTTCCCCAGCATACGAAAGGACAACCATGCACTCGGCCAGATTGGTGACTTCAGCCAGAGCCCAGCTCCCACATTGCAAACATTCGACCATTTCTCCCACACCCAAGGAGACAGGACGGAAACCTCTTGCTGGTCTTCACTGCTCCCTGCAACCGCATTCCCAGCCCCACAAACAAAATGGCTCTGACCTTCCCCAGCATAGTAAAGGCCAACCACGCACTCGGCCAGACTGGTGACTTCAGCCAGAGCCCAGCTCCCAAATTGCAAATGTCCATCAATTTCTCCCACACCCAAGGTGCCAGGACGGAAACGTGTTCCTGGTCTTCACTGCTCCCTGCAACCGCATTCCCAGCCCCACTAAAAAAACAGCTCTGGCCTCCCCAGCATAGTAAAGGCCAACCATGCACTCGGCCAGACTGGGGACTTCAGCCAGAGCCCAGCTCCCACATTGCAAACGTCCAGCGATTTCTCCCACAGCAAAGAATGACAGCATGTAAAGTTCTTGCTGGAATTCTCTGCTCCCTGCAACCGCATTCCCAGCCCCAGAAACACAATGGCTCTGGGCTTCCCCAGCATACTAAAGGCCAACAATGCACTCAGCCACACTGGTGACTTCAGCCAGAGCCCAGCTCCCACATTGCAAACGTCCAGCAATTTCTCCCACACCCAAGGTGCCAGGACGGAAACCTCTTGCTGGTCTTCACTGCTCCCTGCAACCGCATTCCCAGCCCCAAAAATAAAACGGCTCTGGGCTTCCCCAGCATACTAAAGGCCAACCATGCACTCGGCCACACTGGTGACTTCAGCCAGAGCCCAGCTCCCACATTGCAAACGTCCAGCGATTTCTCTCACAGCAAAGAATGACAGCACGTAAAGTTCTTGCTGGTCTTCACTGCTCCCTGCAACCGCATTCCCAGACAGAAAAACACAACGGCTCTGGGCTTCCCCAGCATACTAAAGGCCAACAATGCACTCAGCCACACTGGTGACTTCAGCCAGAGCCCAGCTCCCACATTGCAAATGTCCATCAATTTCTCCCACACCCAAGGTGCCAGGACGGAAACCTCTTGCTGGTCTTCACAGCTCCCTGAAACCGCATTCCCAGACACACAAACAAAACGGCTCTGGGCTTCCCCAGCATACTAAAGGCCAACCACGCACTCGGCCACACTGGTGACTTCAGCCAGAGCCCAGCTCCCACATTGCAAACGTCCAGCGATTTCTCTCACAGCAAAGAATGACAGCACGTAAAGTTCTTGCTGGTCTTCACTGCTCCCTGCAACCGCATTCACAGCCCCAAAAACAAAAAGCCTCTGGGATTCCCCAGCATACCAAAGACCAACCATGCACTCGGCCACACTGGTGACGTAAGCCAGAGCACAGCTCCAAAAATGAAAACGTCCAGCGATTTCTCCCACACCACGGGTGCCAGGATGGAAACCTGTTCCTGGTCTTCACTGCTCCCTGCAACCGCATTCCCAGACAGAAAAACACAACGGCTCTGGTCTTCCCCAGCATACTAAAGGCCAACAATGCACTCAGCCAGACTGGTGACTTCAGCCAGAGCCCAGCTCCCACATTGCAAATGTCCATCAATTTCTCCCACACCCAAGGTGCCAGGATGGAAACCTCTTGCTGGTCTTCACTGCTCCCTGCAACCGCATTCCCAGGCACACAAACACAATGGCTCTGGGCTTCCCCAGCCTAGTGAAGTCCAACTATGCACTCGGCCACGCTGGTTACTTCATCCAGAGCCCAGCTGCCAAACTGAAAACGTCCAGTGATTTCTCCCACAGCAAAGAATGAAAGGACAGAAACCTCTTGCTGGTCTTCACTGCTCCCTGCAACCGCTTTCCCAAACCCACAAAAAAAAAAAGGTTCTGGGCATCCCCAGCATACTAAAGGCCAACCATGCACTCGGCCAGACTGGGGACTTCAGCCAGAGCCCACCTCCAAATATGAAAACATCCAGCGATTTCTCCCACACCAAAGATTGCCAGCACATAAAGTTCTTGCTGGTCTTCACTGCTCCCTGAAACCGCATTCCCAGACACACAAACACAAGGGCTCCTGGCTTCCCCAGCATACTAAAGGCCAACCATGCACTCGGCCAGACTGGTGACTTCAGCCAGAGCCCAGCTCCCACATTGCAAACATTCGGCGATTTCTCCCACACCCAAGGTGCCAGGATGGAAACCTGTTCCTGGTCTTCACTGCTCCCTGCAACCGCTTTCCCAAACCCACAAAAAAAAAAAGGTTCTGGGCTTCCCCAGCATACTAAAGTCCAACCATGCACTCGGCCACACAAGTGACCTCAGGCAGAGCCCAGCTCCCAAACTGGAAACATGCAGGAGTGTCTTCCACACCCAAGGTGCCAGGATGGAAACCTCTTGCTGGTCTTCACTGCTCCCTGCAACCGCATTCCCAACCCCACAAACACAATGGCTCTGGGCTTCCCCAGCATACTAAAGGCCAACCATGCACTCAGCCAGATTGGTGACTTCAGCCAGAGCCCAGCTCCCACATTGCAAACATTCGGCCATTTCTCCCACACCCAAGGAGACAGGATGGAAACCTCTTGCTGGTCTTCACTGCTCCCTGCAACCGCATTCCCAGACAGAAAAACACAATGGCTCTGGGCTTCCCCAGCATACTAAAGGCCAACAATGCACTCAGCCACGCTGGTTACTTCATCCAGAGCCCAGCTGCCAAACTGAAAACGTCCAGTGATTTCTCCCACAGCAAAGAATGACAGGACGGAAACCTCTTGCTGGTCTTCACTGCTCCCTGCAACCGCTTTCCCAAACCCACAAAAAAAAAAGGTTCTGGGCTTCCCCAGCATACTAAAGGCCAACCATGCACTCGGCCAGACTGGGGACTTCAGCCAGAGCCCACCTCCAAATATGAAAACATCCAGCGATTTCTCCCACACCAAAGATTGCGCAGCACATAAAGTTCTTGCTGGTCTTCACTGCTCCCTGAAACCGCATTCCCAGACACACAAACACAAGGGCTCCTGGCTTCCCCAGCATACTAAAGGCCAACCATGCACTCGGCCAGACTGGTGACTTCAGCCAGAGCCCAGCTCCCACATTGCAAACATTCGGCGATTTCTCCCACACCCAAGGTGCCAGGATGGAAACCTGTTCCTGGTCTTCACTGCTCCCTGCAACCGCATTCCCAGCCCCACTAAAAAAACAGCTCTGGCCTCCCCAGCATAGTAAAGGCCAACCATGCACTCGGCCAGACTGGGGACTTCAGCCAGAGCCCAGCTCCCACATTGGAAACGTCCAGCGATTTCTCTCACAGCAAAGAATGACAGCATGTAAAGTTCTTGCTGGAATTCTCTGCTCCCTGCAACCGCATTCCCAGCCCCAGAAACACAATGGCTCTGGTCTTCCCCAGCATACTAAAGGCCAACAATGCACTCAGCCACACTGGTGACTTCAGCCAGAGCCCAGCTCCCACATTGCAAATGTCCATCAATTTCTCCCACACCCAAGGTGCCAGGATGGAAACCTCTTGCTGGTCTTCACTGCTCCCTGCAACCGCATTCACAGCCCCAAACATACAATGGATCTGGGCCTCCCCGGCTCAGTAAAGGCCAACCATGCCCTCAGCCAGACTGGGGACTTCTGCCAGAGCCCAGCTCCCACATTGCAAACGTCCAGCGATTTCTCCCACACCCAACGTTTCAGGATGGAAACCTCTTGCTGGTCTTCACTCCTCCCTGCAACCGCATTCCCAGCCCCAAAAACAAAACGGCTCTGGGCTTCCCCAGCATACGAAAGGACAACCATGCACTCGGCCAGATTGGTGACTTCAGCCAGAGCCCAGCTCCCACATTGCAAACATTCGACCATTTCTCCCACACCCAAGGAGACAGGACGGAAACCTCTTGCTGGTCTTCACTGCTCCCTGCAACCGCATTCCCAGCCCCACAAACAAAATGGCTCTGACCTTCCCCAGCATAGTAAAGGCCAACCACGCACTCGGCCAGACTGGTGACTTCAGCCAGAGCCCAGCTCCCAAATTGCAAATGTCCATCAATTTCTCCCACACCCAAGGTGCCAGGACGGAAACGTGTTCCTGGTCTTCACTGCTCCCTGCAACCGCATTCCCAGCCCCACTAAAAAAACAGCTCTGGCCTCCCCAGCATAGTAAAGGCCAACCATGCACTCGGCCAGACTGGGGACTTCAGCCAGAGCCCAGCTCCCACATTGCAAACGTCCAGCGATTTCTCCCACAGCAAAGAATGACAGCATGTAAAGTTCTTGCTGGAATTCTCTGCTCCCTGCAACCGCATTCCCAGCCCCAGAAACACAATGGCTCTGGGCTTCCCCAGCATACTAAAGGCCAACAATGCACTCAGCCACACTGGTGACTTCAGCCAGAGCCCAGCTCCCACATTGCAAACGTCCAGCAATTTCTCCCACACCCAAGGTGCCAGGACGGAAACCTCTTGCTGGTCTTCACTGCTCCCTGTAACCGCATTCCCAGCCCCAAAAACAAAACGGCTCTGGGCTTCCCCAGCATACTAAAGGCCAACCATGCACTCGGCCACACTGGTGACTTCAGCCAGAGCCCAGCTCCCACATTGCAAACGTCCAGCGATTTCTCTCACAGCAAAGAATGACAGCACGTAAAGTTCTTGCTGGTCTTCACTGCTCCCTGCAACCGCATTCCCAGACAGAAAAACACAATGGCTCTGGTCTTCCCCAGCATTCTAAAGGCCAACAATGCACTCAGCCACACTGGTGACTTCAGCCAGAGCCCAGCTCCCACATTGCAAATGTCCATCAATTTCTCCCACACCCAAGGTGCCAGGATGGAAACCTCTTGCTGGTCTTCACTGCTCCCTGCAACCGCATTCCCAGACAGAAAAACACAACGGCTCTGGGCTTCCCCAGCATACTAAAGGCCAACAATGCACTCAGCCACACTGGTGACTTCAGCCAGAGCCCAGCTCCCACATTGCAAATGTCCATCAATTTCTCCCACACCCAAGGTGCCAGGACGGAAACCTCTTGCTGGTCTTCACAGCTCCCTGAAACCGCATTCCCAGACACACAAACAAAACGGCTCTGGGCTTCCCCAGCATACTAAAGGCCAACCACGCACTCGGCCACACTGGTGACTTCAGCCAGAGCCCAGCTCCCACATTGCAAACGTCCAGCGATTTCTCTCACAGCAAAGAATGACAGCACGTAAAGTTCTTGCTGGTCTTCACTGCTCCCTGCAACCGCATTCACAGCCCCAAAAACAAAAAGCCTCTGGGATTCCCCAGCATACCAAAGACCAACCATGCACTCGGCCACACTGGTGACGTAAGCCAGAGCACAGCTCCAAAAATGAAAACGTCCAGCGATTTCTCCCACACCACGGGTGCCAGGATGGAAACCTGTTCCTGGTCTTCACTGCTCCCTGCAACCGCATTCCCAGACAGAAAAACACAACGGCTCTGGTCTTCCCCAGCATACTAAAGGCCAACAATGCACTCAGCCAGACTGGTGACTTCAGCCAGAGCCCAGCTCCCACATTGCAAATGTCCATCAATTTCTCCCACACCCAAGGTGCCAGGATGGAAACCTCTTGCTGGTCTTCACTGCTCCCTGCAACCGCATTCCCAGGCACACAAACACAATGGCTCTGGGCTTCCCCAGCCTAGTGAAGTCCAACTATGCACTCGGCCACGCTGGTTACTTCATCCAGAGCCCAGCTGCCAAACTGAAAACGTCCAGTGATTTCTCCCACAGCAAAGAATGAAAGGACAGAAACCTCTTGCTGGTCTTCACTGCTCCCTGCAACCGCTTTCCCAAACCCACAAAAAAAAAAAGGTTCTGGGCATCCCCAGCATACTAAAGGCCAACCATGCACTCGGCCAGACTGGGGACTTCAGCCAGAGCCCACCTCCAAATATGAAAACATCCAGCGATTTCTCCCACACCAAAGATTGCCAGCACATAAAGTTCTTGCTGGTCTTCACTGCTCCCTGAAACCGCATTCCCAGACACACAAACACAAGGGCTCTGGGCTTCCCCAGCATACTAAAGGCCAACCATGCACTCGGCCAGACTGGTGACTTCAGCCAGAGCCCAGCTCCCACATTGCAAACATTCGGCGATTTCTCCCACACCCAAGGTGCCAGGATGGAAACCTGTTCCTGGTCTTCACTGCTCCCTGCAACCGCTTTCCCAAACCCACAAAAAAAAAAAGGTTCTGGGCTTCCCCAGCATACTAAAGTCCAACCATGCACTCGGCCACACAAGTGACCTCAGGCAGAGCCCAGCTCCCAAACTGGAAACATGCAGGAGTGTCTTCCACACCCAAGGTGCCAGGATGGAAACCTCTTGCTGGTCTTCACTGCTCCCTGCAACCGCATTCCCAACCCCACAAACACAATGGCTCTGGGCTTCCCCAGCATACTAAAGGCCAACCATGCACTCAGCCAGATTGGTGACTTCAGCCAGAGCCCAGCTCCCACATTGCAAACATTCGGCCATTTCTCCCACACCCAAGGAGACAGGATGGAAACCTCTTGCTGGTCTTCACTGCTCCCTGCAACCGCATTCCCAGACAGAAAAACACAATGGCTCTGGGCTTCCCCAGCATACTAAAGGCCAACAATGCACTCAGCCACACTGGTGACTTCAGCCAGAGCCCAGCTCCCACATTGCAAATGTCCATCAATTTCTCCCACACCCAAGGTGCCAGGATGGAAACCTGTTCCTGGTCTTCACTGCTCCCTGCAACCGCATTCCCAGCCCCACTAAAAAAACAGCTCTGGCCTCCCCAGCATAGTAAAGGCCAACCATGCACTCGGCCAGACTGGGGACTTCAGCCAGAGCCCAGCTCCCACATTGCAAATGTCCAGCAATTTCTCTCACAGCAAAGAATGACAGCACGTAAAGTTCTTGCTGGTCTTCACTGCTCCCTGCAACCGCATTCACAGCCCCAAAAACAAAAAGCCTCTGGGATTCCCCAGCATACCAAAGGCCAACCATGCACTCGGCCACACTGGTGACGTAAGCCAGAGCACAGCTCCAAAAATGAAAACGTCCAGCGATTTCTCCCACACCAAGGGTGCCAGGACGGAAAGCTGTTCCTGGTCTTCACTGCTCCCTGCAACCGCATTCCCAGACAGAAAAACACAACGGCTCTGGTCTTCCCCAGCATACTAAAGGCCAACAATGCACTCAGCCACACTGGTGACTTCAGCCAGAGCCCAGCTCCCACATTGCAAATGTCCATCAATTTCTCCCACACCCAAGGTGCCAGGATGGAAACCTCTTGCTGCTCTTCACTGCTCCCTGCAACCGCATTCCCAGCCCCAAAAAAAAACGGCTCTGGGCTTCCCCAGCATACTAAAGGCCAACCACGCACTCGGCCACACTGGTGACTTCAGCCAGAGCCCAGCTCCCACATTGCAAACGTCCAGCAATTTCTCTCACAGCAAAGAATGACAGCACGTAAAGTTCTTGCTGGTCTTCACTGCTCCCTGCAACCGCATTCACAGCCCCAAAAACAAAAAGCCTCTGGGATTCCCCAGCATACCAAAGGCCAACCATGCACTCGGCCACACTGGTGACTTCAGCCAGAGCACAGCTCCAAAAATGAAAACGTCCAGCGATTTCTCCCACACCAAGGGTGCCAGGACGGAAACCTGTTCCTGGTCTTCACTGCTTCCTGCAACCTCATTCCCAGACAGAAAAACACAACGGCTCTGGTCTTCCCCAGCATACTAAAGGCCAACAATGCACTCAGCCACACTGGTGACTTCAGCCAGAGCCCAGCTCCCACATTGCAAATGTCCATCAATTTCTCCCACACCCAAGGTGCCAGGATGGAAACCTCTTGCTGGTCTTCACTGCTCCCTGCAACCGCATTCCCAGACACACAAACACAATGGCTCTGGGCTTCCCCAGCCTAGTGAAGTCCAACTATGCACTCGGCCACGCTGGTTACTTCATCCAGAGCCCAGCTGCCAAACTGAAAACGTCCAGTGATTTCTCCCACAGCAAAGAATGACAGGACGGAAACCTCTTGCTGGTCTTCACTGCTCCCTGCAACCGCTTTCCCAAACCCACAAAAAAAAAAGGTTCTGGGCTTCCCCAGCATACTAAAGGCCAACCATGCACTCGGCCAGACTGGGGACTTCAGCCAGAGCCCACCTCCAAATATGAAAACATCCAGCGATTTCTCCCACACCAAAGATTGCCAGCACATAAAGTTCTTGCTGGTCTTCACTGCTCCCTGCAACCGCATTCCCAGACACACAAACACAAGGGCTCTGGGCTTCCCCAGCATACTAAAGGCCAACCATGCACTCGGCCACACTGGTGACTTCAGCCAGAGCCCAGCTCCCACATTGCAAACGTCCAGCGATTTCTCCCACACCCAAGGTGCCAGGATGGAAACCTGTTCCTGGTCTTCACTGCTCCCTGCAACCGCTTTCCCAAACCCACAAAAAAAAAAAGGTTCTGGGCTTCCCCAGCATACTAAAGTCCAACCATGCACTCGGCCACACTAGTGACCTCAGCCAGAGCCCAGCTCCCAAACTGGAAACATGCAGGAGTGTCTTCCACACCCAAGGTGCCAGGATGGAAACCTCTTGCTGGTCTTCACTGCTCCCTGCAACCGCATTCCCAACCCCACAAACACAATGGCTCTGGTCTTCCCCAGCATACTAAAGGCCAACCATGCACTCAGCCAGATTGGTGACTTCAGCCAGAGCCCAGCTCCCACATTGCAAACATTCGGCCATTTCTCCCACACCCAAGGTGCCAGGATGGAAACCTCTTGCTGGTCTTCACTGCTCCCTGCAACCGCATTCCCAACTCCACAAACAAAATGGCTCTGACCTTCCCCAGCATAGTAAAGGCCAACAACGCACTCGGCCAGACTGGGGACTTCAGCCAGAGCCCAGATCCCACATTGCAAATGTCCAGCAATTTCTCTCACAGCAAAGAATGACAGCACGTAAAGTTCTTGCTGGTCTTCACTGCTCCCTGCAACCGCATTCACAGCCCCAAAAACAAAAAGCCTCTGGGATTCCCCAGCATACCAAAGGCCAACCATGCACTCGGCCACACTGGTGACGTAAGCCAGAGCACAGCTCCAAAAATGAAAACGTCCAGCGATTTCTCCCACACCAAGGGTGCCAGGACGGAAAGCTGTTCCTGGTCTTCACTGCTCCCTGCAACCGCATTCCCAGACAGAAAAACACAATGGCTCTGGGCTTCCCCAGCATACTAAAGGCCAACAATGCACTCAGCCACACTGGTGACTTCAGCCAGAGCCCAGCTCCCACATTGCAAATGTCCATCAATTTCTCCCACACCCAAGGTGCCAGGATGGAAACCTCTTGCTGGTCTTCACTGCTCCCTGCAACCGCATTCCCAGACAGAAAAACACAATGGCTCTGGGCTTCCCCAGCATACTAAAGGCCAACAATGCACTCAGCCACACTGGTGACTTCAGCCAGAGCCCAGCTCCCACATTGCAAATGTCCATCAATTTCTCCCACACCCAAGGTGCCAGGATGGAAACGTGTTCCTGGTCTTCACTGCTCCCTGCAACCGCATTCCCAGCCCCACTAAAAAAACAGCTCTGGCCTCCCCAGCATAGTAAAGGCCAACCATGCACTCGGCCAGACTGGTGACTTCAGCCAGAGCCCAGCTCCCACATTGCAAATGTCCAGCAATTTCTCTCACAGCAAAGAATGACAGCACGTAAAGTTCTTGCTGGTCTTCACTGCTCCCTGCAACCGCATTCACAGCCCCAAAAACAAAAAGCCTCTGGGATTCCCCAGCATACCAAAGGCCAACCATGCACTCGGCCACACTGGTGACGTAAGCCAGAGCACAGCTCCAAAAATGAAAACGTCCAGCGATTTCTCCCACACCAAGGGTGCCAGGACGGAAACCTGTTCCTGGTCTTCACTGCTCCCTGCAACCGCATTCCCAGACAGAAAAACACAATGGCTCTGGTCTTCCCCAGCATTCTAAAGGCCAACAATGCACTCAGCCACACTGGTGACTTCAGCCAGAGCCCAGCTCCGACATTGCAAACGTCCAGCAATTTCTCCCACACCCAAGGTGCCAGGATGGAAACCTCTTGCTGCTCTTCACTGCTCCCTGCAACCGCATTCCCAGCCCCAAAAAAAAACGGCTCTGGGCTTCCCCAGCATACTAAAGGCCAACCACGCACTCGGCCACACTGGTGACTTCAGCCAGAGCCCAGCTCCCACATTGCAAACGTCCAGCGATTTCTCTCACAGCAAAGAATGACAGCACGTAAAGTTCTTGCTGGTCTTCACTGCTCCCTGCAACCGCATTCACACCCCCAAAAACAAAAAGCCTCTGGGATTCCCCAGCATACCAAAGGCCAACCATGCACTCGGCCACACTGGTGACGTAAGCCAGAGCACAGCTCCAAAAATGAAAACGTCCAGGGATTTCTCCAACACCAAGGGTGCCAGGACGGAAACCTGTTCCTGGTCTTCACTGCTTCCTGCAACCTCATTCCCAGACAGAAAAACACAACGGCTCTGGTCTTCCCCAGCATACTAAAGGCCAACAATGCACTCAGCCACACTGGTGACTTCAGCCAGAGCCCAGCTCCCACATTGCAAACGTCCATCAATTTCTCCCACACCCAAGGTGCCAGGATGGAAACCTCTTGCTGGTCTTCACTGCTCCCTGCAACCGCATTCCCAGGCACACAAACACAATGGCTCTGGGCTTCCCCAGCCTAGTGAAGTCCAACTATGCACTCGGCCACGCTGGTTACTTCATCCAGAGCCCAGCTGCCAAACTGAAAACGTCCAGTGATTTCTCCCACAGCAAAGAATGACAGGACGGAAACCTCTTGCTGGTCTTCACTGCTCCCTGCAACCGCTTTCCCAAACCCACAAAAAAAAAAGGTTCTGGGCTTCCCCAGCATACTAAAGGCCAACCATGCACTCGGCCAGACTGGGGACTTCAGCCAGAGCCCACCTCCAAATATGAAAACATCCAGCGATTTCTCCCACACCAAAGATTGCCAGCACATAAAGTTCTTGCTGGTCTTCACTGCTCCCTGCAACCGCATTCCCAGACACACAAACACAAGGGCTCTGGGCTTCCCCAGCATACTAAAGGCCAACCATGCACTCGGCCAGACTGGTGACTTCAGCCAGAGCCCAGTCCCACATTGCAAACATTCGGCGATTTCTCCCACACCCAAGGTGCCAGGATGGAAACCTGTTCCTGGTCTTCACTGCTCCCTGCAACCGCTTTCCCAAACCCACAAAAAAAAAAAGGTTCTGGGCTTCCCCAGCATACTAAAGTCCAACCATGCACTCGGCCACACAAGTGATCTCAGGCAGAGCCCAGCTCCCAAACTGGAAACATGCAGGAGTGTCTTCCACACCCAAGGTGCCAGGATGGAAACCTCTTGCTGGTCTTCACTGCTCCCTGCAACCGCATTCCCAGCTCCAGAAACACAATGGCTCTGGGCTTCCCCAGCATACTAAAGGCCAACCATGCACTCAGCCAGATTGGTGACTTCAGCCAGAGCCCAGCTCCCACATTGCAAACATTCGGCCATTTCTCCCACACCCAAGGAGACAGGATGGAAACCTCTTGCTGGTCTTCACTGCTCCCTGCAACCGCATTCCCAGCCCCACAAACAAAATGGCTCTGACCTTCCCCAGCATAGTAAAGGCCAACAACGCACTCGGCCAGACTGGGGACTTCAGCCAGAGCCCAGCTCCCACATTGCAAATGTCCAGCAATTTCTCTCACAGCAAAGAATGACAGCACGTAAAGTTCTTGCTGGTCTTCACTGCTCCCTGCAACCGCATTCACAGCCCCAAAAACAAAAAGCCTCTGGGATTCCCCAGCATACCAAAGGCCAACCATGCACTCGGCCACACTGGTGACGTAAGCCAGAGCACAGCTCCAAAAATGAAAACGTCCAGCGATTTCTCCCACACCAAGGGTGCCAGGACGGAAAGCTGTTCCTGGTCTTCACTGCTCCCTGCAACCGCATACCCAGACAGAAAAACACAATGGCTCTGGGCTTCCCCAGCATAGTAAAGGCCAACAATGCACTCAGCCACACTGGTGACTTCAGCCAGAGCCCAGCTCCCACATTGCAAATGTCCATCAATTTCTCCCACACCCAAGGTGCCAGGATGGAAACCTCTTGCTGGTCTTCACTGCTCCCTGCAACCGCATTCCCAGCCCCACTAAAAAAACAGCTCTGGCCTCCCCAGCATAGTAAAGGCCAACCATGCACTCGGCCAGACTGGTGACTTCAGCCAGAGCCCAGCTCCCACATTGCAAATGTCCAGCAATTTCTCTCACAGCAAAGAATGACAGCACGTAAAGTTCTTGCTGGTCTTCACTGCTCCCTGCAACCGCATTCACAGCCCCAAAAACAAAAAGCCTCTGGGATTTCCCAGCATACCAAAGGCCAACCATGCACTCGGCCACACTGGTGACGTAAGCCAGAGCACAGCTCCAAAAATGAAAACGTCCAGCGATTTCTCCCACACCAAGGGTGCCAGGACGGAAACCTGTTCCTGGTCTTCACTGCTCCCTGCAACCGCATTCCCAGACAGAAAAACACAATGGCTCTGGTCTTCCCCAGCATTCTAAAGGCCAACAATGCACTCAGCCACACTGGTGACTTCAGCCAGAGCCCAGCTCCGACATTGCAAACGTCCAGCAATTTCTCCCACACCCAAGGTGCCAGGATGGAAACCTCTTGCTGGTCTTCACTGCTCCCTGCAACCGCATTCCCAGCCCCAAAAAAAAACGGCTCTGGGCTTCCCCAGCATACTAAAGGCCAACCACGCACTCGGCCACACTGGTGACTTCAGCCAGAGCCCAGCTCCCACATTGCAAACGTCCAGCGATTTCTCTCACAGCAAAGAATGACAGCACGTAAAGTTCTTGCTGGTCTTCACTGCTCCCTGCAACCGCATTCACACCCCCAAAAACAAAAAGCCTCTGGGATTCCCCAGCATACCAAAGGCCAACCATGCACTCGGCCACACTGGTGACGTAAGCCAGAGCACAGCTCCAAAAATGAAAACGTCCAGGGATTTCTCCAACACCAAGGGTGCCAGGACGGAAACCTGTTCCTGGTCTTCACTGCTTCCTGCAACCTCATTCCCAGACAGAAAAACACAACGGCTCTGGTCTTCCCCAGCATACTAAAGGCCAACAATGCACTCAGCCACACTGGTGACTTCAGCCAGAGCCCAGCTCCCACATTGCAAACGTCCATCAATTTCTCCCACACCCAAGGTGCCAGGATGGAAACCTCTTGCTGGTCTTCACTGCTCCCTGCAACCGCATTCCCAGGCACACAAACACAATGGCTCTGGGCTTCCCCAGCCTAGTGAAGTCCAACTATGCACTCGGCCACGCTGGTTACTTCATCCAGAGCCCAGCTGCCAAACTGAAAACGTCCAGTGATTTCTCCCACAGCAAAGAATGACAGGACGGAAACCTCTTGCTGGTCTTCACTGCTCCCTGCAACCGCATTCACAGCCCCAAAAACAAAAAGCCTCTGGGATTCCCCAGCATACCAAAGGCCAACCATGCACTCGGCCACACTGGTGACGTAAGCCAGAGCACAGCTCCAAAAATGAAAACGTCCAGCGATTTCTCCCACACCAAGGGTGCCAGGACGGAAAGCTGTTCCTGGTCTTCACTGCTCCCTGCAACCGCATACCCAGCCCCACAAAGAAAACAGCTCTGGACTTCCCCAGCATAGTAAAGGCCAACCATGCACTCGGCCACACTGCTGACTTCAGCCAGAGCCCAGGTCCCACATTGCAAACGTCCAGCGATTTCTCCCACAGCAAAGAATGACAGTATGTAATGTTCTTGCTGGAATTCACTGCTCCCTGCAACCGCATTCCCAGACACACAAACACAATGGCTCTGGGCTTCCCCAGCATACTAAAGGCCAACAATGCACTCAGCCACACTGGTGACTTCAGCCAGAGCCCAGCTCCCACATTGCAAACGTCCAGCAATTTCTCCCACACCCAAGGTGCCAGGATGGAAACCTCTTGCTGGTCTTCACTGCTCCCTGCAACCGCATTCCCAGACAGAAAAACACAATGGCTCTGGGCTTCCCCAGCATACTAAAGGCCAACAATGCACTCAGCCACACTGGTGACTTCAGCCAGAGCCCAGCTCCCACATTGCAAATGTCCATCAATTTCTCCCACACCCAAGGTGCCAGGATGGAAACCTGTTCCTGGTCTTCACTGCTCCCTGCAACCGCATTCCCAGCCCCACTAAAAAAACAGCTCTGGCCTCCCCAGCATAGTAAAGGCCAACCATGCACTCGGCCAGACTGGTGACTTCAGCCAGAGCCCAGCTCCCACATTGCAAATGTCCAGCAATTTCTCTCACAGCAAAGAATGACAGCACGTAAAGTTCTTGCTGGTCTTCACTGCTCCCTGCAACCGCATTCACAGCCCCAAAAACAAAAAGCCTCTGGGATTCCCCAGCATACCAAAGGCCAACCATGCACTCGGCCACACTGGTGACGTAAGCCAGAGCACAGCTCCAAAAATGAAAACGTCCAGCGATTTCTCCCACACCAAGGGTGCCAGGACGGAAACCTGTTCCTGGTCTTCACTGCTCCCTGCAACCGCATTCCCAGACAGAAAAACACAATGGCTCTGGTCTTCCCCAGCATTCTAAAGGCCAACAATGCACTCAGCCACACTGGTGACTTCAGCCAGAGCCCAGCTCCGACATTGCAAACGTCCAGCAATTTCTCCCACACCCAAGGTGCCAGGATGGAAACCTCTTGCTGCTCTTCACTGCTCCCTGCAACCGCATTCCCAGCCCCAAAAAAAAACGGCTCTGGGCTTCCCCAGCATACTAAAGGCCAACCACGCACTCGGCCACACTGGTGACTTCAGCCAGAGCCCAGCTCCCACATTGCAAACGTCCAGCGATTTCTCTCACAGCAAAGAATGACAGCACGTAAAGTTCTTGCTGGTCTTCACTGCTCCCTGCAACCGCATTCACACCCCCAAAAACAAAAAGCCTCTGGGATTCCCCAGCATACCAAAGGCCAACCATGCACTCGGCCACACTGGTGACGTAAGCCAGAGCACAGCTCCAAAAATGAAAACGTCCAGGGATTTCTCCAACACCAAGGGTGCCAGGACGGAAACCTGTTCCTGGTCTTCACTGCTTCCTGCAACCTCATTCCCAGACAGAAAAACACAACGGCTCTGGTCTTCCCCAGCATACTAAAGGCCAACAATGCACTCAGCCACACTGGTGACTTCAGCCAGAGCCCAGCTCCCACATTGCAAACGTCCATCAATTTCTCCCACACCCAAGGTGCCAGGATGGAAACCTCTTGCTGGTCTTCACTGCTCCCTGCAACCGCATTCCCAGGCACACAAACACAATGGCTCTGGGCTTCCCCAGCCTAGTGAAGTCCAACTATGCACTCGGCCACGCTGGTTACTTCATCCAGAGCCCAGCTGCCAAACTGAAAACGTCCAGTGATTTCTCCCACAGCAAAGAATGACAGGACGGAAACCTCTTGCTGGTCTTCACTGCTCCCTGCAACCGCTTTCCCAAACCCACAAAAAAAAAAGGTTCTGGGCTTCCCCAGCATACTAAAGGCCAACCATGCACTCGGCCAGACTGGGGACTTCAGCCAGAGCCCACCTCCAAATATGAAAACATCCAGCGATTTCTCCCACACCAAAGATTGCCAGCACATAAAGTTCTTGCTGGTCTTCACTGCTCCCTGCAACCGCATTCCCAGACACACAAACACAAGGGCTCTGGGCTTCCCCAGCATACTAAAGGCCAACCATGCACTCGGCCAGACTGGTGACTTCAGCCAGAGCCCAGTCCCACATTGCAAACATTCGGCGATTTCTCCCACACCCAAGGTGCCAGGATGGAAACCTGTTCCTGGTCTTCACTGCTCCCTGCAACCGCTTTCCCAAACCCACAAAAAAAAAAAGGTTCTGGGCTTCCCCAGCATACTAAAGTCCAACCATGCACTCGGCCACACAAGTGACCTCAGGCAGAGCCCAGCTCCCAAACTGGAAACATGCAGGAGTGTCTTCCACACCCAAGGTGCCAGGATGGAAACCTCTTGCTGGTCTTCACTGCTCCCTGCAACCGCATTCCCAGCTCCAGAAACACAATGGCTCTGGGCTTCCCCAGCATACTAAAGGCCAACCATGCACTCAGCCAGATTGGTGACTTCAGCCAGAGCCCAGCTCCCACACTGCAAAGATTCGGCCATTTCTCCCACACCCAAGGTGCCAGGATGGAAACCTCTTGCTGGTCTTCACTGCTCCCTGCAACCGCATTCCCAACTCCACAAACAAAATGGCTCTGACCTTCCCCAGCATAGTAAAGGCCAACAACGCACTCGGCCAGACTGGGGACTTCAGCCAGAGCCCAGATCCCACATTGCAAATGTCCAGCAATTTCTCTCACAGCAAAGAATGACAGCACGTAAAGTTCTTGCTGGTCTTCACTGCTCCCTGCAACCGCATTCACAGCCCCAAAAACAAAAAGCCTCTGGGATTCCCCAGCATACCAAAGGCCAACCATGCACTCGGCCACACTGGTGACGTAAGCCAGAGCACAGCTCCAAAAATGAAAACGTCCAGCGATTTCTCCCACACCAAGGGTGCCAGGACGGAAACCTGTTCCTGGTCTTCACTGCTCCCTGCAACCGCATTCCCAGACAGAAAAACACAATGGCTCTGGGCTTCCCCAGCATACTAAAGGCCAACAATGCACTCAGCCACACTGGTGACTTCAGCCAGAGCCCAGCTCCCACATTGCAAACGTCCATCAATTTCTCCCACACCCAAGGTGCCAGGATGGAAACCTCTTGCTGGTCTTCACTGCTCCCTGCAACCGCATTCCCAGACAGAAAAACACAATGGCTCTGGGCTTCCCCAGCATACTAAAGGCCAACAATGCACTCAGCCACACTGGTGACTTCAGCCAGAGCCCAGCTCCCACATTGCAAATGTCCATCAATTTCTCCCACACCCAAGGTGCCAGGACGGAAACCTCTTGCTGCTCTTCACTGCTCCCTGCAACCGCATTCCCAGCCCCCCAAAAAAACAGCTCTGGGCTTCCCCAGCATACTAAAGGCCAACCACGCACTCGGCCACACTGGTGACTTCAGGCAGAGCCCAGCTCCCACATTGCAAACGTCCAGCGATTTCTCTCACAGCAAAGAATGACAGCACGTAAAGTTCTTGCTGGTCTTCACTGCTCCCTGCAACCGCATTCACAGCCCCAAAAACAAAAAGCCTCTGGGATTCCCCAGCATACCAAAGGCCAACCATGCACTTGGCCACACTGGTGACTTCAGCCAGAGCACAGCTCCAAAAATGAAAACGTCCAGGGATTTCTCCAACACCAAGGGTGCCAGGACGGAAACCTGTTCCTGGTCTTCACTGCTTCCTGCAACCTCATTCCCAGACAGAAAAACACAACGGCTCTGGTCTTCCCCAGCATACTAAAGGCCAACAATGCACTCAGCCACACTGGTGACTTCAGCCAGAGCCCAGCTCCCACATTGCAAATGTCCATCAATTTCTCCCACACCCAAGGTGCCAGGATGGAAACCTCTTGCTGGTCTTCACTGCTCCCTGCAACCGCATTCCCAGACACACAAACACAATGGCTCTGGGCTTCCCCAGCCTAGTGAAGTCCAACTATGCACTCGGCCACGCTGGTTACTTCATCCAGAGCCCAGCTGCCAAACTGAAAACGTCCAGTGATTTCTCCCACAGCAAAGAATGACAGGACGGAAACCTCTTGCTGGTCTTCACTGCTCCCTGCAACCGCTTTCCCAAACCCACAAAAAAAAAAGGTTCTGGGCTTCCCCAGCATACTAAAGGCCAACCATGCACTCGGCCAGACTGGGGACTTCAGCCAGAGCCCACCTCCAAATATGAAAACATCCAGCGATTTCTCCCACACCAAAGATTGCCAGCACATAAAGTTCTTGCTGGTCTTCACTGCTCCCTGCAACCGCATTCCCAGACACACAAACACAAGGGCTCTGGGCTTCCCCAGCATACTAAAGGCCAACCATGCACTCGGCCAGACTGGTGACTTCAGCCAGAGCCCAGTCCCACATTGCAAACATTCGGCGATTTCTCCCACACCCAAGGTGCCAGGATGGAAACCTGTTCCTGGTCTTCACTGCTCCCTGCAACCGCTTTCCCAAACCCACAAAAAAAAAAAGGTTCTGGGCTTCCCCAGCATACTAAAGTCCAACCATGCACTCGGCCACACAAGTGACCTCAAGCAGAGCCCAGCTCCCAAACTGGAAACATGCAGGAGTGTCTTCCACACCCAAGGTGCCAGGATGGAAACCTCTTGCTGGTCTTCACTGCTCCCTGCAACCGCATTCCCAGCTCCAGAAACACAATGGCTCTGGGCTTCCCCAGCATACTAAAGGCCAACCATGCACTCAGCCAGATTGGTGACTTCAGCCAGAGCCCAGCTCCCACATTGCAAACATTCGGCCATTTCTCCCACACCCAAGGAGACAGGATGGAAACCTCTTGCTGGTCTTCACTGCTCCCTGCAACCGCATTCCCAGCCCCACAAACAAAATGGCTCTGACCTTCCCCAGCATAGTAAAGGCCAACCACGCACTCGGCCAGACTGGTGACTTCAGCCAGAGCCCAGCTCCCACATTGCAAATGTCCAGCAATTTCTCTCACAGCAAAGAATGACAGCACGTAAAGTTCTTGCTGGTCTTCACTGCTCCCTGCAACCGCATTCACAGCCCCAAAAACAAAAAGCCTCTGGGATTCCCCAGCATACCAAAGGCCAACCATGCACTCGGCCACACTGGTGACGTAAGCCAGAGCACAGCTCCAAAAATGAAAACGTCCAGCGATTTCTCCCACACCAAGGGTGCCAGGACGGAAACCTGTTCCTGGTCTTCACTGCTCCCTGCAACCGCATTCCCAGACAGAAAAACACAATGGCTCTGGGCTTCCCCAGCATACTAAAGGCCAACAATGCACTCAGCCACACTGGTGACTTCAGCCAGAGCCCAGCTCCCACATTGCAAACGTCCATCAATTTCTCCCACACCCAAGGTGCCAGGATGGAAACCTCTTGCTGGTCTTCACTGCTCCCTGCAACCGCATTCCCAGACAGAAAAACACAATGGCTCTGGGCTTCCCCAGCATACTAAAGGCCAACAATGCACTCAGCCACACTGGTGACTTCAGCCAGAGCCCAGCTCCCACATTGCAAATGTCCATCAATTTCTCCCACACCCAAGGTGCCAGGACGGAAACCTCTTGCTGCTCTTCACTGCTCCCTGCAACCGCATTCCCAGCCCCCCAAAAAAACAGCTCTGGGCTTCCCCAGCATACTAAAGGCCAACCACGCACTCGGCCACACTGGTGACTTCAGGCAGAGCCCAGCTCCCACATTGCAAATGTCCAGCGATTTCTCTCACAGCAAAGAATGACAGCACGTAAAGTTCTTGCTGGTCTTCACTGCTCCCTGCAACCGCATTCACAGCCCCAAAAACAAAAAGCCTCTGGGATTCCCCAGCATACCAAAGGCCAACCATGCACTTGGCCACACTGGTGACTTCAGCCAGAGCACAGCTCCAAAAATGAAAACGTCCAGGGATTTCTCCAACACCAAGGGTGCCAGGACGGAAACCTGTTCCTGGTCTTCACTGCTTCCTGCAACCTCATTCCCAGACAGAAAAACACAACGGCTCTGGTCTTCCCCAGCATACTAAAGGCCAACAATGCACTCAGCCACACTGGTGACTTCAGCCAGAGCCCAGCTCCCACATTGCAAACGTCCATCAATTTCTCCCACACCCAAGGTGCCAGGATGGAAACCTCTTGCTGGTCTTCACTGCTCCCTGCAACCGCATTCCCAGGCACACAAACACAATGGCTCTGGGCTTCCCCAGCCTAGTGAAGTCCAACTATGCACTCGGCCACGCTGGTTACTTCATCCAGAGCCCAGCTGCCAAACTGAAAACGTCCAGTGATTTCTCCCACAGCAAAGAATGACAGGACGGAAACCTCTTGCTGGTCTTCACTGCTCCCTGCAACCGCTTTCCCAAACCCACAAAAAAAAAAGGTTCTGGGCTTCCCCAGCATACTAAAGGCCAACCATGCACTCGGCCAGACTGGGGACTTCAGCCAGAGCCCACCTCCAAATATGAAAACATCCAGCGATTTCTCCCACACCAAAGATTGCCAGCACATAAAGTTCTTGCTGGTCTTCACTGCTCCCTGAAACCGCATTCCCAGACACACAAACACAAGGGCTCTGGGCTTCCCCAGCATACTAAAGGCCAACCATGCACTCGGCCAGACTGGTGACTTCAGCCAGAGCCCAGCTCCCACATTGCAAACATTCGGCGATTTCTCCCACACCCAAGGTGCCAGGATGGAAACCTGTTCCTGGTCTTCACTGCTCCCTGCAACCGCTTTCCCAAACCCACAAAAAAAAAAAAAGGTTCTGGGCTTCCCCAGCATACTAAAGTCCAACCATGCACTCGGCCACACAAGTGACCTGAGCCAGAGCCCAGCTCCCAAACTGGAAACATGCAGGAGTGTCTTCCACACCCAAGGTGCCAGGATGGAAACCTCTTGCTGGTCTTCACTGCTCCCTGCAACCGCATTCCCAGCTCCACAAACAAAATGGCTCTGGGCTTCCCCAGCATACTAAAGGCCAACCATGCACTCAGCCAGATTGGTGACTTCAGCCAGAGCCCAGCTCCCACATTGCAAACATTCGGCCATTTCTCCCACACCCAAGGTGCCAGGATGGAAACCTCTTGCTGGTCTTCACTGCTCCCTGCAACCGCATTCCCAACTCCACAAACAAAATGGCTCTGACCTTCCCCAGCATAGTAAAGGCCAACCACGCACTCGGCCAGACTGGTGACTTCAGCCAGAGCCCAGCTCCCACATTGCAAATGTCCAGCAATTTCTCTCACAGCAAAGAATGACAGCACGTAAAGTTCTTGCTGGTCTTCACTGCTCCCTGCAACCGCATTCACAGCCCCAAAAACAAAAAGCCTCTGGGATTCCCCAGCATACCAAAGGCCAACCATGCACTCGGCCACACTGGTGACGTAAGCCAGAGCACAGCTCCAAAAATGAAAACGTCCAGCGATTTCTCCCACACCAAGGGTGCCAGGACGGAAAGCTGTTCCTGGTCTTCACTGCTCCCTGCAACCGCATTCCCAGACAGAAAAACACAATGGCTCTGGGCTTCCCCAGCATACTAAAGGCCAACAATGCACTCAGCCACACTGGTGACTTCAGCCAGAGCCCAGCTCCCACATTGCAAACGTCCAGCAATTTCTCCCACACCCAAGGTGCCAGGATGGAAACCTCTTGCTGGTCTTCACTGCTCCCTGCAACCGCATTCCCAGACAGAAAAACACAATGGCTCTGGGCTTCCCCAGCATACTAAAGGCCAAAAATGCACTCAGCCACACTGGTGACTTCAGCCAGAGCCCAGCTCCCACATTGCAAATGTCCATCAATTTCTCCCACACCCAAGGTGCCAGGACGGAAACCTCTTGCTGGTCTTCACTGCTCCCTGCAACCGCTTTCCCAAACCCACAAAAAAAAAAAGGTTCTGGGCTTCCCCAGCATACTAAAGTCCAACCATGCACTCGGCCACACAAGTGACCTGAGCCAGAGCCCAGCTCCCAAACTGGAAACATGCAGGAGTGTCTTCCACACCCAAGGTGCCAGGATGGAAACCTCTTGCTGGTCTTCACTGCTCCCTGCAACCGCATTCCCAGCTCCACAAACAAAATGGCTCTGGGCTTCCCCAGCATACTAAAGGCCAACCATGCACTCAGCCAGATTGGTGACTTCAGCCAGAGCCCAGCTCCCACATTGCAAACATTCGGCCATTTCTCCCACACCCAAGGTGCCAGGATGGAAACCTCTTGCTGGTCTTCACTGCTCCCTGCAACCGCATTCCCAACTCCACAAACAAAATGGCTCTGACCTTCCCCAGCATAGTAAAGGCCAACCACGCACTCGGCCAGACTGGTGACTTCAGCCAGAGCCCAGCTCCCACATTGCAAATGTCCAGCAATTTCTCTCACAGCAAAGAATGACAGCACGTAAAGTTCTTGCTGGTCTTCACTGCTCCCTGCAACCGCATTCACAGCCCCAAAAACAAAAAGCCTCTGGGATTCCCCAGCATACCAAAGGCCAACCATGCACTCGGCCACACTGGTGACGTAAGCCAGAGCACAGCTCCAAAAATGAAAACGTCCAGCGATTTCTCCCACACCAAGGGTGCCAGGACGGAAACCTGTTCCTGGTCTTCACTGCTCCCTGCAACCGCATTCCCAGACAGAAAAACACAATGGCTCTGGGCTTCCCCAGCATACTAAAGGCCAACAATGCACTCAGCCACACTGGTGACTTCAGCCAGAGCCCAGCTCCCACATTGCAAACGTCCAGCAATTTCTCCCACACCCAAGGTGCCAGGATGGAAACCTCTTGCTGGTCTTCACTGCTCCCTGCAACCGCATTCCCAGACAGAAAAACACAATGGCTCTGGGCTTCCCCAGCATACTAAAGGCCAACAATGCACTCAGCCACACTGGTGACTTCAGCCAGAGCCCAGCTCCCACATTGCAAATGTCCATCAATTTCTCCCACACCCAAGGTGCCAGGACGGAAACCTCTTGCTGCTCTTCACTGCTCCCTGCAACCGCATTCCCAGCCCCCCAAAAAAACAGCTCTGGGCTTCCCCAGCATACTAAAGGCCAACCACGCACTCGGCCACACTGGTGACTTCAGGCAGAGCCCAGCTCCCACATTGCAAATGTCCAGCGATTTCTCTCACAGCAAAGAATGACAGCACGTAAAGTTCTTGCTGGTCTTCACTGCTCCCTGCAACCGCATTCACAGCCCCAAAAACAAAAAGCCTCTGGGATTCCCCAGCATACCAAAGGCCAACCATGCACTTGGCCACACTGGTGACTTCAGCCAGAGCACAGCTCCAAAAATGAAAACGTCCAGGGATTTCTCCAACACCAAGGGTGCCAGGACGGAAACCTGTTCCTGGTCTTCACTGCTTCCTGCAACCTCATTCCCAGACAGAAAAACACAACGGCTCTGGTCTTCCCCAGCATACTAAAGGCCAACAATGCACTCAGCCACACTGGTGACTTCAGCCAGAGCCCAGCTCCCACATTGCAAACGTCCATCAATTTCTCCCACACCCAAGGTGCCAGGATGGAAACCTCTTGCTGGTCTTCACTGCTCCCTGCAACCGCATTCCCAGGCACACAAACACAATGGCTCTGGGCTTCCCCAGCCTAGTGAAGTCCAACTATGCACTCGGCCACGCTGGTTACTTCATCCAGAGCCCAGCTGCCAAACTGAAAACGTCCAGTGATTTCTCCCACAGCAAAGAATGACAGGACGGAAACCTCTTGCTGGTCTTCACTGCTCCCTGCAACCGCTTTCCCAAACCCACAAAAAAAAAAGGTTCTGGGCTTCCCCAGCATACTAAAGGCCAACCATGCACTCGGCCAGACTGGGGACTTCAGCCAGAGCCCACCTCCAAATATGAAAACATCCAGCGATTTCTCCCACACCAAAGATTGCCAGCACATAAAGTTCTTGCTGGTCTTCACTGCTCCCTGAAACCGCATTCCCAGACACACAAACACAAGGGCTCTGGGCTTCCCCAGCATACTAAAGGCCAACCATGCACTCGGCCAGACTGGTGACTTCAGCCAGAGCCCAGCTCCCACATTGCAAACATTCGGCGATTTCTCCCACACCCAAGGTGCCAGGATGGAAACCTGTTCCTGGTCTTCACTGCTCCCTGCAACCGCTTTCCCAAACCCACAAAAAAAAAAAAAGGTTCTGGGCTTCCCCAGCATACTAAAGTCCAACCATGCACTCGGCCACACAAGTGACCTGAGCCAGAGCCCAGCTCCCAAACTGGAAACATGCAGGAGTGTCTTCCACACCCAAGGTGCCAGGATGGAAACCTCTTGCTGGTCTTCACTGCTCCCTGCAACCGCATTCCCAGCTCCACAAACAAAATGGCTCTGGGCTTCCCCAGCATACTAAAGGCCAACCATGCACTCAGCCAGATTGGTGACTTCAGCCAGAGCCCAGCTCCCACATTGCAAACATTCGGCCATTTCTCCCACACCCAAGGTGCCAGGATGGAAACCTCTTGCTGGTCTTCACTGCTCCCTGCAACCGCATTCCCAACTCCACAAACAAAATGGCTCTGACCTTCCCCAGCATAGTAAAGGCCAACCACGCACTCGGCCAGACTGGTGACTTCAGCCAGAGCCCAGCTCCCACATTGCAAATGTCCAGCAATTTCTCTCACAGCAAAGAATGACAGCACGTAAAGTTCTTGCTGGTCTTCACTGCTCCCTGCAACCGCATTCACAGCCCCAAAAACAAAAAGCCTCTGGGATTCCCCAGCATACCAAAGGCCAACCATGCACTCGGCCACACTGGTGACGTAAGCCAGAGCACAGCTCCAAAAATGAAAACGTCCAGCGATTTCTCCCACACCAAGGGTGCCAGGACGGAAAGCTGTTCCTGGTCTTCACTGCTCCCTGCAACCGCATTCCCAGACAGAAAAACACAATGGCTCTGGGCTTCCCCAGCATACTAAAGGCCAACAATGCACTCAGCCACACTGGTGACTTCAGCCAGAGCCCAGCTCCCACATTGCAAACGTCCAGCAATTTCTCCCACACCCAAGGTGCCAGGATGGAAACCTCTTGCTGGTCTTCACTGCTCCCTGCAACCGCATTCCCAGACAGAAAAACACAATGGCTCTGGGCTTCCCCAGCATACTAAAGGCCAAAAATGCACTCAGCCACACTGGTGACTTCAGCCAGAGCCCAGCTCCCACATTGCAAATGTCCATCAATTTCTCCCACACCCAAGGTGCCAGGACGGAAACCTCTTGCTGGTCTTCACTGCTCCCTGCAACCGCATTCACAGCCCCAAACATACAATGGATCTGGGCCTCCCCGGCTTAGTAAAGGCCAACCATGCCCTCAGCCAGACTGGTGACTTCTGCCAGAGCCCAGCTCCCACATTGCAAACGTCCAGCGATTTCTCCCACACCCAATGTTTCAGGATGGAAACCTCTTGCTGGTCTTCACTGCTCCCTGCAACCGCATTCCCAACTCCACAAACACAATGGCTCTGGGCTTCCCCAGCATACTAAAGGCCAACCATGCCCTCTGCCAGATTGGTGACTTCAGCCAGAGCCCAGCTCCCACATTGCAAACATTCGACCATTTCTCCCACACCCAAGGAGACAGGACGGAAACCTCTTGCTGGTCTTCACTGCTCCCTGCAACCGCATTCCCCGCCCCACTAAAAAAACAGCTCTGGCCTCCCCAGCATAGTAAAGGCCAACCATGCACTCGGCCAGACTGGTGACTTCAGGCAGAGGCCAGCTCCCACATTGCAAACGTCCAGCAATTTCTCCCACAGCAAAGAATGACAGCATGTAAAGTTCTTGCTGGAATTCTCTGCTCCCTGCAACCGCATTCCCAGCCCCAGAAACACAATGGCGCTGGTCTTCCCCAGCATACTAAAGGCCAACCATGCACTCGGCCACACTGGTGACTTCAGCCAGAGCCCAGCTCCCACATTGCAAATGTCCATCAATTTCTCCCACACCCAAGGTGCCAGGACGAAAACCTCTTGCTGGTCTTCACTGCTCCCTGCAACCGCATTCCCAGACAGAAAAACACAATGGCTCTGGGCTTCCCCAGCATACTAAAGGCCAACAATGCACTCAGCCACACTGGTGACTTTAGCCAGAGCCCAGCTCCCACATTGCAAATGTCCATCAATTTCTCCCACACCCAAGGTGCCAGGACGGAAACCTCTTGCTGGTCTTCACTGCTCCCTGCAACCGCATACCCAGCCCCAAAAACAAAACGGCTCTGGGCTTCCCCAGCATACTAAAGGCCAACCATGCACTCGGCCACACTGGTGACTTCAGCCAGAGCCCAGCTCCCACATTGCAAACGTCCGGTGATTACTCCCACACCAAAGGTGCCAGGATGGAAACCTCTTGCTGCTCTTCACTGCTCCCTGCAACCTCATTCCCAGCCCCACAAAGAAAACAGTTCTGGCCTTCCCCAGCATACTAAGATCCAACCACGCACTCGGCCAGACTGGTGACTTCAGCCAGAGCCCAGCTCCCACATTGCAAACGTCCAGCGATTTCTCCCACACCCAAGGTGCCAGGATGGAAACCTCTTGCTGCTCTTCACTGCTCCCTGCAACCTCATTCCCAGCCCCACAAAGAAAACAGTTCTGGCCTTCCCCAGCATACTAAAGGCCAACCACGCACTCGGCCAGACTGGTGACTTATGCCAGAGCCCAGCACCCGAAATGCAAACATTCGGCCATTTTTCCCACACCAATGGTGCCAGGACGGAAACCTCTTGCTGGTCTTCACTGCTCCCTGCAACCGCATTCCCAGACACACAAAGACAATGGCTCTGGGCTTCCCCAGCATACTAAAGGCCAACCATGCACTCGGACACACTGGTGACTTCAGCCAGAGCCCAGATCCCGAAATGCACACATTCGGCCATTTCTCCCACACCAAAGAATGCCAGGACGGAAACCTCTTGCTGGTCTTCACTGCTCCCTGCAACCGCATTCCCAGACACACAAACACAATGGCTCAGGCCTTCCGCAGTGTAGTAAAGTCCACACAAGTAGTCGGCCAGAATCGTGCCTTCAGCAAAAGCCCAGCTCCCAAAATGCAAACGTCCGGTGATTTCTCCCACACCCAAGGTGCCAGGACAGAAACCTCTTGCTGGTCTTCACTGCTCCCTGCAACCGCATTCCCAGACACACAAACAGAATGGCTCTGGGCTTCCCCAGCATACTAAAGGCCAACCATGCACTCGGCCACACTGGTGACTTTAGCCAGAGCCCAGCTCCCACATTGCAAACGTCCAGCAATTTCTCCCACACACAAGGCGTCAGGAAAGAAATCTCTTCCTGGTCCTCACTGCTCCCTGCAACAGCATTCCCAGAAATACAAACACAATGGCTGTGGGCTTCCCCGGCATACTAAAGGCCAACAATGCACTCGGCCACACTGGTGACTTCAGCCAGAGCCCAGCTCCCAAAATCCAAACATTCGGCCATTTCTCCCACAGCCAAGGTGCCAGGACGGAAACCTCTTGCTGCTCTTCACTGCTCCCTGCAACCGCAGTCCCAGACACACAAACACAATGGCTCTGGGCTTCCCCAGCATACTAAAGGCCAGCCATGCACTCGGCCACGCTGGTGACTACAGCCAGAGCCCAGCTCCCAAAATGCAAACATTCGGCCATTTCTCCCACACCAATGGTGCCAGGACGGAAACCTGTTCCTGGTCTTCACTGCTCCCTGCAACCGCATTCCCAGCCCCACAAACACAATGGCTCTGGGCTTCCCCAGCATACTACAGGCCAACCATGCACTCGGCCAGACTGGTGACTTCAGCCAGAGCCCAGCTCCCACATTGCAAACGTCCGGTGATTTCCCCCACACCAAAGGTGCCAGGACGGAAACCTCTTGCTGGTCTTCACTGCTCCCTGCAACCGCATTCCCTGCCCCACAAAGAAAACATTTCTGGGCTTCCCCAGCATACTAAAGGCCAACCATGCACTCGGCCACACTGGTGACTTCAGCCAGAGCCCAGCTCCCACATTGCAAACGTCCAGCGATTTCTCCCACACCCAAGGTGCCAGGACGAAAACCTGTTCCTGGTCTTCACTGCTCCCTGCAACCGCATTCCCAGACCCACAGACACAATGGCTCTGGGCTTCCCCACCGTAGTGAAGTCCAACCACACACTTGGCCACACTGGTGACTTCAGCCAGAGCCCAGCTCCCAAAATCCAAACATCTAGCCATTTCTCCCACACCAAAGAATGGCAGGACGGATACCTCTTGCTGGTCTTCACTGCTCCCTGCAACCGCATTCCCAGACACACAAACAGAATGGCTCTGGGCTTCCCCAGCATACGAAAGGCCAACCATGCACTCGGCCACACTGGTGACTTCAGCCAGTGCCCAGCTCCCACATTGCAAACGTCCAGCGATTTCTCCCACACCAAAGAATACCAGGATGGAAACCTCTTGCTGGTCTTCACTGCTCCCTGCAACCGCATTTCCAGACACACAAAAACAATGGCTCAGGCCTTCCCCAGCGTGGTGAAGTCCAACCATGCACTCGGCCACACTGGTGCCTTCAGCCATAGCCCAGCTCCCACATTTCAAACGTCCGGCCATTTCTCCCACACCAAAGAATGGCAGCACAGAAACCTCTTGCTGGTCTTCACTGCTCCCTGCAACCGCATTCCCAACCCCACAAACACAATGGCTCTGGGCTTCCCCAGCATGCTAAAGGCCAACCATGCACTTGGCCACACTGGTGCCTTCAGCAAGAGCCCAGCTCCTGAAATGCAAACGTCCAACGATTTTTCTCACACCAAAGAATGCCAGGATGGAAACCTCTTGCTGGTCTTCACTGCTCCCTGCAACCGCATTCCCAGGCACACAAACACAATGGCTCTGGGCTTCCCCAGCGTAGTAAAGTCCAACCACGCACTCGGCCACACTGGTGACTTCAGCCAGAGCCCAGCTCCCAAAATGCAAACGTCCAGCGATTTCTCCCACACCAAAGAATGCCAGGACGGAAACCTCTTGCTGGTCTTCACTGCTCCCTGCAACCGCATTCCCAGCCCCTCAAACACAATGGCTCTGTGCTGACGCGCAAGTCATGGACACAGCACACGATCAATATGATCAAGCAAAATGGCACTTTATTACATACACAGCTTAGTTAGTATAGTTTCTTGCCTTCCTAATCATGCATAAACTTATCGCTACTTGGTTAACTATGTTTGGCAATATGCTGTTCATGCGCTACTAGCAATATTCTGATTCGTTCATAACAATAGTTGACACGCACCGCCCGCTTCTCCCATATCTTGTTTTCAACATTGCAAGCCAATAGTTTCTTCCTCTTAATCTGCTTGTTTCATGTCTTCCAAACCGCAGTCGACCTTTGCAGCATCCTTGAATTCCTCTTGTGTTAAATGCAGATTAAGCTTGCATAGTCCGAGTCTGGGTTGCTCACTACGTGTCCTTGGTTTTTCAGATATCCCAGAAATCCCCCTTTTTGTTTTTGAGCAATCCAGACTCCATTCATCATACGCTGCACGGCTTTCATGCAATATTTAAAAACACATCTTAATATAAGTATAGTTAATAATAATAATCCCAATAATAATATAAACCCATGGATAATTAGATCTTTTCCCCAACCTGAAATGCCTAACCCAGCTAACCATGAATTAAAACCTAAAGAGCTAGTCTTTCTACAATTGTTTTATCTGCTGTCCAGAAATCTAAATCTGACTTACAATCCTTTGAATATTTTTCAATACTTCTTCAAGATCTGTGGGGGTTTTTTTTTAATATTCAAAATCATTGACGTCGTTAGCTATATCTCTGCATGCATGCCTGATGGTGGAGGAGTTACAAACATACTCCCACTCTTTACCGCCAATCGGAGTCCCCACTAAACATGTCATAAATGGGTTGCCTGCATTTGCTGCCGCTAAACAGATCGAATCTTGCCCTGTTTTATTAGCTAGAGTTACCCAAACATTTGTACGTGGTTGTACTGAAATCCATGAGTGACCACTACCAATGATGGAGAGGAATGACGTGAGAAAACCTATCATGGTAACTCCTGTTGTGGTCCCGACTCTTCTCTCCATGGTTTCACCCAGCGGCTAGGCACCCACCTTGGACCTTCGTCTGTCAAAACACAAACATATCCTCGACCTGTCATCTTAATTTCTGCAGGACCCTTCCATTCTCCAGTTTTTAAGTCACGATATCGTACTTTTACCGATACTGAATCGATCTTCTGTATTCCCGATTGAAATGACATATGGTGTATAACAATTGGAGGAGATTCACGGTCCCCCGTTAACCGTAAACAATTTAAAACGTATATCGCTTTTGCAAGACGTTCAGCAGGGGCTATTTCTCCCCCCTTTTGTTTTTGCAACAGCGATTTTAACGTAGCCTGTGCGCGTTCTACGATCGCTTGTCCTGTAGGAGAGTGTGGTATGCCTGTGATTCTGCGAGTGCCCCACAAGTGGCAGAAATGTTCGAATGTTTTAGAGATATATGCAGGACCATTATCTGTTTTTATCTCTTGAGGAATCCCCAAAGCAGCGATGGCTGCACACAGATGTTTTACAACATGTTTGGCTGTTTCCCCTGTTTGAGCAGTGGCCCAGATTGCATGCGAATAAGTATCAATGCTAACGTGTACATATTTTTGCCGTCCAAACTCTGTGACGTGGGTGACATCCATTTGCCATAATTGTAGGGCTCCCAGACCTCGAGGGTTGACCCCAAGACCTAAACCGAATCCTGATTTTTGGCAGGCAGGACAGGATTGGACGATGCCTCGGGCATCTGATAGTTTTAAATCAAATTGTTTCGCCAATACTTTTGCAGATTGATGTAAAAATTCATGAGATAAACGGGCCTGCTCAAACAGGTTAATATTTTGATTTTTCCAGATGGTAGCAACCAACTTGTCGGCTATGTTGCTTCCAATCGACAAGCCTTGATCAAATTGATGGCTACGAATATGTGTCACAAAATGGTGTTTAGTGCGTTGATTCAATAAAAATAAAAGTTGCATTAATAACATATATAAGGTGTTATTCTTCAGTGATTTGATCATAGCGCGTTCCAGGCGCTGTACCGGTCCTACTACGTAGAGCGAATCTGAAATTACATTTAGAGGTTTGTCGGGCCAGCGTTGAAAGACCCATAACACCGCTCTCAGCTCGAGGGTTTGTAACGAGTCGGCGGTATGACCTGTAAGAAGTTGATGATTCCATTGATTATTGTCATACCAAGCAATAGCAGCTCGTTTCGATTTTCTACCAGCATCAGTAAATACTGTAAGCCCTTCAACTGGTACTTCTGATCTATAAGGGATGTCTTCAAAGTCCTGATTTTGTAAAAGCGGCAAAATTTTCGTGGAAGGATAGTTATTGGTTACAGTACCTGGATATTCGGCTAAAGCGATTTGAAACATTTCTGATGTTGCTAAAAGCCAATCTAAATAATTCTGTGCTATAGGTACAAACAGGGTTTCAGGTTCTTGTCCTGTCAGATCACAAATCCTTCTTCTACCTTTGATGATCATATTAGCTAATAGTTCAATCCGTGTACAGACGGTATTTTTTGGCTGATAGGATAAAAATACCCACTCTAAAATGTTGATGCTTGGGCTATCTATTTGGATTATCAGTCCTATTACGAGTTTTCGGTTGGGTGATGAGTTAACAATTAAAAATTGCAAAGGCAAATCACTAATTTTTCTTTGTACAACTGTTGTCAAAACCTTTTTTATAATGTGATCCAATGCCTGCTCTTGTTCCTTCGTCAGGCTTCGTCGTTCATTGGCTCTGGTTGAGGTTCCCAACAGAGGCATCAAGGGAGCTAGATCATCATTGGTTATTCCACTAACTGACCTTACCCACTGTAAATCTCCCATTGGTTTTTGAACATCTGAGAGCGTCTTAATGTCTGTTTTGAGTATGATCTTTTGTGGTCTGACTGTGCTCCCAGTTATTGTCCACCCTAAATATTGCCATGGATTTTGTCGTTGTACCTTTTCTGGAGCAATTTTAAGACCTTTCGGTTCTAAGGTTTCTATTAACCTTTGTAAAGTTCCTTCCACATCCATTTTTTCTCCAGCAATTAAGATATCATCCATATAGTGAAAAACTAGTAAAATTGGATGTTTCATTCGGAATGGTCGTAAGGCCCATGCTACAAAATTTTGACACAGAGTAGGTGAGTTTTTCATTCCTTGAGGTAGTACCACCCAATGGTATCTTTTTGCCGGTTCCTGTTTATTGATTGATGGTACTGTAAATGCAAATTTTTCTGCATCTTCAGGATGCAAAGGAATAGTAAAAAAACAATCCTTCAAATCAATGATGAGTAAGTCCCAATTTTCTGGGACCATCACAGGGGAGGGTAATCCTGGCTGTAATGCCCCCATATGTTGCATTACAGCATTCACCGCTCGTAAATCATGCAACAATCGCCCTTTTCCAGATTTTTTCGGGATGGTAAAAACGGGTGTGTTCCAAGGGCTTGTGGAAGGCACAATGTGACCTGCTTCTAGTTGTTCTTTAACTAAATTTTGTAAAATATGCAGCCTCTCCTGTTTCAGCGGCCACTGGTCTACCCACACTGGCGTTGTCGTAGTCCAGGTGAGTTTTAAGGTGGGCTGCTCAACCATGGCCGCTCCTAAAAATGCTGGGTTACAAGTTTGGCTCCCATTTGGGATAATAGATCCCGACCTATAAGAGCTAAAGGCAAGTGCATTACATATGGCCTTGTGGTAACAGTGGCACCGTCTTCAAAATTGAATGCTATCAGTAATTTGCTAATCATCGTGCATTGTGCCCCCCCGACTCCCACAACACTGGTAGCTGCAGGTACCAGTGGCCAATTACGAGGCCATTTTGTGACAGGGACAATAGTTACATCTGCCCCCGTGTCAATTAACATTGACAGTACTAAAGATTGTCCATTAGGATGTCTTAATGTTACCCTTTCTTCAGGTTTTCCCTTGGCAATATCTATTGCTAATAAAACATTTGGTACTCCTGTGGATCCAAAACCTCCATGCCCACGTACAATTGAATGCGCTTTAGGGACACACGCATGAAATGGTATTAATTGAGCTATTTTAGACTGTGCTGGTATCGTAAGTGGTGGCGTTAAGGTACATGCCATAAACTTTATGGTTCCACAGAAATCCGCATCGATGAGTCCTGGTACTATAAATATACCTTTTCGTGATATTGAAGAACGGCCTATGAGCAATGCACTCAACCCATGCCCTAGAGGTCCTTGTTGATCTGAATCATTTAATTTAACCTCAGACGTTGTTAAGGTTATGTCTACTGCTGTTGCCAGGTCCACTCCGGCGCTACCGGCTGTGGCGGCTGCGCAGCGGTCCAAGCACCCTGCACTTGTGTCTTCACGCGTGGGTGTGGCGCGCTCCGCACCGTGTTTCCCGAGTTTCGACATTCTTGGGTGTCGTGATTATCTTTTTTACAATTCCTACACCATTTTTCTTTCCAACCCTCAGTATTAATCGGACTCCTACATTCTTTTTTAAAATGGCCTAGTTTTCCACAATTAAAGCACTTCTTGTCCTTTTTTCCCCCCTTGCTTTTTTGATACCAACGGCTGCACCTACAGCTGCAGCCATAACCGTAGCCTTTTCTTGTTCTAACATTCGCTCAGCAGCCTCTAGCAACTGTCCTGTGCTGGATCCTCTTGGCAACACACTGAGTGCTCTTTTTGTTTTTTCATTAGCGTTATCAAAAGCAAGCATATCTAAGAACTTTACTTTCATTCCCTCATCCATATCTGGATGAGCCATAATTGCAGCGTGCAAACGATCAATAAACTTGCCGGACGATTCAGTGGGTCCCTGCCTTACAGCGGTAAAAGCAGGTCTAATTTTCTCATCATGCACGTTAATAAGAGCTTTATAAGCTAACTCCTGACTCAATTGCAATACCTCGGTAGCAAGCTGCGCTTGCCAATCAGGTTGCGTAAAAGGCCCTGCGCCCATTAACATTTGAGCCTGTATTCCGAATAACGGATCGCCTTGTTGTCGAGGTATTGAAGCTGCCCTATCACAGGCAGTTTGCCAATGTTGGAAAAACTGTAGTTGTTGCGATGGTGGTAATAGCATCTTGACAATCATTCTAGAATCATAAGGAGTTAATAACTGTGCTGAAAAAATGTGCTGTGATATAGATTGAGTATATGGTGATTTTAAACCATATTGCGTAACAGCGCTTTTCGCTTCTTTCAATATTTTCCAGTCCAGTGCTTCCCATACACCTCTCCCGTTATTACCAACTACAACAGGAAAAGCCATGGGTAAAACCTGTCCCTCTATCATGGCATCTCGGATAACACTTTTCCATCGCACTGACGGATCCCCAGCTCCTCCCACCAACATCCCTTGCCCGAATAACCCCTCCACCCCCGATGGTTGTTGTGGTGGCAAAGACGGAAAAGCACCAGTTTCCACCGGCGTCCTAGTTGGAGCAAAAACGTTGGGTGCTGACCGTCCTGGGTATAATGCGGACAGTGACGTTGGTGGGTTTTCTGGCGGGGCCGCCAATTGCGCTTCTAAAGTCTCTAGTCTTTTTATCAATTCCTGTAATTCAGCTTTCTCCTCCAGAACACCATTGGTTTCCTCCTCCTCTTCGCCACCTGGTGGCAAAGGAGGGTAAAGTGAGGTGGTCGCCACCGGTGAGGGAGGTCGATTTGGGGGATCGGCCTCATCGTAACTCGGAGGGCGGTCCGACTGTGGTACATCGGGCAATGGTGGAGTAGCCTCCGCAGCGTTTTTTTCTGGTGACTGCACTTCGGTGGCGGTGGGAGCTGCAGTAGCAGTCCCTGCTAGGATCCGAACCCCTCCTGCAACGCGGGCTGGGGTCGCTGCAGGGATTGTCGGACCCGAAAACAACATACTGGTTGCAGAGGTGGGCCCGCCCCCTGGAGTCAAAGCCGCGAATGCTGATGCAGCGACTTGCCGCTCCTCCCCCATGCTTTTTAAAGTTTCATGAATCAGTCTCCACACAGTGGGGAATTTGCTCGTCTCTTTGGATCCTTTACTTATTTCTTCCCACAGTTCTGCCCCTATTTTCTTCCATGTTATAGCATCAAAAGCAACTCCAACCGTGGGGATCAAATCCTTTCCTTTTGCCCAGAGCAATAATGCTTTCAGAGTAGATGAGTCACAACTTATACCTCTCGTTGAGAGGATATGTTGGAGGAGCTTAAACACCGCTGACTCTTCTTTTGTCATGGTAGCCCCCATCTCCTCCCCGGCCGCTCACCTGATCAGGGTGAGATTCCACCTTTCGCGCTAGCGTCTCCCGAGTGCCGGGGCAGCACTCACCTTCGGCCGGCTTCCACCCCCTCCGTTCTCGGTTTAGTCAGAAAATCCAACTCCGATCTGAGGGTCCCTGTTCGGGCGCCACCTGCTGACGCGCAAGTCACGGACACAGCACACGATCAATATGATCAAGCAAAATGGCACTTTATTACATACACAGCTTAGTTAATATAGTTTCTTGCCTTCCTAATCATGCATAAACTTATCGCTAAATGGTTAACTATGTTTGGCAATATGCTGTTCATGCGCTACTAGCAATATACTGATTCGTTCATAACAATAGTTGACACGCACCGCCCGCTTCTCCCATATCTTGCTTTCAACATTGCAAGCCAATAGTTTCTTCCTCTTAATCTGCTTGTTTCATGTCTTCCAAACCGCAGTCGACCTTTGCAGCATCCTTGAATTCCTCTTGTGGTAAATGCAGATTAAGTCCGCATAGTCCGAGTCTGGGTTGCTCACTACGTGTCCTTGGTTTTTCAGATATCCCATAGCTCTGGGATTCCCCAGCATACTGAAGGCCAACCATGCACTCGGCCTCAGTGGTGACTTCAGCCATAGACCAGATCCCACACTGCAAACGTCTGGCTATTTCTCCCACACACAAGGTGCCAGGACGGATACCTCTTGCTAATCTTCACTGCTCCCTGCAACCGCAGTCCCAGCCCAACAAACACAATGGCTCTGGGCTTCCCCACCATACTAAAGGCCAACCATGCACTCGGCCACACTGGAGACTTCAGCCAGAGCGCAGCTCCCAAACTGAAAACCTCCATCAATTTCTCCGAAAGCAAAGGAGCCAGGACGGAAACCTCTTGCTGGTCTTCACTGCTCTACTGCAACCGCATTCCCAGACACACAAACACAATGGCTCTGGGCTTCCCCAGCTAACTAAAGGAAAACCATGCACTCGGCCACATTGGTGACTTCAGCCAGAGCCCACCTCCGACTTTGCAAATGACCGGCGATTTCTCCCACACCAAAGGTGCCACGATGAAAACTATTTGCTGCTCTTCACTGCTCCCTGCAACCGCAGTCCCAGACACACAAACACAATGGCTCAGGCCTTCCCCAGCATACTAAAGGCCAACCATGCACTCGGCCACACTGGTGACTTCAGGCAGAGCCCAGCTCCCAAACGGAAAACGTCCATCAATTTCTTCCACACGCAAGGTGCCAGGATGGAAACCTCTTGCTGGTCTTCACTGCTCCCTGCAACCGCATTCCCAGCCCCTCAAACACAATGGCTCTGGGATTCCCCATTATAGCGAATTCCAACCATGCACCCAGCCACACTGGTGACTTCAGCCAGAACCCAGCTCCCAAAGTGGAAATATGCAGTAGTGTTTCCCACAACAAAGAACGCCAGGATGGAAACCTCTTGCTGGTCTTCACTGCTCCCTGCAACCGCATTCCCAGACACAAAAACACAATGGCTCTGGGCTTCCCCAGTATACTAAAGGCCAACCATGCACTCGGCCACACTGGTAACTTCACCAAGAGGCCAGCTCCCACATTGCAAATGACCGGCGATGTCTCTGACACCCAAGGTGACAGGACGGAAGCCTCTTGCTCGTACTCATTGCTCCCTGCAACCTCATTCCCAGCCGCACAAGCACAATGGCTCTGGGCTTCCTCAGCATAGTAAAGCCCAACCATTCACTTGGCCACACTGGTGACTTGAGCCAGAGCCCTGCTCCCACATTGCAAACATCCAGCGATTTCTCCCACAACAAAGAACGCCAGGATGGAAACCTCTTGCTGGTCTTCACTGCTCTACTGCAACCGCATTCCCAGACACACAAACACAATGGCTCTGGGCTTCCACAGCTAAATAAAGGAAAACCATGCACTCGGCCACATTGGTGACTTCAGCCAGAGCCCAGCTCCGACTTTGCAAATGACCGGCGATTTCTCCCACAACAAAGGTGCCAGGATGGAAACCTCTTGCTGGTCTTCAATGCTCCCTGCAACCGCATTCCCAGAAAGAAAAACACAATGGCTCTGGGCTTCCCCAGCATACTAAAGGCCAACCACGCACTCGGCCACACTGGTTACTTCATCCAGAGCCCAGCTCCCACATTGCAAACGTCCAGTGATTTCTCCCACACCAAAGAATGCCAGGACGGAAACCTCTTGCTGGTCTTCACTGCTCCCTGCAACTGCATACCCAAACCCACAAAAAAAAAAAAAGTTTCTGGGCTTCCCCAGCGTAGTGAAGTCCAACCATGCACTCGGCCACACTGGTGACTTCAGCCACAGCCCAGCTCCCACATTGCAAGCATTCGACCATTTCTCCCACACCCAAGGAGACAGGACGGAAACCTCTTGCTGGTCTTCACTGCTCCCTGCAACCGCTTTCCCAGACACAACAAACAAAGCAGCTCTGGGGTTCTCCAGCATACTAAATGCCAACCATGCCCTGAGCCAGACTGGTGACTTCAGCCAGAGCCCAGCTCCCACATTGCAAATGTCCAACGATTTCAAGAAAACCTAAGGTGCGAAGACGGAACTGCTGTGTGGGAGAAATGTTTGCAACGAATGTTTGCAATGTGGGAGCTGGGCTCTGGCTGAAGTCACCAGTGTGGCCGAGTGCGTGGTTGGCCTTTAGTATGCTGGGGAGTCCAGAGCTGTTTTTTTAGTGGGGCTGGGAATGCGGTTGCAGGGAGCAGTGAAGACCAGGAACACGTTTCCGTCCTGGCACCTTGGGTGTGGGAGAAATCGCTGGACGTTTGCAATGTGGGAGCTGGGCTCTGGCTGAAGTCCCCAGTCTGGCCGAGTGCATGGTTGGCCTTTAGTATGCTGGGGAGTCCAGAGCTGTTTTTTTAGTGGGGCTGGGAATGCGGTTGCAGGGAGCAGTGAAGACCAGGAACACGTTTCCGTCCTGGCACCCTTGGTGTGGGAGAAATCCCTGGACTTTTTTATTTTTGGAGCTGTGCTCTGGCTTACGTCACCAGTGTGGCCGAGTGCATTGTTGGCCTTTGGTATGCTGGGGAATCCCAGAGGCTTTTTGGTTTTGGGGCTGTGAATGCGGTTGCAGGGAGCAGTGAAGACCAGCAAGAACTTTACGTGCTGTCATTCTTTGCTGTGAGAGAAATCGCTGGACGTTTGCAATGTGGGAGCTGGGCTCTGGCTGAAGTCACCAGTGTGGCCGAGTGCGTGGTTGGCCTTTAGTATGCTGGGGAAGCCCAGAGCCATTTTGTTTGTGGGGCTGGGAATGCGGTTGCAGGGAGCAGTGAAGACCAGGAACACGTTTCCATCCTGGCACCTTGGGTGTGGGAGAAATCGCTGGACGTTTGCAATGTGGGAGCTGGGCTCTGGCTGAAGTCCCCAGTCTGGCCGAGTGCATGGTTGGCCTTTAGTATGCTGGGGAGTCCAGAGCTGTTTTTTTAGTGGGGCTGGGAATGCGGTTGCAGGGAGCAGTGAAGACCAGGAACATGTTTCCGTCCTGGCACCCTTGGTGTGGGAGAAATCCCTGGACTTTTTTATTTTTGGAGCTGTGCTCTGGCTTACGTCACCAGTGTGGCCGAGTGCATTGTTGGCCTTTGGTATGCTGGGGAATCCCAGAGGCTTTTTGGTTTTGGGGCTGTGAATGCGGTTGCAGGGAGCAGTGAAGACCAGCAAGAGGTTTCCGTCCTGGCACCTTGGGTGTGGGAGAAATCGCTGGACGTTTGCAATGTGGGAGCTGGGCTCTGGCTGAAGTCCCCAGTCTGGCCGAGTGCATGGTTGGCCTTTAGTATGCTGGGGAGGCCAGAGCTGTTTTTTTAGAGGGGCTGGAAATGCGGTTGCAGGGAGCAGTGAAGACCAGCAAGAGGTTTCCATCCTGGCACCTTGGGTGTGGGAGAAATGGTCGAATGTTTGCAATGTGGGACCTGGGCTCTGGCTGAAGTCACCAATCTGGCTGAGTGCATGGTTGGCCTTTACTATGCTGGGGAAGCCCAGAGCCATTGTGTTTGTGGAGTTGGGAATGCGGTTGCAGGGAGCAATGAAGACCAGCAAGAGGTTTCCATCCTGGCACCTTGGGTGTGGGAGAAATCGCTGGACGTTTGCAATGTGGGAGCTGGGCTCTGGCAGAAGTCACCAGTCTGGCTGAGGGCATGGTTGGCCTTTACTAAGCCGGGGAGGCCCAGATCCATTGTATGTTTGGGGCTTTGAATGCGGTTGCAGGGAGCAGTGAAGACCAGCAAGAGGTTTCCATCCTGGCACCTTGGGTGTGGAAGACACTCCTGCATGTTTCCAGTTTGGGAGCTGGGCTCTGCCTGAGGTCACTTGTGTGGCCGAGTGCATGGTTGGACTTTAGTATGCTGGGGAAGCCCAGAACCTTTTTTTTTTTGTGGGTTTGGGAAAGCGGTTGCAGGGAGCAGTGAAGACCAGGAACAGGTTTCCGTCCTGGCACCTTGGGTGTGGGAGAAATTGATGGACATTTGCAATGTGGGAGCTGGGCTCTGGCTGAAGTCACCAGTGTGGCCGAGTGCATTGTTGGCCTTTAGTATGCTGGGGAAGACCAGAGCCATTGTGTTTCTGGGGCTGGGAATGCGGTTGCAGGGAGCAGAGAATTCCAGCAAGAACTTTACATGCTGTCATTTTTTGCTGTGGGAGAAATCGCTGGACGTTTGCAATGTGGGAGCTGGGCTCTGGCTGAAGTCCCCAGTCTGGCCGAGTGCATGGTTGGCCTTTACTATGCCGGGGAGGCCAGAGCTGTTTTTTTAGTGGGGCTGGGAATGAGGTTGCAGGGAGCAGTGAAGACCAGCAAGAGGTTTCCATCCTGGCACCTTGGGTGTGGAAGACACTCCTGCATGTTTCCAGTTTGGGATCTGGGCTCTGGCTGAGGTCACTTGTGTGGCCGAGTGCATGGTTGGCCTTTAGTATGCTGGGGAAGCCCAGAACCTTTTTTTTTTTGTGGGTTTGGGAAAGCGGTTGCAGGGAGCAGTGAAGACCAGCAAGAACTTTATGTGCTGGCAATCTTTGGTGTGGGAGAAATCGCTGGATGTTTTCATATTTGGAGGTGGGCTCTGGCTGAAGTCCCCAGTCTGGCCGAGTGCATGGTTGGCCTTTAGTATGCTGGGGAAGCCCAGAACCTTTTTTTTTTGTGGGTTTGGGAAAGCGGTTGCAGGGAGCAGTGAAGACCAGCAAGAGGTTTCCGTCCTGTCATTCTTTGCTGTGGGAGAAATCACTGGACGTTTTCAGTTTGGCAGCTGGGCTCTGGATGAAGTAACCAGCGTGGCCGAGTGCATAGTTGGACTTCACTAGGCTGGGGAAGCCCAGAGCCATTGTGTTTGTGTGTCTGGGAATGCGGTTGCAGGGAGCAGTGAAGATCAGCAAGAGGTTTCCGTCCTGGCACCTTGGGTGTGGGACAAATTGATGGACATTTGCAATGTGGGAGCCGGGCTCTGGATGAAGTCACCAGTGTGGCCGAGTGCATGGTTGGCCTTTACTATGCTGGGGAGGCCAGAGCTGTTTTTTTAGTGGGGCTGGGAATGCGGTTGCAGGGAGCAGTGAAGACCAGCAAGAGGTTTCCATCCTGGCACCTTGGGTGTGGGAGAAATTGATGGACATTTGCAATGTGGGAGCTGGGCTCTGGCTGAAGTCACCAGTCTGGCTGAGTGCATTGTTGGCCTTTAGTATGCTGGGGAAGCCCAGAGCCATTGTGTTTTTCTGTCTGGGAATGCGGTTGCAGGGAGCAGTGAAGACCAGGAACAGGTTTCCGTCCTGGCACCCTTGGTGTGGGAGAAATCGCTGGACGTTTTCATTTTTGGAGCTGTGCTCTGGCTTACGTCACCAGTGGGGCCGAGTGCATGGTTGGCCTTTGGTATGCTGGGGAAGCCCAGAGCCGTTTTGTTTGTGGGGCTGGGAATGCGGTTGCAGGGAGCAGTGAAGACCAGGAACACGTTTCCATCCTGGCACCTTGGGTGTGGGAGAAATTGCTGGACGTTTGCAATGTGGGAGCTGGGCTCTGGCTGAAGTCACCAGTTTGGCTGAGTGCATTGTTGGCCTTTAGTATGCTGGGGAAGCCCAGAGCCATTGTGTTTTTCTGTCTCGGAATGCGGTTGCAGGGAGCAGTGAAGACCAGGAACACGTTTCCGTCCTGGCACCCTTGGTGTGGGAGAAATCCCTGGACTTTTTTATTTTTGGAGCTGTGCTCTGGCTTACGTCACCAGTGTGGCCGAGTGCATTGTTGGCCTTTGGTATGCTGGGGAATCCCAGAGGCTTTTTGGTTTTGGGGCTGTGAATGCGGTTGCAGGGAGCAGTGAAGACCAGCAAGAACTTTACGTGCTGTCATTCTTTGCTGTGAGAGAAATCGCTGGACGTTTGCAATGTGGGAGCTGGGCTCTGGCTGAAGTCACCAGTGTGGCCGAGTGCGTGGTTGGCCTTTAGTATGCTGGGGAAGCCCAGAGCCGTTTTGTTTGTGGGGCTGGGAATGCGGTTGCAGGGAGCAGTGAAGACCAGCAAGAGTTTCCGTCCTGGCACCTTGGGTGTGGGAGAAATCGCTGGACGTTTGCAATGTGGGAGCTGGGCTCTGGATGAAGTCACCAGTGTGGCCGAGTGCATGGTTGGCCTTTACTATGCTGGGGAGGCCAGAGCTGTTTTCTTTGTGGGGCTGGGAATGCGGTTGCAGGGAGCAGTGAAGACCAGGAACAGGTTTCCGTCCTGGCACGTTGGGTGTGGGAGAAGTTGCTGGACGTTTGCAATGTGGGAGCTGGGCTCTGGCTGAAGTCACCAGTCTGGCCGAGTGCGTGGTTGGCCTTTACTATGCTGGGGAAGGTCAGAGCCATTTTGTTTGTGTGGCTTGGAATGTGGTTGCAGGGAGCAGTGAAGACCAGCAAGAGGTTTCCGTCCTGTCATTCTTTGCTGTGGGAGAAATCACTGGACGTTTTCAGTTTGGCAGCTGGGCTCTGGATGAAGTAACCAGCGTGGCCGAGTGCATAGCTGGACTTCACTAGGCTGGGGAAGCCCAGAGCCATTGTGTTTGTGTGTCTGGGAATGCGGTTGCAGGGAGCAGTGAAGACCAGCAAGAGGTTTCCATCCTGGCACCTTGGGTGTGGGAGAAATTGATGGACATTTGCAATGTGGGAGCTGGGCTCTGGCTGAAGTCACCAGTGTGGCTGAGTGCATTGTTGGCCTTTAGCATGCTGGGGAAGCCCAGAGCCATTGTGTTTTTCTGTCTGGGAATGCGGTTGCAGGGAGCAGTGAAGACCAGGAACAGGTTTCCGTCCTGGCACCCTTGGTGTGGGAGAAATCGCTGGACGTTTTCATTTTTGGAGCTGTGCTCTGGCTGAAGTCACCAGTGTGGCCGAGTGCATGGTTGGCCTTTGGTATGCTGGGGAATCCCAGAGGCTTTTTGTTTTTGGGGCTGTGAATGCGGTTGCAGGGAGCAGTGAAGACCAGCAAGAACTTTACGTGCTGTCATTCTTTGCTCTGAGAGAAATTGCTGGACATTTGCAATGTGGGAGCTGGGCACTGGCTGAAGTCCCCAGTCTGGCCGAGTGCATGGTTGGCCTTTAGTATGCTGGGGAAGCCCAGAGCCGTTGTGTTTTTGGGGCTGGGAATGCAGTTGAAGGGAGCAGTGAAGATCAGCAAGAGGTTTCCGTCCTGGCACCTTGGGTGTGGGACAAATTGATGGACATTTGCAATGTGGGAGCCGGGCTCTGGATGAAGTCACCAGTGTGGCCGAGTGCATGGTTGGCCTTTACTATGCTGGGGAGGCCAGAGCTGTTTTTTTAGTGGGGCTGGGAATGCGGTTGCAGGGAGCAGTGAAGACCAGCAAGAGGTTTCCATCCTGGCACCTTGGGTGTGGGAGAAATTGATGGACATTTGCAATGTGGGAGCTGGGCTCTGGCTGAAGTCACCAGTCTGGCTGAGTGCATTGTTGGCCTTTAGTATGCTGGGGAAGCCCAGAGCCATTGTGTTTTTCTGTCTGGGAATGCGGTTGCAGGGAGCAGTGAAGACCAGGAACAGGTTTCCGTCCTGGCACCCTTGGTGTGGGAGAAATCGCTGGACGTTTTCATTTTTGGAGCTGTGCTCTGGCTTACGTCACCAGTGGGGCCGAGTGCATGGTTGGCCTTTGGTATGGTGGGGAAGCCCAGAGCCGTTTTGTTTGTGGGGCTGGGAATGCGGTTGCAGGGAGCAGTGAAGACCAGGAACACGTTTCCATCCTGGCACCTTGGGTGTGGGAGAAATTGCTGGACGTTTGCAATGTGGGAGCTGGGCTCTGGCTGAAGTCACCAGTTTGGCTGAGTGCATTGTTGGCCTTTAGTATGCTGGGGAAGACCAGAGCCATTGTGTTTTTCTGTCTCGGAATGCGGTTGCAGGGAGCAGTGAAGACCAGGAACACGTTTCCGTCCTGGCACCCTTGGTGTGGGAGAAATCCCTGGACTTTTTTATTTTTGGAGCTGTGCTCTGGCTGAAGTCCCCAGTCTGGCCGAGTGCATGGTTGGCCTTTAGTATGCTGGGGAAGCCCAGAACCTTTTTTTTTTGTGGGTTTGGGAAAGCGGTTGCAGGGAGCAGTGAAGACCAGCAAGAACTTTACGTGCTGTCATTCTTTGCTGTGAGAGAAATCGCTGGACGTTTGCAATGTGGGAGCTGGGCTCTGGCTGAAGTCACCAGTGTGGCCGAGTGCGTGGTTGGCCTTTAGTATGCTGGGGAAGCCCAGAGCCGTTTTGTTTGTGGGGCTGGGAATGCGGTTGCAGGGAGCAGTGAAGACCAGCAAGAGTTTCCGTCCTGGCACCTTGGGTGTGGGAGAAATCGCTGGACGTTTGCAATGTGGGAGCTGGGCTCTGGATGAAGTCACCAGTGTGGCCGAGTGCATGGTTGGCCTTTACTATGCTGGGGAGGCCAGAGCTGTTTTTTTAGTGGGGCTGGGAATGCGGTTGCAGGGAGCAGTGAAGACCAGCAAGAGGTTTCCGTCCTGTCATTCTTTGCTGTGGGAGAAATCACTGGACGTTTTCAGTTTGGCAGCTGGGCTCTGGATGAAGTAACCAGCGTGGCCGAGTGCATAGTTGGACTTCACTAGGCTGGGGAAGCCCAGAGCCATTGTGTTTGTGTGTCTGGGAATGCGGTTGCAGGGAGCAGTGAAGACCAGCAAGAGGTTTCCATCCTGGCACCTTGGGTGTGGGAGAAATTGATGGACATTTGCAATGTGGGAGCTGGGCTCTGGCTGAAGTCACCAGTGTGGCTGAGTGCATTGTTGGCCTTTAGTATGCTGGGGAAGCCCAGAGCCATTGTGTTTTTCTGTCTGGGAATGCGGTTGCAGGGAGCAGTGAAGACCAGGAACAGGTTTCCGTCCTGGCACCCTTGGTGTGGGAGAAATCGCTGGACGTTTTCATTTTTGGAGCTGTGCTCTGGCTTACGTCACCAGTGTGGCCGAGTGCATGGTTGGCCTTTGGTATGCTGGGGAATCCCAGAGCCGTTTTGTTTGTGGGGCTGGGAATGCGGTTGCAGGGAGCAGTGAAGACCAGGAACACGTTTCCATCCTGGCACCTTGGGTGTGGGAGAAATTGCTGGACGTTTGCAATGTGGGAGTTGGCTCTGGCTGAAGTCACCAGTTTGGCTGAGTGCATTGTTGGCCTTTAGTATGCTGGGGAAGCCCAGAGCCATTGTGTTTTTCTGTCTAGGAATGCGGTTGCAGGGAGCAGTAAAGACCAGGAACACGTTTCCGTCCTGGCACCCTTGGTGTGGGAGAAATCCCTGGACATTTTTATTTTTGGAGCTGTGCTCTGGCTTACGTCACCAGTGTGGCCGAGTGCATTGTTGGCCTTTGGTATGCTGGGGAATCCCAGAGGCTTTTTGGTTTTGGGGCTGTGAATGCGGTTGCAGGGAGCAGTGAAGACCAGCAAGAGGTTTCCGTCCTGGCATTCTTTGCTGTGAGAGAAATCGCTGGACATTTGCAATGTGGGAGCTGGGCTCTGGCTGAAGTCACCAGTCTGGCCGAGTGCATGGTTGGCCTTTAGTATGCTGGGGAAGCCCAGAGCCGATGTGTTTTTGGGGCTGGGAATGCAGTTGCAGGGAGCAGTGAAGACCAGCAAGAGGTTTCCGTCCTGGCACCTTGGGTGTGGGACAAATTGATGGACATTTGCAATGTGGGAGCCGGGCTCTGGATGAAGTCACCAGTGTGGCCGAGTGCATGGTTGGCCTTTACTATGCTGGGGAGGCCAGAGCTGTTTTTTTAGTGGGGCTGGGAATGCGGTTGCAGGGAGCAGTGAAGAGCAGCAAGAGGTTTCCATCCTGGCACCTTGGGTGTGGGAGAAATTGATGGACATTTGCAATGTGGGAGCTGGGCTCTGGCTGAAGTCACCAGTGTGGCTGAGTGCATTGTTGGCCTTTAGTATGCTGGGGAAGCCCAGAGCCATTGTGTTTTTCTGTCTGGGAATGCGGTTGCAGGGAGCAGTGAAGACCAGGAACAGGTTTCCGTCCTGGCACCCTTGGTGTGGGAGAAATCGCTGGACGTTTTCATTTTTGGAGCTGTGCTCTGGCTTACGTCACCAGTGGGGCCGAGTGCATGGTTGGCCTTTGGTATGCTGGGGAAGCCCAGAGCCGTTTTGTTTGTGGGGCTGGGAATGCGGTTGCAGGGAGCAGTGAAGACCAGGAACACGTTTCCATCCTGGCACCTTGGGTGTGGGAGAAATTGCTGGACGTTTGCAATGTGGGAGCTGGGCTCTGGCTGAAGTCACCAGTTTGGCTGAGTGCATTGTTGGCCTTTAGTATGCTGGGGAAGCCCAGAGCCATTGTGTTTTTCTGTCTAGGAATGCGGTTGCAGGGAGCAGTAAAGACCAGGAACACGTTTCCGTCCTGGCACCCTTGGTGTGGGAGAAATCCCTGGACATTTTTATTTTTGGAGCTGTGCTCTGGCTTACGTCACCAGTGTGGCCGAGTGCATTGTTGGCCTTTGGTATGCTGGGGAATCCCAGAGGCTTTTTGGTTTTGGGGCTGTGAATGCGGTTGCAGGGAGCAGTGAAGACCAGCAAGAACTTTACGTGCTGTCATTCTTTGCTGTGAGAGAAATCGCTGGACGTTTGCAATGTGGGAGCTGGGCTCTGGCTGAAGTCACCAGTGTGGCCGAGTGCGTGGTTGGCCTTTACTATGTTGGGGAAGGTCAGAGCCGTGTTGTTTGTGGGGCTGGGAATGCGGTTGCAGGGAGCAGTGAAGACCAGGAACAGGTTTCCGTCCTGTCTCCTTGGGTGTAGGAGAAATGGCCGAATGTTTGCAATGTGGGAGCTGGGCTCTGGCTGAAGTCACCAGTGTGGCCGAGTGAGTGGTCGGACCTTACTATGCTGGGGAGGCCAGAGCTGTTTTTTAGTGGGGCTGGGAATGCGGTTGCAGGGAGCAGTGAAGACCAGTAACACGTTTCCGTCCTGGCACCCTTGGTGTGGGAGAAATCCCTGGACTTTTTTATTTTTGGAGCTGTGCTCTGGCTTACGTCACCAGTGTGGCCGAGTGCATTGTTGGCCTGTGGTATGCTGGGGAATCCCAGAGGCTTTTTGGTTTTGGGGCTGTGAATGCGGTTGCAGGGAGCAGTGAAGACCAGCAAGAACTTTACGTGCTGTCATTCTTTGCTGTGAGAGAAATCGCTGGACGTTTGCAATGTGGGAGCTGGGCTCTGGCTGAAGTCACCAGTGTGGCCGAGTGCGTGGTTGGCCTTTAGTATGCTGGGGAAGCCCAGAGCCGTTTTGTTTGTGGGGCTGGGAATGCGGTTGCAGGGAGCAGTGAAGACCAGGAACACGTTTCCGTCCTGGCACCTTGGGTGTGGGAGAAATGGTCGAATGTTTGCAATGTGGGAGCTGGGCTCTGGCTGAAGTCACCAATTTGGCTGAGTGCATGGTTGGCCTTTACTATGCTGGGGAAGCCCAGAGCCATTGTGTTTGTGGAGTTGGGAATGCGGTTGCAGGGAGCAATGAAGACCAGCAAGAGGTTTCCATCCTGGCACCTTGGGTGTGGGAGAAATCGCTGGACGTTTGCAATGTGGGAGCTGGGCTCTGGCAGAAGTCACCAGTCTGGCTGAGGGCATGGTTGGCCTTTACTAAACCGGGGAGGCCCAGATCCATTGTATGTTTGGGGCTTTGAATGCGGTTGCAGGGAGCAGTGAAGACCAGCAAGAGGTTTCCATCCTGGCACCTTGGGTGTGGGAGAAATTGATGGACATTTGCAATGTGGGAGCTGGGCTCTGGCTGAAGTCACCAGTGTGGCCGAGTGCATTGTTGGCCTTTAGTATGCTGGGGAAGACCAGAGCCATTGTGTTTCTGGGGCTGGGAATGCGGTTGCAGGGAGCAGAGAATTCCAGCAAGAACTTTACATGCTGTCATTTTTTGCTGTGGGAGAAATCGCTGGACGTTTGCAATGTGGGAGCTGGGCTCTGGCTGAAGTCCCCAGTCTGGCCGAGTGCATGGTTGGCCTTTACTATGCCGGGGAGGCCAGAGCTGTTTTTTTAGTGGGGCTGGGAATGCGGTTGCAGGGAGCAGTGAAGACCAGCAAGAGGTTTCCATCCTGGCACCTTGGGTGTGGAAGACACTCCTGCATGTTTCCAGTTTGGGATCTGGGCTCTGGCTGAGGTCACTTGTGTGGCCGAGTGCATGGTTGGCCTTTAGTATGCTGGGGAAGCCCAGAACCTTTTTTTTTTTGTGGGTTTGGGAAAGCGGTTGCAGGGAGCAGTGAAGACCAGCAAGAACTTTATGTGCTGGCAATCTTTGGTGTGGGAGAAATCGCTGGATGTTTTCATATTTGGAGGTGGGCTCTGGCTGAAGTCCCCAGTCTGGCCGAGTGCATGGTTGGCCTTTAGTATGCTGGGGAAGCCCAGAACCTTTTTTTTTTTGTGGGTTTGGGAAAGCGGTTGCAGGGAGCAGTGAAGACCAGCAAGAGGTTTCCGTCCTGTCATTCTTTGCTGTGGGAGAAATCACTGGACGTTTTCAGTTTGGCAGCTGGGCTCTGGATGAAGTAACCAGCGTGGCCGAGTGCATAGTTGGACTTCACTAGGCTGGGGAAGCCCAGAGCCATTGTGTTTGTGTGTCTGGGAATGCGGTTGCAGGGAGCAGTGAAGACCAGCAAGAGGTTTCCATCCTGGCACCTTGGGTGTGGGAGAAATTGATGGACATTTGCAATGTGGGAGCTGGGCTCTGGCTGAAGTCACCAGTGTGGCTGAGTGCATTGTTGGCCTTTAGCATGCTGGGGAAGCCCAGAGCCGTTGTGTTTTTCTGTCTGGGAATGCGGTTGCAGGGAGCAGTGAAGACCAGGAACAGGTTTCCGTCCTGGCACCCTTGGTGTGGGAGAAATCGCTGGACGTTTTCATTTTTGGAGCTGTGCTCTGGCTTACGTCACCAGTGTGGCCGAGTGCGTGGTTGGCCTTTAGTATGCTGGGGAAGCCCAGAGCCGTTTTGTTTGTGGGGCTGGGAATGCGGTTGCAGGGAGCAGTGAAGACCAGCAAGAACTTTACGTGCTGTCATTCTTTGCTCTGAGAGAAATTGCTGGACATTTGCAATGTGGGAGCTGGGCTCTGGCTGAAGTCACCAGTCTGGCCGAGTGCATGGTTGGCCTTTAGTATGCTGGGGAAGCCCAGAGCCGTTGTGTTTTTGGGGCTGGGAATGCAGTTGAAGGGAGCAGTGAAGATCAGCAAGAGGTTTCCGTCCTGGCACCTTGGGTGTGGGACAAATTGATGGACATTTGCAATGTGGGAGCCGGGCTCTGGATGAAGTCACCAGTGTGGCCGAGTGCATGGTTGGCCTTTACTATGCTGGGGAGGCCAGAGCTGTTTTTTTAGTGGGGCTGGGAATGCGGTTGCAGGGAGCAGTGAAGACCAGCAAGAGGTTTCCATCCTGGCACCTTGGGTGTGGGAGAAATTGATGGACATTTGCAATGTGGGAGCTGGGCTCTGGCTGAAGTCACCAGTCTGGCTGAGTGCATTGTTGGCCTTTAGTATGCTGGGGAAGACCAGAGCCATTGTGTTTTTCTGTCTGGGAATGCGGTTGCAGGGAGCAGTGAAGACCAGGAACAGGTTTCCGTCCTGGCACCCTTGGTGTGGGAGAAATCGCTGGACGTTTTCATTTTTGGAGCTGTGCTCTGGCTTACGTCACCAGTGGGGCCGAGTGCATGGTTGGCCTTTGGTATGCTGGGGAAGCCCAGAGCCGTTTTGTTTGTGGGGCTGGGAATGCGGTTGCAGGGAGCAGTGAAGACCAGGAACACGTTTCCATCCTGGCACCTTGGGTGTGGGAGAAATTGCTGGACGTTTGCAATGTGGGAGCTGGGCTCTGGCTGAAGTCACCAGTTTGGCTGAGTGCATTGTTGGCCTTTAGTATGCTGGGGAAGCCCAGAGCCATTGTGTTTTTCTGTCTCGGAATGCGGTTGCAGGGAGCAGTGAAGACCAGGAACACGTTTCCGTCCTGGCACCCTTGGTGTGGGAGAAATCCCTGGACTTTTTTATTTTTGGAGCTGTGCTCTGGCTTACGTCACCAGTGTGGCCGAGTGCATTGTTGGCCTTTGGTATGCTGGGGAATCCCAGAGGCTTTTTGATTTTGGGGCTGTGAATGCGGTTGCAGGGAGCAGTGAAGACCAGCAAGAACTTTACGTGCTGTCATTCTTTGCTGTGAGAGAAATCGCTGGACGTTTGCAATGTTGGAGCTGGGCTCTGGCTGAAGTCACCAGTGTGGCCGAGTGCGTGGTTGGCCTTTAGTATGCTGGGGAAGCCCAGAGCCGTTTTGTTTGTGGGTCTGGGAATGCGGTTGCAGGGAGCAGTGAAGACCAGCAAGAGTTTCCGTCCTGGCACCTTGGGTGTGGGAGAAATCGCTGGACGTTTGCAATGTGGGAGCTGGGCTCTGGATGAAGTCACCAGTGTGGCCGAGTGCATGGTTGGCCTTTACTATGCTGGGGAGGCCAGAGCTGTTTTTTTAGTGGGGCTGGGAATGCGGTTGCAGGGAGCAGTGAAGACCAGGAACAGGTTTCCGTCCTGGCACGTTGGGTGTGGGAGAAGTTGCTGGACGTTTGCAATGTGGGAGCTGGGCTCTGGCTGAAGTCACCAGTCTGGCCGAGTGCGTGGTTGGCCTTTACTATGCTGGGGAAGGTCAGAGCCATTTTGTTTGTGGGTTTGGGAAAGCGGTTGCAGGGAGCAGTGAAGACCAGCAAGAGGTTTCCGTCCTGTCATTCTTTGCTGTGGGAGAAATCACTGGACGTTTTCAGTTTGCAGCTGGGCTCTGGATGAAGTAACCAGCGTGGCCGAGTGCATAGTTGGACTTCACTAGGCTGGGGAAGCCCAGAGCCATTGTGTTTGTGTGTCTGGGAATGCGGTTGCAGGGAGCAGTGAAGACCAGCAAGAGGTTTCCATCCTGGCACCTTGGGTGTGGGAGAAATTGATGGACATTTGCAATGTGGGAGCTGGGCTCTGGCTGAAGTCACCAGTGTGGCTGAGTGCATTGTTGGCCTTTAGTATGCTGGGGAAGCCCAGAGCCATTGTGTTTTTCTGTCTGGGAATGCGGTTGCAGGGAGCAGTGAAGACCAGGAACAGGTTTCCGTCCTGGCACCCTTGGTGTTGGAGAAATCGCTGGACGTTTTCATTTTTGGAGCTGTGCTCTGGCTTACGTCACCAGTGTGGCCGAGTGCATGGTTGGCCTTTGGTATGCTGGGGAATCCCAGAGGCTTTTTGTTTTTGGGGCTGTGAATGCGGTTGCAGGGAGCAGTGAAGACCAGCAAGAACTTTACGTGCTGTCATTCTTTGCTCTGAGAGAAATTGCTTGACATTTGCAATGTGGGAGCTGGGCACTGGCTGAAGTCCCCAGTCTGGCCGAGTGCGTGGTTGGCCTTTAGTATGCTGGGGAAGCCCAGAGCCGTTGTGTTTTTGGGGCTGGGAATGCAGTTGCAGGGAGCAGTGAAGACCAGCAAGAGGTTTCCGTCCTGGCACCTTGGGTGTGGGAGAAATTGATGGACATTTGCAATGTGGGAGCCGGGCTCTGGATGAAGTCACCAGTGTGGCCGAGTGCATGGTTGGCCTTTACTATGCTGGGGAGGCCAGAGCTGTTTTTTTAGTGGGGCTGGGAATGCGGTTGCAGGGAGCAGTGAAGACCAGCAAGAGGTTTCCATCCTGGCACCTTGGGTGTGGGAGAAATTGCTGGACGTTTGCAATGTGGGAGCTGGGCTCTGGCTGAAGTCACCAGTTTGGCTGAGTGCATTGTTGGCCTTTAGTATGCTGGGGAAGACCAGAGCCATTGTGTTTTTCTGTCTAGGAATGCGGTTGCAGGGAGCAGTGAAGACCAGGAACAGGTTTCCGTCCTGGCCCCCTTGGTGTGGGAGAAATCCCTGGACTTTTTTATTTTTGGAGCTGTGCTCTGGCTTACGTCACCAGTGTGGCCGAGTGCATTGTTGGCCTTTGGTATGCTGGGGAATCCCAGAGGCTTTTTGGTTTTGGGGCTGTGAATGCGGTTGCAGGGAGCAGTGAAGACCAGCAAGAGGTTTCCGTCCTGGCATTCTTTGCTGTGAGAGAAATCGCTGGACGTTTGCAATGTGGGAGCTGGGCTCTGGCTGAAGTCACCAGTGTGGCCGAGTGCGTGGTTGGCCTTTAGTATGCTGGGGAAGCCCAGAGCCGTTTTGTTTGTGGGGCTGGGAATGCGGTTGCAGGGAGCAGTGAAGACCAGGAACACGTTTCCGTCCTGGCACCTTGGGTGTGGGAGAAATCGCTGGACGTTTGCAATGTGGGAGCTGGGCTCTGGCTGAAGTCACCAGTCTGGCCGAGTGCATGGTTGGCCTTTACTATGCCGGGGAGGCCAGAGCTGTTTTTTTAGTGGGGCTGGGAATGCGGTTGCAGGGAGCAGTGAAGACCAGCAAGAGGTTTCCATCCTGGCACCTTGGGTGTGGATGACAGTCCTGCATGTTTCCAGTTTGGGATCTGGGCTCTGGCTGAGGTCACTTGTGTGGCCGAGTGCATGGTTGGCCTTTAGTATGCTGGGGAAGCCCAGAACCTTTTTTTTTTTGTGGGTTTGGGAAAGCGGTTGCAGGGAGCAGTGAAGACCAGCAAGAACTTTATGTGCTGGCAATCTTTGGTGTGGGAGAAATCGCTGGATGTTTTCATATTTGGAGGTGGGCTCTGGCTGAAGTCCCCAGTCTGGCCGAGTGCATGGTTGGCCTTTAGTATGCTGGGGAAGCCCAGAACCTTTTTTTTTTGTGGGTTTGGGAAAGCAGTTGCAGGGAGCAGTGAAGACCAGCAAGAGGTTTCCGTCCTGTCATTCTTTGCTGTGGGAGAAATCACTGGATGTTTTCAGTTTGGCAGCTGGGCTCTGGATGAAGTAACCAGCGTGGCCGAGTGCATAGTTGGACTTCACTAGGCTGGGGAAGCCCAGAGCCATTGTGTTTGTGTGTCTGGGAATGCGGTTGCAGGGAGCAGTGAACACCAGCAAGAGGTTTCCATCCTGGCACCTTGGGTGTGGGAGAAATTGATGGACATTTGCAATGTGGGAGCTGGGCTCTGGCTGAAGTCACCAGTGTGGCTGAGTGCATTGTTGGCCTTTAGTATGCTGGGGAAGACCAGAGCCATTGTGTTTCTGGGGCTGGGAATGCGGTTGCAGGGAGCAGAGAATTCCAGCAAGAACTTTACATGCTGTCATTCTTTGCTGTGGGAGAAATCGCTGGACGTTTGCAATGTGGGAGCTGGGCTCTGGCTGAAGGCACCAGTCTGGCCGAGTGCATGGTTGGCCTTTACTATGCTGGGGAGGCCAGAGCTGTTTTTTTAGTGGGGCTGTGAATGCGGTTGCAGGGAGCAGTGAAGACCAGGAACAGGTTTCCGTCCTGGCACGTTGGGTGTGGGAGAAATTGCTGGACGTTTGCAATGTGGGAGCTGGGCTCTGGCTGAAATCACCAATCTGGCTGAGTGCATGGTTGGCCTTTAGTATGCTGGGGAAGCCCAGAACCTTTTTTTTTTTGTGGGTTTGGGAAAGCAGTTGCAGGGAGCAGTGAAGACCAGGAACAGGTTTCCATCCTGGCACCTTGGGTGTGGGAGAAATCGCCAAATGTTTGCAATGTGGGAGCTGGGCTCTGGCTGAAGTCACCAGTGTGGCCGAGTGCATGGTTGGCCTTTAGTATGCTGGGGAAGCCCAGAGCCCTTGTGTTTGTGTGTCTGGGAATGCGGTTTCAGGGAGCAGTGAAGACCAGCAAGAACTTTATGTGCTGGCAATCTTTGGTGTGGGAGAAATCGCTGGATGTTTTCATATTTGGAGGTGGGCTCTGGCTGAAGTCCCCAGTCTGGCCGAGTGCATGGTTGGCCTTTAGTATGCTGGGGAAGCCCAGAACCTTTTTTTTTTTGTGGGTTTGGGAAAGCAGTTGCAGGGAGCAGTGAAGACCAGCAAGAGGTTTCCGTCCTGTCATTCTTTGCTGTGGGAGAAATCACTGGACGTTTTCAGTTTGGCAGCTGGGCTCTGGATGAAGTAACCAGCGTGGCCGAGTGCGTGGTTGGCCTTTAGTATGCTGGGGAATCCCAGAGCCATTGTGTTTGTGGGGCTGGGAATGCGGTTGCAGGGAGCAGTGAAGACCAGCAAGAGGTTTCCATCCTGGCACCTTGGGTGTGGGAGAAATTGATGGACATTTGCAATGTGGGAGCTGGGCTCTGGCTGAAGTCACCAGTGTGGCTGAGTGCATTGTTGGCCTTTAGTATGCTGAGGAAGACCAGAGCCATTGTGTTTCTGGGGCTGGGAATGCGGTTGCAGGGAGCAGAGAATTCCAGCAAGAACTTTACATGCTGTCATTCTTTGCTGTGGGAGAAATTGCTGGACGTTTGCAATGTGGGAGCTGGGCTCTGGCTGAAGTCACCAGTGTGGCCGAGTGCATGGTTGGCCTTTAGTATGCTGGGGAAGCCCAGAACCTTTTTTTTTTTGTGGGTTTGGGAAAGCGGTTGCAGGGAGCAGTGAAGACCAGGAACAGGTTTCCATCCTGGCACCTTTGGTGTGGGAGAAATCGACGAATGTTTGCAATGTGGGAGCTTGGCTCTGGCTGAAGTCACCAGTGTGGCCGAGTGCATGGTTGGCCTTTAGTATGCTGGGGAAGACCAGAGTCATTGTGTTTTTCTGTCTGGGAATGAGGTTGCAGGGAGCAGAGAAGACCAGCAAGAGGTTTCCGTCCTGGCACCCTTGGTGTGGGAGAAATCGCTGGACGTTTTCATTTTTGGAGCTGTGCTCTGGCTTACGTCACCAGTGTGGCCGAGTGCATGGTTGGCCTTTGGTATGCTGGGGAATGCCAGAGGCTTTTTGTTTTTGGGGCTGTGAATGCGGTTGCAGGGAGCAGTGAAGACCAGCAAGAACTTTACGTGCTGTCATTCTTTGCTGTGAGAGAAATCAGTCAGAGCCCAGCTCCCACATTGCAAATGTCCATCAATTTCTCCCACGCCCAAGGTGCCAGGATGGAAACCTCTTGCTGGTCTTCACTGCTCCCTGAAACAGCATTCCCAGACCCACAAACACAATGGCTCGGGCCTTCCCCAGCATACTAAAGGCCAACCATGCACTCGGCCACACTGGGGACTTCAGCCAGAGCCCAGCTCCCACATTGCAAACATCCAACGATTCCTCCCACAGGAAAGAATGCCAGGACAGAAGCCTCTTGCTGGTCTTCACTGCTCCCTGCAACCGCTTTCCCAAACCCACAAAAAAAAAAGGTTCTGGGCTTCCCCAGCATACTAAAGTCCAACCATGCACTCGGCCACACTAGTGACCTCAGCCAGAGCCCAGCTCCCAAACTGGAAACATGCAGGAGTGTCTTCCACACCCAAGGTGCCAGGATGGAAACCTCTTGCTGGTCTTCACTGCTCCCTGCAACCGCATTCACAGCCCCAAACATACAATGGATCTGGGCCTCCCCGGCTCAGTTAATGCCAACCATGCCCTCAGCCAGACTGGTGACTTATACCAGAGCCCAGCTCCCACATTGCAAACGGCCAGCGATTTCTACCACACGCAAGGTACCAGGATGGAAACCTCTTGCTGGTCTTCACTGCTCCCTGCAACCGCATTCCCAGACACACAAACAGAACGGCTCTGGGCTTCCCCAGCATACTAAAGGCCAACAATGCACTCGGCCACACTGGGGACTTCAGCCAGAGCCCAGCTCCCACATTGCAAACATTCGTCGATTTCTCCCACACCCAAGGTGCCAGGATGGAAACCTCTTGCTGGTCTTCACTGCTCCCTGCAACCGCTTTCCCAAACCCACAAAAAAAAACGTTCTGGGCTTCCCCAGCATATAAAAGCCAACCATGCACTTGGCCACACTGGTGACGTAAGCCAGAGCCCAGCTCCCAAACTGGAAACATGCAGGAGTGTCTTCCACACCCAAGGTGCCAGGATGGAAACCTCTTGCTGGTCTTCACTGCTCCCTGCAACCGCATTCCCAGACAGAAAAACACAATGGCTCTGGTCTTCCCCAGCATACTAAAGGCCAACAATGCACTCAGCCACACTGGGGACTTCAGCCAGAGCCCAGCTCCCATATTGCAAACGTCCAGCGATTTCTCCCACACCCAAGGTGCCAGGATGGAAACCTCTTGCTGGTCCTCAGTGCTCCCTGCAACCGCATTCCCAGCCCCACAAACAAAGCAGCTCTGGGCTTCCCCAGAATACTAAAGTCCAACCATGCACTCGGCCAGACTGGGGACTTCAGCCAGAGCCCAGCTCACACATTGCAAACGTCCGGTGATTTCTCCCACACCCAAGGTGCCAGGACGGAAACCTCTTGCTGGTCGTCACTGCTCCCTGCAACCGCATTCACAGCCCCAAATATACAATGGATCTGGGCCTCCCCGGCTTAGTAAAGGCCAAACATGCACTCGGCCACACTGGGGACTTCTGCCAGAGCCCACCTCCCACATTGAAACGTCCAGCAACTTCTCCCACACCGAAGGTGCCAGGACGGAAACCTCTTGCTGGTCTTCACTGCTCCCTGCAACCTCATTCCCAGACAGAAAAACACAATGGCTCTGGTCTTCCCCAGCATACTAAAGGCCAACAATGCACTCAGCCACACTGGTGACTTCAGCCAGAGCCCAGCTCCCACATTGCAAATGTCCATCAATTTCTCCCACACCCAAGGTGCCAGGATGGAAACCTCTTGCTGGTCTTCACTGCTCCCTGCAACCGCATTCCCAGCCCCACAAACACAATGGCTCTGGGATTCCCCAGCATACTAAAGGCCAACCACGCACTCGGCCACGCTGGTTACTTCATCCAGAGCCCAGCTGCCAAACTGAAAACGTCCAGTGATTTCTCCCACAGCAAAGAATGACAGGACGGAAACCTCTTGCTGGTCTTCACTGCTCCCTGCAACTGCTTTCCCAAACCCACAAAAAAAAAAAGGTTCTGGGCTTCCCCAGCATACTAAAGGCCAACCATGCACTCGGCCAGACTGGGGACTTCAGCCAGAGCCCACCTCCAAATATGAAAACATCCAGCGATTTCTCCCACACCAAAGATTGCCAGCACATAAAGTTCTTGCTGGTCTTCACTGCTCCCTGCAACCGCATTCCCAGACACACAAACACAAGGGCTCTGGGCTTCCCCAGCATACTAAAGGCCAACCATGCACTCGGCCACACTGGTGACTTCAGCCAGAGCCCAGCTCCCACATTGCAAACATTTGGCGATTTCTCCCACACCCAAGGTGCCAGGATGGAAACCTGTTCCTGGTCTTCACTGCTCCCTGCAACTGCTTTCCCAAACCCACAAAAAAAAAAAGGTTCTGGGCTTCCCCAGCATACTAAAGGCCAACCATGCACTCAGCCAGATTGGTGATTTCAGCCAGAGCCCAGCTCCCACATTGCAAACGTCCAGCAATTTCTCCCACACCCAACGTGCCAGGACGGAAACCTGTTCCTGGTCTTCACTGCTCCCTGCAACCGCATTCACAGCCCCACTAAAAAAACAGCTCTGGCCTCCCCAGCATAGTAAAGGCCAACCATGCACTCGGCCAGACTGGTGCCTTCAGCCAGAGCCCAGCTCCCACATTGCAAACGTCCAGCGATTTCTCCCACAGCAAAGAATGACAGCATGTAAAGTTCTTGCTGGAATTCTCTGCTCCCTGCAACCGCATTCCCAGCCCCAGAAACACAATGGCTCTGGTCTTCCCCAGCATACTAAAGGCCAACAATGCACTCAGCCACACTGGTGACTTCAGCCAGAGCCCAGCTCCCACATTGCAAATGTCCATCAATTTCTCCCACACCCAAGGTGCCAGGATGGAAACCTCTTGCTGGTGTTCACTGCTCCCTGCAACCGCATTCCCAGACACACAAACACAATGGCTCTGGGCTTCCCCAGCCTAGTGAAGTCCAACTATGCACTCGGCCACGCTGGTTACTTCATCCAGAGCCCAGCTGCCAAACTGAAAACATCCAGTGATTTCTCCCACAGCAAAGAATGACAGGACGGAAACCTCTTGCTGGTCTTCACTGCTCCCTGCAACTGCTTTCCCAAACCCACAAAAAAAAAAGGTTCTGGGCTTCCCCAGCATACTAAAGGCCAACCATGCACTCGGCCAGACTGGGGACTTCAGCCAGAGCCCACCTCCAAATATGAAAACATCCAGCGATTTCTCCCACACCAAAGATTGCCAGCACATAAAGTTCTTGCTGGTCTTCACTGCTCCCTGCAACCGCTTTCCCAAACCCACAAAAAAAAAAAGGTTCTGGGCTTCCCCAGCATACTAAAGGCCAACCATGCACTCGGCCACACAAGTGACCTCAGCCAGAGCCCAGATCCCAAACTGGAAACATGCAGGACTGTCATCCACACCCAAGGTGCCAGGATGGAAACCTCTTGCTGGTCTTCACTGCTCCCTGCAACCGCATTCCCAGCCCCACTAAAAAAACAGCTCTGGCCTCCCCGGCATAGTAAAGGCCAACCATGCACTCGGCCAGACTGGTGACTTCAGCCAGAGCCCAGCTCCCACATTGCAAACGTCCAGCGATTTCTCCCACACCCAAGGTGCCAGGACGGAAACCTCTTGCTGGTCTTCACTGCTCCCTGCAACCGCATTCCCAGCCCCACAAACAAAACGGCTCTGGGCTTCCCCAGCATACTAAAGGCCAACCACGCACTCGGCCACACTGGTGACTTTAGCCAGAGCCCAGCTCCCAAAATGCAAACATTCGGCCATTTCTCCCACACCAAAGGTGCCAGGACGGAAACCTCTTGTTGGTCTTCACTGCTCCCTGCAACCGCATTCACAGCCCCAAACATACAATGGATCTGGGCCTTCCCGGCTCAGTTAATGCCAACCATGCCCTCAGCCAGACTGGTGACTTATACCAGAGCCCAGCTCCCACATTGCAAACGGCCAGCGATTTCTACCACACGCAAGGTACCAGGATGGAAACCTCTTGCTGGTCTTCACTGCTCCCTGCAACCGCATTCCCAGACACACAAACAGAACGGCTCTGGGCTTCCCCAGCATACTAAAGGCCAACAATGCACTCGGCCACACTGGGGACTTCAGCCAGAGCCCAGCTCCTACATTGCAAACATTCGTCGATTTCTCCCACACCCAAGGTGCCAGGATGGAAACCTCTTGCTGGTCTTCACTGCTCCCTGCAACCGCTTTCCCAAACCCACAAAAAAAAAACGTTCTGGGCTTCCCCAGCATATAAAAGCCAACCATGCACTTGGCCACACTGGTGACGTAAGCCAGAGCCCAGCTCCCAAACTGGAAACATGCAGGAGTGTCTTCCACACCCAAGGTGCCAGGATGGAAACCTCTTGCTGGTCTTCACTGCTCCCTGCAACCGCACTCCCAGACACACAAACACAATGGCTCTGGTCTTCCCCAGCATACTAAAGGCCAACAATGCACTCAGCCACACTGGTGACTTCAGCCACAGCCCAGCTCCCACATTGCAAACATTAGGCCATTTCTCCCACACCCAAGGTGCCAGGACGGAAACCTGTTCCTGGTCTTCACTGCTCCCTGCAACCGCATTCCCAGACAGAAAAACACAATGGCTCTGGTCTTCCCCAGCATACTAAAGGCCAACAATGCACTCAGCCACACTGGGGACTTCAGCCAGAGCCCAGCTCCCATATTGCAAACGTCCAGCGATTTCTCCCACACCCAAGGTGCCAGGATGGAAACCTCTTGCTGGTCCTCAGTGCTCCCTGCAACCGCATTCCCAGGCCCACAAACAAAGCAGCTCTGGGCTTCCCCAGAATACTAAAGTCCAACCATGCACTCGGCCAGACTGGGGACTTCAGCCAGAGCCCAGCTCACACATTGCAAACGTCCGGTGATTTCTCCCACACCCAAGGTGCCAGGACGGAAACCTCTTGCTGGTCGTCACTGCTCCGTGCAACCGCAGTCCTAGACACCAAAACACAACGGCTCTGGGCTTCCCCAGCATACTAAAGGCCAACCATGCACTCGGCCACACTGGGGACTTCAGCCAGAGCCCAGCTCCCACATTGCAAACGTCCAGCAATTTCTCCCACACCCAAGGTGCCAGGACGGAAACCTGTTCCTGGTCTTCACAGCTCCCTGCAACCGCATTCCCAAACCCACAAAAAAAACAGCTCTGGCCTTCCCCAGCATAGTAAAGGCCAAACATGCACTCGGCCACACTGGGGACTTCAGCCAGAGCCCAGCTCCCACATTGCAAACGTCCAGCAATTTCTCCCACACCCAAGGTGCCAGGATGGAAACCTCTTGCTGCTCTTCACTGCTCCCTGCAACCGCATTCACAGCCCCAAACATACAATGGATCTGGGCCTCCCCGGCTTAGTAAAGGCCAACCATGCCCTCAGCCAGACTGGTGACTTATGCCAGAGCCCAGCTCCCCCATTGAAACGTCCAGCAATTTCTCCCACACCCAAGGTGCCAGGACGGAAACCTCTTGCTGCTCTTCACTGCTCCCTGCAACCGCATTCCCAGCCCCACAAACAAAGCAGCTCTGGGCATCCCCAGCATACTAAAGGCCAACCATGCACTCGGCCAGACTGGGGACTTCAGCCAGAGCCCAGCTCCCACATTGCAAACGTCCAGCAATTTCTCCCACACCCAAGGTGCCAGGACGGAAACCTCTTTCTGCTCTTTACTGCTGCCTGCAACCGCAGTCCCAGACACAAAAACACAATGGCTCTGGGCTTCCCCAGCATAGTAAAGGCCAACCATGCACTCGGCCACACTGGTGACTTCAGCCAGAGCACAGCTCCAAAAATGAAAACGTCCAGGGATTTCTCCCACACCAAGGGTGCCAGGACGGAAACCTGTTCCTGGTCTTCACTGCTCCCTGCAACCGCATTCCCAGACAGAAAAACACAATGGCTCTGGTCTTCCCCAGCATACTAAAGGCCAACAATGCACTCAGCCACACTGGTGACTTCAGCCAGAGCCCAGCTCCCACATTGCAAACATTCGGCGATTTCTCCCACACCCAATGTTTCAGGATGGAAACCTCTTGCTGGTCTTCACTGCTCCCTGCAACCGCATTCCCAGCCCCACAAACAAAATGGCTCTGACCTTCCCCGGTATACTAAAGGCAAACCATGCACTCGGCCACACTGGTGCCTTCAGCCAGAGCCCAGCTCCCAAAATGCAAACGTCCAGCAATTTCTCCCACACCCAAGGTGCCAGGACGGAAACCTCTTGCTGGTCTTCACTGCTCCCTGCAACCACATTCCCTGCCCCACAAAGAAAACAGTTCTGGCCTTACCCAGCATACTAAAGGCCAACCATGCACTCGGCCACACTGAGGACTTCACCCAGAGCCCAGCTCCCACATTGCAAACGTCCAGCGATTTCTGTCACAGCAAAGAATGACAGCACGTAAAGTTCTTGCTGGTCTTCACTGCTCCCTGCAACCGCATTCACAGCCCCAAAAACAAAAAGCCTCTGGGATTCCCCAGCATACCAAAGGCCAACCACGCACTCGGCCACACTGGTGACGTAAGCCAGAGCACAGCTCCAAAAATGAAAACGTCCAGGGATTTCTCCCACACCCAAGGTGCCAGGACGGAAACCTCTTGCTGGTCTTCACTGCTCCCTGCAACCACATTCCGAGCCCCACAAAGAAAACGGCTCTGACCTTCACCAGCATAGTAAAGGCCAACCATGCACTCGGCCACACAAGTGACCTCAGCCAGACCCCAGCTCCCAGATTGAAACGTCCAGCAATTTCTCCCACAACCAAGGTGCCAGGATGGAAACCTCTTGCTGCTCTTCACTGCTCCGTGCAACCGCAGTCCCAGACAGAAAAACACAATGGCTCTGTGTTTCCCCAGCATACTAAAGGCCAACCATGCCCTCAGCCAGACTGGTGACTTCAGCCAGAGCCCAGCTCCCACATTGCAAACGTCCAGCAATTTCTCCCACACCCAAGGTGCCAGGATGGAAACCTCTTGCTGGTCTTCACTGCTCCCTGCAACCGCATTCCCAGGCCCACAAACAAAGCAGCTCTGGCCTTCCCCTGCATACTAAAGGCCAACCACGCACTCAGCCAGACTGGTGACTTCAGCCAGAGCCAAGCTCCCATATTGCAAACGTCCAGCGATTTCTCCCACACCCAAGGTGCCAGGATGGAAACCTCTTGCTGGTCTTCTCTGCTCCCTGCAACCGCATTCACAGCCCCAAACATACAATGGATCTGGGCCTCCCCGGCTTAGTAAAGGCCAAACATGCACTCGGCCACACTGGGGACTTCTGCCAGAGCCCACCTCCCACATTGAAACGTCCAGCAATTTCTCCCACACCGAAGGTGCCAGGACGGAAACCTCTTGCTGGTCTTCACTGCTCCCTGCAACCGCTTTCCCAGCACCACAAACAAAGCAGCTCTGGGCTTCCCCAGCATACTAAAGGCCAACCATGCACTCGGCCAGACTGGGGACTTCAGCCAGAGCCCAGCTCCCACATTGCAAACGTCCAGCAATTTCTCCCACACCCAAGGTGCCAGGATGGAAACCTCTTGCTGGTCTTCACTGCTCCCTGCAACCGCATTCCCAGGCCCACAAACACAACGGCTCTGGCCTTCCCCAGTATACTAAAGGCCAACCATACACTCGGCCACACTGGTGACTTCAGCCAGAGCCCAGCTCCCACATTGCAAACATTCGGCCATTTCTCCCACACCCAAGGTGCCAGGACGGAAACCTCTTTCTGCTCTTCACTGCTCCGTGCAACCGCAGTCCCAGACACAAAAACACAATGGCTCTGGGCTTCCCCAGCATAGTAAAGGCCAACCATGCACTCGGCCACACTGGTGACTTCACCCAGAGCACAGCTCCAAAAATGAAAACGTCCAGGGATTTCTCACACAACAAGGGTGCCAGGACGGAAACCTGTTCCTGGTCTTCACTGCTCCCTGCAACCGCATACCCAGCCCCACAAAAAAACCAGCTCTGGACTTCCCCAGCATAGTAAAGGCCAACCATGCACTCGGCCACACTGCTGACTTCAGCCAGAGCCCAGGTCCCACATTGCAAACGTCCAGCGATTTCTCCCACAGCAAAGAATGACAGTATGTAATGTTCTTGCTGGAATTCACTGCTCCCTGCAACCGCATTCCCAGACACACAAACACAATGGCTCTGGGCTTCCCCAGCATACTAAAGGCTAACTATACACTCGGCCACACTGGTGACTTCAGCCAATGCTCAGCTCCCACATTGCAAACGTCCAGCGATTTCTCCCACACCCAAGGTGCCAGGATGGAAACCTCTTGCTGGTCTTCACTGCTCCCTGCAACCGCATTCCCAGACACACAAACACAATGGCTCTGGGCTTCCCCAGCATACTAAAGGCCAACCACGCACTCGGCCACACTGCTGACTTCAGCCAGAGCCCAGCTCCCACATTGCAAACGTCCAGCGATTTCTCCCACAGCAAAGAATGACAGCATGTAAAGTTCTTGCTGGAATTCACTGCTCCCTGCAACCGCATTCCCAGCCCCACAAACAAAACGGCTCTGGGCTTCCCCAGCATACTAAAGGCCAACCACGCACTCGGCCACACTGGTGACGTAAGCCAGAGCACAGCTCCAAAAATGAAAACGTCCAGCGATTTTTCCCACACCAAGGGGGCCAGGACGGAAACCTGTTCCTGGTCTTCACTGCTCCCTGCAACCTCATTCCCAGACAGAAAAACACAATGGCTCTGGTCTTCCCCAGCATACTAAAGGCCAACAATGCACTCGGCCACACTGGTGACTTCAGCCAGAGCCCAGCTCCCACATTGCAAACATTCGGCGATTTCTCCCACACCCAAGGTGCCAGGACGGAAACCTCCTGCTGGTCTTCACTGCTCCCTGCAACCGCATTCACAGCCCCAAGCATACAATGGATCTGGGCCTCCCCGGCTTAGTAAAGGCCAACCATGCACTCAGCCAGACTGGTGACTTATGACAGAGCCCAGCTCCCACATTGCAAACGTCCAGCAACTTCTCCCACACCCAAGGTGCCAGGATGGAAACCTCTTGCTGGTCTTCACTGCTCCCTGCAACCGCTTTCCCAGCCCCACAAACAAAGCAGCTCTGGGTTTCCCCAGCATACTAAAGGCCAACCACGCACTCGGCCAGACTGGGGACTTCAGCCAGAGCCCAGCTCCCACATTGCAAACGTCCATCAATTTCTCCCACAGCAAAGAATGACAGCATGTAAAGTTCTTGCTGGTCTTCACTGCTCCCTGCAACCGCATTCCCAGCCCCAGAAACGCAATGGCTCTGGGCTTCCCCAGCATACTAAAGGCCAACCACGCACTCGGCCACACTGGGGACTTCAGCCAGAGCCCAGCTCCCACATTGCAAACGTCCAGCGATTTCTCTCACAGCAAAGAATGACAGCACGTAAAGTTCTTGCTGGTCTTCACTGCTCCCTGCAGCCACATTCCCTGCCCCAGAAAGAAAACAGTTCTGGCCTTACCCAGCATACTAAAGGCCAACCATGCACTCGGCCACACTGGTGCCTTCAGCCAGAGCCCAGCTCCCACATTGCAAACGTCCGGCGATTTCTCCAAAACCCAAGGTGCCAGGATGGAAACCTCTTGCTACTCTTCACTGCTGCCTGCAACCGCAGTCCCAGACACAAAAACACAACGGCTCTGGGCTTCCTCGGCATACTAAAGGCCAACCACGCACTCGGCCACACTGGGGACTTCAGCCAGAGCCCAGCTCCCACATTGCAAACATCCAACGATTTCTCCCACACCAAAGAATGCCAGGACGGAAACCTCTTGCTGGTCTTCACTGCTCCCTGCAACCGCATTCCCAACCCCACAAACACAATGGCTCTGGGATTCCCCAGCATGCTAAAGGCCAACCATGCACTTCGAAACACTGGTGCCTTCATCAAGAGCCCAGCTCCCACATTGCAAACGTCCGGTGATTTCTCCCACACCCAAGGTGCCAGGATGGAAACCTCTTGCTGGTCTTCACTGCTCCCTGCAACCGCATTCCCAGACAGAAAAACACAATGGCTCTGGCATTCCCCAGCATACTAAGGTCCAACCACTCACTCGGCCACACTGGTGACTTCAGCCAAAGCCCAGCTCCCGAAATGCAAACATTCGGCCATTTCTCCCACACCAATGGTGCCAGGACGGAAACCTCTTGCTGGTCTTCACTGCTCCCTGCAACCACATTCCCTGCCCCACAAAGAAAACAGTTCGGGGCTTCCCCAACGTACTAAGGTCCAACCACTCACTCGGCCACACTGGTGACTTCAGCCAGAGCCCAGCTCCCCTAATGGAAACATTCGGCCATTTCTACCACACCCAAGGTGCCAGGACGGAAACCTCTTGCTGGTCTTCACTGCTTCCTGCAACCGCATTTCCAGCCCCGCAAGCAAAATGGCTCAGGCCTTCCCCAGTGTAGTAAAGTCCACACAAGTAGTCGGCCACAGTGGTGACTTCAGCCAGAGCCCAGCTCCTGAAATGCAAAAGTCCAACGATTTCTCTCACACCAAAGAATGCCAGGACGGAAACCTCTTGCTGGTCTTCACTGCTCCCTGCAACCGCATTCCCAACCCCACAAACACAATGTCTCTGGGATTCCCCAGCATACTAAAGGCCAACCATGCACTTGGCCACACTGGTGACTTCAGCCAGAGCCCAGCTCCCAAAATGCAAACATTCGGCCATTTCTCCCACACCCAAGGTGCCAGGACGGAAACCTCTTGCTGGTCTTCACTGCTCCCTGCAACCGCATTCCCAGACACACAAACACAATGGCTCTGGGCTTCCCCAGCATACTAAAGGCCAACAATGCACTCGGCCACACTGGTGACTTCAGCCAGAGCCCAGCTCCCGAAATGCAAACATTCGGCCATTTCTACCACACCCAAGGTGCCAGGACGGAAACCTCTTGCTGGTCTTCACTGCTCCCTGCAACCGCATTCCCAGCCCCACAAAGAAAACAGTTCTGGCCTTCCCCAGAATAATAAAGGCCAACCATGAACTCGGCCACACTGGTGCCTTCAGCCAGAGCCCAGCTCCCACATTGCAAACATCCAACGATTTCTCCCACACCAAAGAATGCCAGGACGGAAACCTCTTGCTGGTCTTCACTGCTCCCTGCAACCGCATTCCCAACCCCCCAAACACAATGGCTCTGGGCTTCCCCAGCATACTAAGGTCCAACCACTCACTCGGCCACACTGGTGCCTTCAGCCAGAGCCCAGCTCCCGAAATGCAAACATTCGGCCATTTCTCCCACACCAAAGAATGCCAGGACGGAAACCTCTTGCTGCTCTTCACTGCTCCCTGCAACCGCATTCCCAGCCCCACAAACAAAACGGCTCTAGGCTTCCCCGGTATACTAAAGGCAAACCATGCACTCGGCCACACTGGTGCCTTCAGCCAGAGCCCAGCTCCCAAAATGCAAACATTCGGCCATTTCTCCCACACCAAAGGTGCCAGGATGGAAACCTCTTGCTGGTCTTCACTGCTCCCTGCAACCACATTCCCTGCCCCACAAAGAAAACAGTTCTGGCCTTACCCAGCATACTAAAGGCCAACCATGCACTCGGCCACACTGGTGCCTTCAGCCAGAGCCCAGCTCCCACATTGCAAACATCCAACGATTTCTCCCACACCAAAGAATGCCAGGACGGAAACCTCTTGCTGGTCTTCACTGCTCCCTGCAACCGCATTCCCAGACACACAAACACAATGGCTCTGGGCTTCCCCAGCATACTAAAGGCCAACCATGCGCTCGGCCACACTGGTGACTTCAGCCAGAGCCCAGCTCCCGAAATGCAAACATTCGGCCATTTTTCCCACACCAATGGTGCCAGGACGGAAACCTCTTGCTGGTCTTCACTGCTCCCTGCAACCGCATTTCCAGCCCCGCAAGCAAAATGGCTCAGGCCTTCCCCAGTGTAGTAACGTCCACACAAGTAGTCGGCCAGACTGGTGCCTTCAGCAAAAGCCCAGCACCCAAAATGCAAACGTCCGGTGATTTCTCCCACACCCAAGGTGCCAGGACAGAAACCTCTTGCTGGTCTTCACTGCTCCCTGTAACCGCATTCCCAGCCCCACAAACACAATGGCTCTGGGCTTCCCCAGCGTGGTGAAGTCCAACCACACACATGGCTACACAGGTGACTTCAGCCAGAGCCCAGCTCCCAAACTGCAAATATTCGGCCATTTCTCCCACACCAAAGGTGCACGGACGGAAACCTCTTGCTGGTCTTCACTGCTCCCTGCAACCGCAGTCCCAGACACACAAACACAATGGCTCTGGCCTTCCCCAGCATACTAAGGTCCAACCACTCACTCGGCCACACTGGTGACTTCAGCCAGAGCCCAGCTCCCAAAATGCAAACGTTCGGCCATTTCTCCCACACCAAAGGTGCCGGGACGGAAACCTCTTGCTGCTCTTCACTGCTGCCTGCAACCGCAGTCCCAGACACAAAAACACAACGGCTCTGGGCTTCCCCAGCATACTAAGGTCCAACCATGCACTCGGCCACACTGGTGACTTTAGCCAGAGCCCAGCTCCCACATTGCAAACGTCCAGCAGTTTCTCCCACACCCAAGGTGCCAGGACGGAAACCTCTTGCTGGTCTTCACTGCTCCCTGCAACCACATTCCCAGACACACAAACACAATGGCTCTGGCCTTCCCCAGCATACTAAGGTCCAACCATGCACTCGGCCACACTGGTGACTTCAGCCAGAGCCCAGCTCCCAAAATGCAAACATTCGGCCATTTTTCCCACACCAATGGTGCCAGGACGGAAACCTCTTGCTGGTCTTCACTGCTCCCTGCAACCGCATTCCCAGACACACAAACACAATGGCTCTGGGCTTCCCCAGCATACTAAAGGCCAACCATGCACTCGGCCACGCTGGTGACTTCAGCCAGAGCCCAGCTCCCGAAATGCAAACATTCGGCCATTTCTCCCACACCCAAGGTGCCAGGACGGAAACCTCTTGCTGGTCTTCACTGCTCCCTGCAACCGCATTCCCAGCCCCACAAAGAAAACAGTTCTGGCCTTCCCCAGAATAATAAAGGCCAACCATGAACTCGGCCACACTGGTGCCTTCAGCCAGAGCCCAGCTCCCACATTGCAAACATCCAACGATTTCTCCCACACCAAAGAATGCCAGGACGGAAACCTCTTGCTGGTCTTCACTGCTCCCTGCAACCGCATTCCCAACCCCACAAACACAATGGCTCTGGGATTCCCCAGCATGCTAAAGGCCAACCATGCACTTCGAAACACTGGTGCCTTCATCAAGAGCCCAGCTCCCACATTGCAAACGTCCGGTGATTTCTCCCACACCCAAGGTGCCAGGATGGAAACCTCTTGCTGGTCTTCACTGCTCCCTGCAACCGCATTCCCAGACAGAAAAACACAATGGCTCTGGCATTCCCCAGCATACTAAGGTCCAACCACTCACTCGGCCACACTGGTGACTTCAGCCAGAGCCCAGCTCCCGAAATGCAAACATTCGGCCATTTCTCCCACACCAATGGTGCCAGGACGGAAACCTCTTGCTGGTCTTCACTGCTCCCTGCAACCACATTCCCTACCCCACAAAGAAAACAGTTCGGGGCTTCCCCAACGTACTAAGGTCCAACCACTCACTCGGCCACACTGGTGCCTTCAGCCAGAGCCCAGCTCCCCTAATGGAAACTTTCGGCCATTTCTACCACACCCAAGGTGCCAGGACGGAAACCTCTTGCTGGTCTTCACTGCTTCCTGCAACCGCATTTCCAGCCCCGCAAGCAAAATGGCTCAGGCCTTCCCCAGTGTAGTAAAGTCCACACAAGTAGTCGGCCACAGTGGTGACTTCAGCCAGAGCCCAGATCCTGAAATGCAAAAGTCCAACGATTTCTCTCACACCAAAGAATGCCAGGACGGAAACCTCTTGCTGGTCTTCACTGCTCCCTGCAACCGCATTCCCAACCCCACAAACACAATGGCTCTGGGATTCCCCAGCATACTAAAGGCCAACCATGCACTTGGCCACACTGGTGACTTCAGCCAGAGCCCAGCTCCCAAAATGAAAACGTCCAGCCATTTCTCCCACACCAAATGTGCCGGGACGGAAACCTCTTTCTGGTCTTCACTGCTCCCTGCAACCGCATTCCCATACATACAAACACAATGGCTCTGGCTTCCCCAGCGTAGTAAAGTCCAACCACGCACTCGGCCACACTGGTGACTTCAGCCAGAGCCCAGCTCCCACATTGCAAACGTCCAGCAATTTCTCCCACGCCCAAGGTGCCAGGATGGAAACATCTTGCTGGTCTTCACTGCTCCCTGCAACCGCATTCCCAGCCCCACAAAGAAAACAGTTCTGGCCTTCCCCAGAATAATAAAGGCCAACCATGAACTCGGCCACACTGGTGCCTTCATCCAGAGCCCAGCTCCCACATTGCAAACATCCAACGATTTCTCCCACACCAAAGAATGCCAGGACGGAAACCTCTTGCTGGTCTTCACTGCTCCCTGCAACCGCATTCCCAACCCCACAAACACAATGGCTCTGGGATTCCCCAGCATACTAAGGTCCAACCACTCACTCGGCCACACTGGTGACTTCAGCCAGAGCCCAGCTCCCGAAATGCAAACGTTCGGCCATTTCTCCCACACCAAAGAATGCCAGGACGGAAACCTCTTGCTGGTCTTCACTGCTCCCTGCAACCGCATTCCCAGCCCCACAAACACAATGGCTCTGGGATTCCCCAGCATACTAAAGGCCAACCACGCACTCGGCCACACTGGTGACTTCAGCCACAGCCCAGCTCCCGAAATGCAAACATTCGGCCATTTTTCCCACACCAATGGTGCCAGGACGGAAACCTCTTGCTGGTCTTCACTGCTCCCTGCAACCGCATTTCCAGCCCCGCAAGCAAAATGGCTCAGGCCTTCCCCAGTGTAGTAAAGTCCACACAAGTAGTCGGCCAGACTGGTGCCTTCAGCAAAACCCAGCACCCAAAATGCAAACGTCCGGTGATTTCTCCCACACCCAAGGTGCCAGGACAGAAACCTCTTGCTGGTCTTCACTGCTCCCTGTAACCGCATTCCCAGCCCCACAAACACAATGGCTCTGGGCTTCCCCAGCGTGGTGAAGTCCAACCACACACATGGCTACACAGGTGACTTCAGCCAGAGCCCAGCTCCCAAACTGCAAATATTCGGCCATTTCTCCCACACCAAAGGTGCACGGACGGAAACCTCTTGCTGGTCTTCACTGCTCCCTGCAACCGCAGTCCCAGACACACAAACACAATGGCTCTGGCCTTCCCCAGCATACTAAGGTCCAACCACTCACTCGGCCACACTGGTGACTTCAGCCAGAGCCCAGCTCCCGAAATGCAAACATTCGGCCATTTCTCCCACACCAAAGGTGCCGGGACGGAAACCTCTTGCTGCTCTTCACTGCTGCCTGCAACCGCAGTCCCAGACACAAAAACACAACGGCTCTGGGCTTCCCCAGCATACTAAGGTCCAACCATGCACTCGGCCACACTGGTGACTTTAGCCAGAGCCCAGCTCCCACATTGCAAACGTCCAGCAGTTTCTCCCACACCCAAGGTGCCAGGACGGAAACCTCTTGCTGGTCTTCACTGCTCCCTGCAACCACATTCCCAGACACACAAACACAATGGCTCTGGCCTTCCCCAGCATACTAAGGTCCAACCACTCACTCGGCCACACTGGTGACTTCAGCCAGAGCCCAGCTCCCAAAATGCAAACATTCGGCCATTTTTCCCACACCAATGGTGCCAGGACGGAAACCTCTTGCTGGTCTTCACTGCTCCCTGCAACCGCATTCCCAGACACACAAACACAATGGCTCTGGGCTTCCCCAGCATACTAAAGGCCAACCATGCACTCGGCCACACTGCTGACTTCAGCCAGAGCCCAGCTCCCGAAATGCAAACATTCGGCCATTTCTCCCACACCCAAGGTGCCAGGACGGAAACCTCTTGCTGGTCTTCACTGCTCCCTGCAACCGCTTTTCCAGCCCCGCAAGCAAAATGGCTCAGGCCTTCCCCAGTGTAGTAAAGTCCACACAAGTAGTCGGCCATAGTGGTGACTTCAGCCAGAGCCCAGCTCCTGAAATGCAAAAGTCCAACGATTTCTCTCACACCAAAGAATGCCAGGACGGAAACCTCTTGCTGGTCTTCACTGCTCCCTGCAACCGCATTCCCATACATACAAACACAATGGCTCTGGCTTCCCCAGCGTAGTAAAGTCCAACCACGCACTCGGCCACACTGGTGACTTCAGCCAGAGCCCAGCTCCCACATTGCAAACGTCCAGCAATTTCTCCCACGCCCAAGGTGCCAGGATGGAAACCTCTTGCTGGTCTTCACTGCTCCCTGCAACCGCATTCCCAGCCCCACAAAGAAAACAGTTCTGGCCTTCCCCAGCATACTAAAGGCCAACCATGAAGTCGGCCACACTGGTGCCATCAGCCAGATCCCAGCTCCCACATTGCAAACATCCAACGATTTCTCCCACACCAAAGAATGCCAGGACGGAAACCTCTTGCTGGTCTTCACTGCTCCCTGCAACCGCATTCCCAACCCCACAAACACAATGGCTCTGGCCTTCCCCAGCATACTAAGGTCCAACCATGCACTCGGCCACACTGGTGACTTCAGCCAGAGCCCAGCTCCCAAAATGCAAACATTCGGCCATTTTTCCCACACCAATGGTGCCAGGACGGAAACCTCTTGCTGGTCTTCACTGCTCCCTGCAACCGCATTCCCATACACACAAACACAATGGCTCTGGGCTTCCCCAGCATACTAAAGGCCAACCATGCACTCGGCCACGCTGGTGACTTCAGCCAGAGCCCAGCTCCCGAAATGCAAACATTCGGCCATTTCTCCCACACCCAAGGTGCCAGGACGGAAACCTCTTGCTGGTCTTCACTGCTCCCTGCAACCGCATTCCCAGCCCCACAAAGAAAACAGTTCTGGCCTTCCCCAGAATAATAAAGGCCAACCATGAACTCGGCCACACTGGTGCCTTCAGCCAGAGCCCAGCTCCCACATTGCAAACATCCAACGATTTCTCCCACACCAAAGAATGCCAGGACGGAAACCTCTTGCTGGTCTTCACTGCTCCCTGCAACCGCATTCCCAACCCCACAAACACAATGGCTCTGGGATTCCCCAGCATGCTAAAGGCCAACCATGCACTTCGAAACACTGGTGCCTTCATCAAGAGCCCAGCTCCCACATTGCAAACGTCCGGTGATTTCTCCCACACCCAAGGTGCCAGGATGGAAACCTCTTGCTGGTCTTCACTGCTCCCTGCAACCGCATTCCCAGACAGAAAAACACAATGGCTCTGGCATTCCCCAGCATACTAAGGTCCAACCACTCACTCGGCCACACTGGTGACTTCAGCCAGAGCCCAGCTCCCGAAATGCAAACATTCGGCCATTTCTCCCACACCAATGGTGCCAGGACGGAAACCTCTTGCTGGTCTTCACTGCTCCCTGCAACCACATTCCCTACCCCACAAAGAAAACAGTTCGGGGCTTCCCCAACGTACTAAGGTCCAACCACTCACTCGGCCACACTGGTGCCTTCAGCCAGAGCCCAGCTCCCCTAATGGAAACTTTCGGCCATTTCTACCACACCCAAGGTGCCAGGACGGAAACCTCTTGCTGGTCTTCACTGCTTCCTGCAACCGCATTTCCAGCCCCGCAAGCAAAATGGCTCAGGCCTTCCCCAGTGTAGTAAAGTCCACACAAGTAGTCGGCCACAGTGGTGACTTCAGCCAGAGCCCAGATCCTGAAATGCAAAAGTCCAACGATTTCTCTCACACCAAAGAATGCCAGGACGGAAACCTCTTGCTGGTCTTCACTGCTCCCTGCAACCGCATTCCCAACCCCACAAACACAATGGCTCTGGGATTCCCCAGCATACTAAAGGCCAACCATGCACTTGGCCACACTGGTGACTTCAGCCAGAGCCCAGCTCCCAAAATGAAAACGTCCAGCCATTTCTCCCACACCAAATGTGCCGGGACGGAAACCTCTTTCTGGTCTTCACTGCTCCCTGCAACCGCATTCCCATACATACAAACACAATGGCTCTGGCTTCCCCAGCGTAGTAAAGTCCAACCACGCACTCGGCCACACTGGTGACTTCAGCCAGAGCCCAGCTCCCACATTGCAAACGTCCAGCAATTTCTCCCACGCCCAAGGTGCCAGGATGGAAACATCTTGCTGGTCTTCACTGCTCCCTGCAACCGCATTCCCAGCCCCACAAAGAAAACAGTTCTGGCCTTCCCCAGAATAATAAAGGCCAACCATGAACTCGGCCACACTGGTGCCTTCATCCAGAGCCCAGCTCCCACATTGCAAACATCCAACGATTTCTCCCACACCAAAGAATGCCAGGACGGAAACCTCTTGCTGGTCTTCACTGCTCCCTGCAACCGCATTCCCAACCCCACAAACACAATGGCTCTGGGATTCCCCAGCATACTAAGGTCCAACCACTCACTCGGCCACACTGGTGACTTCAGCCAGAGCCCAGCTCCCGAAATGCAAACGTTCGGCCATTTCTCCCACACCAAAGAATGCCAGGACGGAAACCTCTTGCTGGTCTTCACTGCTCCCTGCAACCGCATTCCCAGCCCCACAAACACAATGGCTCTGGGATTCCCCAGCATACTAAAGGCCAACCACGCACTCGGCCACACTGGTGACTTCAGCCACAGCCCAGCTCCCGAAATGCAAACATTCGGCCATTTTTCCCACACCAATGGTGCCAGGACGGAAACCTCTTGCTGGTCTTCACTGCTCCCTGCAACCGCATTTCCAGCCCCGCAAGCAAAATGGCTCAGGCCTTCCCCAGTGTAGTAAAGTCCACACAAGTAGTCGGCCAGACTGGTGCCTTCAGCAAAACCCAGCACCCAAAATGCAAACGTCCGGTGATTTCTCCCACACCCAAGGTGCCAGGACAGAAACCTCTTGCTGGTCTTCACTGCTCCCTGTAACCGCATTCCCAGCCCCACAAACACAATGGCTCTGGGCTTCCCCAGCGTGGTGAAGTCCAACCACACACATGGCTACACAGGTGACTTCAGCCAGAGCCCAGCTCCCAAACTGCAAATATTCGGCCATTTCTCCCACACCAAAGGTGCACGGACGGAAACCTCTTGCTGGTCTTCACTGCTCCCTGCAACCGCAGTCCCAGACACACAAACACAATGGCTCTGGCCTTCCCCAGCATACTAAGGTCCAACCACTCACTCGGCCACACTGGTGACTTCAGCCAGAGCCCAGCTCCCGAAATGCAAACATTCGGCCATTTCTCCCACACCAAAGGTGCCGGGACGGAAACCTCTTGCTGCTCTTCACTGCTGCCTGCAACCGCAGTCCCAGACACAAAAACACAACGGCTCTGGGCTTCCCCAGCATACTAAGGTCCAACCATGCACTCGGCCACACTGGTGACTTTAGCCAGAGCCCAGCTCCCACATTGCAAACGTCCAGCAGTTTCTCCCACACCCAAGGTGCCAGGACGGAAACCTCTTGCTGGTCTTCACTGCTCCCTGCAACCACATTCCCAGACACACAAACACAATGGCTCTGGCCTTCCCCAGCATACTAAGGTCCAACCACTCACTCGGCCACACTGGTGACTTCAGCCAGAGCCCAGCTCCCAAAATGCAAACATTCGGCCATTTTTCCCACACCAATGGTGCCAGGACGGAAACCTCTTGCTGGTCTTCACTGCTCCCTGCAACCGCATTCCCAGACACACAAACACAATGGCTCTGGGCTTCCCCAGCATACTAAAGGCCAACCATGCACTCGGCCACGCTGCTGACTTCAGCCAGAGCCCAGCTCCCGAAATGCAAACATTCGGCCATTTCTCCCACACCCAAGGTGCCAGGACGGAAACCTCTTGCTGGTCTTCACTGCTCCCTGCAACCGCTTTTCCAGCCCCGCAAGCAAAATGGCTCAGGCCTTCCCCAGTGTAGTAAAGTCCACACAAGTAGTCGGCCATAGTGGTGACTTCAGCCAGAGCCCAGCTCCTGAAATGCAAAAGTCCAACGATTTCTCTCACACCAAAGAATGCCAGGACGGAAACCTCTTGCTGGTCTTCACTGCTCCCTGCAACCGCATTCCCATACATACAAACACAATGGCTCTGGCTTCCCCAGCGTAGTAAAGTCCAACCACGCACTCGGCCACACTGGTGACTTCAGCCAGAGCCCAGCTCCCACATTGCAAACGTCCAGCAATTTCTCCCACGCCCAAGGTGCCAGGATGGAAACCTCTTGCTGGTCTTCACTGCTCCCTGCAACCGCATTCCCAGCCCCACAAAGAAAACAGTTCTGGCCTTCCCCAGCATACTAAAGGCCAACCATGAAGTCGGCCACACTGGTGCCATCAGACAGATCCCAGCTCCCACATTGCAAACATCCAACGATTTCTCCCACACCAAAGAATGCCAGGACGGAAACCTCTTGCTGGTCTTCACTGCTCCCTGCAACCGCATTCCCAACCCCACAAACACAATGGCTCTGGGATTCCCCAGCATACTAAGGTCCAACCACTCACTCGGCCACACTGGTGACTTCAGCCAGAGCCCAGCTCCCGAAATGCAAACGTTCGGCCATTTCTCCCACACCAAAGTTGCCGGGACGGAAAACTCTTGTTGGTCTTCACTGCTCCCTGCAACCGCATTCCCATACACACAAACACAATGGCTCTGGGCTTCCCCAGCTTAGTGAAGTCCAACCATGCACTCGGCCACACTGGTGACTTCAGCCACAGCCCAGCTCCCACATTGCAAACATTCGGCCATTTCTCCCACACCAAAGAATGCCAGGACGGAAACCTCTTGCTGGTCTTCACTGCTCCCTGCAGCCACATTCCCTGCCCCAGAAAGAAAAAAGTTCTGGCCTTACCCAGCATACTAAAGGCCAACCACGCACTCGGCCACACTGGTGACTTCAGCCAGAGCCCAGCTCCCACATTGCAAACATCCAATGATTTCTCCCACACCAAAGAATGCCAGGACGGAAACCTCTTGCTGGTCTTCACTGCTCCCTGCAACCGCATTCCCAACCCCACAAACACAATGGCTCTGGGCTTCCCCAGCATGCTAAAGGCCAACCATGCACTTGGCCACACTGGTGCCTTCAGCCAGAGCCCAGCTCCCACATTGCAAACGTCCGATGATTTCTCCCACACCCAAGGTGCCAGGATGGAAACCTCTTGCTGGTCTTCACTGCTCCCTGCAACCGCATTTCCAGCCCGGCAAGCAAAATGGCTCAGGCTTCCCCAGTGTAGTAAAGTCCACACAAGTAGTCGGCCACAGTGGTGACTTCAGCCAGAGCCCAGCTCCTGAAATGCAAACGTCCAACGATTTCTCTCACACCAAAGAATGCCAGGACGGAAACCTCTTGCTGGTCTTCACTGCTCCCTGCAACCGCAGTCCCAGCCCCACAAACAAAATGGCTCTGGGATTCCCCAGCATACTAAGGTCCAACCACTCACTCGGCCACACTGGTGACTTCAGCCAAAGCCGAGCTCCCGAAATGCAAACATTCGGCCATTTCTCCCACACCAATGGTGCCAGGACGGAAACCTCTTGCTGGTCTTCACTGCTCCCTGCAACCACATTCCCTGCCCCACAAAGAAAACAGTTCGGGGCTTCCCCAACGTACTAAGGTCCAACCACTCACTCGGCCACACTGGTGACTTCAGCCAGAGCCCAGCTCCCGTAATGGAAACATTCGGCCATTTCTACCACACCCAAGGTGCCAGGACGGAAACCTCTTGCTGGTCTTCACTGCTCCCTGCAACCACATTCCCTGCCCCACAAAGAAAACAGTTCGGGGCTTCCCCGACGTACTAAGGTCCAACCATGCACTCGGCCACACTGGTGACTTTAGCCAGAGCCCAGCTCCCACATCATTGAATACGTCCAGCAATTTCTCCCACACACAAGGCGTGAGGAAAGAAATCTCTTCCTGGTCCTCACTGCTCCCTGCAACAGCATTCCCAGAAATACAAACACAATGGCTCTGGGCTTCCTCGGCATACTAAAGGCCAACCATGCACTCGGCCACACTGGTGACTTCAGCGAGAGCCCAGCTCCCGTAATGGAAACATTCGGCCATTTCTACCACACCCAAGGTGCCAGGACGGAAACCTCTTGCTGGTCTTCACTGCTTCCTGCAACCGCATTTCCAGCCCCGCAAGCAAAATGGCTCAGGCCTTCCCCAGTGTAGTAAAGTCCACACAAGTAGTCGGCCACAGTGGTGACTTCAGCCACAGCCCAGCTCCTGAAATGCAAACATCCAACGATTTCTCCCACACCAAAGAATGCCAGGACGGAAACCTCTTGCTGGTCTTCACTGCTCCCTGCAACCGCATTCCCAACCCCACAAACACAATGGCTCTGGGATTCCCCAGCATACTAATGGCCAACCATGCACTTGGCCACATTGGTGACTTCAGCCAGAGCCCAGCTCCCAAAATGAAAACGTCCAGCCATTTCTCCCACACCAAATGTGCCGGGACGGAAATTTCTTGCTGGTCTTCACTGCTCCCTGCAACCGCATTCCCATACATACAAACACAATGGCTCTGGGCTTCCCCAGCGTAGTAAAGTCCAACCACGCACTCGGCCACACTGGTGACTTCAGCCAGAGCCCAGCTCCCACATTGCAAACGTCAGGCAATTTCTCCCACACCCAAGGTGCCAGGACGGAAACCTGTTCCTGGTCTTCACTGCTCCCTGCAACCGCATTCCCAGCCCCACAAAGAAAACAGTTCTGGCCTTCCCCAGCATACTAAAGGCCAACCATGCACTCGGCCACACTGGTGCCTTCAGCCAGAGCCCAGCTCCCACATTGCAAACGTCCGGTGATTTCTCCCACACCAAAGGTGCCAGGACGGAAACCTCTTGCTGGTCTTCACTGCTCCCTGCAACCGCAGTCCCAGCCCCACAAACACAATGGCTCTGGGCTTCCCCGGCATACTAAAGGCCAACCATGCACTCGGCCACACTGGTGACTTCAGCCAGAGCCCAGCTCCCACATTGCAAACGTCCGGTGATTTCTCCCACACCAAAGAATGCCAGGACGGAAACCTGTTCCTGGTCTTCACTGCTCCCTGCAACCACATTCCCTGCCCAAAAAAAAAAACAGTTCGGGGCTTCCCCAGCATACTAAAGGCCAACCAGTCACTCGGCCACACTGGTGACTTCAGCCAGAGCACAGCTCCCACATTGCAAACATCCAGCGATTTCTCCCACACCCAAGGTGCCAGGACGAAAAACTCTTGCTGGTCTTCACTGCTCCCTGCAACCGCATTCCCAGCCCCACAAACACAATGGCTCTGGGCTTCCCCAGAATACTAAGGTCCAACCACGCACTCGGCCACACTGGTGACTTCAGCCAGAGCCCAGCTCCCGAAATGCAAACATTCGGCCATTTCTCCCACACCCAAGGTGCCAGGACGGAAACCTCTTGCTGGTCTTCACTGCTCCCTGCAACCGAATTCCCAGACCCATAGACACAATGGCTCTAGGCTTCCCCAGCGTAGTGAAGTCCAACCACACACTTGGCTACACTGGTGCCTTCAGCCAGAGCCCAGCTCCCAAAATCCAAACATCCAGCCATTTCTCCCACACCAAAGAATGGCAGGACGGAAACCTCTTGCTGGTCTTCACTGCTCCCTGCAACCGCATTTCCAGCCACGCAAGCAAAATCGCTCAGGCCTTCCCCAGTGTAGTAAAGTCCACACAAGTAGTCGGCCACACTGGTGCCTTCAGGCAGAGCCCAGCTCCCAAAATGAAAACGTCCAGCCATTTCTCCCACACAAAAAGTGCCAGGATGGAAACCTCTTGCTGCTCTTCACTGCTCCCTGCAACCGCATTCCCATACACGCAAACACAATGGCTCTGGGCTTCCCCAGCGTAGTAAAGTCCAACCACGCACTCGCCCACACTGGTGACTTCAGCCAGAGCCCAGCTCCAAAAATGCAAACATCCAACGATTTCTCCCACACCAAAGAATGCCAGGATGGAAACCTCCTGCTGGTCTTCACTGCTCCCTGCAACCGCATTCCCAGCACCACAAACACAATGGCTCTGGGCTTCCCCAGCATACTAAAGGCCAACCATGCACTCGGCAAGACTGGGGACTTCAGCCAGAGCCCAGCTCCCACATTGCAAACGTCCTGCAATTTCTCCCACACCCAAGGTGCCCGGACAGAAACCTCTTGCTGGTCTTCACTGCTCCCTGCAACCGCATTCCCAGACACACAAACACAATGGCTCTGGCCTTCCGCAGCGTAGTAAAGTCAACCCATGCACTCGGCCACACTGGTGCCTTCAGCCAGAGCCCAGCTCCCACTTTGCAAACATTAGGCCATTTCTCCCACACCCAAGGTGCCGGGACGGAAACCTCTTGCTGGTCTTCACTGCTCCCTGCAACCGCATTCCCAGACACACAAACACAATGGCTCAGGCTTTCCCCAGCATACTAAAGGCCAACCATGCACTCGGCCACACTGGTGCCTTCAGCCAGAGCCCAGCTCCCACATTGCAAACGTCCGGTGATTTCTCCCACACCAAAGGTGCCAGGACGGAAACCTCTTGCTGGTCTTCACTGCTCCCTGCAACCGCAGTCCCAGCCCCACAAACACAATGGCTCTGGGCTTCCCCGGCATACTAAAGGCAAACCATGCACTCGGCCACACTGGTGCCTTCAGCCAGAGCCCAGCTCCCAAAATTCAAACATTCGGCCATTTCTCCCACTCCAAAGGTGCCGGGACGGAAACCTCTTGCTGGTCTTCACTGCTCCCTGCAACCACATTCCCTGCCCCACAAAGAAAACAGTTCTGGCCTTCCCCAGCATACTAAAGGCCAACCATGCACTCGGCCACACAAGTGACCTCAGCCAGAGCCCAGCTCCCACATTGCAAACATCCAACGATTTCTCCCACACCAAAGAATGCCAGGACGGAAACCTCTTCCTGGTCTTCACTGCTCCCTGCAACCACATTCCCTGCCCAAAAAAAAAAAACAGTTCGGGGCTTCCCCAGCATACTAAAGGCCAACCAGTCACTCGGCCACACTGGTGACTTCAGCCAGAGCCCTGCTCCCACATTGCAAACATCCAGCGATTTCTCCCACACCCAAGGTGCCAGGACGAAAAACTCTTGCTGCTCTTCACTGCTCCCTGCAACCGCATTCCCAGCCCCACAAACACAATGGCTCTGGGCTTCCCCAGCATACTAAGGTCCAACCACGCACTCGGCCACACTGGTGACTTCAGCCAGAGCCCAGCTCCCGAAATGCAAACATTCGGCCATTTCTCCCACACCCAAGGTGCCAGGACGGAAACCTCTTGCTGGTCTTCACTGCTCCCTGCAACCGAATTCCCAGACCCATAGACACAATGGCTCTAGGCTTCCCCAGCGTAGTGAAGTCCAACCACACACTTGGCTACACTGGTGCCTTCAGCCAGAGCCCAGCTCCCAAAATCCAAACATCCAGCCATTTCTCCCACACAAAAAGTGCCAGGATGGAAACCTCTTGCTGCTCTTCACTGCTCCCTGCAACCGCATTCCCATACACGCAAACACAATGGCTCTGGGCTTCCCAGCTTAGTAAAGTCCAACCACGCACTCTGCCACACTGGTGACTTCAGCCAGAGCCCAGCTCCAAAAATGCAAACATCCAACGATTTCTCCCACACCAAAGAATGCCAGGATGGAAACCTCTTGCTTGTCTTCACTGCTCCCTGCAACTGAACTCACAGCTCCAAAAACGGATTGGGTCTTGACTTCCCCAGCATACTAAAGGCCAAGAATGCACTCGGCCACACTGGTGACTTCAGCCAGAGCCCAGCTCCCAAACTGAAAACCTCCATCAATTTCTCCCACACCAAAGAATGCCAGGACGGAAACCTCTTGGTGGTCTTCACTGCTCCCTGCAACCGCATTCCCAGCCCCTCAAACACAATGGCTCTGTGCTGACGCGCAAGTCATGGACACAGCACACGATCAATATGATCAAGCAAAATGGCACTTTATTACATACACAGCTTAGTTAATATAGTTTCTTGCCTTCCTAATCATGCATAAACTTATCGCTAATTGGTTAACTATGTTTGGCAATATGCTGTTCATGCGCTACTAGCAATATTTTGATTCGTTCATAACAATAGTTGACACGCACCGCCCGCTTCTCCCATATCTTGCTTTCAACATTGCAAGCCAATAGTTTCTTCCTCTTAATCTGCTTGTTTCATGTCTTCCAAACCGCAGTCGACCTTTGCAGCATCCTTGAATTCCTCTTGTGTTAAATGCAGATTAAGCTTGCATAGTCCGAGTCTGGGTTGCTCACTACGTGTCCTTGGTTTTTCAGATATCCCAGAAATCCCCCTTTTTGTTTTTGAGCAATCCAGACTCCATTCATCATACGCTCCACGGCTTTCATGCAATATTTAAAAACACATCTTAATATAAGTATAGTTAATAATAATAATCCCAATAATAATATAAACCCATGGATAATTAGATCTTTTCCCCAACCTGAAATGCCTAACCCAGCTAACCATGAATTAAAACCTAAAGAGCTAGTCTTTCTACAATTGTTTTATCTGCTGTCCAGAAATCTAAATCTGACTTACAATCCTTTGAATATTTTTCAATACTTCTTCAAGATCTGTGGGGGTTTTTTTTTAATATTCAAAATCATTGACGTCGTTAGCTATATCTCTGCATGCATGCCTGATGGTGGAGGAGTTACAAACATACTCCCACTCTTTACCGCCAATCGGAGTCCCCACTAAACATGTCATAAATGGGTTGCCTGCATTTGCTGCCGCTAAACAGATCGAATCTTGCCCTGTTTTATTAGCTAGAGTTACCCAAACATTTGTACGTGGTTGTACTGAAATCCATGAGTGACCACTACCAATGATGGAGAGGAATGACGTGAGAAAACCTATCATGGTAACTCCTGTTGTGGTCCCGACTCTTCTCTCCATGGTTTCACCCAGCGGCTAGGCACCCACCTTGGACCTTCGTCTGTCAAAACACAAACATATCCTCGACCTGTCATCTTAATTTCTGCAGGACCCTTCCATTCTCCAGTTTTTAAGTCACGATATCGTACTTTTACCGATACTGAATCGATCTTCTGTATTCCCGATTGAAATGACATATGGTGTATAACAATTGGAGGAGATTCACGGTCCCCCGTTAACCGTAAACAATTTAAAACGTATATCGCTTTTGCAAGACGTTCAGCAGGGGCTATTTCTCCCCCCTTTTGTTTTTGCAACAGCGATTTTAACGTAGCCTGTGCGCGTTCTACGATCGCTTGTCCTGTAGGAGAGTGTGGTATGCCTGTGATTCTGCGAGTGCCCCACAAGTGGCAGAAATGTTCGAATGTTTTAGAGATATATGCAGGACCATTATCTGTTTTTATCTCTTGAGGAATCCCCAAAGCAGCGATGGCTGCACACAGATGTTTTACAACATGTTTGGCTGTTTCCCCTGTTTGAGCAGTGGCCCAGATTGCATGCGAATAAGTATCAATGCTAACGTGTACATATTTTTGCCGTCCAAACTCTGTGACGTGGGTGACATCCATTTGCCATAATTGTAGGGCTCCCAGACCTCGAGGGTTGACCCCAAGACCTAAACCGAATCCTGATTTTTGGCAGGCAGGACAGGATTGGACGATGCCTCGGGCATCTGATAGTTTTAAATCAAATTGTTTCGCCAATACTTTTGCAGATTGATGTAAAAATTCATGAGATAAACGGGCCTGCTCAAACAGGTTAATATTTTGATTTTTCCAGATGGTAGCAACCAACTTGTCGGCTATGTTGCTTCCAATCGACAAGCCTTGATCAAATTGATGGCTACGAATATGTGTCACAAAATGGTGTTTAGTGCGTTGATTCAATAAAAATAAAAGTTGCATTAATAACATATATAAGGTGTTATTCTTCAGTGATTTGATCATAGCGCGTTCCAGGCGCTGTACCGGTCCTACTACGTAGAGCGAATCTGAAATTACATTTAGAGGTTTGTCGGGCCAGCGTTGAAAGACCCATAACACCGCTCTCAGGTTTGTAACGAGTCGGCGGTATGACCTGTAAGAAGTTGATGATTCCATTGATTATTGTCATACCAAGCAATAGCAGCTCGTTTCGATTTTCTACCAGCATCAGTAAATACTGTAAGCCCTTCAACTGGTACTTCTGATCTATAAGGGATGTCTTCAAAGTCCTGATTTTGTAAAAGCGGCAAAATTTTCGTGGAAGGATAGTTATTGGTTACAGTACCTGGATATTCGGCTAAAGCGATTTGAAACATTTCTGATGTTGCTAAAAGCCAATCTAAATAATTCTGTGCTATAGGTACAAACAGGGTTTCAGGTTCTTGTCCTGTCAGATCACAAATCCTTCTTCTACCTTTGATGATCATATTAGCTAATAGTTCAATCCGTGTACAGACGGTATTTTTTGGCTGATAGGATAAAAATACCCACTCTAAAATGTTGATGCTTGGGCTATCTATTTGGATTATCAGTCCTATTACGAGTTTTCGGTTGGGTGATGAGTTAACAATTAAAAATTGCAAAGGCAAATCACTAATTTTTCTTTGTACAACTGTTGTCAAAACCTTTTTTATAATGTGATCCAATGCCTGCTCTTGTTCCTTCGTCAGGCTTCGTCGTTCATTGGCTCTGGTTGAGGTTCCCAACAGAGGCATCAAGGGAGCTAGATCATCATTGGTTATTCCACTAACTGACCTTACCCACTGTAAATCTCCCATTGGTTTTTGAACATCTGAGAGCGTCTTAATGTCTGTTTTGAGTATAATCTTTTGTGGTCTGACTGTGCTCCCAGTTATTGTCCACCCTAAATATTGCCATGGATTTTGTCGTTGTACCTTTTCTGGAGCAATTTTAAGACCTTTCGGTTCTAAGGTTTCTATTAACCTTTGTAAAGTTCCTTCCACATCCATTTTTTCTCCAGCAATTAAGATATCATCCATATAGTGAAAAACTAGTAAAATTGGATGTTTCATTCGGAATGGTCGTAAGGCCCATGCTACAAAATTTTGACACAGAGTAGGTGAGTTTTTCATTCCTTGAGGTAGTACCACCCAATGGTATCTTTTTGCCGGTTCCTGTTTATTGATTGATGGTACTGTAAATGCAAATTTTTCTGCATCTTCAGGATGCAAAGGAATAGTAAAAAAACAATCCTTCAAATCAATGATGAGTAAGTCCCAATTTTCTGGGACCATCACAGGGGAGGGTAATCCTGGTGTAATGCCCCCATATGTTGCATTACAGCATTCACCGCTCGTAAATCATGCAACAATCGCCCTTTTCCAGATTTTTTTCGGGATGGTAAAAACGGGTGTGTTCCAAGGGCTTGTGGAAGGCACAATGTGACCTGCTTCTAGTTGTTCTTTAACTAAATTTTGTAAAATATGCAGCCTCTCCTGTTTCAGCGGCCACTGGTCTACCCACACTGGCGTTGTCGTAGTCCAGGTGAGTTTTAAGGTGGGCTGCTCAACCATGGCCGCTCCTAAAAATGCTGGGTTACAAGTTTGGCTCCCATTTGGGATAATAGATCCCGACCTATAAGAGCTAAAGGCAAGTGTATTACATATGGCCTTGTGGTAACAGTGGCACCGTCTTCAAAATTGAATGCTATCAGTAATTTGCTAATCATCGTGCATTGTGCCCCCCCGACTCCCACAACACTGGTAGCTGCAGGTACCAGTGGCCAATTACGAGGCCATTTTGTGACAGGGACAATAGTTACATCTGCCCCCGTGTCAATTAACATTGACAGTACTAAAGATTGTCCATTAGGATGTCTTAATGTTACCCTTTCTTCAGGTTTTCCCTTGGCAATATCTATTGCTAATAAAACATTTGGTACTCCTGTGGATCCAAAACCTCCATGCCCACGTACAATTGAATGCGCTTTAGGGACACACGCATGAAATGGTATTAATTGAGCTATTTTAGACTGTGCTGGTATCGTAAGTGGTGGCGTTAAGGTACATGCCATAAACTTTATGGTTCCACAGAAATCCGCATCGATGAGTCCTGGTACTATAAATATACCTTTTCGTGATATTGAAGAACGGCCTATGAGCAATGCACTCAACCCATGCCCTAGAGGTCCTTGTTGATCTGAATCATTTAATTTAACCTCAGACGTTGTTAAGGTTATGTCTACTGCTGTTGCCAGGTCCACTCCGGCGCTACCGGCTGTGGCGGCTGCGCAGCGGTCCAAGCACCCTGCACTTGTGTCTTCACGCGTGGGTGTGGCGCGCTCCGCACCGTGTTTCCCGAGTTTCGACATTCTTGGGTGTCGTGATTATCTTTTTTACAATTCGTACACCATTTTTCTTTCCAACCCTCAGTATTAATCGGACTCCTACATTCTTTTTTAAAATGGCCTAGTTTTCCACAATTAAAGCACTTCTTGTCCTTTTTTCCCCCCTTGCTTTTTTGATACCAACGGCTGCACCTACAGCTGCAGCCATAACCGTAGCCTTTTCTTGTTCTAACATTCGCTCAGCAGCCTCTAGCAACTGTCCTGTGCTGGATCCTCTTGGCAACACACTGAGTGCTCTTTTTGTTTTTTCATTAGCGTTATCAAAAGCAAGCATATCTAAGAACTTTACTTTCATTCCCTCATCCATATCTGGATGAGCCATAATTGCAGCGTGCAAACGATCAATAAACTTGCCGGACGATTCAGTGGGTCCCTGCCTTACAGCGGTAAAAGCAGGTCTAATTTTCTCATCATGCACGTTAATAAGAGCTTTATAAGCTAACTCCTGACTCAATTGCAATACCTCGGTAGCAAGCTGCGCTTGCCAATCAGGTTGCGTAAAAGGCCCTGCGCCCATTAACATTTGAGCCTGTATTCCGAATAACGGATCGCCTTGTTGTCGAGGTATTGAAGCTGCCCTATCACAGGCAGTTTGCCAATGTTGGAAAAACTGTAGTTGTTGCGATGGTGGTAATAGCATCTTGACAATCATTCTAGAATCATAAGGAGTTAATAACTGTGCTGAAAAAATGTGCTGTGATATAGATTGAGTATATGGTGATTTTAAACCATATTGCGTAACAGCGCTTTTCGCTTCTTTCAATATTTTCCAGTCCAGTGCTTCCCATACACCTCTCCCGTTATTACCAACTACAACAGGAAAAGCCATGGGTAAAACCTGTCCCTCTATCATGGCATCTCGGATAACACTTTTCCATCGCACTGACGGATCCCCAGCTCCTCCCACCAACATCCCTTGCCCGAATAACCCCTCCACCCCCGATGGTTGTTGTGGTGGCAAAGACGGAAAAGCACCAGTTTCCACCGGTGTCCTAGTTGGAGCAAAAACGTTGGGTGCTGACCGTCCTGGGTATAATGCGGACAGTGACGTTGGTGGGTTTTCTGGCGGGGCCGCCAATTGCGCTTCTAAAGTCTCTAGTCTTTTTATCAGTTCCTGTAATTCAGCTTTCTCCTCCAGAACACCATTGGTTTCCTCCTCCTCTTCGCCACCTGGTGGCAAAGGAGGGTAAAGTGAGGTGGTCGCCACCGGTGAGGGAGGTCGATTTGGGGGATCGGCCTCATCGTAACTCGGAGGGCGGTCCGACTGTGGTACATCGGGCAATGGTGGAGTAGCCTCCGCAGCGTTTTTTTCTGGTGACTGCACTTCGGTGGCGGTGGGAGCTGCAGTAGCAGTCCCTGCTAGGATCCGAACCCCTCCTGCAACGCGGGCTGGGGTCGCTGCAGGGATTGTCGGACCCGAAAACAACATACTGGTTGCAGAGGTGGGCCCGCCCCCTGGAGTCAAAGCCGCGAATGCCGATGCAGCGACTTGCCGCTCCTCCCCCATGCTTTTTAAAGTTTCATGAATCAGTCTCCACACAGTGGGGAATTTGCTCGTCTCTTTGGATCCTTTACTTATTTCTTCCCACAGTTCTGCCCCTATTTTCTTCCATGTTATAGCATCAAAAGCAACTCCAACCGTGGGGATCAAATCCTTTCCTTTTGCCCAGAGCAATAATGCTTTCAGAGTAGATGAGTCACAACTTATACCTCTCGTTGAGAGGATATGTTGGAGGAGCTTAAACACCGCTGACTCTTCTTTTGTCATGGTAGCCCCCATCTCCTCCCCGGCCGCTCACCTGATCAGGGTGAGATTCCACCTTTCGCGCTAGCGTCTCCCGAGTGCCGGGGCAGCACTCACCTTCGGCCGGCTTCCACCCCCTCCGTTCTCGGTTTAGTCAGAAAATCCAACTCCGATCTGAGGGTCCCTGTTCGGGCGCCACCTGCTGACGCGCAAGTCACGGACACAGCACACGATCAATATGATCAAGCAAAATGGCACTTTATTACATACACAGCTTAGTTAATATAGTTTCTTGCCTTCCTAATCATGCATAAACTTATCGCTAATTGGTTAACTATGTTTGGCAATATGCTGTTCATGCGCTACTAGCAATATTCTGATTCGTTCATAACAATAGTTGACACGCACCGCCCGCTTCTCCCATATCTTGCTTTCAACATTGCAAGCCAATAGTTTCTTCCTCTTAATCTGCTTGTTTCATGTCTTCCAAACCGCAGTCGACCTTTGCAGCATCCTTGAATTCCTCTTGTGTTAAATGCAGATTAAGTCCGCATAGTCCGAGTCTGGGTTGCTCACTACGTGTCCTTGGTTTTTCAGATATCCCATAGCTCTGGGATTCCCCAGCATACTGAAGGCCAACCATGCACTCGGCCTCAGTGGTGACTTCAGCCATAGACCAGATCCCACACTGCAAACGTCTGGCTATTTCTCCCAAACACAAGGTGCCAGGACGGATACCTCTTGCTAATCTTCACTGCTCCCTGCAACCGCAGTCCCAGCCCAACAAACACAATGGCTCTGGGCTTCCCCACCATACTAAAGGCCAACCATGCACTTGGCCACACTGGAGACTTCAGCCAGAGCGCAGCTCCCAAACTGAAAACCTCCATCAATTTCTCCCACAGCAAAGGAGCCAGGAAGGAAACCTCTTGCTGGTCTTCACTGCTCCCTGCAACCGCATTCCCAGACAGAAAAACACAATGAATCTTGGCCTCCCCAGCTTAGTAAAGGCGAACCATGCACTCAGCCAGACTGCTGACTTCAGCCAGAGCCCAGCTCCCACATTGCAAATGTCCATCAATTTCTCCCACACCCAAGGTGCCAGGATGGAAAACTCTTGCTGGTCTTCAATGCTCCCTGCAACCGCATTCCCAGACACACAAACACAATGGCTCTGGGCTTCCCCAGCCTAGTGAAGTCCAACTATGCACTCGGCCACGCTGGTTACTTCATCCAGAGCCCAGCTCCCACATTGCAAACGTCCAGTGATTTCTCCCACACCAAAGAATGCCAGGACGGAAACCTCTTGCTGGTCTTCACTGCTCCCTGCAACTGCATTCCCAAACCCACAAAAAAAAAAAAAAAGTTTCTGGGCTTCTCCAGCATAGTAAAGTCCAACCATGCACTCGGCCACACTGGTGACTTCAGCCAGAGCCCAGCTCCCAAACTGCAAACATGCAGGAGTGTCTTCCACACCCAAGGTGCCAGGATGGAAACCTCTTGCTGGTCTTCACTGCTCCCTGCAACCACTTTCCCAGACACACAAACACAATGAATCGTGACCTCCCCGGCTTAGTAAAGACCAACCATGCACTCAGACACACTGGTGACTTCAGCCACAGCCCAGCTCCCAAACTGCAAACATGCAGGAGTGTCTCCCACACCCAAGGTGCCAGGATGGAAACCTCTTGCTGGTCTTCACTGCTCCCTGCAACCGCATTCACACCCCCAAACATACAATGGATCTGGGCCTCCCCGGCTTAGTAAAGGCCAACCATGCCCTCAGCCAGATTGGTGACTTATGCCAGAGCCCAGCTATACATTGCAAACGTCCAGCGATTTTTCCCACACCCAAGGTGCCAGGATGGAAACCTATTGCTGCTCTTCACTGCTCCCTGCAACTGCATTCCCAACCCCACAAACACAATGGGTCTGGGCTTCCCCAGTATACTAAAGGCCAACCATGCACTCAGCCAGATTGGTGACTTCAGCCAGAGCCCAGCTCCCACATTGCAAACATTCGTTGCAAACATTTCTCCCACACAGCAGTTCCGTCCTCGCACCTTAGGTTTTCTTGAAATCGTTGGACAATTGCAATGTGGGAGCTGGGCTCTGGCTGAAGTCACCAGTCTGGCTCAGGGCATGGTTGGCATTTAGTATGCTGGGGAACCCCAGAGCTGCTTTGTTTGTTGTGTCTGGGAAAGCGGTTGCAGGGAGCAGTGAAGACCAGCAAGAGGTTTCCGTCCTGGCACCTTGGTTGTGGGAGAAATCGCCGAATGTTTGCAATGTGGGATCTGGGCTCTGGCATAAGTCACCAGTCTACCTGAGGGCATGCTTGGCCTTTAGTATGCTGGGGAATCCCAGAGGCTTTTTTTTTTGTGGGGCTGTGAATGCGGTTGCAGGGAGCAGTGAAGACCAGCAAGAGGTTTCCATCCTGGCACCTTGGGTGTGGAAGACACTCCTGCATGTTTGCAGTTTGGGAGCTGGGCTCTGGCTGAAGTCACCAATCTGGCTGAGTGCATGGTTGGCATTTAGTATGCTGGGGAAGCCCAGAGCTGCTTTGTTTGTGGGGTTAGGAATGCGGTTGCAGGGAGCAGTGAAGAGCAGCAAGAGGTTTCCGTCCTGGCACCTTGGGTGTGGGAGAAATCGCTGGACGTTTTCAGTTTGGGAGCTGGGCTCTGGATGAAGTAACCAGCGTGGCCGAGTACATAGTTGGACTTCACTAGGCTGGGGAAGCCCAGAGCCATTGTGTTTGTGTGTCTGGGAATGCGGTTGCAGGGAGCAGTGAAGACCAGCAAGAGGTTTCCATCCTGGCACCTTGGGTGTGGGAGAAATTGATGGACATTTGCAATGTGGGAGCTGGGTTCTGGCTGAAGTCACCAGTGTGGCTGAGTGCATTGTTGGCCTTTACTACGCTGGAGAGGTCAGAGCTGTTTTTTTAGTGGGGCTGGGAATGCGGTTGCAGGGAGCAGTGAAGAGCAGCAAGAGGTTTTCATCCTGGCACCTTGGGTGTGGGAGAAATTGATGGACGTTTGCAATGTGGGAGCTGGGCTCTGGCTGAAGTCACCAGTCTGGCCGAGTGCGTGGTTGGCCTTTACTATGCTGGGGAAGGTCAGAGCCATTTTGTTTGTGGGGCTGGGAATGCGGTTGCAGGGAGCAGTGAAGACCAGCAAGAGGTTTCCGTCTTGGCTCCTTCGGTGTGGGAGACATGGCCGAATGTTTGCAATGTGGGAGCTGGGCTCTGGCTGAAGTCACCAGTCTGGACGAGTGCGTGGTTGGCCTTTACTATGCTGGGGAAGGTCAGAGCCATTTTGTTTGTGGGGCTGGGAATGCGGTTGCAGGGAGCAGTGAAGACCAGCAAGAGGTTTCCGTCTTGGCTCCTTCGGTGTGGGAGAAATGGCCGAATGTTTGCAATGTGGGAGCTGGGCTCTGGCTGAAGTCACCAATCTGGCTGAGTGCATGGTTGGCCTTTAGTATACTGGGAAAGCCCAGAGCCATTGTGTTTGTGGGGTTGGGAATGCTGTTGCAGGGAGCAGTGAAGACCAGCAAGAGGTTTCCATCCTGAAACATTGGGTGTGGGAGAAATCGCTGGACGTTTGCAATGTGGGAGCTGGGCTCTGGCATAAGTCACCAGTCTGGCTGAGGGCATGGTTGGCCTTTACTAAGCCGGGGAGGCCCAGATCCATTGTATGTTTGGGGCTGTGAATGCGGTTGCAGGATGCAGTGAAGAGCAGCAAGAGGTTTCCATCCTGGCACCTTGGGTGTGGAAGACACTCCTGCATGTTTCCAGTTTGGGAGCTGGGCTCTGGCTGAGGTCACTTGTGTGGCCGAGTGCATTGTTGGCCTTTAGTATGCTGGGGAAGCCCAGAGCCGTTTTGTTTTTGTGGGTTTGGGAAAGCGGTTGCAGGGACCAGTGAAGACCAGGAACAGGTTTCCGTCCTGGCACCTTGGGTGTGGGAGAAATTGCAGGACGTTTGCAATGTGGGAGCTGGGCTCTGGCTGAAGTCCCCAGTCTGGCCGAGTGCATGGTTGGCCTTTAGTATGCTGGGGAAGCCCAGAGCCGTTGTGTTTGTGTGTCTGGGAATGCGGTTGCAGGGAGCAGTGAAGACCAGCAAGAGGTTTCCATCCTGGCACCTTGGGTGTGGGAGAAATTGCTGGACGTTTGCAATGTGGGAGCTGGGCTCTGGATGAAGTCACCAGTCTGGCTGAGGGCATGGTTGGCCTTTAGTATGCTGGGGAAGGCCAGAGCTGCTTTGTTTGTGGGGCTGGGAAAGCGGTTGCAGGGAGCAGTGAAGACCAGCAAGAGGTTTCCATCCTGGCACCTTGGGTGTGGGAGAAATTGCTGGACGTTTCAATGTGGGAGCTGGGCTCTGGCATAAGTCACCAGTCTGGCTGACGGCATGGTTGGCCTTTACTAAGCCGGGGAGGCCCAGATACATTGTATGTTTGGGGCTGTGAATGTGGTTGCAGGGAGCAGTGAAGACCAGCAAGAGGTTTCCATCCTGGCACCTTGGGTGTGGAAGACACTCCTGCATGTTTCCAGTTTGGGAGCTGGACTCTGGCTTAGGTCACCAGTCTGGCCGAGTGCATGGTTGGACTTTAGTATGCTGGGGAAGCCCAGAACCTTTTTTGTTTGTGGGTTTGGGAAAGCGGTTGCAGGGAGCAGTGCAAAGCAGCAAGAGGTTTCCGTCCTGGCATTCTTTGGTGTAGGAGAAATCACTGGACGTTTTCAGTTTGGCAGCTGGGCTCTGGATGAAGTAACCAGCGTGGCCGAGTGCATAGTTGGACTTCACTAGGCTGGGGAAGCCCAGAGCCATTGTGTTTGTGTGTCTGGGAATGCGGTTGCAGGGAGCAGTGAAGACCAGCAAGAGGTTTCCATCCTGGCACCTTGGGTGTGGGAGAAATTGATGGACATTTGCAATGTGGGAGCTGGGCTCTGGCTGAAGTCACCAGGGTGGCCGAGTGCGTGGTTGGCCTTTAGTATGCTGGGGAAGCCCAGAGCCGTTGTGTTTTTGTCTCTGGGACTGCGGTTGCAGGGAGCAGTGAAGAGCAGCAAGAGGTTTCCATCCTGGCATTCTTTGGTGTGGGAGAAACCGCCGAATGTTTGCAATGTGGGAGCTGGGCTCTGGCTGAAGTCCCCAGACTGGCCGAGTGCGTGGTTGGCCTTTAGTATGCTGGGGAAGCCCAGAGCTGCTTTGTTTTTGGGGCTGGGAATGCGGTTGCAGGGAGCAGTGAAGACCAGCAAGAGTTTTCCATCCTGGCACCTTGGGTGTGGGAGAAATTGCTGGACGTTTGCAATGTGGGAGCTGGGCTCTGGCTGAAGTCCCCAGTGTGGCCGAGTGCATGTTTGGCCTTTACTATGCTGGGGAAGGCCAGAGCTGCTTTGTTTGTGGGGATGGGAATGCGGTTGCAGGGAGCTGTGAAGACCAGGAACAGGTTTCCGTCCTGGCACCTTGGGTGTGGGAGAAATTGCAGGACATTTGCAATGTGGGAGCTGGGCTCTGGCTGAAGTCACCAGTGTGGCTGAGTGCATTGTTGGCCTTCAGTATGCTGGGGAAGACCAGAGCCATTGTGTTTTTCTGTCTGGGAATGAGGTTGCAGGGAGCAGTGAAGACCAGGAACAGGTTTCCGTCCTGGCACCCTTGGTGTGGGAGAAATCGCTGGACGTTTTCATTTTTGGAGCTGTGCTCTGGCTTACGTCACCAGTGTGGCCGAGTGCATGGTTGGCCTTTGGTATGCTGGGGAATGCCAGAGGCTTTTTGTTTTTGGGGCTGTGAATGCGGTTGCAGGGAGCAGTGAAGACCAGCAAGAACTTTACGTGCTGTCATTCTTTGCTGTGAGAGAAATCAGCCAGAGCCCAGCTCCCACATTGCAAACATTCGGCGGTTTCTCCCACACCAAAGAATGCCAGGATGGAAACCTCTTGCTGCTCTTCACTGCTCCCTGCAACCGCAGTCCCAGAGACAAAAACACAACGGCTCTGGGCTTCCCCAGCATACTAAAGGCCAACCATGCCCTCAGCCACACTGGTGACTTCAGCCAGAGCCCAGCTCCCACATTGCAAACGTCCAGCAATTTCTCCCACACCCAACGTGCCAGGATGGAAACCTCTTGCTGGTCTTCACTGCTCCCTGCAACCGCATTCCCAGCCCCACAAAAAAAACGGCTCTGGGCTTCCCCAGCATACTAAAGGCCAATCACGCACTCGGCCACACTGGGGACTTCAGCCAGAGCCCAGCTCCCACATTGCAAACGTCCAGCGATTTCTCTCAGAGCAAAGAATGACAGCACGTAAAGTTCTTGCTGCTCTTCACTGCTCCCTGCAACCGCATTCACAGCCCCAAAACCAAAAAGCCTCTGGGATTCCCCAGCATACCAAAGGTCAACCATGCACTCGGCCACACTGGTGACGTAAGCCAGAGCCCAGCTCCCACATTGAAACGTCCAACAATTTCTCCCACACCCAAGGTGCCAGGATGGAAACCTCTTGCTGGTCTTCACTGCTCCCTGCAACCGCATTCACAGCCCCAAACATACAATGGATCTGGGCCTCCCCGGCTTAGTAAAGGCCAACCATGCCCTCAGCCAGACTGGTGACTTATGCCAGAGCCCAGCTCCCCCATTGAAACGTCCAGCAATTTCTCCCACACCCAAGGTGCCAGGACGGAAACCTCTTGCTGGTCTTCACTGCTCCCTGCAACCGCATTCCCAGCCCCGCAAAAAAACAGCTCTGGCCTTCCCCAGCATACTAAAGGCCAACCATGCACTCGGCCACACTGGAGACGTAAGCCAGAGCCCAGCTCCCACATTTCAAATGTCCAGCAATTTCTCCCACACCAAAGGTGCCAGGATGGAAACCTCTTGCTGGTCTTCACTGCTCCCTGCAACCGCATTCCCAGCCCCACAAACAAAGCAGCTCTGGCTTTCCCCAGCGTACTAAAGGCCAACCATGCACTAAGCCACACTGGTGACTTCAGCCAGAGCCCAGCTCCCATATTGCAAACGTCCAGCGATTTCTCCCACACCCAAGGTGCCAGGATGGAAACCTCTTGCTGGTCTTCACTGCTCCCTGCAACCGCAGTCCCAGACACAAAAACACAACGGCTCTGGGCTTCCCCAGCATACTAAAGGCCAACCATGCACTCGGCCACACTGGTGACTTCAGCCAGAGCCCAGCTCCCACATTGCAAACGTCCAGCAATTTCTCCCACACCCAAGGTGCCAGGATGGAAACCTCTTGCTGCTCTTCACTGCTCCCTGCAACCGCATTCGCAGCCCCACAAAAAAAAACAGCTCTGGCCTTCCCCAGCATACTAAAGGCCAACCATGCACTCGGCCACACTGGGGACTTCAGCCAGAGCCCAGCTCCCACATTGCAAACGTCCTGCAATTTCTCCCACACCCAAGGTGCCAGGATGGAAACCTCTTGCTGGTCTTCACTGCTCCCTGCAACCGCATTCCCAGCACCACAAACACAATGGCTCTGGGCTTCCCCAGTATACTAAAAGCCAACCATACACTCAGCCAGACTGGTGACTTTAGCCAGAGCCCAGCTCCCACATTGCAAACATTCGGCCATTTCTCCCACACCCAAGGTGCCAGGATGGAAACCTCTTGCTGCTCTTCACTGCTGCCTGCAACCGCAGTCCCAGACACAAAAACACAACGGCTCTGGGCTTCCCCAGCATACTAAAGGCCAACCATGCACTCGGCCAGACTGGTGACTTATGCAAGAGCCCACCTCCCACTTTGCAAACGTCCAGCAATTTCTCCCACACCCAAGGTGCCAGGATGGAAACCTCTTGCTGGTCTTCACTGCTCCCTGCAACCGCATTCCCAGACACACAAAAAAAACGGCTCTGGGCTTCCCCAGCATACTAAAGGCCAACCATGCACTCGGCCACACTGGTGACTTCAGCCAGAGCCCAGCTCCCACATTGCAAACGTCCAGCGATATCTCCCACAGCAAAGAATGACAGCACGTAAAGTTCTTGCTGGTCTTCACTGCTCCCTGCAACCGCATTCACAGCCCCAAAAACAAAAAGCCTCTGGGATTCCCCAGCATACCAAAGGTCAACCATGCACTCGGCCACACTGGAGACGTAAGCCAGAGCACAGCTCCAAAAATGAAAACGTCCAGCAATTTCTCCCACACCAAGGGTGCCAGGACGGAAACCTGTTCCTGGTCTTCACTGCTCCCTGCAACCTCATTCCCAGACAGAAAAACACAATGGCACTGGTCTTCCCCGGCTTAGTAAAGGCCAACCATGCCCTCAGCCAGACTGGTGACTTATGCCAGAGCCCAGCTCCCACATTGCAAACGTCCAGCAATTTCTCCCACACCCAAGGTGCCAGGACGGAAACCTCCTGCTGGTCTTCACTGCTCCCTGCAACCGCATTCCCAGCCCCACAAACACAATGGCTCTGGGCTTCCCCAGCATACTAAGGTCCAACCACGCACTCGGCCACACTGGTGACTTCAGCCAGAGCCCAGCTCCAAAAATCCAAACATCCAGCCATTTCTCCCACACCAAAGAATGGCAGGACGGAAACCTCTTGCTGGTCTTCACTGCTCCCTGCAACCGCATTCCCAGACACACAAACACAATGGCTCTGGCCTTCCGCAGCGTAGTAAAGTCAACCCATGCACTCGGCCACACTGGTGCCTTCAGCCAGAGCCCAGCTCCCACTTTGCAAACATTCGGCCATTTCTCCCACACCCAAGGTGCCAGGATGGAAACCTCTTGCTGCTCTTCACTGCTGCCTGCAACCGCATTCCCAGACACACAAACACAATGGCTCAGGCCTTCCCCAGCATACTAAAGGCCAACCATGCACTCGGCCACACTGGTGCCTTCAGCCAGAGCCCAGCTCCCACATTGCAAACGTCCGGTGATTTCTCCCACACCAAAGGTGCCAGGACGGAAACCTCTTGCTGGTCTTCACTGCTCCCTGCAACCGCAGTCCCAGCCCCACAAACACAATGGCTCTGGGCTTCCCCGGCATACTAAAGGCAAACCATGCACTCGGCCACACTGGTGCCTTCAGCCAGAGCCCAGCTCCCAAAATTCAAACATTCGGCCATTTCTCCCACTCCAAAGGTGCCGGGACGGAAACCTCTTGCTGGTCTTCACTGCTCCCTGCAACCACATTCCCTGCCCCACAAAGAAAACAGTTCTGGCCTTCCCCAGCATACTAAAGGCCAACCATGCACTCGGCCACACAAGTGACCTCAGCCAGAGCCCAGCTCCCACATTGCAAACATCCAACGATTTCTCCCACACCAAAGAATGCCAGGACGGAAACCTGTTCCTGGTCTTCACTGCTCCCTGCAACCACATTCCCTGCCCAAAAAAAAAAAACAGTTCGGGGCTTCCCCAGCATACTAAAGGCCAACCAGTCACTCGGCCACACTGGTGACTTCAGCCAGAGCCCTGCTCCCACATTGCAAACATCCAGCGATTTCTCCCACACCCAAGGTGCCAGGACGAAAAACTCTTGCTGCTCTTCACTGCTCCCTGCAACCGCATTCCCAGCCCCACAAACACAATGGCTCTGGGCTTCCCCAGCATACTAAGGTCCAACCACGCACTCGGCCACACTGGTGACTTCAGCCAGAGCCCAGCTCCCGAAATGCAAACATTCGGCCATTTCTCCCACACCCAAGGTGCCAGGACGGAAACCTCTTGCTGGTCTTCACTGCTCCCTGCAACCGAATTCCCAGACCCATAGACACAATGGCTCTAGGCTTCCCCAGCGTAGTGAAGTCCAACCACACACTTGGCTACACTGGTGCCTTCAGCCAGAGCCCAGCTCCCACATTGCAAACATCCAACGATTTCTCCCACACCAAAGAATGCCAGGACGGAAACCTCTTGCTGGTCTTCACTGCTCCCTGCAACCGCATTCCCAACCCCACAAACACAATGGCTCTGGGCTTCCCCAGTGTAGTGAAGTCCAACCATGCACTTGGCCACACTGGTGCCTTCAGCAAGAGCCCAGCTCCCACATTGCAAACGTCCGGTTATTTCTCCCACACCCAAGGTGCCAGGAAGGAAACCTCTTGCTGCTCTTCACTGCTCCCTGCAACTGCATTTCCAGCCACGCAAGCAAAATCGCTCAGGCCTTCCCCAGTGTAGTAAAGTCCACACAAGTAGTCGGCCAGACTGGTGACTTCAGGCAGAGCCCAGCTCCCAAAATGAAAACGTCCAGCCATTTCTCCCACACAAAAAGTGCCAGGATGGAAACCTCTTGCTGCTCTTCACTGCTCCCTGCAACCGCATTCCCATACACGCAAACACAATGGCTCTGGGCTTCCCAGCTTAGTAAAGTCCAACCACGCACTCTGCCACACTGGTGACTTCAGCCAGAGCCCAGCTCCAAAAATGCAAACATCCAACGATTTCTCCCACACCAAAGAATGCCAGGATGGAAACCTCTTGCTTGTCTTCACTGCTCCCTGCAACTGAACTCACAGCTCCAAAAACGGATTGGGTCTTGACTTCCCCAGCATACTAAAGGCCAAGAATGCACTCGGCCACACTGGTGACTTCAGCCAGAGCCCAGCTCCCAAACTGAAAACCTCCATCAATTTCTCCCACACCAAAGAATGCCAGGACGGAAACCTCTTGCTGGTCTTCACTGCTCCCTGCAACCGCATTCCCAGCCCCTCAAACACAATGGCTCTGTGCTGACGCGCAAGTCATGGACACAGCACACGATCAATATGATCAAGCAAAATGGCACTTTATTACATACACAGCTTAGTTAATATAGTTTCTTGCCTTCCTAATCATGCATAAACTTATCGCTAATTGGTTAACTATGTTTGGCAATATGCTGTTCATGCGCTACTAGCAATATTTTGATTCGTTCATAACAATAGTTGACACGCACCGCCCGCTTCTCCCATATCTTGCTTTCAACATTGCAAGCCAATAGTTTCTTCCTCTTAATCTGCTTGTTTCATGTCTTCCAAACCGCAGTCGACCTTTGCAGCATCCTTGAATTCCTCTTGTGTTAAATGCAGATTAAGCTTGCATAGTCCGAGTCTGGGTTGCTCACTACGTGTCCTTGGTTTTTCAGATATCCCAGAAATCCCCCTTTTTGTTTTTGAGCAATCCAGACTCCATTCATCATACGCTCCACGGCTTTCATGCAATATTTAAAAACACATCTTAATATAAGTATAGTTAATAATAATAATCCCAATAATAATATAAACCCATGGATAATTAGATCTTTTCCCCAACCTGAAATGCCTAACCCAGCTAACCATGAATTAAAACCTAAAGAGCTAGTCTTTCTACAATTGTTTTATCTGCTGTCCAGAAATCTAAATCTGACTTACAATCCTTTGAATATTTTTCAATACTTCTTCAAGATCTGTGGGTTTTTTTTTTTAATATTCAAAATCATTGACGTCGTTAGCTATATCTCTGCATGCATGCCTGATGGTGGAGGAGTTACAAACATACTCCCACTCTTTACCGCCAATCGGAGTCCCCACTAAACATGTCATAAATGGGTTGCCTGCATTTGCTGCCGCTAAACAGATCGAATCTTGCCCTGTTTTATTAGCTAGAGTTACCCAAACATTTGTACGTGGTTGTACTGAAATCCATGAGTGACCACTACCAATGATGGAGAGGAATGACGTGAGAAAACCTATCATGGTAACTCCTGTTGTGGTCCCGACTCTTCTCTCCATGGTTTCACCCAGCGGCTAGGCACCCACCTTGGACCTTCGTCTGTCAAAACACAAACATATCCTCGACCTGTCATCTTAATTTCTGCAGGACCCTTCCATTCTCCAGTTTTTAAGTCACGATATCGTACTTTTACCGATACTGAATCGATCTTCTGTATTCCCGATTGAAATGACATATGGTGTATAACAATTGGAGGAGATTCACGGTCCCCCGTTAACCGTAAACAATTTAAAACGTATATCGCTTTTGCAAGACGTTCAGCAGGGGCTATTTCTCCCCCCTTTTGTTTTTGCAACAGCGATTTTAACGTAGCCTGTGCGCGTTCTACGATCGCTTGTCCTGTAGGAGAGTGTGGTATGCCTGTGATTCTGCGAGTGCCCCACAAGTGGCAGAAATGTTCGAATGTTTTAGAGATATATGCAGGACCATTATCTGTTTTTATCTCTTGAGGAATCCCCAAAGCAGCGATGGCTGCACACAGATGTTTTACAACATGTTTGGCTGTTTCCCCTGTTTGAGCAGTGGCCCAGATTGCATGCGAATAAGTATCAATGCTAACGTGTACATATTTTTGCCGTCCAAACTCTGTGACGTGGGTGACATCCATTTGCCATAATTGTAGGGCTCCCAGACCTCGAGGGTTGACCCCAAGACCTAAACCGAATCCTGATTTTTGGCAGGCAGGACAGGATTGGACGATGCCTCGGGCATCTGATAGTTTTAAATCAAATTGTTTCGCCAATACTTTTGCAGATTGATGTAAAAATTCATGAGATAAACGGGCCTGCTCAAACAGGTTAATATTTTGATTTTTCCAGATGGTAGCAACCAACTTGTCGGCTATGTTGCTTCCAATCGACAAGCCTTGATCAAATTGATGGCTACGAATATGTGTCACAAAATGGTGTTTAGTGCGTTGATTCAATAAAAATAAAAGTTGCATTAATAACATATATAAGGTGTTATTCTTCAGTGATTTGATCATAGCGCGTTCCAGGCGCTGTACCGGTCCTACTACGTAGAGCGAATCTGAAATTACATTTAGAGGTTTGTCGGGCCAGCGTTGAAAGACCCATAACACCGCTCTCAGGTTTGTAACGAGTCGGCGGTATGACCTGTAAGAAGTTGATGATTCCATTGATTATTGTCATACCAAGCAATAGCAGCTCGTTTCGATTTTCTACCAGCATCAGTAAATACTGTAAGCCCTTCAACTGGTACTTCTGATCTATAAGGGATGTCTTCAAAGTCCTGATTTTGTAAAAGCGGCAAAATTTTCGTGGAAGGATAGTTATTGGTTACAGTACCTGGATATTCGGCTAAAGCGATTTGAAACATTTCTGATGTTGCTAAAAGCCAATCTAAATAATTCTGTGCTATAGGTACAAACAGGGTTTCAGGTTCTTGTCCTGTCAGATCACAAATCCTTCTTCTACCTTTGATGATCATATTAGCTAATAGTTCAATCCGTGTACAGACGGTATTTTTTGGCTGATAGGATAAAAATACCCACTCTAAAATGTTGATGCTTGGGCTATCTATTTGGATTATCAGTCCTATTACGAGTTTTCGGTTGGGTGATGAGTTAACAATTAAAAATTGCAAAGGCAAATCACTAATTTTTCTTTGTACAACTGTTGTCAAAACCTTTTTTATAATGTGATCCAATGCCTGCTCTTGTTCCTTCGTCAGGCTTCGTCGTTCATTGGCTCTGGTTGAGGTTCCCAACAGAGGCATCAAGGGAGCTAGATCATCATTGGTTATTCCACTAACTGACCTTACCCACTGTAAATCTCCCATTGGTTTTTGAACATCTGAGAGCGTCTTAATGTCTGTTTTGAGTATAATCTTTTGTGGTCTGACTGTGCTCCCAGTTATTGTCCACCCTAAATATTGCCATGGATTTTGTCGTTGTACCTTTTCTGGAGCAATTTTAAGACCTTTCGGTTCTAAGGTTTCTATTAACCTTTGTAAAGTTCCTTCCACATCCATTTTTTCTCCAGCAATTAAGATATCATCCATATAGTGAAAAACTAGTAAAATTGGATGTTTCATTCGGAATGGTCGTAAGGCCCATGCTACAAAATTTTGACACAGAGTAGGTGAGTTTTTCATTCCTTGAGGTAGTACCACCCAATGGTATCTTTTTGCCGGTTCCTGTTTATTGATTGATGGTACTGTAAATGCAAATTTTTCTGCATCTTCAGGATGCAAAGGAATAGTAAAAAAACAATCCTTCAAATCAATGATGAGTAAGTCCCAATTTTCTGGGACCATCACAGGGGAGGGTAATCCTGGTGTAATGCCCCCATATGTTGCATTACAGCATTCACCGCTCGTAAATCATGCAACAATCGCCCTTTTCCAGATTTTTTTCGGGATGGTAAAAACGGGTGTGTTCCAAGGGCTTGTGGAAGGCACAATGTGACCTGCTTCTAGTTGTTCTTTAACTAAATTTTGTAAAATATGCAGCCTCTCCTGTTTCAGCGGCCACTGGTCTACCCACACTGGCGTTGTCATAGTCCAGGTGAGTTTTAAGGTGGGCTGCTCAACCATGGCCGCTCCTAAAAATGCTGGGTTACAAGTTTGGCTCCCATTTGGGATAATAGATCCCGACCTATAAGAGCTAAAGGCAAGTGTATTACATATGGCCTTGTGGTAACAGTGGCACCGTCTTCAAAATTGAATGCTATCAGTAATTTGCTAATCATCGTGCATTGTGCCCCCCCGACTCCCACAACACTGGTAGCTGCAGGTACCAGTGGCCAATTACGAGGCCATTTTGTGACAGGGACAATAGTTACATCTGCCCCCGTGTCAATTAACATTGACAGTACTAAAGATTGTCCATTAGGATGTCTTAATGTTACCCTTTCTTCAGGTTTTCCCTTGGCAATATCTATTGCTAATAAAACATTTGGTACTCCTGTGGATCCAAAACCTCCATGCCCACGTACAATTGAATGCGCTTTAGGGACACACGCATGAAATGGTATTAATTGAGCTATTTTAGACTGTGCTGGTATCGTAAGTGGTGGCGTTAAGGTACATGCCATAAACTTTATGGTTCCACAGAAATCCGCATCGATGAGTCCTGGTACTATAAATATACCTTTTCGTGATATTGAAGAACGGCCTATGAGCAATGCACTCAACCCATGCCCTAGAGGTCCTTGTTGATCTGAATCATTTAATTTAACCTCAGACGTTGTTAAGGTTATGTCTACTGCTGTTGCCAGGTCCACTCCGGCGCTACCGGCTGTGGCGGCTGCGCAGCGGTCCAAGCACCCTGCACTTGTGTCTTCACGCGTGGGTGTGGCGCGCTCCGCACCGTGTTTCCCGAGTTTCGACATTCTTGGGTGTCGTGATTATCTTTTTTACAATTCGTACACCATTTTTCTTTCCAACCCTCAGTATTAATCGGACTCCTACATTCTTTTTTAAAATGGCCTAGTTTTCCACAATTAAAGCACTTCTTGTCCTTTTTTCCCCCCTTGCTTTTTTGATACCAACGGCTGCACCTACAGCTGCAGCCATAACCGTAGCCTTTTCTTGTTCTAACATTCGCTCAGCAGCCTCTAGCAACTGTCCTGTGCTGGATCCTCTTGGCAACACACTGAGTGCTCTTTTTGTTTTTTCATTAGCGTTATCAAAAGCAAGCATATCTAAGAACTTTACTTTCATTCCCTCATCCATATCTGGATGAGCCATAATTGCAGCGTGCAAACGATCAATAAACTTGCCGGACGATTCAGTGGGTCCCTGCCTTACAGCGGTAAAAGCAGGTCTAATTTTCTCATCATGCACGTTAATAAGAGCTTTATAAGCTAACTCCTGACTCAATTGCAATACCTCGGTAGCAAGCTGCGCTTGCCAATCAGGTTGCGTAAAAGGCCCTGCGCCCATTAACATTTGAGCCTGTATTCCGAATAACGGATCGCCTTGTTGTCGAGGTATTGAAGCTGCCCTATCACAGGCAGTTTGCCAATGTTGGAAAAACTGTAGTTGTTGCGATGGTGGTAATAGCATCTTGACAATCATTCTAGAATCATAAGGAGTTAATAACTGTGCTGAAAAAATGTGCTGTGATATAGATTGAGTATATGGTGATTTTAAACCATATTGCGTAACAGCGCTTTTCGCTTCTTTCAATATTTTCCAGTCCAGTGCTTCCCATACACCTCTCCCGTTATTACCAACTACAACAGGAAAAGCCATGGGTAAAACCTGTCCCTCTATCATGGCATCTCGGATAACACTTTTCCATCGCACTGACGGATCCCCAGCTCCTCCCACCAACATCCCTTGCCCGAATAACCCCTCCACCCCCGATGGTTGTTGTGGTGGCAAAGACGGAAAAGCACCAGTTTCCACCGGTGTCCTAGTTGGAGCAAAAACGTTGGGTGCTGACCGTCCTGGGTATAATGCGGACAGTGACGTTGGTGGGTTTTCTGGCGGGGCCGCCAATTGCGCTTCTAAAGTCTCTAGTCTTTTTATCAGTTCCTGTAATTCAGCTTTCTCCTCCAGAACACCATTGGTTTCCTCCTCCTCTTCGCCACCTGGTGGCAAAGGAGGGTAAAGTGAGGTGGTCGCCACCGGTGAGGGAGGTCGATTTGGGGGATCGGCCTCATCGTAACTCGGAGGGCGGTCCGACTGTGGTACATCGGGCAATGGTGGAGTAGCCTCCGCAGCGTTTTTTTCTGGTGACTGCACTTCGGTGGCGGTGGGAGCTGCAGTAGCAGTCCCTGCTAGGATCCGAACCCCTCCTGCAACGCGGGCTGGGGTCGCTGCAGGGATTGTCGGACCCGAAAACAACATACTGGTTGCAGAGGTGGGCCCGCCCCCTGGAGTCAAAGCCGCGAATGCCGATGCAGCGACTTGCCGCTCCTCCCCCATGCTTTTTAAAGTTTCATGAATCAGTCTCCACACAGTGGGGAATTTGCTCGTCTCTTTGGATCCTTTACTTATTTCTTCCCACAGTTCTGCCCCTATTTTCTTCCATGTTATAGCATCAAAAGCAACTCCAACCGTGGGGATCAAATCCTTTCCTTTTGCCCAGAGCAATAATGCTTTCAGAGTAGATGAGTCACAACTTATACCTCTCGTTGAGAGGATATGTTGGAGGAGCTTAAACACCGCTGACTCTTCTTTTGTCATGGTAGCCCCCATCTCCTCCCCGGCCGCTCACCTGATCAGGGTGAGATTCCACCTTTCGCGCTAGCGTCTCCCGAGTGCCGGGGCAGCACTCACCTTCGGCCGGCTTCCACCCCCTCCGTTCTCGGTTTAGTCAGAAAATCCAACTCCGATCTGAGGGTCCCTGTTCGGGCGCCACCTGCTGACGCGCAAGTCACGGACACAGCACACGATCAATATGATCAAGCAAAATGGCACTTTATTACATACACAGCTTAGTTAATATAGTTTCTTGCCTTCCTAATCATGCATAAACTTATCGCTAATTGGTTAACTATGTTTGGCAATATGCTGTTCATGCGCTACTAGCAATATTCTGATTCGTTCATAACAATAGTTGACACGCACCGCCCGCTTCTCCCATATCTTGCTTTCAACATTGCAAGCCAATAGTTTCTTCCTCTTAATCTGCTTGTTTCATGTCTTCCAAACCGCAGTCGACCTTTGCAGCATCCTTGAATTCCTCTTGTGTTAAATGCAGATTAAGTCCGCATAGTCCGAGTCTGGGTTGCTCACTACGTGTCCTTGGTTTTTCAGATATCCCATAGCTCTGGGATTCCCCAGCATACTGAAGGCCAACCATGCACTCGGCCTCAGTGGTGACTTCAGCCATAGACCAGATCCCACACTGCAAACGTCTGGCTATTTCTCCCACACACAAGGTGCCAGGACGGATACCTCTTGCTAATCTTCACTGCTCCCTGCAACCGCAGTCCCAGCCCAACAAACACAATGGCTCTGGGCTTCCCCACCATACTAAAGGCCAACCATGCACTTGGCCACACTGGAGACTTCAGCCAGAGCGCAGCTCCCAAACTGAAAACCTCCATCAATTTCTCCCACAGCAAAGGAGCCAGGAAGGAAACCTCTTGCTGGTCTTCACTGCTCCCTGCAACCGCATTCCCAGACAGAAAAACACAATGAATCTTGGCCTCCCCAGCTTAGTAAAGGCGAACCATGCACTCAGCCAGACTGCTGACTTCAGCCAGAGCCCAGCTCCCACATTGCAAATGTCCATCAATTTCTCCCACACCCAAGGTGCCAGGATGGAAAACTCTTGCTGGTCTTCAATGCTCCCTGCAACCGCATTCCCAGACACACAAACACAATGGCTCTGGGCTTCCCCAGCCTAGTGAAGTCCAACTATGCACTCGGCCACGCTGGTTACTTCATCCAGAGCCCAGCTCCCACATTGCAAACGTCCAGTGATTTCTCCCACACCAAAGAATGCCAGGACGGAAACCTCTTGCTGGTCTTCACTGCTCCCTGCAACTGCATTCCCAAACCCACAAAAAAAAAAAAAAAGTTTCTGGGCTTCTCCAGCATAGTAAAGTCCAACCATGCACTCGGCCACACTGGTGACTTCAGCCAGAGCCCAGCTCCCAAACTGCAAACATGCAGGAGTGTCTTCCACACCCAAGGTGCCAGGATGGAAACCTCTTGCTGGTCTTCACTGCTCCCTGCAACCACTTTCCCAGACACACAAACACAATGAATCGTGACCTCCCCGGCTTAGTAAAGACCAACCATGCACTCAGACACACTGGTGACTTCAGCCACAGCCCAGCTCCCAAACTGCAAACATGCAGGAGTGTCTCCCACACCCAAGGTGCCAGGATGGAAACCTCTTGCTGGTCTTCACTGCTCCCTGCAACCGCATTCACACCCCCAAACATACAATGGATCTGGGCCTCCCCGGCTTAGTAAAGGCCAACCATGCCCTCAGCCAGATTGGTGACTTATGCCAGAGCCCAGCTATACATTGCAAACGTCCAGCGATTTTTCCCACACCCAAGGTGCCAGGATGGAAACCTATTGCTGCTCTTCACTGCTCCCTGCAACTGCATTCCCAACCCCACAAACACAATGGGTCTGGGCTTCCCCAGTATACTAAAGGCCAACCATGCACTCAGCCAGATTGGTGACTTCAGCCAGAGCCCAGCTCCCACATTGCAAACATTCGTTGCAAACATTTCTCCCACACAGCAGTTCCGTCCTCGCACCTTAGGTTTTCTTGAAATCGTTGGACAATTGCAATGTGGGAGCTGGGCTCTGGCTGAAGTCACCAGTCTGGCTCAGGGCATGGTTGGCATTTAGTATGCTGGGGAACCCCAGAGCTGCTTTGTTTGTTGTGTCTGGGAAAGCGGTTGCAGGGAGCAGTGAAGACCAGCAAGAGGTTTCCGTCCTGGCACCTTGGTTGTGGGAGAAATCGCCGAATGTTTGCAATGTGGGATCTGGGCTCTGGCATAAGTCACCAGTCTACCTGAGGGCATGCTTGGCCTTTAGTATGCTGGGGAATCCCAGAGGCTTTTTTTTTTGTGGGGCTGTGAATGCGGTTGCAGGGAGCAGTGAAGACCAGCAAGAGGTTTCCATCCTGGCACCTTGGGTGTGGAAGACACTCCTGCATGTTTGCAGTTTGGGAGCTGGGCTCTGGCTGAAGTCACCAATCTGGCTGAGTGCATGGTTGGCATTTAGTATGCTGGGGAAGCCCAGAGCTGCTTTGTTTGTGGGGTTAGGAATGCGGTTGCAGGGAGCAGTGAAGAGCAGCAAGAGGTTTCCGTCCTGGCACCTTGGGTGTGGGAGAAATCGCTGGACGTTTTCAGTTTGGGAGCTGGGCTCTGGATGAAGTAACCAGCGTGGCCGAGTACATAGTTGGACTTCACTAGGCTGGGGAAGCCCAGAGCCATTGTGTTTGTGTGTCTGGGAATGCGGTTGCAGGGAGCAGTGAAGACCAGCAAGAGGTTTCCATCCTGGCACCTTGGGTGTGGGAGAAATTGATGGACATTTGCAATGTGGGAGCTGGGTTCTGGCTGAAGTCACCAGTGTGGCTGAGTGCATTGTTGGCCTTTACTACGCTGGAGAGGTCAGAGCTGTTTTTTTAGTGGGGCTGGGAATGCGGTTGCAGGGAGCAGTGAAGAGCAGCAAGAGGTTTTCATCCTGGCACCTTGGGTGTGGGAGAAATTGATGGACGTTTGCAATGTGGGAGCTGGGCTCTGGCTGAAGTCACCAGTCTGGCCGAGTGCGTGGTTGGCCTTTACTATGCTGGGGAAGGTCAGAGCCATTTTGTTTGTGGGGCTGGGAATGCGGTTGCAGGGAGCAGTGAAGACCAGCAAGAGGTTTCCGTCTTGGCTCCTTCGGTGTGGGAGACATGGCCGAATGTTTGCAATGTGGGAGCTGGGCTCTGGCTGAAGTCACCAGTCTGGACGAGTGCGTGGTTGGCCTTTACTATGCTGGGGAAGGTCAGAGCCATTTTGTTTGTGGGGCTGGGAATGCGGTTGCAGGGAGCAGTGAAGACCAGCAAGAGGTTTCCGTCTTGGCTCCTTCGGTGTGGGAGAAATGGCCGAATGTTTGCAATGTGGGAGCTGGGCTCTGGCTGAAGTCACCAATCTGGCTGAGTGCATGGTTGGCCTTTAGTATACTGGGAAAGCCCAGAGCCATTGTGTTTGTGGGGTTGGGAATGCTGTTGCAGGGAGCAGTGAAGACCAGCAAGAGGTTTCCATCCTGAAACATTGGGTGTGGGAGAAATCGCTGGACGTTTGCAATGTGGGAGCTGGGCTCTGGCATAAGTCACCAGTCTGGCTGAGGGCATGGTTGGCCTTTACTAAGCCGGGGAGGCCCAGATCCATTGTATGTTTGGGGCTGTGAATGCGGTTGCAGGATGCAGTGAAGAGCAGCAAGAGGTTTCCATCCTGGCACCTTGGGTGTGGAAGACACTCCTGCATGTTTCCAGTTTGGGAGCTGGGCTCTGGCTGAGGTCACTTGTGTGGCCGAGTGCATTGTTGGCCTTTAGTATGCTGGGGAAGCCCAGAGCCGTTTTGTTTTTGTGGGTTTGGGAAAGCGGTTGCAGGGACCAGTGAAGACCAGGAACAGGTTTCCGTCCTGGCACCTTGGGTGTGGGAGAAATTGCAGGACGTTTGCAATGTGGGAGCTGGGCTCTGGCTGAAGTCCCCAGTCTGGCCGAGTGCATGGTTGGCCTTTAGTATGCTGGGGAAGCCCAGAGCCGTTGTGTTTGTGTGTCTGGGAATGCGGTTGCAGGGAGCAGTGAAGACCAGCAAGAGGTTTCCATCCTGGCACCTTGGGTGTGGGAGAAATTGCTGGACGTTTGCAATGTGGGAGCTGGGCTCTGGATGAAGTCACCAGTCTGGCTGAGGGCATGGTTGGCCTTTAGTATGCTGGGGAAGGCCAGAGCTGCTTTGTTTGTGGGGCTGGGAAAGCGGTTGCAGGGAGCAGTGAAGACCAGCAAGAGGTTTCCATCCTGGCACCTTGGGTGTGGGAGAAATTGCTGGACGTTTCAATGTGGGAGCTGGGCTCTGGCATAAGTCACCAGTCTGGCTGACGGCATGGTTGGCCTTTACTAAGCCGGGGAGGCCCAGATACATTGTATGTTTGGGGCTGTGAATGTGGTTGCAGGGAGCAGTGAAGACCAGCAAGAGGTTTCCATCCTGGCACCTTGGGTGTGGAAGACACTCCTGCATGTTTCCAGTTTGGGAGCTGGACTCTGGCTTAGGTCACCAGTCTGGCCGAGTGCATGGTTGGACTTTAGTATGCTGGGGAAGCCCAGAACCTTTTTTGTTTGTGGGTTTGGGAAAGCGGTTGCAGGGAGCAGTGCAAAGCAGCAAGAGGTTTCCGTCCTGGCATTCTTTGGTGTAGGAGAAATCACTGGACGTTTTCAGTTTGGCAGCTGGGCTCTGGATGAAGTAACCAGCGTGGCCGAGTGCATAGTTGGACTTCACTAGGCTGGGGAAGCCCAGAGCCATTGTGTTTGTGTGTCTGGGAATGCGGTTGCAGGGAGCAGTGAAGACCAGCAAGAGGTTTCCATCCTGGCACCTTGGGTGTGGGAGAAATTGATGGACATTTGCAATGTGGGAGCTGGGCTCTGGCTGAAGTCACCAGGGTGGCCGAGTGCGTGGTTGGCCTTTAGTATGCTGGGGAAGCCCAGAGCCGTTGTGTTTTTGTCTCTGGGACTGCGGTTGCAGGTAGCAGTGAAGAGCAGCAAGAGGTTTCCATCCTGGCATTCTTTGTTGTGGGAGAAACCGCCGAATGTTTGCAATGTGGGAGCTGGGCTCTGGCTGAAGTCCCCAGACTGGCCGAGTGCGTGGTTGGCCTTTAGTATGCTGGGGAAGCCCAGAGCTGCTTTGTTTTTGGGGCTGGGAATGCGGTTGCAGGGAGCAGTGAAGACCAGCAAGAGTTTTCCATCCTGGCACCTTGGGTGTGGGAGAAATTGCTGGACGTTTGCAATGTGGGAGCTGGGCTCTGGCTGAAGTCCCCAGTGTGGCCGAGTGCATGTTTGGCCTTTACTATGCTGGGGAAGGCCAGAGCTGCTTTGTTTGTGGGGATGGGAATGCGGTTGCAGGGAGCTGTGAAGACCAGGAACAGGTTTCCGTCCTGGCACCTTGGGTGTGGGAGAAATTGCAGGACATTTGCAATGTGGGAGCTGGGCTCTGGCTGAAGTCACCAGTGTGGCTGAGTGCATTGTTGGCCTTCAGTATGCTGGGGAAGACCAGAGCCATTGTGTTTTTCTGTCTGGGAATGAGGTTGCAGGGAGCAGTGAAGACCAGGAACAGGTTTCCGTCCTGGCACCCTTGGTGTGGGAGAAATCGCTGGACGTTTTCATTTTTGGAGCTGTGCTCTGGCTTACGTCACCAGTGTGGCCGAGTGCATGGTTGGCCTTTGGTATGCTGGGGAATGCCAGAGGCTTTTTGTTTTTGGGGCTGTGAATGCGGTTGCAGGGAGCAGTGAAGACCAGCAAGAACTTTACGTGCTGTCATTCTTTGCTGTGAGAGAAATCAGCCAGAGCCCAGCTCCCACATTGCAAACATTCGGCGGTTTCTCCCACACCAAAGAATGCCAGGATGGAAACCTCTTGCTGCTCTTCACTGCTCCCTGCAACCGCAGTCCCAGAGACAAAAACACAACGGCTCTGGGCTTCCCCAGCATACTAAAGGCCAACCATGCCCTCAGCCACACTGGTGACTTCAGCCAGAGCCCAGCTCCCACATTGCAAACGTCCAGCAATTTCTCCCACACCCAACGTGCCAGGATGGAAACCTCTTGCTGGTCTTCACTGCTCCCTGCAACCGCATTCCCAGCCCCACAAAAAAAACGGCTCTGGGCTTCCCCAGCATACTAAAGGCCAATCACGCACTCGGCCACACTGGGGACTTCAGCCAGAGCCCAGCTCCCACATTGCAAACGTCCAGCGATTTCTCTCACAGCAAAGAATGACAGCACGTAAAGTTCTTGCTGCTCTTCACTGCTCCCTGCAACCGCATTCACAGCCCCAAAACCAAAAAGCCTCTGGGATTCCCCAGCATACCAAAGGTCAACCATGCACTCGGCCACACTGGTGACGTAAGCCAGAGCCCAGCTCCCACATTGAAACGTCCAACAATTTCTCCCACACCCAAGGTGCCAGGATGGAAACCTCTTGCTGGTCTTCACTGCTCCCTGCAACCGCATTCACAGCCCCAAACATACAATGGATCTGGGCCTCCCCGGCTTAGTAAAGGCCAACCATGCCCTCAGCCAGACTGGTGACTTATGCCAGAGCCCAGCTCCCCCATTGAAACGTCCAGCAATTTCTCCCACACCCAAGGTGCCAGGACGGAAACCTCTTGCTGGTCTTCACTGCTCCCTGCAACCGCATTCCCAGCCCCGCAAAAAAACAGCTCTGGCCTTCCCCAGCATACTAAAGGCCAACCATGCACTCGGCCACACTGGAGACGTAAGCCAGAGCCCAGCTCCCACATTTCAAATGTCCAGCAATTTCTCCCACACCAAAGGTGCCAGGATGGAAACCTCTTGCTGGTCTTCACTGCTCCCTGCAACCGCATTCCCAGCCCCACAAACAAAGCAGCTCTGGCTTTCCCCAGCGTACTAAAGGCCAACCATGCACTAAGCCACACTGGTGACTTCAGCCAGAGCCCAGCTCCCATATTGCAAACGTCCAGCGATTTCTCCCACACCCAAGGTGCCAGGATGGAAACCTCTTGCTGGTCTTCACTGCTCCCTGCAACCGCAGTCCCAGACACAAAAACACAACGGCTCTGGGCTTCCCCAGCATACTAAAGGCCAACCATGCACTCGGCCACACTGGTGACTTCAGCCAGAGCCCAGCTCCCACATTGCAAACGTCCAGCAATTTCTCCCACACCCAAGGTGCCAGGATGGAAACCTCTTGCTGCTCTTCACTGCTCCCTGCAACCGCATTCGCAGCCCCACAAAAAAAAACAGCTCTGGCCTTCCCCAGCATACTAAAGGCCAACCATGCACTCGGCCACACTGGTGACGTAAGCCAGAGCACAGCTCCAAAAATGAAAACGTCCAGCGATTTCTCCCACAGCAAAGAATGACAGGACGGAAACCTCTTGCTGGTCTTCACTGCTCCCTGCAACCGCAGTCCCAGACACACAAAGAAAACGGCTCTGACCTTCCCCAGCATAGTAAAGGCCAACAACGCACTCGGCCACCCTGGTGACTTCAGCCAGAGCCCAGCTCCCACATTGAAACGTCCAGCAATTTCTCCCACACCCAAGGTGCCAGGATGGAAACCTCTTGCTGGTCTTCACTGCTCCCTGCAACAGCATTCACAGCCCCAAACATACAATGGATCTGGGCCTCCCCGGCTTAGTAAAGGCCAACCATGCCCTCAGCCAGACTGGTGACTTATGCCAGAGCCCAGCTCACACATTGCAAACGTCCTGCAATTTCTCCCACACCCAAGGTGCCAGGACGGAAACCTCTTGCTGCTCTTCACTGCTGCCTGCAACCGCAGTCCCAGACACAAAAACACAACGGCTCTGGGCTTCCCCAGCATACTAAAGGCCAACCATGCACTCGGCCAGACTGGTGACTTCAGCCAGAGCCCAGCTCCCACATTGCAAACGTCCAGCAATTTCTCCCACACCCAAGGTGCCAGGACGGAAACCTCTTGCTGGTCTTCACAGCTCCCTGCAACCGCATTCCCAGCCCCACAAAAAAAACAGCTCTGGACTTCCCCAGCATAGTAAAGGCCAAACATGCACTCGGCCACACTGGGGACTTCAGCCAGAGCCCAGCTCCCACATTGCAAACGTCCAGCGATTTCTCCCACAGCAAAGAATGACAGCATGTAAAGTTCTTGCTGGAATTCACTGCTCCCTGCAACCGCATTCCCAGACACACAAACACAATGGCTCTGGGCTTCCCCAGCATACTAAAGGCCAACGATACACTCGGCCACACTGGTGACTTCAGCCAGTGCCCAGCTCCCACATTGAAACGTCCAGCAACTTCTCCCACACTCAAGGTGCCAGGATGGAAACCTCTTGCTGCTCTTCACTGCTCCCTGCAACTGCATTCCCAGCCCCACAAACAAAACGGCTCTGGGCTTCCCCAGCATACTAAAGGCCAACCACGCACTCGGCCACACTGGGGACTTCAGCCAGAGCCCAGCTCCCACATTGCAAACGTCCAGCGATTTCTCTCACAGCAAAGAATGACAGCACGTAAAGTTCTTGCTGGTCTTCACTGCTCCCTGCAACCGCATTCACAGCCCCAAAAACAAAAAGCCTCTGGGATTCCCCAGCATACCAAAGGCCAACCACGCACTCGGCCACACTGGTGACTTCAGCCAGAGCACAGCTCCAAAAATGAAAACATCCAGCGATTTCTCCCGCACCAAGGGTTCCAGGATGGAAACCTCTTCCTGGTCTTCACTGCTCCCTGCAACCTCATTCCCAGACAGAAAAACACAATGGCTCTGGTCTTCCCCAGCATACTAAAGGCCAACCATGCACTCGGCCACACTGGTGACTTCAGCCAGAGCACAGCTCCAAAAATGAAAACATCCAGCGATTTCTCCCACACCAAGGGTGCCAGGACGGAAACCTGTTCCTGGTCTTCACTGCTCCCTGCAACCTCATTCCCAGACAGAAAAACACAATGGCTCTGGTCTTCCCCAGCATACTAAAGGCCAACAATGCACTCAGCCACACTGGTGACTTCAGCCAGAGCCCAGCTCCCACATTGAAACGTCCAGCAATTTCTCCCACACCCAAGGTGCCAGGATGGAAACCTCTTGCTGGTCTTCACTGCTCCCTGCAACCGCATTCCCAGCCCCACAAAAAAAACGGCTCTGGGCTTCCCCAGCATACTAAAGGCCAACCATGCACTCGGCCACACTGGTGACTTCAGCCAGAGCCCAGCTCCCACATTGCAAACGTCCAGCGATTTCTCTCACAGCAAAGAATGACAGCACGTAAAGTTCTTGCTGGTCTTCACTGCTCCCTGCAACCGCATTCACAGCCCCAAAAACAAAAAGCCTCTGGGATTCCCCAGCATACTAAAGTCCAACCATGCACTCGGCCAGACTGGGGACATCAGCCAGAGCCCAGCTCCAACATTGAAACGTCCAGCAATTTCTCCCACACCCAAGGTGCCAGGACGGAAACCTCTTGCTGCTCTTCACTGCTCCCTGCAACCGCATTCCCAGCCCCACAAAAAAAACAGCTCTGGCCTTCCCCAGCATACTAAAGGCCAACCACGCACTCGGCCACACTGGTGACTTCAGCCAGAGCCCAGCTCCCACATTGCAAATGTCCTGCAATTTCTCCCACACCCAAGGTGCCAGGACGGAAACCTCTTGCTGGTCTTCACTGCTCCCTGCAACAGCATTCACAGCCCCAAACATACAATGGATCTGGGCCTCCCCGGCTTAGTAAAGGCCAACCATGCCCTCAGCCAGACTGGTGACTTATGCCAGAGCCCAGCTCCCACATTGAAACGTCCAGCAATTTCTCCCACACCCAAGGTGCCAGGAGGGAAACCTCTTGCTGGTCTTCACTGCTCCCTGCAACCGCATTCCCAGCCCCACAAACAAAGCAGCTCTGGCTTTCCCCAGCGTACTAAAGGCCAACCATGCACTAAGCCACACTGGTGACTTCAGCCAGAGCCCAGCTCCCATATTGAAAACGTCCAGCGATTTCTCCCACACCCAAGGTGCCAGGATGGAAACCTCTTGCTGCTCTTCACTGCTCCCTGCAACCGCATTCCCATCCCCACAAACAAAGCAGCTCTGGGCTTCCCCAGCATACTAACGGCCAACCATGCACTCGGCCACACTGGGGACTTTAGCCAGAGCCCAGCTCCCACATTGCAAACGTCCTGCAATTTCTCCCACACCCAAGGTGCCAGGACGGAAACCTCTTGCTGGTCTTCACGGCTCCCTGCAACCGCATTCACAGCCCCAAAAAGAAAAAGCCTCTGGGATTCCCCAGCATACTAAAGGCCAACCATGCCCTCGGCCAGACTGGGGACTTCAGCCAGAGCCCAGCTCCCACATTGCAAACGTCCTGCAATTTCTCCCACACCCAAGGTGCCAGGACGGAAACCTCTTGCTGCTCTTCACTGCTCCCTGCAACCGCAGTCCCAGACACAAAAACACAACGGCTCTGGGCTTCCCCAGCATACTAAAGGCCAACCATGCACTCGGCCACACTGGTGACTTCAGCCAGAGCCCAGCTCTCACATTGCAAACGTCCAGCAATTTCTCCCACACCCAAGGTGCCAGGATGGAAACCTCTTGCTGCTCTTCACTGCTCCCTGCAACCGCATTCCCAGCCCCACAAAAAAAACAGCTCTGGCCTTCCCCAGCATACTAAAGGCCAACCATGCACTCGGCCACACTGGTGACTTCAGCCAGAGCCCAGCTCCCACATTGCAAACGTCCTGCAATTTCTCCCACACCCAAGGTGCCAGGATGGAAACCTCTTGCTGGTCTTCACTGCTCCCTGCAACCGCATTCCCAGCACCACAAACACAATGGCTCTGGGCTTCCCCAGTATACTAAAAGCCAACCATACACTCAGCCAGACTGGTGACTTTAGCCAGAGCCCAGCTCCCACATTGCAAACATTCGGCCATTTCTCCCACACCCAAGGTGCCAGGATGGAAACCTCTTGCTGCTCTTCACTGCTGCCTGCAACCGCAGTCCCAGACACAAAAACACAACGGCTCTGGGCTTCCCCAGCATACTAAAGGCCAACCATGCACTCGGCCAGACTGGGGACTTCAGCCAGAGCTCAGCTCCCACATTGCAAACGTCCAGCGATTTCTCCCACAGCAAAGAATGACAGCATGTAAAGTTCTTGCTGGAATTCACTGCTCCCTGCAACCGCATTCCCAGACACACAAACACAATGGCTCTGGGCTTCCCCAGCATACTAAAGGCCAACCATACACTCGGCCACACTGGTGACTTCAGCCAGTGCCCAGCTCCCACATTGCAAACGTCCTGCAATTTCTCCCACACCCAAGGTGCCAGGATGGAAACCTCTTGCTGCTCTTCACTGCTCCCTGCAACCGCATTCACAGCCCCAAAAACAAAAAGCCTCTGGGATTCCCCAGCATACTAAAGGCCAACCATGCACTCGGCCAGACTGGGGACTTCAGCCAGAGCCCAGCTCCCACATTGCAAACGTCCTGCAATTTCTCCCACACCCAAGGTGCCAGGACGGAAACCTCTTGCTGCTCTTCACTGCTGCCTGCAACCGCAGTCCCAGACACAAAAACACAACGGCTCTGGGCTTCCCCAGCATACTAAAGGCCAACCATGCACTCGGCCACACTGGTGACTTCAGCCAGAGCCCAGCTCCCACATTGCAAACATTCGGCCATTTCTCCCACACCCAAGGTGCCAGGACGGAAACCTCTTGCTGCTCTTCACTGCTGCCTGCAACTGCAGTCCCAGACACAAAAACACAATGGCTCTGGGCTTCCCCAGCATACTAAAGGCCAACCATGCACTCGGCCACACTGGTGACTTCAGCCAGAGCCCAGCTCCCACATTGCAAACGTCCAGCAATTTCTCCCACACCCAAGGTGCCAGGACGGAAACCTGTTCCTGGTCTTCACTGCTCCCTGCAACCTCATTCCCAGACAGAAAAACACAATGGCACTGGTCTTCCCCGGCTTAGTAAAGGCCAACCATGCCCTCAGCCACACTGGTGACTTATGCCAGAGCCCAGCTCCCACATTGCAAACGTCCAGCAATTTCTCCCACACCCAACGTGCCAGGATGGAAACCTCTTGCTGGTCTTCACTGCTCCCTGCAACAGCATTCACAGCCCCAAACATACAATGGATCTGGGCCTCCCCGGCTTAGTAAAGGCCAACCATGCCCTCAGCCAGACTGGTGACTTATGCCAGAGCCCAGCTCCCACATTGAAACGTCCAGCAATTTCTCCCACACCCAAGGTGCCAGGATGGAAACCTCTTGCTGCTCTTCACTGCTCCCTGCAACCGCATTCCCAGCCCCACAAAAAAAACGGCTCTGGGCTTCCCCAGCATAGTAAAGGCCAATCACGCACTCGGCCACACTGGGGACTTCAGCCAGAGCCCAGCTCCCACATTGCAAACGTCCAGCGATTTCTCTCACAGCAAAGAATGACAGCACGTAAAGTTCTTGCTGCTCTTCACTGCTCCCTGCAACCGCATTCACAGCCCCAAAAACAAAAAGCCTCTGGGATTCCCCAGCATACCAAAGGTCAACCATGCACTCGGCCACACTGGTGACGTAAGCCAGAGCCCAGCTCCCACATTGAAACGTCCAGGAATTTCTCCCACACCCAAGGTGCCAGGATGGAAACCTCTTGCTGGTCTTCACTGCTCCCTGCAACAGCATTCACAGCCCCAAACATACAATGGATCTGGGCCTCCCCGGCTTAGTAAAGGCCAACCATGCCCTCAGCCAGACTGGTGACTTATGCCAGAGCCCAGCTCCCACATTGCAAACGTCCTGCAATTTCTCCCACACCCAAGGTGCCAGGACGGAAACCTCTTGCTGGTCTTCACTGCTCCCTGCAACCGCATTCCCAGCCCCAGAAACAAAGCAGCTCTGGGCTTCCGCAGCATACTAAAGGCCAACCATGCACTCGGCCACACTGGTGACTTCAGCCAGAGCCCAGCTCCCACATTGAAACGTCCAGCAATTTCTCCCACACCCAAGGTGCCAGGACGGAAACCTCTTGCTTCTCTTCACTGCTCCCTGCAACCGCAGTCCCAGACACAAAAACACAACGGCTCTGGGCTTCCCCAGCATACTAAAGGCCAACCATGCACTCGGCCACACTGGTGACTTCAGCCAGAGCCCAGCTCCCACATTGCAAACGTCCTGCAATTTCTCCCACACCCAAGGTGCCAGGACGGAAACCTCTTGCTGGTCTTCACTGCTCCCTGCAACCGCATTCCCAGCCCCACAAAAAAACCAGCTCTGGCCTTCCCCAGCATACTAAAGGCCAACCATGCACTCGGCCACACTGGGGACTTCAGCCAGAGCCCAGCTCCCACATTGCAAACGTCCAGCAATTTCTCCCACACCAAAGGTGCCAGGATGGAAACCTCTTGCTGGTCTTCACTGCTCCCTGCAACCGCATTCCCAGCCCCACAAACAAAGCAGCTCTGGCTTTCCCCAGCGTACAAAAGGCCAACCATGCACTAAGCCACACTGGTGACTTCAGCCAGAGCCCAGCTCCCATATTGCAAACGTCCAGCGATTTCTCCCACACCCAAGGTGCCAGGATGGAAACCTCTTGCTGCTCTTCACTGCTCCCTGCAACCGCATTAACAGCCCCAAACATACAATGGATCTGGGCCTCCCCGGCTTAGTAAAGGCCAACCATGCCCTCAGCCAGACTGGTGACTTATGCCAGAGCCCAGCTCCCACATTGCAAACATTCGACCATTTCTCCCACACCCAAGGAGACAGGACGGAAACCTCTTGCTGGTCTTCACTGCTCCCTGCAACCGCATTCCCAGCCCCACAAACAAAATGGCTCTGACCTTCCCCAGCATAGTAAAGGCCAACCACGCACTCGGCCACACTGGGGACTTCAGCCAGAGCCCAGCTCCCACATTGCAAACGTCCTGCAATTTCTCCCACACCCAAGGTGCCAGGACGGAAACCTCTTGCTGGTCTTCACGGCTCCCTGCAACCGCATTCCCAGCACCACAAACACAACGGCTCTGGGCTTCCCCAGTATACTAAAGGCCAAACATGCACTCAGCCAGACTGGTGACTTCAGCCAGAGCCCAGCTCCCACACTGCAAAGATTCGGCCATTTCTCCCACACCCAAGGTGCCAGGAAGGAAACCTCTTGCTGGCCTTCACTGCTCCCTGCAACCGCATTCCCAGCCCCACAAAAAAAACGGCTCTGGGCTTCCCCAGCATACTAAAGGCCAACCATGCACTCGGCCACACTGGGGACTTCAGCCAGAGCCCAGCTCCCACATTGCAAACGTCCAGCGATTTCTCTCACAGCAAAGAATGACAGCACGTAAAGTTCTTGCTGGTCTTCACTGCTCCCTGCAACCGCATTCACAGCCCCAAAAACAAAAAGCCTCTGGGATTCCCCAGCATACCAAAGGTCAACCATGCACTCGGCCACACTGGTGACGTAAGCCAGAGCCCAGCTCCCACATTGAAACGTCCAGGAATTTCTCCCACACCCAAGGTGCCAGGACGGAAACCTGTTCCTGGTCTTCACTGCTCCCTGCAACAGCATTCACAGCCCCAAACATACAATGGATCTGGGCCTCCCCGGCTTAGTAAAGGCCAACCATGCCCTCAGCCAGACTGGTGACTTATGCCAGAGCCCAGCTCCCACATTGAAACGTCCAGCAATTTCTCCCACACCCAAGGTGCCAGGAGGGAAACCTCTTGCTGGTCTTCACTGCTCCCTGCAACCGCATTCCCAGCCCCACAAACAAAGCAGCTCTGGGCTTCCCCAGCATACTAAAGGCCAACCATGCACTCGGCCACACTGGTGACTTCAGCCAGAGCCCAGCTCCCACATTGCAAACGTCCTGCAATTTCTCCCACACCCAAGGTGCCAGGACGGAAACCTCTTGCTTCTCTTCACTGCTCCCTGCAACCGCAGTCCCAGACACACAAACACAACGGCTCTGGGCTTCCCCAGCATACTAAAGGCCAACCATGCCCTCAGCCACACTGGTGACTTCAGCCAGAGCCCAGCTCCCACATTGCAAACGTCCAGCAATTTCTCCCACACCCAAGGTGCCAGGACGGAAACCTCTTGCTGGTCTTCACTGCTCCCTGCAACCGCATTCCCAGCCCCACAAAAAAAACAGCTCTGGGCTTCCCCAGCATACTAAAGGCCAACCATGCACTCGGCCACACTGGGGACTTCAGCCAGAGCCCAGCTCCCACATTGCAAACGTCCAGTAATTTCCCCCACACCAAAGGTGCCAGGATGGAAACCTCTTGCTGGTCTTCACTGCTCCCTGCAACCGCATTCCCAGCCCCACAAACAAAGCTGCTCTGGCTTTCCCCAGCGTACTAAAGGCCAACCATGCACTAAGCCACACTGGTGACTTCAGCCAGAGCCCAGCTCCCATATTGCAAACGTCCAGCGATTTCTCCCACACCCAAGGTGCCAGGATGGAAACCTCTTGCTGCTCTTCACTGCTCCCTGCAACCGCATTAACAGCCCCAAACATACAATGGATCTGGGCCTCCCCGGCTTAGTAAAGGCCAACCATGCCCTCAGCCAGACTGGTGACTTATGCCAGAGCCCAGCTCCCACATTGAAACGTCCAGCAATTTCTCCCACACCCAAGGTGCCAGGACGGAAACCTCTTGCTGGTCTTCACTGCTCCCTGCAACCGCATTCCCATCCCCACAAACAAAGCAGCTCTGGGCTTCCCCAGCATACTAAAGGCCAACCATGCACTCGGCCACACTGGGGACTTCAGCCAGAGCCCAGCTCCCACATTGCAAACGTCCTGCAATTTCTCCCACACCCAAGGTGCCAGGACGGAAACCTCTTGCTGGTCTTCACGGCTCCCTGCAACCGCATTCCCAGCACCACAAACACAACGGCTCTGGGCTTCCCCAGTATACTAAAGGCCAAACATGCACTCAGCCAGACTGGTGACTTCAGCCAGAGCCCAGCTCCCACACTGCAAAGATTCGGCCATTTCTCCCACACCCAAGGAGACAGGAAGGAAACCTCTTGCTGCTCTTCACTGCTGCCTGCAACCGCAGTCCCAGACACAAAAACACAATGGCTCTGGGCTTCCCCAGCATACTAAAGGCCAACCATGCACTCGGCCAGACTGGTGACTTATGCCAGAGCCCAGCTCCCACATTGCAAACGTCCAGCAATTTCTCCCACACCCAAGGTGCCAGGACGGAAACCTCTTGCTGCTCTTCACTGCTCCCTGCAACAGCATTCCCAGCCCCAAAAACAAAACGGCTCTGGGCTTCCCCAGCATACTAAAGGCCAACCACGCACTCGGCCACACTGGGGACTTCAGCCAGAGCCCAGCTCCCACATTGCAAACGTCCAGCAATTTCTCCCACACCAAGGGTGCCAGGACGGAAACCTGTTCCTGGTCTTCACTGCTCCCTGCAACCGCATTCCCAGCCCCACAAAAAAAACAGCTCTGGCCTTCCCCAGCATAGTAAAGGCCAAACATGCACTCGGCCACACTGGGGACTTCAGCCAGAGCCCAGCTCCCACATTGCAAACGTCCTGCAATTTCTCCCACACCCAAGGTGCCAGGATGGAAACCTCTTGCTGCTCTTCACTGCTCCCTGCAACCGCATTCCCAGCACCACAAACACAATGGCTCTGGGCTTCCCCAGTATACTAAAAGCCAACCATACACTCAGCCAGACTGGTGACTTTAGCCAGAGCCCAGCTCCCACATTGCAAACATTCGGCCATTTCTCCCACACCCAAGGTGCCAGGATGGAAACCTCTTGCTGCTCTTCACTGCTGCCTGCAACCGCAGTCCCAGACACAAAAACACAACGGCTCTGGGCTTCCCCAGCATACTAAAGGCCAACCATGCACTCGGCCAGACTGGGGACTTCAGCCAGAGCCCAGCTCCCACATTGCAAACGTCCAGCGATTTCTCCCACAGCAAAGAATGACAGCATGTAAAGTTCTTGCTGGAATTCACTGCTCCCTGCAACCGCATTCCCAGACACACAAACACAATGGCTCTGGGCTTCCCCAGCATACTAAAGGCCAACCATACACTCGGCCACACTGGTGACTTCAGCCAGTGCCCAGCTCCCACATTGCAAACGTCCTGCAATTTCTCCCACACCCAAGGTGCCAGGATGGAAACCTCTTGCTGCTCTTCACTGCTCCCTGCAACCGCATTCCCAGCCCCACAAACAAAACGGCTCTGGGCTTCCCCAGCATACTAAAGGCCAACCACGCACTCGGCCACACTGGTGACTTCAGCCAGAGCACAGCTCCCACATTGCAAACGTCCTGCAATTTCTCCCACACCCAAGGTGCCAGGACGGAAACCTCTTGCTGCTCTTCACTGCTGCCTGCAACCGCAGTCCCAGACACAAAAACACAACGGCTCTGGGCTTCCCCAGCATACTAAAGGCCAACCACGCACTCGGCCAGACTGGTGACTTCAGCCAGAGCCCAGCTCCCACATTGCAAACGTCCAGCAATTTCTCCCACACCCAAGGTGCCAGGATGGAAACCTCTTGCTGGTCTTCACTGCTCCCTGCAACCGCATTCCCAGCCCCACAAAAAAACCAGCTCTGGCCTTCCCCAGCATACTAAAGGCCAACCATGCACTCGGCCACACTGGGGACTTCAGCCAGAGCCCAGCTCCCACATTGCAAACGTCCAGCAATTTCTCCCACACCCAAGGTGCCAGGACGGAAACCTGTTCCTGGTCTTCACAGCTCCCTGAAACCGCATGCCCAGCCCTACAAAAAAAACGGCTCTGGCCTTCCCCAGCATAGTAAAGGCCAAACATGCACTCGGCCAGACTGGGGACTTCAGCCAGAGCCCAGCTCCCACATTGCAAACGTCCAGCGATTTCTCCCACAGCAAAGAACGACAGCATGTAAAGTTCTTGCTGGAATTCACTGCTCCCTGCAACCGCATTCCCAGCCCCAGAAACACAATGGCTCTGGGCTTTCCCAGCATACTAAAGGCCAACCATACACTCGGCCACACTGGTGACTTCAGCCAGAGCCCAGCTCCCACATTGCAAACGTCCAGCGATTTCTCCCACAGCAAAGAATGACAGCATGTAAAGTTCTTGCTGGAATTCACTGCTCCCTGCAACCGCATTCCCAGACACACAAACACAATGGCTCTGGGCTTTCCCAGCATACTAAAGGCCAACCATACACTCGGCCACACTGGTGACTTCAGACAGAGCCCAGCTCCCACATTGCAAACGTCCAGCGATTTCTCCCACACCCAAGGTGCCAGGATGGAAACCTCTTGCTGGTCTTCACTGCTCCCTGCAACCGCATTCCCAGCCCCACAAACAAAACGGCTCTGGGCTTCCCCAGCATACTAAAGGCCAACCACGCACTCGGCCACACTGGTGACTTCAGCCAGAGCCCAGCTCCCACATTGCAAACGTCCAGCGATTTCTCTCACAGCAAAGAATGACAGCATGTAAAGTTCTTACTGGTCTTCACTGCTCCCTGCAACCGCATTCACAGCCCCAAAAACAAAAAGCCTCTGGGCTTCCCCAGCATACCAAAGGCCAACCACGCACTCGGCCACACTGGTGACGTAAGCCACAGCACAGCTCCAAAAATTAAAACGTCCAGCGATTTCTCCCACACCAAGGGGGCCAGGACGGAAACCTGTTCCTGGTCTTCACTGCTCCCTGCAACCTCATTCCCAGACAGAAAAACACAATGGCTCTGGTCTTCCCCAGCATACTAAAGGCCAAACATGCACTCGGCCACACTGGGGACTTCAGCCAGAGCCCAGATCCCACATTGCAAACGTCCAGCGATTTCTCCCACAGCAAAGAATGACAGCATGTAAAGTTCTTGCTGGAATTCACTGCTCCCTGCAACCGCATTCCCAGACACACAAACACAATGGCTCTGGGCTTTCCCAGCATACTAAAGGCCAACCATACACTCGGCCACACTGGTGACTTCAGACAGAGCCCAGCTCCCACATTGCAAACGTCCAGCGATTTCTCCCACACCCAAGGTGCCAGGAGGGAAACCTCTTGCTGGTCTTCACTGCTCCCTGCAACCGCATTCCCAGCCCCACAAACAAAACGGCTCTGGGCTTCCCCAGCATACTAAAGGCCAACCACGCACTCGGCCACACTGGTGACTTCAGCCAGAGCACAGCTCCCACATTGCAAACGTCCAGCGATTTCTCTCACAGCAAAGAATGACAGCACGTAAAGTTCTTGCTGGTCTTCACTGCTCCCTGCAACCGCATTCACAGCCCCACAAACAAAGCAGATCTGGGATTCCCTAGCATACCAAAGGCCAACCACGCACTCGGCCACACTGGTGACGTAAGCCAGAGCACAGCTCCAAAAATGAAAACGTCCAGCGATTTCTCCCACACCAAGGGGGCCAGGACGGAAACCTGTTCCTGGTCTTCACTGCTCCCTGCAACCTCATTCCCAGACAGAAAAACACAATGGCTCTGGTCTTCCCCAGCATACTAAAGGCCAACAATGCACTCAGCCACACTGGTGACTTCAGCCAGAGCCCAGCTCCCACATTGCAAATGTCCATCAATTTCTCCCACACCCAAGGTGCCAGGATGGAAACCTCTTGCTGCTCTTCACTGCTCCCTGCAACCGCATTCCCAGCCCCAAACATACAATGGATATGGGCCTCCCCGGCTTAGTAAAGGCCAACCATGCCCTCAGCCAGACTGGTGACTTATGCCAGAGCCCAGCTCCCACATTGCAAACGTCCAGCAATTTCTCCCACACCCAAGGTGCCAGGATGGAAACCTGTTCCTGGTCTTCACTGCTCCCTGCAACCGCATTCCCAGCCCCACAAACAAAACGGCTCTGGGCTTCCCCAGCATACTAAAGGCCAACAACGCACTCGGCCACACTGGTGACTTCAGCCAGAGCCCAGCTCCCACATTGCAAACGTCCAGCGATTTCTCTCACAGCAAAGAATGACAGCACGTAAAGTTCTTGCTGGTCTTCACTGCTCCCTGCAACCGCATTCACAGCCCCAAAAACAAAAAGCCTCTGGGATTCCCCAGCATACCAAAGGTCAACCATGCACTCGGCCACACTGGAGACGTAAGCCAGAGCACAGCTCCAAAAATGAAAACGTCCATCAATTTCTCCCACACCCAAGGTGCCAGGATGGAAACCTGTTCCTGGTCTTCACTGCTCCCTGCAACCTCATTCCCAGACAGAAAAACACAATGGCACTGGTCTTCCCCGGCTTAGTAAAGGCCAACCATGCCCTCAGCCAGACTGGTGACTTATGCCAGAGCCCAGCTCCCACATTGCAAACGTCCAGCAATTTCTCCCACACCCAAGGTGCCAGGACGGAAACCTCTTGCTGGTCTTCACTGCTCCCTGCAACCGCATTCCCAGCCCCACAAACAAAACAGCTCTGGCCTTCCCCAGCATACTAAAGGCCAAACATGCACTCGGCCACACTGGGGACTTCAGCCAGAGCCCAGCTCCCACATTGCAAACGTCCTGCAATTTCTCCCACATCCAAGGTGCCAGGATGGAAACCTCTTGCTGGTCTTCACTGCTCCCTGCAACCGCATTCCCAGCACCACAAACACAACGGCTCTAGGCTTCCCCAGTATACTAAAGGCCAACCATACACTCAGCCAGACTGGTAACTTCAGCCAGAGCCCAGCTCCCACATTGCAAACATTCGGCCATTTCTCCCACACCCAAGGTGCCAGGACGGAAACCTCTTGCTGCTCTTCACTGCTGCCTGCAACCGCAGTCCCAGACACAAAAACACAACGGCTCTGGGCTTCCCCAGCATACTAAAGGCCAACCATGCACTCGGCCACACTGGTGACTTCAGCCAGAGCCCAGCTCCCACATTGCAAATGTCCAGCAATTTCTCCCACACCCAAGGTGCCAGGACGGAAACCTGTTCCTGGTCTTCACAGCTCCCTGCAACCGCATTCCCAGACACACAAACAAAGCAGCTCTGGCCTTCCCCAGCATAGTAAAGGCCAAACATGCACTTGGCCACACTGGGGACTTCAGCCAGAGCCCAGCTCCCACATTGAAACGTCCAGCAATTTCTCCCACAGCAAAGAATGACAGCATGTAAAGTTCTTGCTGGAATTCACTGCTCCCTGCAACCGCATTCCCATCCCCAAAAACAAAAAGCCTCTGGGATTCCCCAGCATACCAAAGGTCAACCATGCACTCGGCCACAGTGGAGACGTAAGCCAGAGCACAGCTCCAAAAATGAAAACGTCCAGCAATTTCTCCCACACCAAGGGTGCCAGGACGGAAACCTCTTGCTGGTCTTCACTGCTCCCTGCAACCTCATTCCCAGACAGAAAAACACAATGGCACTGGTCTTCCCCGGCTTAGTAAAGGCCAACCATGCCCTCAGCCAGACTGGTGACTTATGCCAGAGCCCAGCTCCCACATTGCAAACGTCCAGCAATTTCTCCCACACCCAAGGTGCCAGGACGGAAACCTCTTGCTGGTCTTCACTGCTCCCTGCAACCTCATTCCCAGACAGAAAAACACAATGGCACTGGTCTTCCCCGGCTTAGTAAAGGCCAACCATGCCCTCAGCCAGACTGGTGACTTATGCCAGAGCCCAGCTCCCACATTGCAAACGTCCAGCAATTTCTCCCACACCCAAGGTGCCAGGACGGAAACCTCCTGCTAGTCTTCACTGCTCCCTGCAACCGCATTCCCAGCACCACAAACACAATGGCTCTGGGCTTTCCCAGCATACTAAAGGCCAACCATACACTCGGCCACACTGGTGACTTCAGCCAGTGCCCAGCTCCCACATTGCAAACGTCCAGCGATTTCTCCCACACCCAAGGTGCCAGGATGGAAACCTCTTGCTGGTCTTCACTGCTCCCTGCAACCGCATTCCCAGCCCCACAAACAAAACGGCTCTGGGCTTCCCCAGCATACTAAAGGCCAACCACGCACTCGGCCACACTGGTGACTTCAGCCAGAGCCCAGCTCCCACATTGCAAACGTCCAGCGATTTCTCTCACAGCAAAGAATGACAGCACGTAAAGTTCTTGCTGGTCTTCACTGCTCCCTGCAACCGCATTCACAGCCCCAAAAACAAAAAGCCTCTGGGATTCCCCAGCATACCAAAGGCCAACCACACACTCGGCCACACTGGTGACGTAAGCCACAGCACAGCTCCAAAAATGAAAACGTCCAGCGATTTCTCCCACACCAAGGGGGCCAGGACGGAAACCTGTTCCTGGTCTTCACTGCTCCCTGCAACCTCATTCCCAGACAGAAAAACACAATGGCTCTGGTCTTCCCCAGCATACTAAAGGCCAACAATGCACTCAGCCATACTGGTGACTTCAGCCAGAGCCCAGCTCCCACATTGCAAACATTCGGCGATTTCTCCCACACCCAAGGTGCCAGGATGGAAACCTCTTGCTGGTCTTCACTGCTCCCTGCAACCGCATTCACAGCCCCAAGCATACAATGGATCTGGGCCTCCCCGGCTTAGTAAAGGGCAACCATGCCCTCAGCCAGACTGGTGACTTATGCCAGAGCCCAGCTCCGACATTGCAAACGTCCAGCAATTTCTCCCACACCCAAGGTGTCAGGATGGAAACCTGTTCCTGGTCTTCACTGCTCCCTGCAACCGCATTCCCAGCCCCACAAACAAAACGGCTCTGGGCTTCCCCAGCATACTAAAGGCCAACCACGCACTCGGCCACACTGGTGACTTCATCCAGAGCCCAGCTCCCACATTGCAAACGTCCAGCGATTTCTCTCACAGCAAAGAAGGACAGCACGTAAAGTTCTTGCTGGTCTTCACTGCTCCCTGCAACCGCATTCACAGCCCCAAAAACAAAAAGCCTCTGGGATTCCCCAGCATACCAAACGTCAACCATGCACTCGGCCACACTGGAGACGTAAGCCAGAGCACAGCTCCAAAAATGAAAACGTCCATCAATTTCTCCCACACCCAAGGTGCCAGGATGGAAACCTGTTCCTGGTCTTCACTGCTCCCTGCAACCTCATTCCCAGACAGAAAAACACAATGGCACTGGTCTTCCCCGGCTTAGTAAAGGCCAACCATGCCCTCAGCCAGACTGGTGAATTATGCCAGAGCCCAGCTCCCACATTGCAAACGTCCAGCAATTTCTCCCACACCCAAGGTGCCAGGACGGAAACCTCTTGCTGGTCTTCACTGCTCCCTGCAACCGCATTCCCAGCCCCACAAAAAAAAACAGCTCTGGGCTTCCCCAGCATACTAAAGGCCAAACATGCACTCGGCCACACTGGGGACTTCAGCCAGAGCCCAGCTCCCACATTGCAAACGTCCTGCAATTTCTCCCACACCCAAGGTGCCAGGATGGAAACCTCTTGCTGCTCTTCACTGCTCCCTGCAACCGCATTCACAGCCCCAAAAAGAAAAAGCCTCTGGGATTCCCCAGCATAGTAAAGGCCAAACATGCACTCGGCCAGACTGGGGACTTCAGCCAGAGCCCAGCTCCCACATTGCAAACGTCCTGCAATTTCTCCCACACCCAAGGTGCCAGGACGGAAACCTCTTGCTGCTCTTCACTGCTGCCTGCAACCGCAGTCCCAGACACAAAAACACAACGGCTCTGGGCTTCCCCAGCATACTAAAGGCCAACCACGCACTCGGCCAGACTGGTGACTTCAGCCAGAGCCCAGCTCCCACATTGCAAACGTCCAGCAATTTCTCCCACACCCAAGGTGCCAGGATGGAAACCTCTTGCTGGTCTTCACTGCTCCCTGCAACCGCATTCCCAGCCCCACAAAAAAAACAGCTCTGGCCTTCCCCAGCATACTAAAGGCCAACCATGCACTCGGCCACACTGGGGACTTCAGCCAGAGCCCAGCTCCCACATTGCAAACGTCCTGCAATTTCTCCCACACCCAAGGTGCCAGGATGGAAACCTCTTGCTGGTCTTCACTGCTCCCTGCAACCGCATTCCCAGCACCACAAACACAATGGCTCTGGGCTTCCCCAGTATACTAAAAGCCAACCATACACTCAGCCAGACTGGTGACTTTAGCCAGAGCCCAGCTCCCACATTGCAAACATTCGGCCATTTCTCCCACACCCAAGGTGCCAGGACGGAAACCTCTTGCTGCTCTTCACTGCTGCCTGCAACTGCAGTCCCAGACACAAAAACACAATGGCTCTGGGCTTCCCCAGCATACTAAAGGCCAACCATGCACTCGGCCACACTGGTGACTTCAGCCAGAGCCCAGCTCCCACATTGCAAACGTCCAGCAATTTCTCCCACACACAAGGTGCCAGGACGGAAACCTGTTCCTGGTCTTCACTGCTCCCTGCAACCTCATTCCCAGACAGAAAAACACAATGGCACTGGTCTTCCCCGGCTTAGTAAAGGCCAACCATGCCCTCAGCCACACTGGTGACTTATGCCAGAGCCCAGCTCCCACATTGCAAACGTCCAGCAATTTCTCCCACACCCAACGTGCCAGGATGGAAACCTCTTGCTGGTCTTCACTGCTCCCTGCAACAGCATTCACAGTCCCAAACATACAATGGATCTGGGCCTCCCCGGCTTAGTAAAGGCCAACCATGCCCTCAGCCAGACTGGTGACTTATGCCAGAGCCCAGCTCCCACATTGAAACGTCCAGCAATTTCTCCCACACCCAAGGTGCCAGGATGGAAACCTCTTGCTGCTCTTCACTGCTCCCTGCAACCGCATTCCCAGCCCCACAAAAAAAACGGCTCTGGGCTTCCCCAGCATAGTAAAGGCCAATCACGCACTCGGCCACACTGGGGACTTCAGCCAGAGCCCAGCTCCCACATTGCAAACGTCCAGCGATTTCTCTCACAGCAAAGAATGACAGCACGTAAAGTTCTTGCTGCTCTTCACTGCTCCCTGCAACCGCATTCACAGCCCCAAAAACAAAAAGCCTCTGGGATTCCCCAGCATACCAAAGGTCAACCATGCACTCGGCCACACTGGTGACGTAAGCCAGAGCCCAGCTCCCACATTGAAACGTCCAGGAATTTCTCCCACACCCAAGGTGCCAGGATGGAAACCTCTTGCTGGTCTTCACTGCTCCCTGCAACAGCATTCACAGCCCCAAACATACAATGGATCTGGGCCTCCCCGGCTTAGTAAAGGCCAACCATGCCCTCAGCCAGACTGGTGACTTATGCCAGAGCCCAGCTCCCACATTGCAAACGTCCTGCAATTTCTCCCACACCCAAGGTGCCAGGACGGAAACCTCTTGCTGGTCTTCACTGCTCCCTGCAACCGCATTCCCAGCCCCAGAAACAAAGCAGCTCTGGGCTTCCGCAGCATACTAAAGGCCAACCATGCACTCGGCCACACTGGTGACTTCAGCCAGAGCCCAGCTCCCACATTGCAAACGTCCTGCAATTTCTCCCACACCCAAGGTGCCAGGACGGAAACCTCTTGCTTCTCTTCACTGCTCCCTGCAACCGCAGTCCCAGACACAAAAACACAACGGCTCTGGGCTTCCCCAGCATACTAAAGGCCAACCATGCACTCGGCCACACTGGTGACTTCAGCCAGAGCCCAGCTCCCACATTGCAAACGTCCAGCAATTTCTCCCACACCCAAGGTGCCAGGACGGAAACCTCTTGCTGGTCTTCACTGCTCCCTGCAACCGCATTCCCAGCCCCACAAAAAAACCAGCTCTGGCCTTCCCCAGCATACTAAAGGCCAACCATGCACTCGGCCACACTGGGGACTTCAGCCAGAGCCCAGCTCCCACATTGCAAACGTCCAGCAATTTCTCCCACACCAAAGGTGCCAGGATGGAAACCTCTTGCTGGTCTTCACTGCTCCCTGCAACCGCATTCCCAGCCCCACAAACAAAGCAGCTCTGGCTTTCCCCAGCGTACTAAAGGCCAACCATGCACTAAGCCACACTGGTGACTTCAGCCAGAGCCCAGCTCCCATATTGCAAACGTCCAGCGATTTCTCCCACACCCAAGGTGCCAGGATGGAAACCTCTTGCTGCTCTTCACTGCTCCCTGCAACAGCATTCACAGCCCCAAACATACAATGGATCTGGGCCTCCCCGGCTTAGTAAAGGCCAACCATGCCCTCAGCCAGACTGGTGACTTATGCCAGAGCCCAGCTCCCACATTGCAAACGTCCTGCAATTTCTCCCACACCCAAGGTGCCAGGACGGAAACCTCTTGCTGGTCTTCACTGCTCCCTGCAACCGCATTCCCAGCCCCACAAACAAAATGGCTCTGACCTTCCCCAGCATAGTAAAGGCCAACCACGCACTCGGCCACACTGGGGACTTCAGCCAGAGCCCAGCTCCCACATTGCAAACGTCCTGCAATTTCTCCCACACCCAAGGTGCCAGGACGGAAACCTCTTGCTGGTCTTCACGGCTCCCTGCAACCGCATTCCCAGCACCACAAACACAACGGCTCTGGGCTTCCCCAGTATACTAAAGGCCAAACATGCACTCAGCCAGACTGGTGACTTCAGCCAGAGCCCAGCTCCCACACTGCAAAGATTCGGCCATTTCTCCCACACCCAAGGTGCCAGGAAGGAAACCTCTTGCTGGCCTTCACTGCTCCCTGCAACCGCATTCCCAGCCCCACAAAAAAAACGGCTCTGGGCTTCCCCAGCATACTAAAGGCCAACCATGCACTCGGCCACACTGGGGACTTCAGCCAGAGCCCAGCTCCCACATTGCAAACGTCCAGCGATTTCTCTCACAGCAAAGAATGACAGCACGTAAAGTTCTTGCTGGTCTTCACTGCTCCCTGCAACCGCATTCACAGCCCCAAAAACAAAAAGCCTCTGGGATTCCCCAGCATACCAAAGGTCAACCATGCACTCGGCCACACTGGTGACGTAAGCCAGAGCCCAGCTCCCACATTGAAACGTCCAGGAATTTCTCCCACACCCAAGGTGCCAGGACGGAAACCTGTTCCTGGTCTTCACTGCTCCCTGCAACAGCATTCACAGCCCCAAACATACAATGGATCTGGGCCTCCCCGGCTTAGTAAAGGCCAACCATGCCCTCAGCCAGACTGGTGACTTATGCCAGAGCCCAGCTCCCACATTGAAACGTCCAGCAATTTCTCCCACACCCAAGGTGCCAGGAGGGAAACCTCTTGCTGGTCTTCACTGCTCCCTGCAACCGCATTCCCAGCCCCACAAACAAAGCAGCTCTGGGCTTCCGCAGCATACTAAAGGCCAACCATGCACTCGGCCACACTGGTGACTTCAGCCAGAGCCCAGCTCCCACATTGCAAACGTCCTGCAATTTCTCCCACACCCAAGGTGCCAGGACGGAAACCTCTTGCTTCTCTTCACTGCTCCCTGCAACCGCAGTCCCAGACACACAAACACAACGGCTCTGGGCTTCCCCAGCATACTAAAGGCCAACCATGCCCTCAGCCACACTGGTGACTTCAGCCAGAGCCCAGCTCCCACATTGCAAACGTCCAGCAATTTCTCCCACACCCAAGGTGCCAGGACGGAAACCTCTTGCTGGTCTTCACTGCTCCCTGCAACCGCATTCCCAGCCCCACAAAAAAAACAGCTCTGGGCTTCCCCAGCATACTAAAGGCCAACCATGCACTCGGCCACACTGGGGACTTTAGCCAGAGCCCAGCTCCCACATTGCAAACGTCCAGTAATTTCCCCCACACCAAAGGTGCCAGGATGGAAACCTCTTGCTGGTCTTCACTGCTCCCTGCAACCGCATTCCCAGCCCCACAAACAAAGCTGCTCTGGCTTTCCCCAGCGTACTAAAGGCCAACCATGCACTAAGCCACACTGGTGACTTCAGCCAGAGCCCAGCTCCCATATTGCAAACGTCCAGCGATTTCTCCCACACCCAAGGTGCCAGGATGGAAACCTCTTGCTGCTCTTCACTGCTCCCTGCAACCGCATTAACAGCCCCAAACATACAATGGATCTGGGCCTCCCCGGCTTAGTAAAGGCCAACCATGCCCTCAGCCAGACTGGTGACTTATGCCAGAGCCCAGCTCCCACATTGAAACGTCCAGCAATTTCTCCCACACCCAAGGTGCCAGGACGGAAACCTCTTGCTGGTCTTCACTGCTCCCTGCAACCGCATTCCCATCCCCACAAACAAAGCAGCTCTGGGCTTCCCCAGCATACTAAAGGCCAACCATGCACTCGGCCACACTGGGGACTTCAGCCAGAGCCCAGCTCCCACATTGCAAACGTCCTGCAATTTCTCCCACACCCAAGGTGCCAGGACGGAAACCTCTTGCTGGTCTTCACGGCTCCCTGCAACCGCATTCCCAGCACCACAAACACAACGGCTCTGGGCTTCCCCAGTATACTAAAGGCCAAACATGCACTCAGCCAGACTGGTGACTTCAGCCAGAGCCCAGCTCCCACACTGCAAAGATTCGGCCATTTCTCCCACACCCAAGGAGACAGGAAGGAAACCTCTTGCTGCTCTTCACTGCTGCCTGCAACCGCAGTCCCAGACACAAAAACACAATGGCTCTGGGCTTCCCCAGCATACTAAAGGCCAACCATGCACTCGGCCAGACTGGTGACTTATGCCAGAGCCCAGCTCCCACATTGCAAACGTCCAGCAATTTCTCCCACACCCAAGGTGCCAGGACGGAAACCTCTTGCTGGTCTTCACTGCTCCCTGCAACAGCATTCCCAGCCCCAAAAACAAAACGGCTCTGGGCTTCCCCAGCATACTAAAGGCCAACCACGCACTCGGCCACACTGGGGACTTCAGCCAGAGCCCAGCTCCCACATTGCAAACGTCCAGCAATTTCTCCCACACCAAGGGTGCCAGGACGGAAACCTGTTCCTGGTCTTCACTGCTCCCTGCAACCGCATTCCCAGCCCCACAAAAAAAACAGCTCTGGCCTTCCCCAGCATAGTAAAGGCCAAACATGCACTCGGCCACACTGGGGACTTCAGCCAGAGCCCAGCTCCCACATTGCAAACGTCCTGCAATTTCTCCCACACCCAAGGTGCCAGGATGGAAACCTCTTGCTGCTCTTCACTGCTCCCTGCAACCGCATTCCCAGCACCACAAACACAATGGCTCTGGGCTTCCCCAGTATACTAAAAGCCAACCATACACTCAGCCAGACTGGTGACTTTAGCCAGAGCCCAGCTCCCACATTGCAAACGTCCAGCAATTTCTCCCACACCCAAGGTGCCAGGATGGAAACCTCTTGCTGGTCTTCACTGCTCCCTGCAACCGCATTCCCAGCCCCACAAAAAAAACAGCTCTGGCCTTCCCCAGCATACTAAAGGCCAACCATGCACTCGGCCACACTGGGGACTTCAGCCAGAGCCCAGCTCCCACATTGCAAACGTCCAGCGATTTCTCTCACAGCAAAGAAGGACAGCACGTAAAGTTCTTGCTGGTCTTCACTGCTCCCTGCAACCGCATTCACAGCCCCAAAAACAAAAAGCCTCTGGGATTCCCCAGCATACCAAACGTCAACCATGCACTCGGCCACACTGGAGACGTAAGCCAGAGCACAGCTCCAAAAATGAAAACGTCCATCAATTTCTCCCACACCCAAGGTGCCAGGATGGAAACCTGTTCCTGGTCTTCACTGCTCCCTGCAACCTCATTCCCAGACAGAAAAACACAATGGCACTGGTCTTCCCCGGCTTAGTAAAGGCCAACCATGCCCTCAGCCAGACTGGTGAATTATGCCAGAGCCCAGCTCCCACATTGCAAACGTCCAGCAATTTCTCCCACACCCAAGGTGCCAGGACGGAAACCTCTTGCTGGTCTTCACTGCTCCCTGCAACCGCATTCCCAGCCCCACAAAAAAAACAGCTCTGGGCTTCCCCAGCATACTAAAGGCCAAACATGCACTCGGCCACACTGGGGACTTCAGCCAGAGCCCAGCTCCCACATTGCAAACGTCCTGCAATTTCTCCCACACCCAAGGTGCCAGGATGGAAACCTCTTGCTGCTCTTCACTGCTCCCTGCAACCGCATTCACAGCCCCAAAAAGAAAAAGCCTCTGGGATTCCCCAGCATAGTAAAGGCCAAACATGCACTCGGCCAGACTGGGGACTTCAGCCAGAGCCCAGCTCCCACATTGCAAACGTCCTGCAATTTCTCCCACACCCAAGGTGCCAGGACGGAAACCTCTTGCTGCTCTTCACTGCTGCCTGCAACCGCAGTCCCAGACACAAAAACACAACGGCTCTGGGCTTCCCCAGCATACTAAAGGCCAACCACGCACTCGGCCAGACTGGTGACTTCAGCCAGAGCCCAGCTCCCACATTGCAAACGTCCAGCAATTTCTCCCACACCCAAGGTGCCAGGATGGAAACCTCTTGCTGGTCTTCACTGCTCCCTGCAACCGCATTCCCAGCCCCACAAAAAAACCAGCTCTGGCCTTCCCCAGCATACTAAAGGCCAACCATGCACTCGGCCACACTGGGGACTTCAGCCAGAGCCCAGCTCCCACATTGCAAACGTCCTGCAATTTCTCCCACACCCAAGGTGCCAGGATGGAAACCTCTTGCTGGTCTTCACTGCTCCCTGCAACCGCATTCCCAGCACCACAAACACAATGGCTCTGGGCTTCCCCAGTATACTAAAAGCCAACCATACACTCAGCCAGACTGGTGACTTTAGCCAGAGCCCAGCTCCCACATTGCAAACATTCGGCCATTTCTCCCACACCCAAGGTGCCAGGACGGAAACCTCTTGCTGCTCTTCACTGCTGCCTGCAACTGCAGTCCCAGACACAAAAACACAATGGCTCTGGGCTTCCCCAGCATACTAAAGGCCAACCATGCACTCGGCCACACTGGTGACTTCAGCCAGAGCCCAGCTCCCACATTGCAAACGTCCAGCAATTTCTCCCACACACAAGGTGCCAGGACGGAAACCTGTTCCTGGTCTTCACTGCTCCCTGCAACCTCATTCCCAGACAGAAAAACACAATGGCACTGGTCTTCCCCGGCTTAGTAAAGGCCAACCATGCCCTCAGCCACACTGGTGACTTATGCCAGAGCCCAGCTCCCACATTGCAAACGTCCAGCAATTTCTCCCACACCCAACGTGCCAGGATGGAAACCTCTTGCTGGTCTTCACTGCTCCCTGCAACAGCATTCACAGTCCCAAACATACAATGGATCTGGGCCTCCCCGGCTTAGTAAAGGCCAACCATGCCCTCAGCCAGACTGGTGACTTATGCCAGAGCCCAGCTCCCACATTGAAACGTCCAGCAATTTCTCCCACACCCAAGGTGCCAGGATGGAAACCTCTTGCTGCTCTTCACTGCTCCCTGCAACCGCATTCCCAGCCCCACAAAAAAAACGGCTCTGGGCTTCCCCAGCATAGTAAAGGCCAATCACGCACTCGGCCACACTGGGGACTTCAGCCAGAGCCCAGCTCCCACATTGCAAACGTCCAGCGATTTCTCTCACAGCAAAGAATGACAGCACGTAAAGTTCTTGCTGCTCTTCACTGCTCCCTGCAACCGCATTCACAGCCCCAAAAACAAAAAGCCTCTGGGATTCCCCAGCATACCAAAGGTCAACCATGCACTCGGCCACACTGGTGACGTAAGCCAGAGCCCAGCTCCCACATTGAAACGTCCAGGAATTTCTCCCACACCCAAGGTGCCAGGATGGAAACCTCTTGCTGGTCTTCACTGCTCCCTGCAACAGCATTCACAGCCCCAAACATACAATGGATCTGGGCCTCCCCGGCTTAGTAAAGGCCAACCATGCCCTCAGCCAGACTGGTGACTTATGCCAGAGCCCAGCTCCCACATTGCAAACGTCCTGCAATTTCTCCCACACCCAAGGTGCCAGGACGGAAACCTCTTGCTGGTCTTCACTGCTCCCTGCAACCGCATTCCCAGCCCCAGAAACAAAGCAGCTCTGGGCTTCCGCAGCATACTAAAGGCCAACCATGCACTCGGCCACACTGGTGACTTCAGCCAGAGCCCAGCTCCCACATTGCAAACGTCCTGCAATTTCTCCCACACCCAAGGTGCCAGGACGGAAACCTCTTGCTTCTCTTCACTGCTCCCTGCAACCGCAGTCCCAGACACAAAAACACAACGGCTCTGGGCTTCCCCAGCATACTAAAGGCCAACCATGCACTCGGCCACACTGGTGACTTCAGCCAGAGCCCAGCTCCCACATTGCAAACGTCCAGCAATTTCTCCCACACCCAAGGTGCCAGGACGGAAACCTCTTGCTGGTCTTCACTGCTCCCTGCAACCGCATTCCCAGCCCCACAAAAAAACCAGCTCTGGCCTTCCCCAGCATACTAAAGGCCAACCATGCACTCGGCCACACTGGGGACTTCAGCCAGAGCCCAGCTCCCACATTGCAAACGTCCAGCAATTTCTCCCACACCAAAGGTGCCAGGATGGAAACCTCTTGCTGGTCTTCACTGCTCCCTGCAACCGCATTCCCAGCCCCACAAACAAAGCAGCTCTGGCTTTCCCCAGCGTACTAAAGGCCAACCATGCACTAAGCCACACTGGTGACTTCAGCCAGAGCCCAGCTCCCATATTGCAAACGTCCAGCGATTTCTCCCACACCCAAGGTGCCAGGATGGAAACCTCTTGCTGCTCTTCACTGCTCCCTGCAACCGCATTAACAGCCCCAAACATACAATGGATCTGGGCCTCCCCGGCTTAGTAAAGGCCAACCATGCCCTCAGCCAGACTGGTGACTTATGCCAGAGCCCAGCTCCCACATTGCAAACATTCGACCATTTCTCCCACACCCAAGGAGACAGGACGGAAACCTCTTGCTGGTCTTCACTGCTCCCTGCAACCGCATTCCCAGCCCCACAAACAAAATGGCTCTGACCTTCCCCAGCATAGTAAAGGCCAACCACGCACTCGGCCACACTGGGGACTTCAGCCAGAGCCCAGCTCCCACATTGCAAACGTCCTGCAATTTCTCCCACACCCAAGGTGCCAGGACGGAAACCTCTTGCTGGTCTTCACGGCTCCCTGCAACCGCATTCCCAGCACCACAAACACAACGGCTCTGGGCTTCCCCAGTATACTAAAGGCCAAACATGCACTCAGCCAGACTGGTGACTTCAGCCAGAGCCCAGCTCCCACACTGCAAAGATTCGGCCATTTCTCCCACACCCAAGGTGCCAGGAAGGAAACCTCTTGCTGGCCTTCACTGCTCCCTGCAACCGCATTCCCAGCCCCACAAAAAAAACGGCTCTGGGCTTCCCCAGCATACTAAAGGCCAACCATGCACTCGGCCACACTGGGGACTTCAGCCAGAGCCCAGCTCCCACATTGCAAACGTCCAGCGATTTCTCTCACAGCAAAGAATGACAGCACGTAAAGTTCTTGCTGGTCTTCACTGCTCCCTGCAACCGCATTCACAGCCCCAAAAACAAAAAGCCTCTGGGATTCCCCAGCATACCAAAGGTCAACCATGCACTCGGCCACACTGGTGACGTAAGCCAGAGCCCAGCTCCCACATTGAAACGTCCTGCAATTTCTCCCACACCCAAGGTGCCAGGATGGAAACCTCTTGCTGCTCTTCACTGCTCCCTGCAACCGCATTCACAGCCCCAAAAAGAAAAAGCCTCTGGGATTCCCCAGCATAGTAAAGGCCAAACATGCACTCGGCCAGACTGGGGACTTCAGCCAGAGCCCAGCTCCCACATTGCAAACGTCCTGCAATTTCTCCCACACCCAAGGTGCCAGGACGGAAACCTCTTGCTGCTCTTCACTGCTGCCTGCAACCGCAGTCCCAGACACAAAAACACAACGGCTCTGGGCTTCCCCAGCATACTAAAGGCCAACCACGCACTCGGCCAGACTGGTGACTTCAGCCAGAGCCCAGCTCCCACATTGCAAACGTCCAGCAATTTCTCCCACACCCAAGGTGCCAGGATGGAAACCTCTTGCTGGTCTTCACTGCTCCCTGCAACCGCATTCCCAGCCCCACAAAAAAAACAGCTCTGGCCTTCCCCAGCATACTAAAGGCCAACCATGCACTCGGCCACACTGGGGACTTCAGCCAGAGCCCAGCTCCCACATTGCAAACGTCCTGCAATTTCTCCCACACCCAAGGTGCCAGGATGGAAACCTCTTGCTGGTCTTCACTGCTCCCTGCAACCGCATTCCCAGCACCACAAACACAATGGCTCTGGGCTTCCCCAGTATACTAAAAGCCAACCATACACTCAGCCAGACTGGTGACTTTAGCCAGAGCCCAGCTCCCACATTGCAAACATTCGGCCATTTCTCCCACACCCAAGGTGCCAGGACGGAAACCTCTTGCTGCTCTTCACTGCTGCCTGCAACTGCAGTCCCAGACACAAAAACACAATGGCTCTGGGCTTCCCCAGCATACTAAAGGCCAACCATGCACTCGGCCACACTGGTGACTTCAGCCAGAGCCCAGCTCCCACATTGCAAACGTCCAGCAATTTCTCCCACACACAAGGTGCCAGGACGGAAACCTGTTCCTGGTCTTCACTGCTCCCTGCAACCTCATTCCCAGACAGAAAAACACAATGGCACTGGTCTTCCCCGGCTTAGTAAAGGCCAACCATGCCCTCAGCCACACTGGTGACTTATGCCAGAGCCCAGCTCCCACATTGCAAACGTCCAGCAATTTCTCCCACACCCAACGTGCCAGGATGGAAACCTCTTGCTGGTCTTCACTGCTCCCTGCAACAGCATTCACAGTCCCAAACATACAATGGATCTGGGCCTCCCCGGCTTAGTAAAGGCCAACCATGCCCTCAGCCAGACTGGTGACTTATGCCAGAGCCCAGCTCCCACATTGAAACGTCCAGCAATTTCTCCCACACCCAAGGTGCCAGGATGGAAACCTCTTGCTGCTCTTCACTGCTCCCTGCAACCGCATTCCCAGCCCCACAAAAAAAACGGCTCTGGGCTTCCCCAGCATAGTAAAGGCCAATCACGCACTCGGCCACACTGGGGACTTCAGCCAGAGCCCAGCTCCCACATTGCAAACGTCCAGCGATTTCTCTCACAGCAAAGAATGACAGCACGTAAAGTTCTTGCTGCTCTTCACTGCTCCCTGCAACCGCATTCACAGCCCCAAAAACAAAAAGCCTCTGGGATTCCCCAGCATACCAAAGGTCAACCATGCACTCGGCCACACTGGTGACGTAAGCCAGAGCCCAGCTCCCACATTGAAACGTCCAGGAATTTCTCCCACACCCAAGGTGCCAGGATGGAAACCTCTTGCTGGTCTTCACTGCTCCCTGCAACAGCATTCACAGCCCCAAACATACAATGGATCTGGGCCTCCCCGGCTTAGTAAAGGCCAACCATGCCCTCAGCCAGACTGGTGACTTATGCCAGAGCCCAGCTCCCACATTGCAAACGTCCTGCAATTTCTCCCACACCCAAGGTGCCAGGACGGAAACCTCTTGCTGGTCTTCACTGCTCCCTGCAACCGCATTCCCAGCCCCAGAAACAAAGCAGCTCTGGGCTTCCGCAGCATACTAAAGGCCAACCATGCACTCGGCCACACTGGTGACTTCAGCCAGAGCCCAGCTCCCACATTGCAAACGTCCTGCAATTTCTCCCACACCCAAGGTGCCAGGACGGAAACCTCTTGCTTCTCTTCACTGCTCCCTGCAACCGCAGTCCCAGACACAAAAACACAACGGCTCTGGGCTTCCCCAGCATACTAAAGGCCAACCATGCACTCGGCCACACTGGTGACTTCAGCCAGAGCCCAGCTCCCACATTGCAAACGTCCAGCAATTTCTCCCACACCCAAGGTGCCAGGACGGAAACCTCTTGCTGGTCTTCACTGCTCCCTGCAACCGCATTCCCAGCCCCACAAAAAAACCAGCTCTGGCCTTCCCCAGCATACTAAAGGCCAACCATGCACTCGGCCACACTGGGGACTTCAGCCAGAGCCCAGCTCCCACATTGCAAACGTCCAGCAATTTCTCCCACACCAAAGGTGCCAGGATGGAAACCTCTTGCTGGTCTTCACTGCTCCCTGCAACCGCATTCCCAGCCCCACAAACAAAGCAGCTCTGGCTTTCCCCAGCGTACTAAAGGCCAACCATGCACTAAGCCACACTGGTGACTTCAGCCAGAGCCCAGCTCCCATATTGCAAACGTCCAGCGATTTCTCCCACACCCAAGGTGCCAGGATGGAAACCTCTTGCTGCTCTTCACTGCTCCCTGCAACCGCATTAACAGCCCCAAACATACAATGGATCTGGGCCTCCCCGGCTTAGTAAAGGCCAACCATGCCCTCAGCCAGACTGGTGACTTATGCCAGAGCCCAGCTCCCACATTGCAAACATTCGACCATTTCTCCCACACCCAAGGAGACAGGACGGAAACCTCTTGCTGGTCTTCACTGCTCCCTGCAACCGCATTCCCAGCCCCACAAACAAAATGGCTCTGACCTTCCCCAGCATAGTAAAGGCCAACCACGCACTCGGCCACACTGGGGACTTCAGCCAGAGCCCAGCTCCCACATTGCAAACGTCCTGCAATTTCTCCCACACCCAAGGTGCCAGGACGGAAACCTCTTGCTGGTCTTCACGGCTCCCTGCAACCGCATTCCCAGCACCACAAACACAACGGCTCTGGGCTTCCCCAGTATACTAAAGGCCAAACATGCACTCAGCCAGACTGGTGACTTCAGCCAGAGCCCAGCTCCCACACTGCAAAGATTCGGCCATTTCTCCCACACCCAAGGTGCCAGGAAGGAAACCTCTTGCTGGCCTTCACTGCTCCCTGCAACCGCATTCCCAGCCCCACAAAAAAAACGGCTCTGGGCTTCCCCAGCATACTAAAGGCCAACCATGCACTCGGCCACACTGGGGACTTCAGCCAGAGCCCAGCTCCCACATTGCAAACGTCCAGCGATTTCTCTCACAGCAAAGAATGACAGCACGTAAAGTTCTTGCTGGTCTTCACTGCTCCCTGCAACCGCATTCACAGCCCCAAAAACAAAAAGCCTCTGGGATTCCCCAGCATACCAAAGGTCAACCATGCACTCGGCCACACTGGTGACGTAAGCCAGAGCCCAGCTCCCACATTGAAACGTCCAGGAATTTCTCCCACACCCAAGGTGCCAGGACGGAAACCTGTTCCTGGTCTTCACTGCTCCCTGCAACAGCATTCACAGCCCCAAACATACAATGGATCTGGGCCTCCCCGGCTTAGTAAAGGCCAACCATGCCCTCAGCCAGACTGGTGACTTATGCCAGAGCCCAGCTCCCACATTGAAACGTCCAGCAATTTCTCCCACACCCAAGGTGCCAGGAGGGAAACCTCTTGCTGGTCTTCACTGCTCCCTGCAACCGCATTCCCAGCCCCACAAACAAAGCAGCTCTGGGCTTCCGCAGCATACTAAAGGCCAACCATGCACTCGGCCACACTGGTGACTTCAGCCAGAGCCCAGCTCCCACATTGCAAACGTCCTGCAATTTCTCCCACACCCAAGGTGCCAGGACGGAAACCTCTTGCTTCTCTTCACTGCTCCCTGCAACCGCAGTCCCAGACACACAAACACAACGGCTCTGGGCTTCCCCAGCATACTAAAGGCCAACCATGCCCTCAGCCACACTGGTGACTTCAGCCAGAGCCCAGCTCCCACATTGCAAACGTCCAGCAATTTCTCCCACACCCAAGGTGCCAGGACGGAAACCTCTTGCTGGTCTTCACTGCTCCCTGCAACCGCATTCCCAGCCCCACAAAAAAAACAGCTCTGGGCTTCCCCAGCATACTAAAGGCCAACCATGCACTCGGCCACACTGGGGACTTCAGCCAGAGCCCAGCTCCCACATTGCAAACGTCCAGTAATTTCCCCCACACCAAAGGTGCCAGGATGGAAACCTCTTGCTGGTCTTCACTGCTCCCTGCAACCGCATTCCCAGCCCCACAAACAAAGCTGCTCTGGCTTTCCCCAGCGTACTAAAGGCCAACCATGCACTAAGCCACACTGGTGACTTCAGCCAGAGCCCAGCTCCCATATTGCAAACGTCCAGCGATTTCTCCCACACCCAAGGTGCCAGGATGGAAACCTCTTGCTGCTCTTCACTGCTCCCTGCAACCGCATTAACAGCCCCAAACATACAATGGATCTGGGCCTCCCCGGCTTAGTAAAGGCCAACCATGCCCTCAGCCAGACTGGTGACTTATGCCAGAGCCCAGCTCCCACATTGAAACGTCCAGCAATTTCTCCCACACCCAAGGTGCCAGGACGGAAACCTCTTGCTGGTCTTCACTGCTCCCTGCAACCGCATTCCCATCCCCACAAACAAAGCAGCTCTGGGCTTCCCCAGCATACTAAAGGCCAACCATGCACTCGGCCACACTGGGGACTTCAGCCAGAGCCCAGCTCCCACATTGCAAACGTCCTGCAATTTCTCCCACACCCAAGGTGCCAGGACGGAAACCTCTTGCTGGTCTTCACGGCTCCCTGCAACCGCATTCCCAGCACCACAAACACAACGGCTCTGGGCTTCCCCAGTATACTAAAGGCCAAACATGCACTCAGCCAGACTGGTGACTTCAGCCAGAGCCCAGCTCCCACACTGCAAAGATTCGGCCATTTCTCCCACACCCAAGGAGACAGGAAGGAAACCTCTTGCTGCTCTTCACTGCTGCCTGCAACCGCAGTCCCAGACACAAAAACACAATGGCTCTGGGCTTCCCCAGCATACTAAAGGCCAACCATGCACTCGGCCAGACTGGTGACTTATGCCAGAGCCCAGCTCCCACATTGCAAACGTCCAGCAATTTCTCCCACACCCAAGGTGCCAGGACGGAAACCTCTTGCTGCTCTTCACTGCTCCCTGCAACAGCATTCCCAGCCCCAAAAACAAAACGGCTCTGGGCTTCCCCAGCATACTAAAGGCCAACCACGCACTCGGCCACACTGGGGACTTCAGCCAGAGCCCAGCTCCCACATTGCAAACGTCCAGCAATTTCTCCCACACCAAGGGTGCCAGGACGGAAACCTGTTCCTGGTCTTCACTGCTCCCTGCAACCGCATTCCCAGCCCCACAAAAAAAACAGCTCTGGCCTTCCCCAGCATAGTAAAGGCCAAACATGCACTCGGCCACACTGGGGACTTCAGCCAGAGCCCAGCTCCCACATTGCAAACGTCCTGCAATTTCTCCCACACCCAAGGTGCCAGGATGGAAACCTCTTGCTGCTCTTCACTGCTCCCTGCAACCGCATTCCCAGCACCACAAACACAATGGCTCTGGGCTTCCCCAGTATACTAAAAGCCAACCATACACTCAGCCAGACTGGTGACTTTAGCCAGAGCCCAGCTCCCACATTGCAAACATTCGGCCATTTCTCCCACACCCAAGGTGCCAGGATGGAAACCTCTTGCTGCTCTTCACTGCTGCCTGCAACCGCAGTCCCAGACACAAAAACACAACGGCTCTGGGCTTCCCCAGCATACTAAAGGCCAACCATGCACTCGGCCAGACTGGGGACTTCAGCCAGAGCCCAGCTCCCACATTGCAAACGTCCAGCGATTTCTCCCACAGCAAAGAATGACAGCATGTAAAGTTCTTGCTGGAATTCACTGCTCCCTGCAACCGCATTCCCAGACACACAAACACAATGGCTCTGGGCTTCCCCAGCATACTAAAGGCCAACCATACACTCGGCCACACTGGTGACTTCAGCCAGTGCCCAGCTCCCACATTGCAAACGTCCTGCAATTTCTCCCACACCCAAGGTGCCAGGATGGAAACCTCTTGCTGCTCTTCACTGCTCCCTGCAACCGCATTCCCAGCCCCACAAACAAAACGGCTCTGGGCTTCCCCAGCATACTAAAGGCCAACCACGCACTCGGCCACACTGGTGACTTCAGCCAGAGCACAGCTCCCACATTGCAAACGTCCTGCAATTTCTCCCACACCCAAGGTGCCAGGACGGAAACCTCTTGCTGGTCTTCACTGCTGCCTGCAACCGCAGTCCCAGACACAAAAACACAACGGCTCTGGGCTTCCCCAGCATACTAAAGGCCAACCACGCACTCGGCCAGACTGGTGACTTCAGCCAGAGCCCAGCTCCCACATTGCAAACGTCCAGCAATTTCTCCCACACCCAAGGTGCCAGGATGGAAACCTCTTGCTGGTCTTCACTGCTCCCTGCAACCGCATTCCCAGCCCCACAAAAAAAACAGCTCTGGGCTTCCCCAGCATACTAAAGGCCAAACATGCACTCGGCCACACTGGGGACTTCAGCCAGAGCCCAGCTCCCACATTGCAAACGTCCTGCAATTTCTCCCACACCCAAGGTGCCAGGATGGAAACCTCTTGCTGGTCTTCACTGCTGCCTGCAACCGCAGTCCCAGACACAAAAACACAACGGCTCTGGGCTTCCCCAGCATTCTAAAGGCCAACCATGCACTCGGCCAGACTGGTGACTTCAGCCAGAGCCCAGCTCCCACATTGCAAACGTCCAGCAATTTCTCCCACACCCAAGATGCCAGGACGGAAACCTCTTGCTGGTCTTCACTGCTCCCTGCAACCGCATTCACAGCCCCAAGCATGCAATGGATCTGGGCCTCCCCGGCTTAGTAAAGGCCAACCATGCCCTCAGCCAGACTGGTGACTTATGCAAGAGCCCAGCTCCCACATTGAAACGTCGAGCAATTTCTCCCACACCCAAGGTGCCAGGACGGAAACCTCTTGCTGCTCTTCACTGCTCCCTGCAACCGCATTCCCAGACACACAAAAAAAACGGCTCTGGGCTTCCCCAGCATACTAAAGGCCAACCATGCACTCGGCCACACTGGTGACTTCAGCCAGAGCCCAGCTCCCACATTGCAAACGTCCAGCGATATCTCCCACAGCAAAGAATGACAGCACGTAAAGTTCTTGCTGGTCTTCACTGCTCCCTGCAACCGCATTCACAGCCCCAAAAACAAAAAGCCTCTGGGATTCCCCAGCATACCAAAGGTCAACCATGCACTCGGCCACAGTGGAGACGTAAGCCAGAGCACAGCTCCAAAAATGAAAACGTCCAGCAATTTCTCCCACACCAAGGGTGCCAGGACGGAAACCTCTTGCTGGTCTTCACTGCTCCCTGCAACCTCATTCACAGACAGAAAAACACAATGGCACTGGTCTTCCCCGGCTTAGTAAAGGCCAACCATGCCCTCAGCCAGACTGGTGACTTATGCCAGAGCCCAGCTCCCACATTGCAAACGTCCAGCAATTTCTCCCACACCCAAGGTGCCAGGACGGAAACCTCCTGCTGGTCTTCACTGCTCCCTGCAACCGCATTCCCAGCACCACAAACACAATGGCTCTGGGCTTCCCCAGCATACTAAAGGCCAACCATGCACTCGGCAAGACTGGGGACCTCAGCCAGAGCCCAGCTCCCACATTGCAAACGTCCTGCAATTTCTCCCACACCCAAGGTGCCAGGATGGAAACCTCTTGCTGGTCTTCACTGCTCCCTGCAACCGCATTCCCAGCACCACAAACACAACGGCTCTGGGCTTCCCCAGTATACTAAAGGCCAACCATACACTCAGCCAGACTGGTGACTTTAGCCAGAGCCCAGCTCCCACATTGCAAACATTCGGCCATTTCTCCCACACCCAAGGTGCCAGGACGGAAACCTCTTGCTGCTCTTCACTGCTGCCTGCAACCGCAGTCCCAGACACAAAAACATAACGGCTCTGGGCTTCCCCAGCATACTAAAGGCCAACCATGCACTCGGCCACACTGGTGACTTCAGCCAGAGCCCAGCTCCCACATTGCAAACGTCCAGCAATTTCTCCCACACCCAAGGTGCCAGGACGGAAACCTGTTCCTGGTCTTCACAGCTCCCTGAAACCGCATGCCCAGCCCTACAAAAAAAACGGCTCTGGCCTTCCCCAGCATAGTAAAGGCCAAACATGCACTCGGCCAGACTGGGGACTTCAGCCAGAGCCCAGCTCCCACATTGCAAACGTCCAGCGATTTCTCCCACAGCAAAGAACGACAGCATGTAAAGTTCTTGCTGGAATTCACTGCTCCCTGCAACCGCATTCCCAGCCCCAGAAACACAATGGCTCTGGGCTTTCCCAGCATACTAAAGGCCAACCATACACTCGGCCACACTGGTGACTTCAGCCAGAGCCCAGCTCCCACATTGCAAATGTCCAGCGATTTCTCCCACACCCAAGGTGCCAGGATGGAAACCTCTTGCTGGTCTTCACTGCTCCCTGCAACCGCATTCCCAGCCCCACAAACAAAACGGCTGTGGGCTTCCCCAGCATACTAAAGGCCAACCACGCACTCGGCCACACTGGTGACTTCAGCCAGAGCCCAGCTCCCACATTGCAAACGTCCAGCGATTTCTCTCACAGCAAAGAATGACAGCATGTAAAGTTCTTACTGGTCTTCACTGCTCCCTGCAACCGCATTCACAGCCCCAAAAACAAAAAGCCTCTGGGCTTCCCCAGCATACCAAAGGCCAACCACGCACTCGGCCACACTGGTGACGTAAGCCACAGCACAGCTCCAAAAATTAAAACGTCCAGCGATTTCTCCCACACCAAGGGGGCCAGGACGGAAACCTGTTCCTGGTCTTCACTGCTCCCTGCAACCTCATTCCCAGACAGAAAAACACAATGGCTCTGGTCTTCCCCAGCATACTAAAGGCCAAACATGCACTCGGCCACACTGGGGACTTCAGCCAGAGCCCAGATCCCACATTGCAAACGTCCAGCGATTTCTCCCACAGCAAAGAATGACAGCATGTAAAGTTCTTGCTGGAATTCACTGCTCCCTGCAACCGCATTCCCAGACACACAAACACAATGGCTCTGGGCTTTCCCAGCATACTAAAGGCCAACCATACACTCGGCCACACTGGTGACTTCAGACAGAGCCCAGCTCCCACATTGCAAACGTCCAGCGATTTCTCCCACACCCAAGGTGCCAGGATGGAAACCTCTTGCTGGTCTTCACTGCTCCCTGCAACCGCATTCCCAGCCCCACAAACAAAACGGCTCTGGGCTTCCCCAGCATACTAAAGGCCAACCACGCACTCGGCCACACTGGTGACTTCAGCCAGAGCACAGCTCCCACATTGCAAACGTCCAGCGATTTCTCTCACAGCAAAGAATGACAGCACGTAAAGTTCTTGCTGGTCTTCACTGCTCCCTGCAACCGCATTCACAGCCCCACAAACAAAGCAGATCTGGGATTCCCTAGCATACCAAAGGCCAACCACGCACTCGGCCACACTGGTGACGTAAGCCAGAGCACAGCTCCAAAAATGAAAACGTCCAGCGATTTCTCCCACACCAAGGGGGCCAGGACGGAAACCTGTTCCTGGTCTTCACTGCTCCCTGCAACCTCATTCCCAGACAGAAAAACACAATGGCTCTGGTCTTCCCCAGCATACTAAAGGCCAACAATGCACTCAGCCACACTGGTGACTTCAGCCAGAGCCCAGCTCCCACATTGCAAATGTCCATCAATTTCTCCCACACCCAAGGTGCCAGGATGGAAACCTCTTGCTGCTCTTCACTGCTCCCTGCAACCGCATTCCCAGCCCCAAACATACAATGGATCTGGGCCTCCCCGGCTTAGTAAAGGCCAACCATGCCCTCAGCCAGACTGGTGACTTCAGCCAGAGCCCAGCTCCCACATTGCAAACGTCCAGCAATTTCTCCCACACCCAAGGTGCCAGGATGGAAACCTGTTCCTGGTCTTCACTGCTCCCTGCAACCGCATTCCCAGCCCCACAAACAAAACGGCTCTGGGCTTCCCCAGCATACTAAAGGCCAACAACGCACTCGGCCACACTGGTGACTTCAGCCAGAGCCCAGCTCCCACATTGCAAACGTCCAGCGATTTCTCTCACAGCAAAGAATGACAGCACGTAAAGTTCTTGCTGGTCTTCACTGCTCCCTGCAACCGCATTCACAGCCCCAAAAACAAAAAGCCTCTGGGATTCCCCAGCATACCAAAGGTCAACCATGCACTCGGCCACACTGGAGACGTAAGCCAGAGCACAGCTCCAAAAATGAAAACGTCCATCAATTTCTCCCACACCCAAGGTGCCAGGATGGAAACCTGTTCCTGGTCTTCACTGCTCCCTGCAACCTCATTCCCAGACAGAAAAACACAATGGCACTGGTCTTCCCCGGCTTAGTAAAGGCCAACCATGCCCTCAGCCAGACTGGTGACTTATGCCAGAGCCCAGCTCCCACATTGCAAACGTCCAGCAATTTCTCCCACACCCAAGGTGCCAGGACGGAAACCTCTTGCTGCTCTTCACTGCTCCCTGCAACCGCATTCCCAGCCCCACAAAAAAAACAGCTCTGGCCTTCCCCAGCATACTAAAGGCCAAACATGCACTCGGCAAGACTGGGGACTTCAGCCAGAGCCCAGCTCCCACATTGCAAACGTCCTGCAATTTCTCCCACATCCAAGGTGCCAGGATGGAAACCTCTTGCTGGTCTTCACTGCTCCCTGCAACCGCATTCCCAGCACCACAAACACAACGGCTCTAGGCTTCCCCAGTATACTAAAGGCCAACCATACACTCAGCCAGACTGGTAACTTCAGCCAGAGCCCAGCTCCCACATTGCAAACATTCGGCCATTTCTCCCACACCCAAGGTGCCAGGACGGAAACCTCTTGCTGCTCTTCACTGCTGCCTGCAACCGCAGTCCCAGACACAAAAACACAACGGCTCTGGGCTTCCCCAGCATACTAAAGGCCAACCATGCACTCGGCCACACTGGTGACTTCAGCCAGAGCCCAGCTCCCACATTGCAAATGTCCAGCAATTTCTCCCACACCCAAGGTGCCAGGACGGAAACCTGTTCCTGGTCTTCACAGCTCCCTGCAACCGCATTCCCAGACACACAAACAAAGCAGCTCTGGCCTTCCCCAGCATAGTAAAGGCCAAACATGCACTTGGCCACACTGGGGACTTCAGCCAGAGCCCAGCTCCCACATTGAAACGTCCAGCAATTTCTCCCACAGCAAAGAATGACAGCATGTAAAGTTCTTGCTGGAATTCACTGCTCCCTGCAACCGCATTCCCATCCCCAAAAACAAAAAGCCTCTGGGATTCCCCAGCATACCAAAGGTCAACCATGCACTCGGCCACAGTGGAGACGTAAGCCAGAGCACAGCTCCAAAAATGAAAACGTCCAGCAATTTCTCCCACACCAAGGGTGCCAGGACGGAAACCTCTTGCTGGTCTTCACTGCTCCCTGCAACCTCATTCCCAGACAGAAAAACACAATGGCACTGGTCTTCCCCGGCTTAGTAAAGGCCAACCATGCCCTCAGCCAGACTGGTGACTTATGCCAGAGCCCAGCTCCCACATTGCAAACGTCCAGCAATTTCTCCCACACCCAAGGTGCCAGGACGGAAACCTCTTGCTGGTCTTCACTGCTCCCTGCAACCTCATTCCCAGACAGAAAAACACAATGGCACTGGTCTTCCCCGGCTTAGTAAAGGCCAACCATGCCCTCAGCCAGACTGGTGACTTATGCCAGAGCCCAGCTCCCACATTGCAAACGTCCAGCAATTTCTCCCACACCCAAGGTGCCAGGACGGAAACCTCCTGCTGGTCTTCACTGCTCCCTGCAACCGCATTCCCAGCACCACAAACACAATGGCTCTGGGCTTCCCCAGCATACTAAAGGCCAACCATACACTCGGCCACACTGGTGACTTCAGCCAGTGCCCAGCTCCCACATTGCAAACGTCCAGCGATTTCTCCCACACCCAAGGTGCCAGGATGGAAACCTCTTGCTGGTCTTCACTGCTCCCTGCAACCGCATTCCCAGCCCCACAAACAAAACGGCTCTGGGCTTCCCCAGCATACTAAAGGCCAACCACGCACTCGGCCACACTGGTGACTTCAGCCAGAGCCCAGCTCCCACATTGCAAACGTCCAGCGATTTCTCTCACAGCAAAGAATGACAGCACGTAAAGTTCTTGCTGGTCTTCACTGCTCCCTGCAACCGCATTCACAGCCCCAAAAACAAAAAGCCTCTGGGATTCCCCAGCATACCAAAGGCCAACCACGCACTCGGCCACACTGGTGACGTAAGCCACAGCACAGCTCCAAAAATGAAAACGTCCAGCGATTTCTCCCACACCAAGGGGGCCAGGACGGAAACCTGTTCCTGGTCTTCACTGCTCCCTGCAACCTCATTCCCAGACAGAAAAACACAATGGCTCTGGTCTTCCCCAGCATACTAAAGGCCAACAATGCACTCAGCCATACTGGTGACTTCAGCCAGAGCCCAGCTCCCACATTGCAAACATTCGGCGATTTCTCCCACACCCAAGGTGCCAGGATGGAAACCTCTTGCTGGTCTTCACTGCTCCCTGCAACCGCATTCACAGCCCCAAGCATACAATGGATCTGGGCCTCCCCGGCTTAGTAAAGGGCAACCATGCCCTCAGCCAGACTGGTGACTTATGCCAGAGCCCAGCTCCGACATTGCAAACGTCCAGCAATTTCTCCCACACCCAAGGTGTCAGGATGGAAACCTGTTCCTGGTCTTCACTGCTCCCTGCAACCGCATTCCCAGCCCCACAAACAAAACGGCTCTGGGCTTCCCCAGCATACTAAAGGCCAACCACGCACTCGGCCACACTGGTGACTTCAGCCAGAGCCCAGCTCCCACATTGCAAACGTCCAGCGATTTCTCTCACAGCAAAGAAGGACAGCACGTAAAGTTCTTGCTGGTCTTCACTGCTCCCTGCAACCGCATTCACAGCCCCAAAAACAAAAAGCCTCTGGGATTCCCCAGCATACCAAACGTCAACCATGCACTCGGCCACACTGGAGACGTAAGCCAGAGCACAGCTCCAAAAATGAAAACGTCCATCAATTTCTCCCACACCCAAGGTGCCAGGATGGAAACCTGTTCCTGGTCTTCACTGCTCCCTGCAACCTCATTCCCAGACAGAAAAACACAATGGCACTGGTCTTCCCCGGCTTAGTAAAGGCCAACCATGCCCTCAGCCAGACTGGTGAATTATGCCAGAGCCCAGCTCCCACATTGCAAACGTCCAGCAATTTCTCCCACACCCAAGGTGCCAGGACGGAAACCTCTTGCTGGTCTTCACTGCTCCCTGCAACCGCATTCCCAGCCCCACAAAAAAAACAGCTCTGGGCTTCCCCAGCATACTAAAGGCCAAACATGCACTCGGCCACACTGGGGACTTCAGCCAGAGCCCAGCTCCCACATTGCAAACGTCCTGCAATTTCTCCCACACCCAAGGTGCCAGGATGGAAACCTCTTGCTGCTCTTCACTGCTCCCTGCAACCGCATTCACAGCCCCAAAAAGAAAAAGCCTCTGGGATTCCCCAGCATAGTAAAGGCCAAACATGCACTCGGCCAGACTGGGGACTTCAGCCAGAGCCCAGCTCCCACATTGCAAACGTCCTGCAATTTCTCCCACACCCAAGGTGCCAGGACGGAAACCTCTTGCTGCTCTTCACTGCTGCCTGCAACCGCAGTCCCAGACACAAAAACACAACGGCTCTGGGCTTCCCCAGCATACTAAAGGCCAACCATGCACTCGGCCAGACTGGTGACTTCAGCCAGAGCCCAGCTCCCACATTGCAAACGTCCAGCAATTTCTCCCACACCCAAGGTGCCAGGATGGAAACCTCTTGCTGGTCTTCACTGCTCCCTGCAACCGCATTCCCAGCCCCACAAAAAAAACAGCTCTGGCCTTCCCCAGCATACTAAAGGCCAACCATGCACTCGGCCACACTGGGGACTTCAGCCAGAGCCCAGCTCCCACATTGCAAACGTCCTGCAATTTCTCCCACACCCAAGGTGCCAGGATGGAAACCTCTTGCTGGTCTTCACTGCTCCCTGCAACCGCATTCCCAGCACCACAAACACAATGGCTCTGGGCTTCCCCAGTATACTAAAAGCCAACCATACACTCAGCCAGACTGGTGACTTTAGCCAGAGCCCAGCTCCCACATTGCAAACATTCGGCCATTTCTCCCACACCCAAGGTGCCAGGATGGAAACCTCTTGCTGCTCTTCACTGCTGCCTGCAACCGCAGTCCCAGACACAAAAACACAACGGCTCTGGGCTTCCCCAGCATACTAAAGGCCAACCATGCACTCGGCCAGACTGGTGACTTCAGCCAGAGCCCAGCTCCCACATTGCAAACGTCCAGCAATTTCTCCCACACCCAAGATGCCAGGACGGAAACCTGTTCCTGGTCTTCACAGCTCCCTGCAACCGCATTCACAGCCCCAAGCATGCAATGGATCTGGGCCTCCCCGGCTTAGTAAAGGCCAACCATGCCCTCAGCCAGACTGGTGACTTATGCAAGAGCCCAGCTCCCACATTGCAAACGTCCAGCAATTTCTCCCACACCCAAGGTGCCAGGATGGAAACCTCTTGCTGGTCTTCACTGCTCCCTGCAACCGCATTCCCAGACACACAAAAAAACCGGCTCTGGGCTTCCCCAGCATACTAAAGGCCAACCATGCACTCGGCCACACTGGTGACTTCAGCCAGAGCCCAGCTCCCACATTGCAAACGTCCAGCGATATCTCCCACAGCAAAGAATGACAGCACATAAAGTTCTTGCTGGTCTTCACTGCTCCCTGCAACCGCATTCACAGCCCCAAAAACAAAAAGCCTCTGGGATTCCCCAGCATACCAAAGGTCAACCATGCACTCGGCCACAGTGGAGACGTAAGCCAGAGCACAGCTCCAAAAATGAAAACGTCCAGCAATTTCTCCCACACCAAGGGTGCCAGGACGGAAACCTCTTGCTGGTCTTCACTGCTCCCTGCAACCTCATTCCCAGACAGAAAAACACAATGGCACTGGTCTTCCCCGGCTTAGTAAAGGCCAACCATGCCCTCAGCCAGACTGGTGACTTATGCCAGAGCCCAGCTCCCACATTGCAAACGTCCAGCAATTTCTCCCACACCCAAGGTGCCAGGACGGAAACCTCCTGCTGGTCTTCACTGCTCCCTGCAACCGCATTCCCAGCACCACAAACACAATGGCTCTGGGCTTCCCCAGCATACTAAAGGCCAACCATGCACTCGGCAAGACTGGGGACTTCAGCCAGAGCCCAGCTCCCACATTGCAAACGTCCTGCAATTTCTCACACACCCAAGGTGCCAGGATGGAAACCTCTTGCTGGTCTTCACTGCTCCCTGCAACCGCATTCCCAGCACCACAAACACAACGGCTCTGGGCTTCCCCAGTATACTAAAGGCCAACCATACACTCAGCCAGACTGGTGACTTCAGCCAGAGCCCAGCTCCCACATTGCAAACATTCGGCCATTTCTCCCACACCCAAGGTGCCAGGACGGAAACCTCTTGCTGCTCTTCACTGCTGCCTGCAACCGCAGTCCCA